>NC_090342.1:1902271-2502271 GCF_035084215.1 Heptranchias perlo | reverse complement strand
GGTCAAAAAGTCACGAAGGCTGCTTCTCAGCCTGAATGCCAGGACGTGCCCACTCGGGAGCTCCAGCGCTGACCCTGTCAGAGGTATACGGCCATGTGAAAAATGGCAGCAGGAAAAGACCAACTGGTTCATCCAGCCTGGCCCACACAGTTGCAATACCTCGACCATCACGATGCAGACACTCCCACCCACCCACGGCCCCGTAATCTCCTGGGAGAGTCAAAAAAAACAGATAAAAACCCAGGCCAATTGGGGGGAAAATACGTGGGGAAATTCCTCTGCGAACTCCTTTAGGTGAATCGGTGCTTGGGCCCCAGTTATTCACAATCTATATCAATGATTTGGATGAAGGACCAAATGTAATATTTCCAAGTTTGATGACACAAAACGAGGTGGGAATGTGAGTTGTGAGGAGGATGCAAAGAGGCTTCAACAGGACATAGACAGGTTAAGTGAATGGGCAAGGACATGGCAGATGGACTATAATGTGGAAAAATGTGAAGTTATCCACTTTGGTAGGAAAAACAGAAATGCAGAGTATTTTTCAAATGGTGAGAGATTGGGAAATGTTGATGTTCAAAGGGACCTGGGTGTCCTTGTACATGAGTCACTGAAAGCTAAGATGGGTATAGAGGGATATGGGCCAAGTGCAGGCAATAGGGACTAGCTTCGTGGTATAAACTGGGCGACATGGACATGTTGGGCCGAAGGGCCTGTTTCCATGTTGTAAACTTCTATGATTCTATGATTCTATAACATGCAGGTGCAGCAAGCAGTTAGGAAGGCAAATGGTTTGTTGGCCTTTATTACAAGAGGATTTGAGTACAGGAGTAAAGATGTCATACTGCAGTTATACAGGGCCTTGGTGAGACCACACCTGGAGTATTGTGTACAATTTTGGTCTCCTTACCTAAGAAAGGATATACTTATCATAGAGGGAGTGCAAAGAAGGTTCACCAGACTGATTCCTGGGATGGCGGGATTATCGTATGAGGAGAAATCGAGTAGACTAGGCCTGTATTCTCTAGAGTTTAGAAGAATGAGAGGTGATCTCATTGAAACATACAAAATTCTTACAGGGCTCGACAGGGTAGATGTAGGGAGGATGTTTCCCCTGGCTGGGGAATCTAGAACCAGGGGTCACAGTCTCAGAATAAAGGGTCGGCCTTTTAGGACTGAGATGAGGAGAAATTTCTTCACTCAGAGGGTGGTGAATCTTTGGAATTCTCTACCCCAGAGGGCTGTGGAGGCTCAGTCATTGAGTACATTCACAACAGAGATCGATAGATTTCTAGATATTAAAGGCATCAAGGGATATGGGGATAATGCAGGAAAATGGCATTGAGGTAGAAGATCAGCCATGATCTTGTTGAATGGCGGAGCAGGCTCGAGGGGCCGGACGGCCTACTCCTGCTCCTATTTCTTACGTTCTTATGAAACGAGTCCAGGAGATCACCCTGGCCATGATTAATGTTACCAGGTACCGACTCCTTGTACCAGGTGATCTCCGCCTCAGACAGAAACAGGTCCAGCTCTCACTCGAAGGAATTCAGTGAATCGGCGTCCACCGCATGAGTTGGCAGCCTGTTCCAGAGACTCACTGTTCTCTTGGAAAGAAACCACCTCCTGACATCTAACATCGATCTATTCTTGTATAACTTGTAAGCATGATCCCTGGTCCTCCATACTCAGTTGAAACTATTGGTCTATGCAAACACAATCTAGTCCCTTCATTATCTTCTAAACCTCGATCAAATTGCCCCTAAGTCTAGTTTCTGGGGTTAGGGGGTAAATCTCTTTATTTAAACTTGGCAAGCCACTAGGGAAGCATCTGGAATACCTACCCATAGACAGAGGCCAGGAATCCCAGTATAGTGTGCCAGTTTGGGGGGAGCTGGTCCCCCTAGTCCCAGAAAGAACTGATACTTTCCTCCGAAGCTCCCTTTGTAAAAAGAGCAAAGAATTTCCCTCCAGTTTAGGGATCGAGGCCATTGAATGGGTTCGGTACGTCTGATCTCTGTCGACTTATCAGCTGTCAATGATTCGCCGGGCAAACGAAAGATCGGGTTGAGGTTGTTGGAGGCCAATCATTTCAGCCCCAGGACATTGCTGCAGGAGTTCTTCAGGGCAGTGTCCTAGGCCCGACCATCTTCAGCTGCTTCATCAATGACCTTCCCTCCATCATAAGGTCAAAAGTGGGGATGTTCGCTGATGATTGCACAGCGTTCAGTTCCATTCGCAACCCCTCAGATAATGAAGCAGTCCGAACCCGCATGCAGCAAGACCTGGACAACATCCCAGGCTTGGGCTGTTAAGTGGCAAGTAACATTCGTGCCAGATAAGTGCCAGGCAATGACATAGGAACATAGGAACAGGAGTAGGCCATTCAGCCCCTCGTGCCTGCTCCGCCATTTGATAAGATCATGGCTGATCTGTGATCTAGCTCCATATACCTGCCTTTGGCCCATATCCCTTAATACCTTTGGTTGCTAAAAAGCTATCTATTTCACATTTAAATTTAGCAATTGAGCTAGTATCAATTGCCGTTTGCGGAAGAGAGTTCCAAACTTCTACCACCCTTTGTGTGTAGAAATGTTTTCTAATCTCACTCCTGAAAGGTTTGGCTCTAATTTTTAGACTGTGCCCCCTACTCCTAGAATCCCCAACCAGTGGAAATAGTTTCTCTCTCTCCACCCTATCTGTTCCCCTTAATATCTTATAAACTTCGATCAGATCACCCCTTAACCTTCTAAACTCTAGAGAATACAACCCCATCTCCAACAAGAGAGAGTCTAACCACCTCCACTTGACATTCAACGGCATTACCATTGCCGAATCCCCCACCATCAACATCCTGGGGGTCACCATTGACCAGAAACTTAACTGGACCAGCCATATAAATACTGTGGCTACAAGAGCAGGTCAGAGGCTGGGTGTTCTGCAGCGAGTGACTCACCTCCTGACTCCCCAAAGCCTTTCCACCATCTACAAGGCACAAGTCAGGAGTGTAATGGAATATTCTCCACTTGCCTGGATGAGTGCAGCTCCAACAACACTCAAGAAGCTCGACACCATCCAGGACAAAGCAGCCCGCTTGATCGGCAGCCCATCCACCACCCTAAACATTCACTCCCTCCACCACCGTGGCTGCAGTTTGGACCATCCGCAGGATCCGAGGCTTCTTCGGCAGCACCTCCCAAACTTGTGACCTCCACCACCTAGAAGGACAGGGGAGCAGGTGCACGGGAACAACACCACCTCCAAATACTCATCCTGACTTGGACATATATCGGCCGTTCGTTCCATTGTCACTGGGTCAAAGTCCTGGAACTCCCTCCTTAACAGCACTGTGGGAGAACTTTCACTACACGGACTGCGGCGGTTCAAGAAGAAGGCCCATCACCACCTTCTCAAGGGGCAACTAGGGATGGGCAATAAATGCCGGCCTTGCCAGTGATGCTCATATCTCGAGAATGGATAAAAGCAATTTAACAGGTCATTCATCTCATGGGAACTTGCTGTGTGCAGTTTGCCGACTGCACTTGTCTACTTCAACAGCAATTACCTGACATCCTTCGAGCTGTTTCTCAGGGAATCAGTAGGTGTTATATAAATGCTAATCTTTCTTTGTTCAATTTAGTATTTTATATTAATCCAGAGTTTTTTTAAAAGGAGTGAATCAACATACCACTGAACCTGTTCTACAAGGCCCGAACCCTGGGAAAGATTCCAATCTGAGGTCTTGTTTGAACCATGTTATTTTTAAAATTTGTCCTCGTGTTCTTCGATCACAATTCTGTTTAAAAGAATCCTGACACCTGACACCTGCTCTGCTCACCTCCTCTCATCCGTTTAAAGAACTGGTTCATATTTCTATTCGTTTACTAGTCCGGTCTCCTGGGCCTCCCTTCATATCGTCCTAAGTCCCAGAATTTCACTGGTCTCTTTCAAAAACCACCTATGTCTTTTTGAAGGTGGAGGGCTCAAAACTACACACGGAATTCAGGTTAATCAGCCAACCCGCACTCCCACCAGGTCGCCCCACGCAATGAAAGAAAGCAAGAAAGAACTTGTATTTATATCGCACCTTTCACCACCTCAGGACGTCCCAAAGCGCTTTACAGCCAATGAAGTGCTGTTGAAGTGTAGTCACTGTTGTAATGTAGGAAACATGGCAGCCAATTTGCGCACAGCAAGATCCCACAAACAGCAATGTGATTATGATCAGATAATCTGTTTTAGAAGTTACAACATGGAAACAGGCCCTTCGGCCCAACATGTCCATGTCGCCCAGTTTATACCACTAAGCTAGTCCCAATTGCCTGCACTCGGCCCATATCCCTCCATACCCATCTTACCCATGTAGCTGTCCAAATGCTTTTTAAAAGACAAAATTGTACCCGCCTCTACTACTGCCTCTGGCAGCTCGTTCCAGACACTCACCACCCTTTGAGTGAAAAAATTGCCCCTCTGGACCCTTTTGTATCTCTCCCCTCTCACCTTAAATCTATGCCCCCTCGTTATAGACTCCCCTACCTTTGGGAAAAGATTTTGACTATCGACCTTATCTATGCCCCTCATTATTTTATAGACTTCTATAAGATCACCCCTTAACCTCCTGCTCTCCAGGGAAAAAAGTCCCAGTCTGTCTAACCTCTCCCTGTAAGTCAAACCATCAAGTCCTGGTAGCATCCTAGTAAATCTTTTCTGCACTCTTTCTAGTTTAATAATATCCTTTCTATAATAGGGTGACCAGAACTGTACACAGTACTCCAAGTGTGGCCTCACCAATGCCCTGTACAACTTCAACAAGACATCCCAACTCCTGCATTCAATGTTCTGACCAATGAAACCAAGCATGCCGAATGCCTTCTTCACCACCCTATCCACCTGTGACTCCACTTTCAAGGAGCTATGAATCTGTACTCCCAGATCTCTTTGTTCTATAACTCTCCCCAACGCCCTACCATTAACGGAGTCGGTCCAGGCCCGATTCGATCTACCAAAATGCATCACCTCACATTTATCTAAATTAAACTCCATCTGCCATTCATCGGCCCACTGGCCCAATTTATCAAGATCCCGTTGCAATACTAGATAACCTTCATCACTGTCCACAATGCCACCAATCTTGGTGTCATCTGCAAACTTACTAACCATGCCTCCTAAATTCTCATCCAAATCATTAATATAAATAACAAATAACAGCGGACCCAGCACCGATCCCTGAGGCACACCGCTGGACACAGGCATCCAGTTTGAAAAACAACCCTCTACAACCACCCTCTGTCTTCTGTCGTCAAGCCAATTTTGTATCCAATTGGCTACCTCACCTTGGATCCCATGAGATTTAACCTTATGTAACAACCTACCATGCGGTACCTTGTCAAATGCTTTGCTGAAGTCCATGTAGACCACGTCTACTGCACAGCCCTCATCTATCTTCTTGGTTACCCCTTCAAAAAACTCAATCAAATTCGTGAGACATGATTTTCCTCTCACAAAACCATGCTGACTGTTCCTAATTAGTCCCTGCCTCTCCAAATGCCTGTAGATCCTGTCCCTCAGAATACCCTCTAACAACTTACCCACTACAGATGTCAGGCTCACTGGTCTGTAGTTCCCAGGCTTTTCCCTGCCGCCCTTCTTAAACAAAGGCACAACATTTGCTACCCTCCAATCTTCAGGCACCTCACCTGTAGTGGTGGATGATTCAAATATCTCTGCTAGGGGACCCGCAATTTCCTCCCTAACCTCCCATAACGTCCTGGGAGACTTTTCATCAGGTCCCGGAGATTTATCTACCTTGATGCGCGTTAAGACTTCCAGCACCTCCCTCTCTGTAATATGTACACTCCTCAAGACATCACTATTTATTTCCCCAAGTTCCCTAACATCCATGCCTTTCTCAACCGTAAATACCGATGTGAAATATTCATTCAGGATCTCACCCATCTCTTGTGGTTCCGCACATAGATGACCTTGTTGATCCTTAAGAGGCCCTACTCTCTCCCTAGTTACCCTTTTGCCCTTTATGTATTTGTAGAAGCTCTTTGGATTCACCGTTGCCTGATCTGCCAAAGCAATCTCATATCCCCTTTTTGCCCTCCTGATTTCTCTCTTAACTCTACTCCAGCAATCTCTATACTCTTCAAGGGATCCACTTGATCCCAGCTGCCTATTCATGTCATATGCCTCCTTCTTCTTTTTGACTAGTGCCTCAATCTCCCGAGTCATCCAAGGTTCCCTACTTCTACCAGCCTTGCCCTTCACTTTATAAGGAATGTGCTTACCCTGAACCCTGGTTAACACACTTTTGAAAGCCTCCCACTTACCAGACGTCCCTTTGCCTGCCAACAGACTCTCCCAATCAACTTCTGAAAGTTCCTGTCTAATACCATCAAAATTGGCCTTTCCCCAATTTAGAATTTTAACTTTTGGGCCAGACCTCTCCTTCTCCATAGCTATCTTAAAACTAATGGAATTATGATCACTGGTCCCAAAGTGATCCCTCACTAACACTTCTGTCACCTGTTGGTTGAGGAATAAATATTGGCCCAGGACACCAGGGAGAACTCTCCTGCTCTTCTTCAAAATAGTGGCCGTGGGATCTTTTACATCCACCTGAGAGGGGAGACGGAGCCTGGGTTTAATGTCTCATCCGAAAGACGACACCCACTGACAGTGCAGCACTCCCTCAGTACTGCACCAGGAGTTGCAGCCTGGATTATATGCTCTCTGGGGTGGGACTTGAACCCAAGATCTTCTGATTTGGAAGTAAAGAGTGCTACAGACTGAGCGCAGGCTGAGACAGTAAGACCGCGGACCAAAGGATCGATGTTATCGCCGACCCTCGCTCCCGTTAAGTGAAGCTCCCCGCTGGGAGTGATGAATCTACCCTAATATTCTAAAAGTGGCCTGAACAACAAGCTACAAGGGGTTAAAATAATCTGTTTCAATTTATAATTAAACACCTTCAAGCTGCATCCAGGTGCCTGATTCGTCTGCCTAACAATAATTGATTAGCTTTATTGATAACTTTGCACTGACTGGATATATGTGCTGGACGGTTGCCCTAAAGGCTCTCTCGCATCGACATAACAGACAGTTTCTATGACCATTTTAAAGAATTATCCGTTTATTTATTCATTTATATTCAAAATACATATTAAACATATATTTGCTATATTATTTTAATGTAATTATGATTTTACAAAATATATCACAAACTGTACACTTCATCACATATTAATCCATATATCACCCATCTGTAACTGTGACATATAAATACCCAGGCTCACAACAGGAAGTTGGTCACATCACTGAACCCTATCAAGAGAGCATCAAATACATTGGGAGAGGAGCAGAGCGGAATTTTGACATTTTACCTTACATTTACTGCAAAATCGTTACACAGTGCCAATCTGAAGCATACAAGTAGCGCACAGTCTTTATTCCATTACAATATCTACTATTGATGTTAGTACATCTAACTGCATTATAACTAGATTATAGTCACAAAAATGTACAAAAGTACACTGCAAGGGTGTTAACAGAACTTTAGATAAATGGCACCTCATTTCCATTCTGTTCTTACATGGTTTGTACTTTTCCCAACATGATTTTAATAGAGAGAAAAAACTTTCCCCCCATTTCCTGCTGATCACAGACTTGCTGATAACTTCGGTCAGAGTCTCAGGGTGACCGCTGATCTTCTCGATGGGACAATTTTAGTTTACAAAATGTTCAGGTGGAAAAACTTGTCGTTTTTTTAAAAACTTTCCAACAGAATCGTTTATCAAATGTACATCAATAAAATGTGAAAATACTGGATTGAAACACACTTACATACCTCATATTTAGCACAGGCGATCGTCGTTTATCATTGGACCACTCGGGCTCCAAGAATGGTGCAACAGCAGTTGTCTCTTTTGCAACTCGTGCAATTGTGTCAAGTCTTTATTTTTGGAGTTTGTTTGTGGTGTAAAAGTCAAATACAGGTTCGGTGCTAAAGGGGTTTGCACCGTTTATCCAAATTAAGCTCTCATTTTGAAAAGAACGGCACAAAGGAATTGTTACAACTAATGTCAGTAGAAAAGGGATCCCTCAACTTTTATTATAAAAATAAATTAAACTTTGTTAGGTTGTAATTTTATAGCCCATTTCTTTGTTTTTTAATTGTAGCTCATAACCAGGTTAGTTTTAGGACAAATTCCAAAGTTTGGTGTTTGGTGCCCTACCAAGGCATCAAAATCAAAGGAGAAATCAGTAATCATCACAAAATGTGACCTGTATAAAAAATAAAATGGGAACCAAAAGCTTTTAATCAGACCAAGAGATACTTCTGTGCAGTTTAATCAATGGTAGAAATGCAGAGATTTAGGGACAGAACTTTCATTGATATTCTCTTGGTTAATATTTAGGATATTTTATATTAATAACAAGAGACAAAGAGACAATGTTGGATTAAACATTTTCATTGTCTTATATAAGAAAGACAAATGATTATAGAATTCAAAGCAGCACATCCATCTATAAGAGCTTACATTGAAAACTCGCCCAGAGGGGTTACTAGGCAATTGTAACAAATCCTAGTCCAGCAATTGATTCATCATCAGTCAATAAATGTTCCAACTTTCTTGTAAGATTGCGAGTTGGAGACCAAGTCATTCATGTGTAAAAAAGACACGCCCCAAGTATTTGACGATCATTAGTAGCACACTGTAATTTACCACGGCTTGATTCATTTATTTCTGGTTTTTATATAATTTCTCAATGGAGACGACTATTATATAGGAACATGTGAGGAGGGGTGAGAAAAAACCATCTGACCCACCCTTGCTCATCCTGTCCATTGGACTGTACGTCCACAAACACTGATACTGAACAGTCCCAGCGAAAGGAAGGAACATTACGGCAAATTTCAGGAGAATTTTTGGGAAACTTCTCCCTGACTCCCTAAGGCAGTGAAGCATGTTCTAGAAGACCACGGTTACTCAGAACACATCACTAAACATTCTTCTATCCCCTCTCCCCACATGTCCCAATTTCCTTACGAGCACAGGACTGTGCAGGGCCTGAAATGACCATTTCCACCCAGCGGACCACTGTCAAAGCTCACAGACATTGCAACCCCTCTTTTCTCTTTCTGTCAGTCGCCCTCTTAAAATCTAGAACATTCTCTGCTTTCCACTACCTCTCTGGTTCGGCCATTCCACATATTTACTGTCATTTCTCGAATGGAATTAACTCCTAACTTTTCCTCATTTGAATCGACTTGCTCTTGTCCTAGATTGTTTGTGTTAATATTGAAGATCATCCTGGGATCCAGTGAATCTGCTCCCTCAAAGACCTTAAATATCTCAATAAGATCACCTCTGAACTACCTTATTTCTGAACTAAACCTCCTGTAATTAAAAAAAAGGCTAATGGAATGTTGGCCTTTATCTCAAGAGGGGTTGGAATACAAAGGGGAGGAAGGGATGCTTCAGTTGTACAAAGCTTTGGTCAGACCCCATCTGGGGTACTGCGCTCAGTTCTGGGCACCTTAATGCCACACTGGGTACTTTCTTGACTTCCACTGCCCTTCCGCCCAGCCTGTGTGAAAGGGGCGGGGTCTGAGCGGGGATGTAAATGCACTCACTTTTACCTGCCGGGCTGGTAGGGTTAAAATCGACCCCTTGGAGTCTTACCATCAAAGCAAAGTTTAATATAATGCCTGAAAGTTTGTCACTCGTTAACTCGTTCGTGACCAAAAATCTTATTTGGTGTCGTCTTCACTGCACCGTCTTGGAAGTGAAGAGAATTCGATTTCAGACGAGCAAAGTGGACATAACCTGCATCAAATCAACCGATGATGGGAATGTGCAGTCAATGAATTAATGGGGACTATTTCCGACCTGTGCCATTTCAAATCAAACTTTTGATGCACTCTAAAGAACATAAGAAATAGGACCAGGAGTAGGCCACATGGCCTCTCGAGCCTGCTCCGCTATTCAATCAGATCATGGCTGATCTTCGACCTCAACTCCACTTTCCCGCCCAATCCCCATATCCCTTGATTCCCTTAGAGTCCAAAAATCTATCGATCTCAGCCTTGAATATACTCAACGACTGAGCATCCACAGCCCTCTGGGGTAGAGAATTCCAAAGACTCACAACCCTCTGAGTGAAGAAATCTTTCCTCATCTCAGTCTTAAATGGCCGACCCCTTATCCTGAGACTATGCCCCCTAGTTCTACACTCCAGGCTTCTTCGACAGCACCTCCCAAACCTGTGACCTCTACCACCTAGAAGGACAAGGGCAGCAGGCACATGGGAACAACACCACCTGCACGTTTCCCTCCAAGTCACACACCATCCCGACTTGGAAATATATCACCGTTCCTTCATCGTCGCTGGGTCAAAATCCTGGAACTCTCAACCTAACAGCACTGTGGGAGAACCTTCACCACACGAACTGCAGCGGTTCAAGAAGGCGGCTCACCACCACCTTCTCAAGGGCAATTAGGGATGGGCAATAAATGCTGGCCTTGTCAGCGACGCCTACATCCCATGAACGAATAAAAAAAACTCTCCAGCTACGGGAAGCAGCCTCTCAGCATCTACCCTGTCAAGCCCTCTAAGAATTTTATATGTTTCAATGATATCACCTCTCATTCTTCTAAACTCCAGAGAGTATAGGCCCATTCTACTCAACCTCTCCTCATAAGACAACCCTCTCATCCCAGGAATTAATCTCGTGAACCTTTGTTGCACTGCTACTAAATTCCTTTGGTTTCTTTTTACATAGAATTTCACAGCACAGAAACAGGCCATTTGGTCGAACTGGTCCATGCCGGTGTTTATGCTCCTCGCGAGCCTCCTCTCTCCCGACTTCATCTCACCCTATCAGCATATCCTTCTATTCCTTTCTCCCTCGTGTTTATCCAGCTTCCCCTTAAAAGCATCTATGTTATTCACCTCAACCATTCCATGTGGTAGCGAGTTCCACATTCTCACCACTCTCTGGATGATTTTCTTTTACACCATTTATGTTAAACGGGTTAACGCATGCATTAAAAAGCGCCCGGGGGTTTTAAGAAAAGTGCTGACAGTGTTCGCTCGATACCAGTGGGCTGGTTTGGGAAACAAGGCCTAATAAATGTATGAGTGTTCCAGAAATAGTCATTCAAGAAATCTATGCTTACCTGTAGATCCGACCTTTGGTTTTTAAGTCACTTGAACACAGTATTCTAAATGTAAACTTTATCCTATTGTGGGCTCTCATGCACTGTGACTAAATAACATTACCCTTTTCAATATCGATTTACTGAACCGGAATTTCTACTTACTGAGAATGAATTTACTTTGAATTGACTGAACTCTGCACCAGGTCCTCTCTATAAAACTTCTTTGACTTGAATAGAAAATGCGTGTTCAGTCCCCACTGCTGATATCGGGTGTGTTCGCCCGCAATACGCAATGGCCGGTGTAACGGGGCAGCGATATATAACAAGAGTGCTGTCATTATTCATCAGCTCCCTGAACTGCTACCTGCCTGAACCTCCTTACTGCCAGAGCCCAGACCTACCCTCGACCTGACCCTAGAGGGAAAAACATACAGATCTTAACTCCTTCACTGAACGACCATTTAAACAACCCAAACACCTAATTAGGGCACTAAATTTTGTGCATGAACTGTTATTTTTGTTAAATATAAATACATTTTTACAAAACATTCCACAGTTTTTCATGTGTACATCACTCATACAATATCACAGGGATGATTCTGGAAACAACTGTTTCTGCCAGAAATAAACAGAGCACTTAAGACACTAGAACGGGCAACTTTGAAATTGAAGTTATCGCAGACAGTTAATGGTTATCGCTTTTTGGCCGATATAAGCGATTGTCCGTTTTAAACATGGACAAGTGGTGGGGGGACCGTGTAGGAGAAAGGACTTGCTGTGTGTGCAGTGGGAGGACCATGTTGTTTGAGTGTTACGCCGAGGGATTAATGTAGGTACCAGCAGCAGCTTTCGTACCTGCTACGGAGCAGGCTCAAGGGGCCGAATGGCCTTCTCCTGCTCCTATTTCCTACGTTCCAGTGCACAAAAAAGTGTCAACACTTTAAGGAGATGATGAGAAGGGTCATTTAAACTGCATGTTAAACACAGCAACTCTGAGCTGCCAGATTCCAGTCCCAGTCCCAGTTATAAAGGACGCTTCACTGGTTCCAAGGAAACGGCCTGTGCCATGGCAACAGACTTTGCAGCTTGTGTTTATTATCAAGCGCTTCAACTGCGAAAGGAATGTGCAGGCGACTACAGAAGATTTTTATACTCAGAAGAGAGACAATTGAACTTGTCGCTTCCCGGGCACATTATATATTTCTAAGAAATATTTGTGCTTCAGTCTCTTCATCACGTCCGGGACCCGATATCAACCCAGCCATCAGGGCCCAGATGTGACGAAGCCTGAAGCACAAATACTTTTTTGTCGCAAGTCACTCCATGTGTTTTACTGTCTGCAATGTGCAAACATCAGTTCTTTTCACAACAGATTTTAAAAAGGAACTGATAATTATGAGGACAGGTTGCATAGACTGGGCTTGTATTCCCTTGAGTTTAGAAGATTAAGGGGTGATCTAATTGAGGTGTTTAAGATGATTAAAGGATTTGATAGGGTCGATAGAGAGAAACTATTTCCTCTGGAGGGGGGAGTCCAGAACAAGGGGGCAGAACCTTAAAATTAGAGCTGGGTCGTTCAGGGGTGATGTCAGGAATCACTTCTTCACACAAAGGGGAGTGGAAATCTGGAACTCTCTCCCTCCCAAAAGGCTGTGGATCAATTGAAAGATTTTTGTTAGGTAAGGATATTAAGGCTTAAGGAACCAAGGCGGGCAGATGAGGTTAAGATATAGATCAGCCATGATCTAATTGAATGGCGGAACAGGCTCGAGGGGCTGAATGGCCTCCTCCTGTTCCTGTGTCTAATGTCCCCATGTGCCTGTATCACTGCTGGCTCAACAACTGTTCCTAGTCAAGGGATTTAAAATTCTCAAAATTTCCAATG
Organism: Heptranchias perlo; assembly: GCF_035084215.1. Classification (NCBI taxonomy): domain Eukaryota; kingdom Metazoa; phylum Chordata; class Chondrichthyes; order Hexanchiformes; family Hexanchidae; genus Heptranchias; species Heptranchias perlo. Next base: position 2,489,215 of record NC_090342.1, on the reverse strand, counting down.
ATAAATTCCTATCCCCTCGTCACTTTCAGACGACAGCCATGATCTGCAATCCTTGACAGTGCATGTGACCCGAACAACACTACTTAAACAGTATCACTGGTTTCATTTTCGATATCTCGTCACATTCTCTCCTGTTATATAAATAAGACAGATGCTCTTTAGTAACTATACAGAGGTCCTCAGCCATGGACAAACACCTCTTCTATGGTGTGGGTGGCAGCTTGGGAGACGGGCAGGATCCTTGACTGTCAAAGCTCGTCGCTCGTCCTGGAGCCTGCAACACGATGAATTCAGAGCACAATTACTCCAAAAACAAACAATTGTGGATTTTGTTTTTATTTATAAAGAAAGACTTTCATGATTGTGGGATGTCCCAAAGCGCTTTACAGGCAATGAAGTACGTTTGAAGTGTAGTCACTGTTGTAATGTAGGGAAACGTGGCAGCCAAAATTGCACACAGCAAGATCCCACAAACAGCAATGTGATAATGACCAGATAATCTGTTTTTTAGTGATGTTGGTTGAGAGATAAATATTGACCAGGACACCGGGGAGAATTTATCTGCTCTTCTTCGAATGGTGGCCGTGAGATCCTCAACTGAGAGAGCAGACGGGGCCTTGGTTTAACGTTTCATCCGAAAGACGGCACCTCTGACTGTGCAGCACTCCCTCAGAGTCGGCTTAAATTATGGACTCAAGTCTCTGGAATGGGACTTGAACCCACAACCTTCTTCTGACTCAGGGCCAAGAGTGATGACACCCACTGAACCAAGGCTGACATCACCTGAATTAGCGAGAAGATGGAGTTAAATATCGTTGACCTCCAACAATGAACCCTTAGGGAACGTTGGGAGCTGGAGGCCTGATGAAGGTGCAAGTTCTGGTGGGTACATGAACCTCCAGGTCTCCACCATGAAAGCACCTGGCAAGCTATTCCCGATGGGGTCTGGGGCTGGAGGACCCCAACAACCCCCTGAGATCTCGGCACTCCTCCAATTCTCGCCTCTTGCACATCCCCGATTTCCTTCGCTCCACCATTGGCGGCCGTGCCTTCAGCTGCCTAGACCCTAAGCTCTGGAATTCCCTCCCTAAACCTCTCCGCCTCTCTACCTCTTTCTCTCCTCCTTTAAGACTCTCCTTAAAACCTACCTCTTTGACCAAGCTTTTGGTCACCTGTCCTTATATCTCCTTATGTGGCTCGGTGTCAAATTTTGTTGGAAAATCGCACCTGTGAAGCACCTTGGGAAGTTTTACTATGTTAAAGGCGCTATATAAATGCAAGTTGTTGTTGTTGACATATGACATCAGAGGGGAGGGAACCAAGGTGAGGGATTTGCCGAACCAGGAATTTCTTTGGCCCTGGTTTCGCTGCTACCCAGTGCCCTGGACACCAGGTGAATCCAGGTGTACAGCTCAGCTAAGGGGCAAAATTGGGGGCCCTCAGGTCTGTCAGCTGTAGCTGGATGTGGGGTTTTATAAATCGGGGTGTAGAGTACATGAGTAAAGAATTAATGATATACAAAACATTGATTAGAACACAGTCAGAGGACTATGCACAGTTTTGGGAGCCCCATTATAGGAAGGACATTAAAACCATAGAGAGGTTTCAGTGTAGATTCACCAGGATGATGCCAGGGAGGGGAAACTATCGTTATGAGGAGAGACTTGAGATACTGGGACTGTTTCCATTGGAACAGAGAAGGTTAAGGGGAGATTTAATAGAGGTTTTTAAAATTATGAAGGGTTTGATTGAGTGAATAAGGAAAGACTATTTCCTCTGGTTGGGGAGTCAATGGTGAGGGGTCATCAATTTAAAATTATCATGAATAGAGTGCAGAGAGAACTTAGGACAAATGTCTTTATGGAGAGGGTTACGAGAGCCGGAATGGAAAGCTTTGCCACAGAAAGTGATTGAGGCAGAAACCAAGGCATCCCAGACAATAAATACTTGAAGCAAAGGAAGATACAGGGCTCGAGGGAGAGTGCGTGGGCAGTCGAATCAGTTTTGAATTGCTCTAGCAAAGAGCCGGCACAGAAATGATGGGCCGAATAGCCTCCTTCTGGGCTATAAACATCTCTGGTTCGAAGGGCAATGGATCTCGATTGTGGTCCCAGGCCAGGTTTTTGCTGTATTCCTGGCCTGTCAGCCGCTGGAACCTCAGGCTCCCTAATGAGAAACTGATCATTCCAGTTCGTCATTTCACTTTGCACTCAAAGAATTTTATGACAGAGTTAAGAGATTCTTTTCCGAGAGGGATTTATATCATCTTAACATTTTAATTGTTTAGTTGCAAATTAAAAAAGCACTTCACATCCAGTAGCGGCAGAAAATTATTCTAATACTAAACAAGTGCCAGACTGCACCATTACAAAACCTCCCAGTACTACTGCTTGCTACAATTAATAGAATTATGGAATTTAAAGCTGAAAAGAAAAAGAACGATCCCGGGGCTTAAAGGGTTAAATTGCGAGGACAGGTTTGCTTAGACTGGGTTTGTATTCCCTTGAGTTTAGAAGGTTGAGGGGCGATCTAATCGAGGTATAAAATGATAAAGGGATTCGATAGGGTAGACACAGAGAGACTATTTCCTCTGGTGCGGGAGTTCAGAACAAGGGGGCACAATCTTAAAATTAGAGCTCGGCCGTTCAGAGGTGATGTCAGGAAGGGGAGTGGAAATCTGGAACTCTCTCCCCCAAAAGACTGAATGCTGGGGGGTCAATTGAAATTTTCAAGACTGAGATTGATAGTCTTTTGTTGGGTAAGGGTATTAAGGGATAAGGAGCAAAGACGGGTAAATGGAGTTGAGGTACAGATCAGCCATGATCTGATTGAATGGTGGAACAGGCTCGAGGGGCTGAATGGCCTCCTCCTGTTCCTGTGTTCCGATGTTGCTACGTGCCTGTCTCACTGCTGGCTCTACAACTGGAGGAATCTACTCAAATCCCATTCCCCTGCCTTTTCCCTGTAGTCTTTTTTTATTTTCCCCTTTCAAATCTTTTTCCAATTCCCTTTTAAACGGTTCCATGTGGTAAAATGCGCCAACATGCATCAGCAAGCAATTGCAGGCGATCGAAGGTCACACCGACCAGAGGCAAGTTCTCTGCTATTAATTGTGATGCCTTCAGATACAGCTGTACATTCACCCTGCCCACAGGCTCTGAAACAGGACAAAAGAAAACATAACACATAACAACTCCCATGGCAACCGGTTTAAAAATCTCCACACCCTGGTTATACGACAACCACTGTGTATCACAGAAATGTTATCATTTCAAACTCATCTAATCTTCTTTTGGTGTCTGCTGTGGCTCAGTGGGCAGCACTCTCACCTCCGAATCCGAAGATTAGAACATAAGAACATAAGAAATTGGAGCAGGAGTAGGCCAATCGGCCCCTCGAGCCTGCTCCGCCATTCAATAAGATCATGGCTGATCTGATCCCAACCACAAATCTAAAGAACACAAGAAGTCGGAGCAGGACCCGGCCACATAGCCCCTGGGCCCTCTCCGCCACCCACAGGGCATTGACCGATCCGAACTCAGCTTCATGTCCAATTTCCTGCCCGCTCCCCATAACCCCTAATTCCCTTTACTTCTAGGAAACTGTCTATTTCTGTTTTAAATTTATTTAATGATGTAGCTTCCACAGCTTCCTGGGGCAGCAAATTCCACAGACCTACCACCCTCTGAGTGAAGAAGTTTCTCCTCATCTCAGTTTTGAAAGAGCAGCCCCTTATTTTAAGATTATGCCCCCTAGTTCTAGTTTCACCCATCTTTGGGAACATCCTTACTGCATCCACCCGATCAAGACCCTTCACAATCTTATATGTTTCAATAAGATCGCCTCTCATTCTTCTGAACTCCAATGAGTAGAGTCCCAATCTACTCAACCTCTCCTCATATGTCCGCCCCCTCATCCCCGGGATTAACCGAGTGAACCTTCTTTGTACTGCCTCGAGAGCAAGTATGTCTTTTCTTAAGTATGGACACCAAAACTGTATGCAGTATTACAGGTGCGGTCTCACCAATACCTTATATAACTGCAGCAATACCTCCTTGTTTTTATATTCTGTCCCCCTAGCAATAAAAGCCAACATTCCGTTGGCTTTCTTGATCACCTGCTGCACCTGCATACCAACTTTTTGATTTTCTTGCACTAGGACCCCCAGATCCCTTTGTACTGCAGTACTTTCCAGTCTCTCGCCATTAAGAAAATAACTTGCTCTCTGATTTTTCCTGCCAAAGTGCATAACCTCACATTTTCCAATATTATATTGCATCTGCCAAATCTCCGCCCACTCACCCAGCCTGTCTATATCCCCTTGTAGGTTTTTTATGTCCTCCTCACTCTCTACTTTCCCTCCCATCTTTGTATCATCTGCAAATTTTGATATGTTGCACTCGGTCCCCTCCTCCAAATCGTTAATATAGATTGTAAAGAGTTGGGGACCCAGCACCGACCCCTGTGGAACACCACTGGTTACTGGTTGCCAGTCCGAAAATGAACCATTTATCCCAACTCTCTGCTTCCTGTTCGATAACCAATCCTCCACCCATGCCAGAATATTACCCCCAATCCCGTGATTTTTTATCTTAAGTAATAATCTTTTATGTGGCACCTTGTCGAATGCCTTCTGGAAGTCTAAATACACTATGTCCACTGGTTCCCCTTTATCCACCCTATACGTTCTATCCTCGAAGAACTCAAGCAAATTTGTCAGACATGACTTCCCCTTCATAAAGCCATGCTGACTTTGTCCTATTAAATTATGCTTATCTAAATGTTCCGTTACTGTCTCCTTAATAATAGACTCCAAAATTTTACCCACCACAGATGTTAAGCTAACTGGCCTATAATTTCCAGCCTTCTGCCTACTACCCTTTTTAAATAACGGTGTTACATTAGCAGTTTTCCAATCTGCCGGGACCTCTCCTGAGTCCAGGGAATTTTGGAAAACTATCACCAAAGCATCCACAATCCCTACTGCCACTTCCCTCAAGACCCTAGGATGGAAGCCATCAGGTCCAGGGGATTTATCCGCCTTGAGTCCCATTATTTTACTGAGTACCATCTCCTGAGTGATTTTAATCGTATTTAGCTCCTCCCCCCCGAGAGTCCCCTGTTTGTCCAGTGTTGGGATATTCTTAGTGTCCTCTACTGTAAAGACTGAAACAAAATATTTGTTCAGCATTTTTGCCATCTCCATGTTTCCCACCATTAATTTCCCGGTCTCATCCTCTAAGGGACTTATGTTTGCCTTAGCCACCCTTTTTCTTTTTATATAACTATAGAAACTCTTGCTATCTGTTTTTATATTTTTTACTAATTTCTTTTCATAATCTAACTTCCCTTTCTTAATCAATCCTTTAGTTACTTTTTGCTGTCTTTTGAAGACTTCCCAATCTTCTATCCTCCCACTAAGTTTGGCTACCTTATATGTCCTTGTTTTTAGTCGGATACTATCCTTGATTTCTTTACTTAGCCACGGATGGCTGTCATTTCTTTTACACCCTTTTTTCCTCAGTGGAATATATTTATTTTGAAAGTTGTAAAATAACTCCCTAAATGAACACCACTGCTCATGTACCGTCTTACCCTTTAATCTATTTTCCCAGTCCACTTTAATCAATTCCGCTCTCATACCATCATAGTCTCCTTTATTCAAGCTCAGTACGCTTGTTTGAGAATCAACCTTCTCACCCTCTAATTGGATATGGAATTCAACCATGTTGTGGTCGCTCGTTCCAAGGGGATCCTTAACTAGGACATTATTAATTAATCCTGACTCATTACACAGGACCAGGTCCAAGGTTGCCTGCCCCCTTGTAGGATCAGTTACATACTGCTCAAGAAATCCATCCCTGATGCACTCAATGAACTCGTCCTCAAGGCTGCTCTGCCCAATTTGATTTGTCCAGTTAATATGATAATTAAAATCCCCCATAATTATGGCTGTTCCCTTATTACATGCCCCGACTATCTCCTGATTAATACTTCTTCCAGCAGAGTTGCAACTATTAGGAGGCCTATATACTACGCCCACTAATGTTTTTTTTCCCTTATTATTCCTTATCTCCACCCAAACTGTTTCATTATCTTGATGCTTTGTCCCAATATCATTTCTCTGTATTACAGTGATTCCTTCCTTTATTAACATAGTTCAAGATCCACTCCAGAGACTTGAGCACGTAATCCAGGCTGACACTCCCAGTGCAGTACTGAGGGAGCGCTGCACTGTCGGAGGGTCGGTACTGAGGGAGCGCTGCACTGTCGGAGGGTCGGTACTGAGGGAGCGCTGCACTGTCGGAGGGGCGGTACTGAGGGAGCGCTGCACTGTCGGAGGGTCGGTACTGAGGGAGCGCTGCACTGTCGGAGGGGCGGTACTGAGGGAGCGCTGCACTGTCGGAGGGGCAGTACTGAGGGAGCGCTGCGCTGTCGGAGGGGCGGTACTGAGGGAGCGCTGCACTGTCGGAGGGTCGGTACTGAGGGAGCGCTGCACTGTCGGAGGGGCGGTACTGAGGGAGCGCTGCGCTGTCGGAGGGGCAGTACTGAGGGAGCGCTGCGCTGTCGGAGGGGCAGTACTGAGGGAGCGCTGCACTGTCGGAGGGGCAGTACTGAGGGAGCGCTGCACTGTCGGAGGGGCAGTACTGAGGGAGTGCTGCACTGCCGGAGGTGCCGTCTTTGAGATGAGGTGTTAAACTGAGGCCCCTGTCTGCCCTCTCAGGCGGACGTAAAAGATCCCATGGCATTATTTCGAAGAAGAGCAGGGGAGTTCTCCCCGGTGTCCTGGCCAATATTCATCCCTCAACCAACACCACTAATAAAGCAGATGACCTGGTCATTATCGCATAACTTTTTGTGGGATCTTGCTGTGCGCAAATTGGCTGCTGTGTTTCCTACATTACAACAGTGAGTACACTTCAAAAAAGTACTTTATTGGCTGTGAAGCACCTTGGGATGTTCTGAGGTCATGAAAGGCGCTATATAAATGCAAATTCCTTTTTCTTTCTCACACACAATTGCCAAGAAATCTGGACTTGTGCCCAAATCAGGTGCAAAGTGTTGACTCCGTTACATCACGATCAGTCTGGGGGGGTGGGGAGCCAGCTGGCTCTTAGTCTGTGAGTCCCATATCAGCCCAGAGCGGGTCAGGACGGCAGGTTTCCTTCCCCAAGGGACATCAGTGAACCAGTTGTGCTTTTATAACAATCCGACAGCTACGTGGTCACTTTTACTGAGACCTGCTTTTTAAACTGAACTCAAATTCTCAAACTGCCATGGTGGGATTTAATTAGATTACTCACACTTTAACTAGATTACTCATGCTTTAACTAGATTACTAGTCCAGGACTTCCTAGATTACTAGTCCAGTGACATAATCACTACACCACCGAATCTGATTGTAAAGTGACAATGGTACGACAGATTAGTCATTTTAACTTTTTATAAATTTGGTAAAAATAGTAAAAACTACAGATTACAGCTCGGGCCAGGCAGGATTAGTCATAATCTCTGCAGACAGACAGTGTGGATCTTGCTTTCTGATCACCGTTATTTTTTTTAAATCCTCTAATAGACAATCATTCAGGGTTTCCAAACTCCTTTTGATCAGAATGGACCTCAATTTGAGAGTACAGATTGAAAAATAAATTCAGATGAAGTGTACAATGGGCATTTAACAATCTGATCACAGGTTGGAATCGGAGAGGATTGCTAAATAATCCTGTCAAGGACGTTTCTCCCCTCCAGTTTAGAATGTCACATTGTATTGGAGTAATCGTTCTCCCTTTTAGTGTTTAGCAATTTAATTACAGTTATACTTTCTGCACTTTTCACGACTCAGTGGCACTTTCTATCCTTGTTACATAAAGATGATCAAACTCTTACCAGTGATTGCAGAAATCGTACTTCAAAAATATAAAACGTGAATCATCACATCCTTATAGATCTTCAAAAATAATTTTCAAGTTAAATTTAAAGCATACATTCTAAAAATCAAATTTACAGACACCACGGAGTGAATTCAAGGCAGTAATTTAATCGTCAGGTTCGGCAACCAATCAGAAAATGTTGGACCTCCAGTCTCACGAGTCGTGATGTAATTTCCATAATGTTCTGTTCTGATAGACTGACCACACCTCCCACTTTCTGGTCATTGGCAGTGACCCCATCACAACTAGCAGCTGAGTGAAGGGATCTTGGATCAGAGTGTCAGGACTAGAAGCCCAAGAATAATGAATTTACCCTCACATTCTTTAATCCTTTCCCTCTTCACAAACACACCACTGCTTTTCTGGCCTTCCCAGGTTAGTTACTCCTTACGATGCTTAAGGGATAATTTTTCAGGACGTCACTCCTGTTTGTGAAGCCAGGCTAACGGAGTCCCAGTCGTGATTCAGCTCCATTGTGTTAAAGCCCAATCTCCGTCCACTCCTAGTTGGGACCTCACTAGATGGGAACGTGGGTCACAGAATGGTCCCATCCCCACCCCCAGAGTGGGTCACAGAATGGGCCCTATAGTGTTATAGCCGTATCGTGTTATAGCCCTATCCCCACCATCAGTGTAGATCCTCACTAGATGTGAATGTGGGTCACAGAATGTGCCCTATAGTGACTCTAGTGAGGGTCCTTTTGGGAATGGAGACTTCCACAGATGTAAAACATCTGGCAAAATATCGGTATTGGTAAACGGAACACTGCTTTTTAAAATTTGTGTCACCCAGTGTCAGCAATCCCAGATGGAGTACGTCTCAGTTACAGACAGAGTAAAGTCCTTTAATCTAGATCAGCAATGTACCTTAACCCCAATCAGAAGAGCACACCCTATGGAACAGGTTCCCAATTTCCACGCTCATTACCTTCTGACCCCCGTGACGGAGATGGTCAACCTCTGTCGGGGATTGATCAAAGATGGAGTGGATAATTGACATCATTTTACACTTGGTGAGATTTGTACATATTATGGAAATTAGCTACTCTCGGCCCTCCGTTCTTTGAAGAAGATGGCTCGTTTTCTACCATCGCCAATTTGAATCCTTTGACCGGACCAGGCCTTCAGTCTCTGCCAGAGATTCATTACTTCCTGTTTAACCAACAAAGAATCATCACAAGACAGATGAAAGTGCTGAGAGCCAGTTTTACCTCCTCCAGTGGGTGCCAATGGGCTATGGGTTTACGAGGGTACGCCAGCATTTCGTTCCAGTGATCTCGTCCGAGACCTTCAGCATCATGTCCCACTCGACATACCCCAATAACCTCATTGTGACCAACTCTGTGGGTGGGGAGAAAAAATTAATTGTTACAAAGCAGAAATACAGTAGTGAGCTAAAAGGCAGCGTCCACATGGCGAGAGAGACGGGTCGACACGAGAGAGAGAGAGACGGGTCGACACGAGAGAGAGAGAGACGGGTCGACATGAGAGAGAGAGAGACGGGTCGACACGAGAGAGAGAGAGACGAGTCGACACGAGAGAGAGAGAGACGGGTCGACACGAGAGAGAGAGAGACGGGTCGACACGAGAGAGAGAGACGGGTCGACACGAGAGAGAGAGAGACGGGTCGACACGAGAGAGAGAGAGACGGGTCGACACGAGAGAGAGAGAGACGGGTCGACACGAGAGAGAGAGAGACGGGTCGACACGAGAGAGAGAGAGACGGGTCGACACGAGAGAGAGAGACGGGTCGACACGAGAGAGAGAGACGGGTCGACACGAGAGAGAGAGACGGGTCGACACGAGAGAGAGAGAGACGGGTCGACACGAGAGAGAGAGAGACGGATCGACACGAGAGAGAGAGACGGATCGACACGAGAGAGAGAGACGGATCGACACGAGAGAGAGAGACGGGTCGACACGAGAGAGAGAGACGGATCGACACGAGAGAGAGAGACGGATCGACACGAGAGAGAGAGAGACGGATCGACACGAGAGAGAGAGAGACGGATCGACACGAGAGAGAGACGGATCGACACGAGAGAGAGACGGATCGACACGAGAGAGAGAGACGGATCGACACGAGAGAGAGAGACGGATCGACACGAGAGAGACGGATCGACACGAGAGAGAGAGAGACGGATCGACACGAGAGAGAGAGACGGATCGACACGAGAGAGAGACGGATCGACACGAGAGGGAGAGACGGATCGACACGAGAGGGAGAGACAGATCGACACGAGAGGGAGAGACGGATCGACACGAGAGAGAGAGACGGATCGACACGAGAGGGAGAGACGGATCGACACGAGAGAGAGAGACGGATTGACACGAGAGAGACGGATCGACACGAGAGAGGGAGAGACACGGATCGACACGAGAGGGAGAGACGGATCGACACGAGAGAGAGAGAGACGGATCGACACGAGAGGGAGAGACGGATCGACACGAGAGAGAGAGACGGATCGACACGAGAGAGAGACGGATCGACACGAGAGAGAGACGGATCGACACGAGAGAGAGAGACGGATCGACACGAGAGAGAGAGACGGATCGACACGAGAGAGACGGATCGACACGAGAGAGAGAGAGACGGATCGACACGAGAGAGAGAGAGACGGATCGACACGAGTGAGAGAGAGACGGATCGACACGAGAGAGAGAGACGGATCGACACGAGAGAGAGAGACGGATCGACACGAGAGAGAGAGAGACGGATCGACACGAGAGAGAGAGAGACGGATCGACACGAGAGAGAGACGGATCGACACGAGAGAGAGACGGATCGACACGAGAGAGAGAGACGGATCGACACGAGAGAGAGAGACGGATCGACACGAGAGAGAGAGACGGATCGACACGAGAGAGACGGATCGACACGAGAGAGAGAGAGACGGATCGACACGAGAGAGAGAGACGGATCGACACGAGAGAGACGGATCGACACGAGAGAGAGAGAGACGGATCGACACGAGAGAGAGAGACGGATCGACACGAGAGAGAGACGGATCGACACGAGAGGGAGAGACGGATCGACACGAGAGGGAGAGACAGATCGACACGAGAGGGAGAGACGGATCGACACGAGAGAGAGAGACGGATCGACACGAGAGGGAGAGACGGATCGACACGAGAGAGAGAGACGGATTGACACGAGAGAGACGGATCGACACGAGAGAGGGAGAGACACGGATCGACACGAGAGGGAGAGACGGATCGACACGAGAGAGAGAGAGACGGATCGACACGAGAGGGAGAGACGGATCGACACGAGAGAGAGAGAGATGGATCGACACGAGAGAGAGAGAGACGGATCGACACGAGAGAGAGACGGATCGACACGAGAGAGAGACGGATCGACACGAGAGAGAGAGACGGATCGACACGAGAGAGAGAGACGGATCGACACGAGAGAGACGGATCGACACGAGAGAGAGAGAGACGGATCGACACGAGAGAGAGACGGATCGACACGAGAGAGAGACGGATCGACACGAGAGGGAGAGACGGATCGACACGAGAGGGAGAGACGGATCGACACGAGAGGGAGAGACGGATCGACACGAGAGGGAGAGACGGATCGACACGAGAGGGAGAGACGGATCGACACGAGAGGGAGAGACGGATCGACACGAGAGGGAGAGACGGATCGACACGAGAGGGACGGATCGACACGAGAGAGAGAGACGGATCGACACGAGAGAGTCGGATCGACACGAGAGGGAGAGACGGATCGACACGAGAGGGAGAGACGGATCGACACGAGAGGGAGAGACGGATCGACACGAGAGGGAGAGACGGATCGACACGAGAGGGACGGATCGACACGAGAGAGAGAGACGGATCGACACGAGAGAGTCGGATCGACACGAGAGAGAGAGAGACGGATCGACACGAGAGGGAGAGACGGATCGACACGAGAGGGAGAGACGGATCGACACGAGAGGGAGAGACGGATCGACACGAGAGAGAGAGAGACGGGTCGACACGAGAGAGAGAGAGACGGGTCGACACGAGAGAGAGAGACGGGTCGACACGAGAGAGAGAGACGGATCGACACGAGAGAGACGGATCGACACGAGAGAGAGAGAGACGGATCGACACGAGAGAGAGAGAGACGGATCGACACGAGAGAGAGACGGATCGACACGAGAGAGAGACGGATCGACACGAGAGGGAGAGACGGATCGACACGAGAGGGAGAGACGGATCGACACGAGAGGGAGAGAGAGACGGATCGACACGAGAGGGAGAGACGGATCGACACGAGAGGGAGAGACGGATCGACACGAGAGGGAGAGACGGATCGACACGAGAGGGAGAGACGGATCGACACGAGAGGGACGGATCGACACGAGAGAGAGAGACGGATCGACACGAGAGAGTCGGATCGACACGAGAGGGAGAGACGGATCGACACGAGAGGGAGAGACGGATCGACACGAGAGGGAGAGACGGATCGACACGAGAGGGAGAGACGGATCGACACGAGAGGGACGGATCGACACGAGAGGGACGGATCGACACGAGAGAGAGAGAGACGGATCGACACGAGAGAGTCGGATCGACACGAGAGAGAGAGAGACGGATCGACACGAGAGGGAGAGACGGATCGACACGAGAGGGAGAGACGGATCGACACGAGAGAGAGAGAGACGGGTCGACACGAGAGAGAGAGAGACGGGTCGACACGAGAGAGAGAGACGGGTCGACACGAGAGAGAGAGACGGATCGACACGAGAGGGAGAGACGGATCGACACGAGAGGGAGAGACGGGTCGACACGAGAGAGAGAGACGGATCGACACGAGAGGGAGAGAGACGGGTCGACACGAGAGAGAGAGACGGATCGACACGAGTGGGAGAGACGGATCGACACGAGAGGGAGAGACGGGTCGACACGAGAGAGAGAGAGACGGGTCGACACTAGAGAGAGAGAGACGGGTCGACACGAGAGAGAGAGACGGGTCGACACGAGAGAGAGAGACGGGTCGACACGAGAGAGAGAGAGACGGGTCGACACGAGAGAGAGAGACGGGTCGACACGAGAGAGAGAGGCGGTTCGACACGAGAGAGAGAGGCGGGTCGACACGAGAGAGAGAGACGGGTCGACACGAGAGAGAGAGACGGGTCGACACGAGAGAGAGAGACGGGTGGACACGAGAGAGAGAGAGACGGGTGGACACGAGAGAGAGAGACGGGTGGACACGAGAGAGAGAGACGGGTCGACACGAGAGAGAGAGACGGGTCGACACGAGAGAGAGAGACGGGTCGACACGAGAGAGAGAGACGGGTCGACACGAGAGAGAGAGACGGATCGACACGAGTGAGAGAGAGACGGATCGACACGAGTGAGAGAGAGACGGATCGACACGAGAGAGAGAGACGGATCGACACGAGAGAGAGAGAGACGGGTCGACACGAGAGAGAGACGGGTCGACACGAGAGAGAGAGAGACGGGTCGACACGAGAGAGAGAGAGAGACGGGTCGACACGAGAGAGAGAGACGGATCGACACGAGTGAGAGAGAGAGACGGATCGACACGAGAGAGAGAGACGGATCGACACGAGAGAGACGGATCGACACGAGAGAGAGAGACGGATCGACACGAGAGAGAGAGACGGATCGACACGAGAGGGAGTGACGGATCGACACGAGTGAGAGAGAGAGACGGGTCGACACGAGAGAGAGAGACGGATCGACACGAGTGAGAGAGAGAGACGGGTCGACACGAGAGAGAGAGACGGATCGACACGAGAGAGAGAGAGACGGATCGACACGAGAGGGAGAGAGACGGATCGACACGAGAGAGAGAGACGGATCGACACGAGAGAGACGGATCGACACGAGAGAGGGAGAGACGGATCGACACGAGAGGGAGAGACGGATCGACACGAGAGAGAGAGAGACGGATCGACACGAGAGGGAGAGAGACGGATCGACACGAGAGGGAGAGACGGATCGACACGAGAGGGAGAGACGGATCGACACGAGAGAGAGAGAGACGGATCGACACGAGAGGGAGAGACGGATCGACACGAGAGGGAGAGACGGATCGACACGAGAGAGAGAGACGGATCGACACGAGAGGGAGAGACGGATCGACACGAGAGAGAGAGACGGATCGACACGAGAGAGAGAGAGACGGATCGACACGAGAGAGAGAGAGACGGATCGACACGAGAGAGAGAGACGGATCGACACGAGAGAGACGGATCGACACGAGAGAGAGAGAGACGGATCGACAAGAGAGAGAGACGGATCGACACGAGAGAGAGACGGATCGACACGAGAGAGAGACGGATCGACACGAGAGAGAGAGAGACGGATCGACACGAGAGAGAGAGACGGATCGACACGAGAGAGAGACGGATCGACACGAGAGAGAGACGGATCGACACGAGAGGGAGAGACGGATCGACACGAGAGGGAGAGACGGATCGACACGAGAGAGTCGGATCGACACGAGAGGGAGAGACGGATCGACACGAGAGAGAGAGACGGATCGACACGAGAGGGAGAGAGACGGATCGACACGAGAGGGAGAGACGGATCGACACGAGAGAGTCGGATCGACACGAGAGAGAGAGAGACGGATCGACACGAGAGAGAGAGAGACGGATCGACACGAGAGGGAGAGACGGATCGACACGAGAGAGTCGGATCGACACGAGAGAGAGAGAGACGGATCGACACGAGAGAGTCGGATCGACACGAGAGAGAGAGAGACGGATCGACACGAGAGAGAGAGACGGATCGACACGAGAGGGAGAGACGGGTCGACACGAGAGAGAGAGAGACGGGTCGACACGAGAGAGACGGATCGACACGAGAGGGAGAGACGGATCGACACGAGAGAGTCGGATCGACACGAGAGAGAGAGAGACGGATCGACACGAGAGAGAGAGACGGATCGACACGAGAGGGAGAGACGGGTCGACACGAGAGAGAGAGACGGATCGACACGAGAGAGAGAGACGGGTCGACACGAGAGAGAGAGAGACGGGTCGACACGAGAGAGAGAGAGACGGGTCGACACGAGAGAGAGAGACGGGTCGACACGAGAGAGAGAGACGGGTCGACACGAGAGAGAGAGACGGGTCGACACGAGACAGAGAGAGACGGGTCGACACGAGAGAGAGAGAGACGGGTCGACACGAGAGAGAGAGAGACGGGTCGACACGAGAGAGAGAGACGGGTCGACACGAGAGAGAGAGGCGGTTCGACACGAGAGAGAGAGGCGGGTCGACACGAGAGAGAGAGACGGGTCGACACGAGAGAGAGAGACGGGTCGACACGAGAGAGAGAGACGGGTCGACACGAGAGAGAGAGACGGGTCGACACGAGAGAGAGAGACGGGTCGACACGAGAGAGAGAGACGGGTCGACACGAGAGAGAGAGACGGGTGGACACGAGAGAGAGAGACGGGTGGACACGAGAGAGAGAGACGGGTGGACACGAGAGAGAGAGAGAGACGGGTGGACACGAGAGAGAGAGACGGGTGGACACGAGAGAGAGAGACGGGTCGACACGAGAGAGAGAGACGGGTCGACACGAGAGAGAGAGACGGGTCGACACGAGAGAGAGAGACGGGTCGACACGAGAGAGAGAGACGGATCGACACGAGTGAGAGAGAGACGGATCGACACGAGAGAGAGAGACGGATCGACACGAGAGAGAGAGAGACGGGTCGTCACGAGAGAGAGACGGGTCGACACGAGAGAGAGAGAGACGGGTCGACACGAGAGAGAGAGAGACGGGTCGACACGAGAGAGAGAGACGGATCGACACGAGTGAGAGAGAGAGACGGATCGACACGAGAGAGAGAGACGGATCGACACGAGAGAGACGGATCGACACGAGAGAGGGAGAGAGACGGATCGACACGAGAGGGAGAGACGGATCGACACGAGAGAGAGAGAGACGGATCGACACGAGAGGGAGAGAGACGGATCGACACGAGAGAGAGAGACGGATCGACACGAGAGAGAGAGACGGATCGACACGAGAGGGAGTGACGGATCGACACGAGAGACGGATCGACACGAGTGAGAGAGAGACGGATCGACACGAGAGAGAGAGACGGATCGACACGAGAGAGAGAGACGGATCGACACGAGAGGGAGAGACGGATCGACACGAGAGGGAGAGACGGATCGACACGAGAGGGAGAGACGGATCGACACGAGAGAGAGAGAGACGGATCGACACGAGAGAGAGAGAGACGGGTCGACACGAGAGAGAGAGACGGATCGACACGAGAGAGAGAGACGGATCGACACGAGAGAGAGAGAGACGGATCGACACGAGAGAGACGGATCGACACGAGAGAGAGAGACGGAGCGACACGAGAGAGAGAGACGGAGCGACACGAGAGAGAGAGAGACGGATCGACACGAGAGAGACGGATCGACACGAGAGAGAGAGACGGATCGACACGAGAGAGAGAGACGGATCGACACGAGAGAGAGAGAGACAGATCGACACGAGAGAGAGAGAGACGGATCGACACGAGAGAGAGAGAGACGGATCGACACGAGAGAGAGAGAGACAGATCGACACGAGAGAGAGAGAGACGGATCGACACGAGAGAGAGAGAGACGGAGCGACACGAGAGAGAGAGACGGATCGACACGAGAGAGAGAGAGACGGATCGACACGAGAGAGAGAGAGACGGATCGACACGAGAGAGACGGATCGACACGAGAGAGAGAGAGACGGATCGACACGAGAGAAAGAGACGGAGCGACACGAGAGAGAGAGACGGGTCGACACAACACAAAGAGAAACATCTTGATATTGTATATTTTTTGGTGAATCATGTGTCCATTGGACCTCAAGAGAAGGCCCTCTGAACTAGTGTTACTCTTTGTATTTCTCATATCCTTCTGAAATAGTTTGTCCATTGCTCATGTGAAGCTGGGCTCCTCCTGTCTAAAGGCTTTAACAACAACAAAAACAACAACTTGTGTTTATACAGAGCCTCTAACGTAGTAAAACATCCCAAGGTGCTTCACAGGACCGATTATCAAACAAAATTTGACACCGAGCCACATAAGGAGATATTAGGACAGGTGACCAAAAGCTTGGTCAAAGTGGTAGGTTTTAAGGAACGATTTGAAGGAGCAGGAGGTAGAGAGGCGGGGAGATTTAGGGAGAGAATCCCAGAGCTTCGGGTCTGGGCCGCTGAAGGCTCGGCCGCCCATGGTGGAGCGACTAAAATCAGGGGTAACATGGCTCCCCAATAACATGGACTCTGCACAACTAGAGCTTTCTCTAATCAGACCCTACCCTTCCAGAAGATTCCTTTGAGTTATCTTTTATCAGTACGGCTCACAGGTCCTTTATTTGAGGCCCACCTTTTAAGGATGGGAGTCACATTTTCTACTTTCCAATCCATTAAACCTCACCCAATTCCAATGAGCTTTGGAATATATCGGTCGGAGGGGTTTTGCAATCTTTTCAGCCAGTTCCACCTGCACTGTTGGAGGGAAATTGCTAGAAACTAGCGTCTGCTTTACCTTCAGCTTGCGATGTCTGTCCACTATGCCTCCCCTTGTGATACTCAGAGTTTGCTCTCCACTACATACTCCCCTCTCAACATTGCCATTTCTTTTCCACTCTTCAATGAACAGTCACAATGTATGGATTTAGTCATTCTTCCACTTCCCGATCCTCAGACAACACCGCCCGACTGGTAGACGCTGCAATGTCCCTTGGCACCCTCTTTTGGTCCTGATCCTGAGTCAGCCTCGGCTCAGTGGGCAGCACTCTTGCCTCTGAGTCAAGAAGGTCATGGGTTCAAGCCTCACTCCAGAGACTTGAGCACAAAATCCAGGCTGATATTCCCAATGCAGTACTGAGGGAGTGCTGCACTGTTGGAGAGGCCGTCTTTCAGATGAAATGTTAAACTGAAGCCCTATCTACTGTGAAAAGGTCCCTTGGCACTATTTCAAAGAAGAGCAGGGGAGTTCTCCTCAATATCCTGGCTAATATTCATCCCTCATTAGATTATCAAAAGATGATCTTGTCATTATTTCATTGCTGTTTGTGGGATCTTGCTGTGTGCAAATTGGCTGCTGCATTTCCTACATTACTACAGTGACTACACTTCAAAAAGTACTTCATTGGTTGTAAAGTGCTTTGGGATGTCCTGAGATTGTGAAAGGTGCTATATAAATGCAAGTTCTTTCTTTCCTTACTTACATATTATTAACTGAACACTAGATGCCCCCCTGGTGGGAGTAAGAACATCATTCTACAAAAATGGCAATCTGTGTGTGGAGCCGGCAGATGTAGGAGGGGTTCTAAATGAATTTTTTGCATCTGTTTTCACTATGGAGAAGGACGATGTAGACATAGAAATACGGCAGGGGGACTGTGATATACTCGAACATATTAACATCGAGCGGGAGGAGGTATTGGCGGTTTTAGTAGGCCTAAAAATGGATAAATCCCCAGGCCCGGACGAAATGTATCCCAGGCTACTGTGTGAGGCAAAGGAGGAGATTGCGGGGGCTCTGACACATATATTCAGAACCTCTCTGGCCACAGGGGATGTGCCAGAGGACTGGAGAACCGCTAATGTAATACCATTATTCAAGAAGGGGAGTAGGGAAAAACCGGGGAACTACAGGCCAGTGAGCCTAACATCAGTGGTAGGAAAATTATTGGAAAAAATTCTGAAGGACAAAATTAGTCTCCACTTGGAGAAGCAAGGATTAATCAGGGATAGTCAACATGGCTTTGTCAAGGGAAGATCATGTCTGACTAATTTGATTGAATTTTTTGAGGGGGTGACTAGGCGTGTGGATGAGGGTAACGCAGTGGATGTGGTATACATGGATTTCAGTAAGGCCTTCGATAAAGTCCCGCACAGGAGACTGGTCAAGAAGGTACGAGCCCATGGAATCCAGGGTGCCTTGGCACTTTGGATACAAAACTGGCTTAGTGGCAGAAGGCAGAGGGTGATGGTCGAAGGTTGTTTTTGTGACTGGAAGCCTGTGGCCAGTGGGGTACCACAGGGATCGGTGCTGGGTCCCTTGCTGTTTGTGGTCTACATTAATGACTTGGATATGAATGTAAAAGGTATGATCAGTAAGTTCGCTGATGATACAAAAATTGGTAGGGTGGTAAATAGCGAGGAGGATAGCCTCAGTCTGCAGGACGATATAGATGGGTTGGTCAGATGGGCGGAACAGTGGCAAATGGAATTTAACCCGGAAAAGTGCGAGGTGATGCACTTTGGAGGGACTAACAAGGCAAGGGAATACACAATGAATGGGAGGACCCTAGGCAAGACAGAGGGTCAGAGGGATCTTGGTGTGCAAGTTCACAGATCCCTGAAGGCGGCGGAACAGGTAGATAAGGTGGTAAAGAAGGCATATGGGATACTTGCCTTTATTAGCCGAGGCATAGAATATAAGAGCAAGGAGGTTATGATGGAGCTGTATAAAACACTGGTTAGGCCACAGCTGGAGTACTGTGTGCAGTTCTGGTCGCCACACTACAGGAAGGATGTGATCGCTTTGGAGAGGGTGCAGAGGAGATTCACCAGGATGTTACCAGGGCTGGAGCGCTTCAGCTATGAAGAGAGACTGGGAAGATTGGGTTTGTTTTCCTTGGAGCAGAGGAGGCTGAGGGGGGACATGATTGAGGTGTACAAAATTATGAGGGGCACAGATAGGATGGATACTAAGGAGCTTTTTCCCTTCGTTGAGGGTTCTATAACAAGGGGACATAGATTCAAGGTAAAAGGCGGGAGGTTTAGAGGGGATTTGAGAAAGAACTTTTTCACCCAGAGGGTGGTTGGAGTCTGGAACTCACTGCCTGAAAGGGTTGTGGAGGCAGGAACCCTCACAACATTCAAGAAGCATTTGGATGAGCACTTGAAATGCCATAGCATACAAGGCTACGGACCAAATGCTGGAATATGGGATTAGAGTAGACAGGGCTTGATGGCCGGCGCGGACACGATGGGCCGAAGGGCCTCTATCCGTGCTGTATAACTCTATGACTCTATGACTCTATGTCAATTACACTCCAAGATCTTCTCTTGTATTCCTTTTGTTATTCTTTGAAGGACTATTCCAGAGGGTCGGCAATAAAAGCAGCTGGTTATTACCACACCAATTAGAGTGTTCCTTCAGACACAACAGGAACTGCTGGCATAGGGACTGCACCCCCTCCCCCAACTCCCCAAACCTCCCATGACTGGTCTTGTAAGAGGCAGGTATAGACTCCACCCTCTACAAAGCCGTCAGGAAACTCCTGTGCAAGGCCAGATGAGGCTTCATTTGTAGTCATTCCACTGCACTCTGGCTTGAGTTATGTTGGGCCTACACTGATGGCCTACCATATGGTCTCCTACATCATGGAATGTCCAATGTAGCCGGTGTTGCTCCTTTCTGTCTGGATGGCATTCTGTGCCAACAGCTTTTACCAATCTTAACCACATTTTATGGACAAACTTTCAGCAAGGTTAGTTCGTGTAAATATTTGGAAGTGTTGAAAAGGAGCTTTGAAACACAGAGAGGGGCACGCAGTTGGCAGGGGAGGGATTGGCTGTCATAGCAACAGCATTACTATATAAACAAAGCCTTTCAAGAGCTTCATATTAGTGAACCATAATCAAAGAAAGAAGCAAGAAAGAAATTGCATTTATATAGCGCCTTTCACGACCTCAGGACGTCCCAAAGTGCTTTACAAGCTCCCACAAACAGAGCAATGTGATAATGACCAGATCATCTGTTTTAGATGTTGGTTAAGGATATGAACCATACATATCACTGGCCAGAAGATGAGTGAGATAGGCCTGGGCATCCTACCCTGTGCAGGGCAGACGCTGGAGCTTGCCCCAGCGTGGGGCACCCGAGAGGCGCACATCATGATGCGTGCGCCTGTCACAAGTGAGGTGACCTCCCACTGACCCTGCAAACTCGGCCCTGGAGGGCGTGGCCCTGGCCTGCCCGTTTTGAGGGCCAAGATCTTTAGGTCTCATAGAATAGAACGGTTGCAGCACAGAAGGAGGCCATTTGGCCCATCAAGCCTGTGCCGGCTCTTTGTAAGAGCAATCCAGTTAGTCCCATTCCCCCGCTCTTTCCCCGTAGCCCTGCAAATCTTGTTCCCTTCAAGTATTTATCCAATTCCTTTTTGAAAGCCATGATTGAATCTGCTTCCACCGCCCTTTCAGGCAGCGCATTCCAGATCATAACTATTCGCTGCGTTAAAAAGTTTTTCCTCATGTCGCCTTTGGTTCTTTTGCCAATCACCTTAAATCTGTGTCCTCTGGTTGTCGGCCCTTCCGGCAATGGGAACAGTTTTTTTTTAATTTACTTTATCTAAACCCTTCATGATTTTGAACACCTCGATCAAATCTCCTCTCAACCTTCTCTGCTCTAAGGAGAACAACCCCAGCTTCTCCAGTCTATCCACGTAACTGAGGTCCCTCATCCCTGGAACCACACGAGTAGATCTTTTCTGCACCCTCTCTAAGGCCTTCACATCCTTCCTAAAGTCTCAGTCCCCTTAGAAAGAGGGCGTAAAAAGCTCGGGGGGGGGTGGTGTGGTGGGGAGGGTTGGGGAGGGCACTGGTGGCTGTTTTCCTGGAGAGGCAGAAATCCAAAACGTTCCCACATTTTCTCCGACAGTATTTAGCTTCCTTCAGGATTGGGGGGGGGGGGGGGGGTGGGGGGGGAGGGGTGGTGTGGGGGAGAGGGGAGGGGGTTGCACTAGATCCTCCCAAACTCAATAAAGGGACCTTCCCTAACCCTATGAACTTTGGTGGGATCAGCCACCGGAAGTCCTGAGACTAACGCCGAGTTGTAGCTACAGCAGGTTTCCGAACTCTGAAATATTGTCTCATTAAACTGAAATAATCCCTATCAAATATTTCCTGGCACCTTCCCATATATTCATCATTGAATCATAGAAAGATACAGCACAGAAGGAGGCCATTCGGCCCATCGTGCCTGTGCCAGCTCTTTGAAAGAGCGATCCAATTAGTCCCATTCCCCTGCTCTTTCCCCATAGCCCTGCAAATTTTTCCTTTTCAAGTATTTATCCGATTCCCCTTTGAAAGTTATTATTGAATCTGCTTCCACCGCCCTTTCAGGCAGCGCGTTCCAGATCAGAACAACTCACTGCGTAGATTTTTATTTTTCCTCATGTCGCCTCTGGTTCTTTTGCCAATTACCTTAAATCTGTGTCCTCTGGTTACCAAAAATCACTAATTTCGATGCATTTCTTACTATTTAAGCTAACAGAAAAGATCGTAAAACAGATCAAAAAGGAAACTCACCGATCGTAGTCCATTACTGTAATAGAGAGGCTGACCTGTTCCATACTCTCCGGAGGGATGTCAAAGATCATGGCCTCATTGTAAACAGGGTTGAGGGTATTCTTCTTTGTAGTGGTTTTTCTCTTTTTCAATCTTCGTCCCTCGCAAATTAGCGACACCTTAACGTATGGATCTGAAAGGTGAACGGATATTTTTACTGCAGCGAGCGACTCACCTCCTGACTCCCCAAAGCCTTTCCACCATCTACAAGGCACAAGTCAGGAGTGTGATGGAATACTCTCCACTTGCCTGGATGAGTGCAGCTCCAACAACACTCAAGAAGCTCGACACCATCCAGGACAAAGCAGCCCGCTTGATTGGCGCCCCATCCACCACCCTAAACATTCACTCCCTTCACCACCGGCACACTGTGGCTGTAGTGTGTACCATCCACAGGATGCACTGCAGCAACTCGCCAAGGCTTCTTCGACAGCACCTCCCAAACCCGTGACCTCTACCACCTAGAAGGACAAGAGCAGCAGGCACATGGGAACAACACCACCTGCACGTTCCCCTCCAAGTCACACACCATCCCGACTTGGAAATATATCGGCCGTTCCTTCATCGTCGCTGGGTCAAAATCCTGGAACTCCCTTCCTAACAGCACTGTGGGAGAACCGTCACCACACAGACTGCAGCGGCTCAAGAAGGCGGCTCACCACCACCTTCTCAAGGGCAATTAGGGATGAGCAATAAATGCCGGCCTCGCCAGCGACGCCCACATCCTGAGAATGAATTAAAAAAATACAGCAATGGCCCCTAGTGCCTTTTGATAAATCTTGTGACTAAGATTGTTTGAAAACATGCAAACCCAATTATAACAATTGCATTTCTCTCGGGGCACTTTTCGCTGCCATCAACCTTTGCAATACTCCCTTAATTAATCTGTTTTATTCCAAAAGGCATGCCTCCCTGATCATTTCCTCCATTCCTGCCAGAAGTGTTCCGTTTCATTGATAATCATACCAGAGAATCCTGTAATGTCCATGGCTTTAAGGTTCCTGCATTTAATGACAGTTAGTGTCATCCGTCCAGCAGTTGGCAGGTAGCAAAGAGAAAACATGATCTCCCCTAAATCCACACTTTCCTATCAGGAGAAAGAAGAAATAAATTAATTTAAAGCAACAGTTTTAACATCTCCAACGCAGTGTTAACCTCTTAGTTATTTTCAGAGGCAGTATCCTCAATCAATGATTCAAAACCAAGAAAAGGAATTATTCAACAAAGAATTCCGATTGGCCAACGCTGCTTGTCCGACAACCAGTTTCAGATGAGCAGAAATTTCCTCCAATTAAATAATCGGGAAGACTGAAGCCATTGTCTCCAAATCTGTCTTTTTGCTTGGCGTTTATATTGTGCGTTATCGAGTCCTCAGGATATCCCAAAGCTCATCACAGCCAATGAATCATTTCTGAAGTGTAGTCTCTGTGGGTTTTGGAGGCAAATCATGGCAACCAGTTTGCACACAGCAAGATCCCGCAAACAGAAAATGAGATGCATCATCAGTTAACCCATCGTTGGCTGTTGAGGTTGAGGGAGGAATGGTGCCCAGGACA
This sequence comes from Heptranchias perlo, assembly GCF_035084215.1. Classification (NCBI taxonomy): domain Eukaryota; kingdom Metazoa; phylum Chordata; class Chondrichthyes; order Hexanchiformes; family Hexanchidae; genus Heptranchias; species Heptranchias perlo. Next base: position 2,465,391 of record NC_090342.1, on the reverse strand, counting down.
AATGGTGCCATAGAACGTTCTGTCTACACCTGAGTAGGCAGAGGGTCTGTGGTTTAACATCTCGTTCATACGATGGGCGGGGGAGAAACTAAAATTGGGAAGTAGCACAAAACGGGCGTTAACGAATCGGCAGCCGGTTTCCCAACCCCATCCGAATTTCTTTTACATCGGAGTCAACTTCAATGCTGCTGTTTGGTTATTGCCCATTTCAAAGATCAATTTCACCCTTGATATCTCTGACAGTGCAGCACTCCCACAGCAGGACACTGAAATATCAGCCTAGATCATATGCACAAGTCCTGGAGTGGGGCTTGAACTCACAACTGTTGACTAAGAAGCAATCATAGAATCATAGAAAGGTTACAACACGGAAGGAGGCCATTCGGCCCATCGAGTCCGCGCTGGCTCTATGCAAGAGCAATCCAGCTAGTCCCACTCCCCCACCCTTTCCCTGTAGCCCTGCAAATTTTTGTCTTTCAAGTACTTATCCAGTTCCCTTTTGAAGGCCATGATTGAATCTGCCTCCACCACCCCCCTCGGACAGTGCATTCCAGATCCTAACCACTCGCTGTGTAAAAAAGTTTTTCCTCATGTCACCTTTGGTTCTTTTGCCAATCACGTTAAATCTGTGTCCTCTGGTTCTTGACCCTTCCACCAATGGGAACAGTTTCTCTCTATCTACTCTGTCTAGACCATTCATGATTTTGAATACCTCCATCAAATCTCCTCGCAACTGTCTCTGTTCCAAGGAGAACAACCCCAGCTTCTCCAGTCTATCCACGCAACTAAAGTCCCTCATCCCAGGAATCATTCTAGTAAATCTCTTCTGCACCCTCTCTAAGGCCTTCACATCTTTCCTAAAGTGCGGTGCCCAGAACTGAACACAATACTCCAGTTGTGGCCGAACCAGTGTTTTATAAAGGTTTATCATGATTTCCTTGCTTTTGTACTCTATACCTCTATTTATAAAGCCCAGGATCCTGTATGCTTTTTTAACCACTTTCTCAATCTGCCCTGCCACCTTCAACGATTTGTGCACATATACCCCCAGATCTCTCTGTTCCTGTACCCCTTTTAGAATTGTGCCCTCTAGTTTATATTGCGTCTCCTTGTTTTTCCTACCGAAATGTATCACTTTGCATTTTTCTGCGTTAAATTTCATCTGCCACGTGTCCGCCCATTCCACCAGCCTGTCTATATCCTCTTGAAGTCTATCACTATCCTCCTCACTGTTCACTACCTTTCCACGTTTTGTGTCATCTGCAAATTTTTTAATTGTGCCCTGTACACCCAAGTCCAAGTCATTAATATATATCAAGAAAAGCAGTGGTCCCAGCACCGACCCCTGGGGAACACCACTGTACACCTCCCTCCAGTCTGAAAAAAACAACTGTTCACCACTACTCTCTGTTTCCTGTCACTTAGCCAATTCTGTATCCATGTTGCTACTGCCCCCTTTATTCCATGGGCCACAATCTTGATGACAAGCCGGCAAGTCCAAGGATTTGAGAATTGTTACGATCAGATGCTCATTCTCATAATCGTACTTAAGAGTGAGGTTTAACTTTCTACTGACTGAGCCAAGCTGGACATTTAGCGATGCAACAAAAAGCTGATCAGGTTTATATTATTGGCAACAATTATACTCACTGTTGTGACACAAATGATGTCCCTCCAAATCGTGTCTTCCTTGGGAACGTCCAACAGTTCGAACAAGTTATCGACAATAACCTCCCCAATCATGTCATGCCTAGAAAATCGGTCAAAGTCAAAAACGCTGAAATGCAGCTTCCTGCTGTTGAGCTGGTCGTACGGCACTGGAAACTGAAACGTTTCGTCAAAGACGGGGTTGAGTGTCTTTCTGTGAACTCGAGTCTGGAATTTCTTCTTCCGATCTGGAAGGAGGTAAATTTTAACATAAGGGTCCGAGGTCCCAGAAAAATCTTTTGCCGGCAAGTCCAAGGATTTGAGAATTGTTACGATCAGATGCTCATTCTCATAATCGTACTTAAGAGTGAGGTTTAACTTTCCGCTGGTTTTTACATCCTCTGTGTCCCCATCTTGCGAGTCGACCGATTTCTGTTTGTAGAGCTCTGGTTTAATTCGCCCAATGCTGGTAGTCGTTTCCCCTCTCTGTAAACTGTCCATGCTGAAATCAACACTTGAAACATGCATTTGTCTTGGCAAATGTCTTCTAAAGGAATTATGTCTGCAAAAAAAAAGCACACTACCTTATGAATCAATCTCAATTTCAAGTGGTGTTACTGTATTGGCTTAAAATGAAATCAAAGATGCAGCAGATCCAACTTTTAAGCACAGTTTAGAATGTCCATCTCCCCCAGCCCAGACGCTAAAGATCCGATATCAAAACTTCACTCTTTACAAGTAGCTTTGTTACTTCAAGCTCTATTGTAGCTCTTAAGGAAAAGCTTCTGCTGTTGACTGACAAACGCTTGCTTAATGTAGGGAGGGAGGGCCATTGAGTTCGCCTTCCACCATCCTGGCCTTCGCATGATACAACAACAATTGAGTTGTTGACTAATCATCGTAATCAATCTCTATCAATTAGTCTCCAACAGACCACTTCTGTGCTGTACCTACTATGATACTATCAGGAAAAGAGAGACCTGGGGGTATATGTACACAAATCTTTGAAGGTGGCAGGACAAGTTGAGAAGGCTGTTAAAAAAGTATACAGGATCCTGGGCTTTATTAATAGAGGCATAGAGTACAAAAGCAAGGAAGTTATGCTAAACCTTTATAAAACACTGGTTAGGCCTCAGTTGGAGTATTGTGTTCAATTCTGGGCACCGCACTTTAGGAAGGATGTCAAGGCCTTAGAGAGGGTGCAGAGGAGATTTACAAGAATGGGTCCAGGGATGAGGGACTATCAGTTATGTGGAGAGACTGGAGAAGCTGGGATTGTTCTCCTTAGAGCAGAGAAGGTTAAGGGGAGATTTGATAAAAGTGTTCAAAATCATGAATGGTTTTCATGATGTGGAGATGCCGGTGATGGACTGGGGTTGACAATAGTAAACAATTTTACAACACCAAGTTATAGTCCAGCAATTTTATTTTAAATTCACAAGCTTTCGGAGGCTTCCCCCTTCCTCAGGTGAACGATGTGATTTCACATCGTTCACCTGAGGAAGGGGGAAGCCTCCGAAAGCTTGTGAATTTAAAATAAAATTGCTGGACTATAACTTGGTGTTGTAAAATTGTTTACAAATGAATGGTTTTGACAGAGTAAATAAGGAGAAACTGTTTCCAGTGGCAGAAGGGTCGGTAACCAGAGGACACAGATTTAAGGTGATCAGCAAAAGAGCCAGAGGCGACATGAGGAAACATTTTTTTTATGCTTCAAGTTGTTATGATCTGGAATTCACTGCCTGAAAGGGCGGTGGAAGCAGATTCAATAATAACTTTCAGAAGGGAATTGGATAAATACTTGAAGGGAAAAAAAATTTAGGGCTATGGGGAAAGAGCAGGGGGAGTGGGACTAATTGGATAGCTCTGTCGAAGAGCCGGCACAGGCATGATGGGCAGAATGGCCTCCTCCTGTGCTGTAGCTACTATGATTCTATGATACTATAATACATGAGGCGAGGAAAACCCGCAGTGGTGGAGAAATTTGGGAACCATAGGTCCAAAGTCACCTGCTCCTCTCAAGCAGGCTACACTTACCAGATGTCATGTCTCAAATTATCCCAAAATGTTATTTTCTGAAAGAAATCTATCTTTGACTTGCATTCGAATGAATCAACACTAACTGCTTCCACCGTCTCCCTAGATCGCCCACTCGCTCACTGAAATATTGTTTCCGCAGATTAGTTTTGAACTGACCCCCCCCTCCGAGTGCGGGCCGTGCCCTCTGGTTGTACTGCTCCGAACAGGGTGAAACTGCTTGACGTGCCCGACAGTATCCGCTCCCATTCACTTTTACAAATAACCAAAGATCCAAAGGGAATGCCAACAAGCAGCTCTGGTGAATGGAGCAAAAAAACAGAACCAAGGCTGTCCCAATGGGAGCTGTAATGCACTCTGCATATCATCAACACTTAAAGTTTAATGCTCTAATTACACAGTGTGATGATAATTGACTGCTCTGTTAGATAGCTCACAGGAAACAATTTGTGGATTTAATTGTTACACTATTTACTACTGTTAGTTATGACACGCTTCTTATCCATTTTATCCTGACATTAAAGTTATGTAGGAAATTAGGTATGCATTTCAAACACAATGAATCGATGTTGCACATTAAAATTTAATTATCATGTATTTCACTTTTGCAACACAAATTAATGAAATATTGGAATAACTGGAAAAAGAGGCCTACCCAGTAAGAGCTGTAATATATATTTTTTTATATATATATATATATAAATGGGGCCCATTCTGTGACCCACACTGGGAGTGGAGATAAAGCTCTAATACGATAGCGTTCATTCTGTGGCCCACACTCCTGTCTCATGGGGGGTGTATAAATACAGAGATCAGAGGAGCATGTCGCGTAAACAATGTGGTCATAATGAGAGGCTTTAATTTTCACAATGACTGGGAGAAACAGAACAGCTCAAGTCGTGAAGGCAATGAATTTCTAGAATGTATTCGGGACAGTTTTTTTTTTAAGAACAGTATGTTTTAGAACCAACAAATAGTGACCATAATATAATTGGATTTGATATTAGGTTTGAGAGGGAAAAGGGAGAGTCATACACCAAGGTTTTTGAATTTAAGTAAGGCAAAAAGAGATGAGAAATAAATTGACCTCAGTAAACTGGGCTGAACTGTTAATGGGTAAATCTGCAGACAAACAGCGGGAAGAGTTATTTTTGATACGATACAAAACCAGTACCACACTCCTCGATGGCAAAGGTTGCACTTGTGTGGTTAAGAATCCATGGCCAACAAACCAGGTAAGAGACGGTGTCAAACTGAAAGAAAAGGCTAAGGACCAATGTCCTCGATGTTTTTAACAGTTGCAGCTCTTACGCCCATCAGGGCCCCTCAGGGCGCATTTGTATATCGGCAGTACGAGTACATGGAAGTTTCCTGGGATTACACCGTTCCTGCAATCGGTGTAACTTTACACCCAAAAAAAACCGGCCCAACAGCTCCTCCTAGCACTTCTGACAAGTGTAAGTGAGGAGTTGGTCATCTGACCAGGACTCTAACATCACCTATTGATTACTGGCTTCCCAAGTAACTGTTTTTTAACCCCTTCCTTCACATTGTTTAATCATTGACACTCGTTTCTCATTTTATTGTGATGCTTTCCTCTCTCCCCAGAAACATTTTTGGGGACGCCTGACTTCCCCAAACTCATTCTCAAATCAACCGGACGAGGGACAGGTTTCCCCATCGGTCCACCGCTCTACCACATCCTAATGGGAGGCAGGGGGTATGGCAGCAGAGTGTGCGGGCCTGGAGAGTCGGGCTGTCCCCGGGCCCGGAGAGCCGGGCTGGCCCCGGGCCCGGAGAGCCGGGCTGTCCCCGGGCCCGGAGAGCCGGGCTGGCCCCGGGCCCGGAGAGCCGGGCTGGCCCCGGGCCCGGAGAGCCGGGCTGTCCCCGGGCCCGGAGAGCCGGGCTGGCCCCGGGCCCGGAGATTCGGGCTGGCCCCGGGCTGACCCTACCCATGTGTTTACAAGCCGCCCCTAGTCCCAGAAAGCCTCCTCCTCGGAGCTCTGTCTCTCCAAGGATCCCAATGGGGGTGTCTGTCGACCGGCTCCACTGTGGCTGCCGCTCTGCCCCTGCTTAAAGTAACAGTGACCCTCAACCTTTCCGGGTCCGCATCCTCCAACCCTCTTAAAGCAACACCCACCCGACTAACCCTTCATACTACCCTCTGGGTAAGGGCGCCTTTAACTCCATGATGGACACCCCCATCCTCACACCAACACATCTCTCACCACCTCTCACATCACGAGTGCCACACCCTCCTTAACCGACAGCCGAATCCTCCCCCACACACAACCTTCCACCCCTGACCTTCGGCTTTTACAACAGCTTCATAGTATCATAGTAGGTAAAGTACAGGAGGAGGCCATTCGGCCCATCGTGCCTGTGCCGGCTCTTTGAGCGATCTATCCAATTAGTCCCACTCCCCTGCTCTTTCCCCATAACCCTGTAAATTTTTTCCATTTCAAGTATTTATCCAAATCACTTTTGAAAGTTATTACTGAATCTGCTTCCACCGACTTTCAGGCAGCGCATTCCAAATCAGAACAACTCGCTGCGTAAAAAAAATTCTCCCCCTCTCCCCCTCTGGTTCTTTTGTCGATCACCTTAAATCTGTGTCCTCTGGTTACCGACCCCTCTGCCACTGGAAACAGTTTCTCCTTATTTACTCTATCAAAACCATTCATGATTTTTTACACCTCTATTAAATCTCCCCTTATCCTTCTCTGCTCTAAGGAGAACCATCCCAGCTTCTCCAGTCTCTCCACACAACTGAAGTCTCTCATCCCTGGTATCATCCTGATAAACCTCCTCTGCACCCTCTCCAAGGCTTTCACATCCTTCCTAAAGTGTGGTGCCCAGGATTGTACACAATACTCTAGCTGAGGCCTTACAGTGATTTGTAAAGGTTTAACATAATACAACAACTTCATGGTCACTTTTTTTTTAATTGATGTCAGTTTATTGTTTCCAGATATCTTTTTTCAAAACTGAGTTCCAATTCTCAAACTGCCCTGGTGGGATTTGAACTCACGATCTCTGGATTATTAGTCCAGGCACAGTTTCTACACGTGGGTTACACCAGAAGCTGCATCAAAAATATTTTAATCAACTTATTGACTAATTGGATAGCTCTTTCAAAGAGCTGGCACGGGCATGATGGGCCGAATGGTCGTCCTCCTGTACTGTACCTACTGTGATACTTCAAAAAAATACTTCTTTGGCTATAAAGTGCTTTGGGGCACCCTGAGGTCATGAAAGGAACAATATAAATGCAAGTTCTATTCTTTAATTCTTTTTAACTGAATTCACATTTGTGAATGGCCAGGGTGGGATTTTGAACTCGTGTTCGACTGCATTATTAGTCCAGTAACATGACCACAACACGACCGTAACCCCCTCCTCCCTGCACCCAATAAAAGTAAGTAGTTGTGGTTGGACGGGCACTAACCTGGAGGAAGTCGTGGGTTCTGTGGTTTGCCGTTGAACGCGCGTTTGTTTCAGGAGATGCTCCTTGAGAGCAGCTTGAACCTCTGCTGGTATATCTGGAGAGGTCTGGCTGATTTTCATGGCGGTTGCCAGTAACGCGACCGAATTCTTCCCATTCTCTTTAACCTCCTTAATTTCCTTTTTGCTCTCTGGAGTTTCCACAACTTCTGGGGCATCGCTGGAAGTTTGCTGGGGGACGTTATTTGCATTAGAAGTAAGATCTTTATTCCTCCAGTACGGCCAGCACAGCTTCCAAAATACAAACAGAGACACTACCAACAGGGCAAGCCCACAGAAACTGACGACTACAGCAAGCAGACTGACTGAAATGTCTACAAGCAACCAGAACGTAGGAATAAAACAAACAGCACGAGGGACAAACAGGGAGGAGAGAAAAAAGGAAAAGGTGTAAGAAAGGAGCTGGGCTCAGAGTTTACATCCAAACAATATTACAATTCGCACCCATTAATAGGCAAAGTGATAACTGCAATCTGTATACAGGGAGCAATGTTTGCTTGGCATCATAATATCATATTAGCTCCAGCACAGGAGGAGGCCATTCGGCCCATCGTGCCTGTGCCGGCTCTTTGAAAGGTCTATCCAATTAATCCCACTCCCCCTGCTCTTTCCCCAAAGCCCTGTAAATTTTTTCCCCCTTCAAGTATTTATCCAATTCCCTTTTGAAAGTTATTATTGAATCTGCTTCCACCGCCCTTTCAGGCAGCGCATTCCAGATCAAAACTACTTGCTGCGTAAAAAAATTGTTTCCTCATGTCGCCTCTGGCTCTTTTGCCGATCACCTTAAATCTGTGTCCTCTGGTTACTGACCCTTCTGCCACTGGAAACAGTTTCTCCTTATTTACTCTGTCAAAACCATTCATGATTTTGAACACCTCGATCAAATCTCCCCTTAACCTTCTCTGTTCTAAGGAGAACAATCCCAGCTTCTCCAGTCTCTCCACATAACTGAAGTCCCTCATCCCTGGTACCATTCTAGTAAATCTCTTCCGCACCCTCTCTAAGGCCTTCACATCCTTCCTAAAGAATTGAACACAATACTCCAGCTGAGGCCTAACCAGTGTTTTATAAAGGTTTAGTATAACTTCCTTGCTTTTGTACTCTATGCCTCGGTTTATAAATTGTAAACAATTTTACAACACCAAGTTATAGTCCAGCAATTTTATTTTAAATTCACAAGCTTTCGGAGGCTACCTCCTTCCTCAGGTGAACGATGTGGAAATCATTTCCACATCGTTCACCTGAGGAAGGAGGTAGCCTCCGAAAGCTTGTGAATTTAAAATAAAATTGCTGGACTATAACTTGGTGTTGTAAAATTGTTTACAATTGTCAACCCCAGTCCATCACCGGCATCTCCACATCATCGGTTTATAAAGCCCAGGATCCCATATGCTTTTTTAATGGCTTTATCAACCTGTCCTGTCACCTTCAAAGATTTGTGTACATACACCCCCAGGTCTCTCTGTTCCTGCATCCCCTTTAAAATTGTACCATTTAGTTTATATTGCCTCTCCTCATTCTTCCTACCAAAATGTATCACTTCACAGTTCTCTGCATTAAATTTTATCTGCCACGTGTCTGCCCATTTCACCAGTCTGTCTCTGTCCTCCTGAAGTCTGTTACTATCCTCCACATTGTTTACTACATTTTCGAGTTTTGTGTCTTCTGCAAACTTTGTAATTCTACCCTCTATACCCAAGTCCAGGTCATTAATATATCAAAAAGAGCAGTGGAACATTAGGAACAGGAGGAGGCCATTCAGCCCCTCGAGCCTGTTCCACCATTCAATCAGATCATGGCTGATCTGTATCTCAACTCCATTTACCCGCCTTTGCTCCATATCCCTTGATACCCTTACCCAACAAAAATCCATCGATCTCAGTCTTGAAAGCTCCAAATGACCCCCAGCATCCACAGCCTTTTGAGGGAGAGAATTCCAGATTTCTATTAAGCTTTGTGTGAAAAAATGCTTCCTGATTTTACTCCTGAACGGCCTGGCTCTAATTATAAGATTATGCCCCCTTGTTCTGGACTCCCCCCACCAGAGGAAATAGTTTCTCCGTATCTACCCTATCAAATCCTTGTAACATTTTAAACACCTCGATCTGATCACCCCTCAATCTTCTAAACTCGAGGGAATACAAGCCTAGTCTGTGCAACCTGTCCTCATAATTTAACCCTTTTAGCCCCGGTATCATTCTGGTGAATCTGCACTGCACCCCCTCCAAGACCAATATATCCTCCTGAGGGGCGGGGCCCAGAACTGAATGCAGTCTCTTCTATACAACTGAAGCATCACTTCCTCCCCTCTGTATTCCAGCCCCCTTGAGATAAAGGCCAACATTCCATTGGCCTTTTTGATTATTTTTTGTAGCTGTCCACTAGCTTTTAATGATTTGTGAACTTGGACCCCTGAATCTCTCGGCTCCTCCACAGTTCCTAGTTTCTCACCATTTAAAAAGTACTCTGATTTATCTTTCTTGGGTCCAAAGTGGATGACCTCACACTTGCCCACGTTAAACTCCATTTGCCACAGTTTTTGTCTGTCTATCTCCCTTTGTAACTTTGCTGCTCCCATCTGCACTATTTACTGTCCCTCCTAACTTAGTGTCATCTGCAAACTTGGGTATACAACTCTCTATTCCTTCATCCAAATCACTAATAAATATGGTGAAAAGTTGTGGCCCCAGAACAGATCCCTAAGAAACACCACTTTTCACATCCTGCCAATCAGAATACATACCCTTTATCCCTACTCCATGTCTCCTATCTCCCAACCAATTACCAACACAAGTCAAAAGGCTACCTCCAATTCCATGCACTCTCATCTTTGCTAATAACCTCTTTTGTGGAAGCTTATCAAATGCCTTCAGGAAGTCCATATAGATAATATCCCTTGTCTACCTTATCAGTGACATTCTCAAGGAATTCTAACTAGATTAGTCAATCATGACCTACCCTTCACAAACCCATGCTGACTCTCTCTGATCAGCTCATATTTGTCCAAGTGCTCAGTCACTCTGTCCCTAATAACAGATTCTAGTAGCTTCCCCACTACTGAAGTTAAACTGACAGACCTGTAGTTACCTGGTTTCTCTCTCCCACCCTTCTTAAATAATGGAGTAACATTAGCAAATTTCCAATCCATTGGAACAACTCCCTAATCAAGAAAGCTTCGGAAGATTATGACTAACGCTGCTGTCACTTCTTCACCCGTTCCTTTTAATACCCTGGGGTAGAAGCCATCAGGTCCTGGAGATTTATCTATCTTAAGTCCCATTATTTTCTCCATTACCATTTTTTTTGTACTTACATTGGATCCAATAAGTTCCTGCCCTTGATTTATCTTTAGTCTCCTTTATATCACCAGTAATAATTGATATTCCAAACAAATACAATCAACACCATTCGCTCAGTGAAAAGGAAATTAAAATAATTTCCCCATACAACGATGTCCCAATTGTATCAGAATTCAATTCCGTAATTTCCAATTAGCCGGCGTTATTGAACTGCAGCAAAACCTGACTGGGGTCCCCATGAAGGTCACTGGGGTGGAAATTGGACCTTATGGTGCCCATTTCACAGGTGTAAAAATGGTGCAACAAGAGCCGATTTCGGTGAGCAACGCCCCGCGCCCAGTCAGCGCCAGTGGAGCAGGCGATGACAAACTGGCACAGGCGGCTGCCGAGATGCCGGTAGCGACTCGCCTGAAACAGGCGTCGGACCCCCTTACAAGTGGGGAGCCCAACGCCTGTTTTTGAGAACCATGCACTAAACTGGTGAGTGTTGAGCAGAACAGGGTCCTGGGCCCGGCTCGGGATTCTCCAGAGGTCTCTGAGGACTAAGCAGCAACTGCCACCCAAAAATGTCCCTGCAGAGCCAAGAGGAGCAGAAGCGTTTCGCAGCAATCCTGAGGACCATTGCCGGCCCGTGATCGGTCTCCCTCCCGCTGTCCTATCCCGTGCCCCCCGCCCCCCCCCCGCACACAGGGCCACTGCCTCCAGACACAGCTCCTCCAAATTACTGAAATGAGGCCTGAGTCCGAATTTCAGGTGGACCTGAGGCTTCCCGATTGGGGCATGTGCTCCATGCGCATCATTGATTGCACATCTGAAAACGAGCCACAGCTGAATTTTACCCCAGTGTCTGTTATCGGCTACACATGCACTCAGCAGTGTCAGCCGTGGCTCAGTGGGTCTCTCTCTCTCTCTCGCCTGAGTCAGAAAGTTGTGGGTTCAAACCCCACTTCAGCGCATAATCCAGGCTGACACTCCCAGTGCAGTACCGAGGGAGTGCTGCACTGTCGGAGGTGCCGTCTTTTGGATGAGACGTTAAACCAAGGCCCCATCTGCCCTCTCAGGTGGATGTAAAAGATCCCATTGCACTATTCAAGGAAGAGCAGGGGAGTTCTCCTCAGTGTCCTGGGCCAATATTTATCCCTCAACCAACATCATGAAAACAGGTTATCTGGTCATTACTACATTGCTGTTTGTGGGATCTTGCTGTGCGCCAATTGGCTGCCGCGTTTCCTACATTATAACAGTGACTACACTTTTAAAGTACTTTGTTGGCTGTAAAGCACTTTGGGGTGCTGAGGTCGTGAAAGGCACTATAGAAATGCAAGATCTTTCTTTCTATTACAGTTCTAGGGACACATTTTCATCTTTAGTATTCCCAGCTCACATCTCCATGTACTGGGAACATGTATCAGGAATTCCAGTGCAGCCTCTACATTAAAATGAATGGGCAGAGGCTGGTGTGGGCGAAGAGGAGGGGAGCAGGGGGCTCTCGAATTCCCAACGTTTATTCCTGATTTGGTGAATCTTTAGGCCGGAAGCCATTAAAGGTGAAACTGCACCCTGCGGTGAAATCTGGAGTCAGGGCCCATTCGGACATGGGAACAGGAGTAGGCCACCTAGCCCCTCGAGCCTGTTCCGCCATTCAATGAGATAGTGGACATGGAGTAGAGGGGACTGAGGAACCGTGGATTGGCCAGTCTGACTACAATTCGATCCGGAGTCAACTCAGATCTACATCCGCATTAACTTCAGGTATAAAACCAATCACTGCCAGAAATCCCACGCCACTCGCTCGACTTTTGGAGAATTATACTTGGCTTTGGTGACTAGAGACTCATTTACTGTCTTGATCTGTGCAGCACTGTGCATTAATTAATCTCCATTAAAAAACACTTTCCTTATTGTTGCATTGGGACTAATCAGCTCTGACTCTTTGTCACTTTCCCCCCTATTTTTGCATAAATAGTGATAAGAACATAAGAAATAGGAGCAGGAGTAGGCCATCCGGCCCCTCGAGCCTGCTCCACCATTCAATAATATCATGGCTGATCTTCTACCTCAACACCATTTTCCTGCACTGTCCCCATATCCCTTGATGCCTTTAATATCTAGAAACCTATCGATCTCTGTTTTGAATGTACTCAATGACTGAGCCTCCACAGCCCTCTGGGGTAGAGAATTCCAAAGATTCACCACCCTCTGAGTGAAGAAATTTCTCCTCATCTCAGTCCTAAATGGCCGACCCTTTATTCTGAGACTGTGACCCCTGGTTCTAGACTCCGCAGCCAGGGGAAACATCCTCCCTGCATCTACCCTGTAAGAATTTTATATGTTTCAATGAGATCACCTCTCATTCTTCTAAACTCTAGAGAATACAGGCCTAGTCTACTCAATCTCTCCTCATACGACAATCCCACCATCCCAGGAATCAGTCTGGTGAACCTTCGTTGCACTCCCTCTATGGCAAATATATCCTTTCTTAGGGACCAAAATTGTACACAATACTCCAGGTGTGGTCTCACCAAGGCCCTGTATAACTGCAGTAAGACATCTTTACTCCTGTACTCAAATCTTCTTGTAATAAAGGCCAATAAACCATTTGCCTTCCTAACTGCTTGCTGCATCTGCATGTTAGCTTTCAGTGACTGGTGTACAAGGACACCCAGGTCCCTTTGAACATTAACATTTCCCAATCTCTCACCATTTAAAAAATACTCTGCATTTCTGTTTTTCCTACTTCACATTTTTCCTCATTATATTCCATCTGCCATGTATTTGCCCACTCACTGAGCCTGTCCATATCCCCTTGAAGCCTCTTTACATCCTCCTCACGACTCACGATCCCACCTAGTTTTGTATCATCAGCAAACTTGGAAATATTACATTTGGTCCCCTCATCCAAATCATTGATATATATTGTGAATAGCTGGGGCCCAAGCACCGATCCCTGCGGTACCCCACTAGTCACAGTCTGCCAACCTGAAAAAGACCCGTTTATTCCTACTCTCTGTTTTCTGTCTGTTAACCAATGCTCAATCCATGCCAGTATATTACCCCCAATTCCATGTGCTCTAACTTTGTTCACTAACCTCCTGTATGGGACCTTATCGAAAGCCTTCTGAAAATCCAAATAAACCACATCCACTGGTTCCCCCTTATCTATTCTACTAGTTACATCTTCAAAGAACTCCACTGAGGCTTTATTTCATTCAACTACCACACAACGTCACCCCAATTGGCCTTCGATAGGGGTTCATTTTTAAACACTGCTCCAGTCGATAAGTTGGGAATGCTGTGATTGTACTCTGCCCTGATGCCGGGCTGTACTCTGTACCCAATTCTCCGACCCTTCCTCCCATCGAGGCAGACTACTGTCGCCAACTCTGGTTGGACGCATTCCTGGAGGTGTCATCACATGACCTCCCTCCTCCAACCGCCCCGCCCCCCACACGCCCACCATTGGTCGACCAACATGTCCATCCTCGCGGTGCCCTGCCTACCCACGGCCAATCGAAGTGTGAACAGACTATTCATTACCCGATTGGATGAATCTTGACTGCCTTTTATCCCCACCTTCAATATTTTTCTAACCAGTAAAAAAAGTGTTCAAAGCAATTTTTTTAAAAGCACAATTTTGTTGAACACCTTTATGATTTTTCTCCCGGGTGTTTTGCGGCAGCAGTGTCCTGAAGAGTATTCTTTAATTCCTGGAGGCTCCAGGGCGACCCTGGAAGGTTAGAAACCCTAAGGCAGACTCTGCCAAGAAATTACCCCACAATCTTTATGATACAAGACATTTGCTGATCTTTCTTTGCATTTGCTTCCCAAGACAACAATGGAGCTGGCAAAATAGTCCTACTGAGGCACTGGGATTGCTGCTCATCACTCGAACCAATGATCTTCTGACTCAGAGGGTTAGGGTTGTGAGGCAGAGACCTGCCCCCATGGTATAAATGGACAGTGTTGCCATAGTCACATCTTATAAAAGGTAAAAACAAAAAGAAAGACTTGCATTTATACGGTGACTTTCACGATCTCAGGACGTCCGAAAACACTTTACAGACAATGAAGTACTTTTTTGAAGTGTAGTCACTGTTGTAATATAGGAAACGCAGCAGCGAATTTGTGCACAGCAAGATCCCACAAACAGCTATGAGGTAATGACCAGATAATGACCAAATTTCCATCACTACACCATTGGTGCCATGCCTTCAGATGCTTAGGCCCTAAGCTCTGAAATTCACTCCTTAAACCTCTCTCTCCTCCTTTAAGACACTCCTTAAAACCTCCCTTTTTGTCCAAGCTTTTGGTCACCTGTCCTAATATCTCCTTATGAGATTTGGTGTCAAATTTTGTTTGATAATCACTTCTGTGAAGCGCCTTGAGACATTTTACTATGTTAAAGGCACTGTTGTTGTTGTTGTTGCCCGTAACAACATGGATACAGAATTGTCTAAATGACAGGAAACAGAGAGTAGTGGTGAATGGTTGTTTTTCGGACTGGAGGGAGGTGTACAGTGGTGTACCCCAGGGGTCAGTGCTGGGACCACTGCTTTTCTTGATATATATTAATGACTTGGACTTGGGTGTACAGGGCACAATTTCAAAATTTGCAGATGACACAAAACTTGGTAATGTAGTGAGCAGTGAGGAGGATAGTGATAGACTTCACGAGGATATAGACAGGCTGGTGGAATGGGCAGACACGTGGCAGATAAAATTTAACACAGAAAAATGCAAGGTGATGCATTTCGGTAGGAAAAATTAGGAGATGCAACATAAATTAGAGGGCACAATTCTAAAAGAGTTACAGGAACAGAGAGATCCACGGGTATATGTGCACAAATCGTTGAAGGTGGCAGGGCAGGTTGAGAAAGCGGTTAAAAAAGCAGCTGGGAACCTAGGCTTTATAAATATAGGCATAGAGTACAAAAGTATGGAAGTCATGATGAACCTTCATAAAACACTAGTTCGGCCACAACTGGAGTATTGTGTCCAGTTCTGGGCACTGCACTTTAGGAAAGACGTGAAGGCCTTAGAGAGGGTGCAGAAGAGATTTACTAGAATGATTCCAGGGATGAGGGACTTTAGTTACGTGGATAAGCTGGAGAAGCTGGGGTTGTTCTCTTTGGAACAGAGAAGGTTGAGAGGAGATTTGATAGAGGTGTTCAAAATCATGAAGAGTCCAGACAGAGTAGATAGAGAGAAACTGTTCCCATTGGCGGAAGGGTCTAACCACCTCCCCTAGACATTCAATGGCGTTACCATCGCCGAATCCGCCACCATCAACAACCTGGGGGCCACCATTGACCAGAAACTTAACTGGACCAGCCATATAAATACTGTGGCTATGAGAGCAGGTCAGAGGCTAGGTATTCTGTGGCGAGTGACTCACCTCCTGACTCCCCAAAGCCTTTCCACCATCTCCAAGGCACAAGTCAGGAGTGTGATGGAATACTCTCCACTTGCTTGGATGAGTGCAGCTCCAACAACACTCAAGAAGCTCAACACCATCCAAGATAAAGCAGCCCGCTTGATTGGCACCCCATCCACCACCCGAAACATTCACTCCATTCACCACCAGGCACAGTGACTGCAGTGTGTACCATCCACAGGATGCACTGCAGCAACTCGCCAAGGCTTCTTCGACAGCACCTCCCAAACCCGCGACCTCCACCACCTAGAAGAACAAGAGCAGCAGGTACATGGGAACAACACCACCTGCACGTTCCCCTCCAAGTCACACATCATCCCGACTTGGAAATATATCGCCGTTCCTTCATCGTCGCTGGGTCAAAATCCTGGAACTCCCTCCCGAACAGCACTGTGGGAGAACCGTCACCACACGGACTGCAGCGGTTCAAGAAGGCGGCTCACCACCACCTTCTCAAGGGCAATTAGGGATGGGCAATAAATGCCGGCCTCGCCAGCGACGCCCACATCCCATGAACAAATAAAAAAAAAGAACCAGAGGACATAGATTTAAGGTGATTTGCAAAAGAACCAAAGGTGACATGAGGAAAAACTTTTTTACACAGGGAGTAAAGCATATGTCACTCTGCTTTTTAAGAAAAGAGAGAGAGGGAAACCAGGGAATTATAGACCAGTTAGCCTAACATCTGTTGTGGGGAAAATGCTGGAGTCCATAATTAAGGATAGGGTGACTGAACACCTCGAGAATTTTCAGTTAATCTGAGAGAGCCAGCATCTGAGCCTGCGGCAGGTGGTGAACGAACCAACACGAGGGAAAAACTTACTTGACCTCGTCCTCACCAATCTACCTGTCGCAAATGCATCTGTCCATGACAGTATTGGTAGCAGTGACCACCGCACAGTCCTCGTGGAGATGAAGTCCCGTCTTCGCACTGAGGACACCATCCAACGTGTTGTGTGGCACTACCACCGTGCTAAATGGGATAGATTCAGAACAGATCTAGCAGCTCAAAACTGGGAATCCATGAGGCGCTGTGGGCCATCAGCAGCAGCAGAATTGTATTCCAGCACAATCTGTAACCTCATGGCCCGGCATATTCCTCACTCTACCATTACCAACAAGCCAGGGGATCAACCCTGGTTCAATGAGGAGTGTAGAAGAGCATGGCAGGAGCAGCACCAGGCGTACCGAAAAATGAGGTGCCAACCTGGTGAAGCTACAACTCAGGACTACATGCATGCTAAACAGCGGAAACAACATGCTATAGACAGAGCTAAGCGATTCCACAACCAACGGATCAGATCAAAGCTCTGCAGTCCTGCCACATCCAGTCGTGAATGGTGGTGGACAATTAAACAACTAACGGGAGGAGGAGGCTCTGCAAACATCCCCATCCTCAATGATGGCGGAGTCCAGCACGTGAGTGCAAAAGACAAGGCTGAAGCGTTTGCAACCATCTTCAGCCAGAAGTGCCGAGTGGATGATCCATCTCGGCCCCCTCCCGATATCCCCACCATCACGGAAGCCAGTCTTCGGCCAATTCGATTCACTCCACGTGATATCAAGAAACGGCTGAGTGCACTGGATACAGCAAAGGCTATGGGTCCCGACAACATCCCAGCTGTAGTGCTGAAGACTTGTGCTCCAGAACTAGCTGCACCTCTAGCCAAGCTATTCCAGTACAGCTACAACACTGGCATCTACCCGACAATGTGGAAAATTGCCCAGGTATGTCCTGTCCACAAAAAGCAGGACAAATCCAATCCGGCCAATTACCGCCCCATCAGTCTACTCTCAATCATCAGCAAAGTGATGGCAGGTGTCGTCGACAGTGCTATCAAGCGGCACTTACTCACCAATAATCTGCTCACCGATGCTCAGTTTGGGTTCCGCCAGGACCACTCGGCTCCAGACTTCATTACGGCCTTGGTCCAAACATGGACAAAAGAGCTGAATTCCGGAGGTGAGGTGAGAGTGACTGCCCTTGACATCAAGGCAGCATTTGACCGAGTGTGGCACCAAGGAGCCCTAGTAAAATTGAAGTCAATGGGAATCAGTGGGAAAACTCTCCAGTGGCTGGAGTCATACCTAGCACAAAGGAAGATGGTAGTGGTTGTTGGAGGCCAATCATCTCAGCCCAAGGACATTGCTGCAGGAGTTCCTCAGGGCAGTGTCCTAGGCCCAACCATCTTCAGCTGCTTCATCAATGACCTTCCCTCCATCATAAGGTCAGAAATGGGGATGTTCGCTGATGATTGCACAGTGTTCAGTTCCATTCGCAACCCCTCAGATAATGAAGCAGTCCGAGCCTGCATGCAGCAAGTCCTGGACAACATCCAGGCTTGGGCTCATAAGTGGCAAGTAACATTCGCGCCAGATAAGTGCCAGGCAATGACCATCTCCAACAAGAGAGAGTCTAACCACCTCCCCTTGACATTCAACAGCATTACCATCGCCGAATCCCCCCCATCAACATCCTGGGGGTCACCATTGACCAGAAACTTAACTGGACCAGCCATATAAATACTGTGGCGACAAGAGCAGGTCAGAGGCTGGGTATTCTGCGGCAAGTGACTCACCTCCTGACTCCCCAAAGCCTTTCCACCATCTACAAGGCACAAGTCAGGAGTGTGATGGAATATTCTCCACTTGCCTGGATGAGTGCAGCTCCAACAACACTCAAGAAGCTCGACACCATCCAGGATAAAGCAGCCCACTTGATTGGCACCCCATCCACCACCCTAAACATTCACTCCCTTCACCACCGGCGCACTGTGGCTGCAGTGTGCACCATCCACATGATGCACTGCAGCAACTCGCCAAGGCTTCTTCAACAGCACCTCCCAAACCAGCAACCTCTACCACCTAGAAGGACAAGAGCAGCAGGCACATGGGAACAACACCACCTGCACGTTCCCCTCCAAGTCACACACCATCCCGACTTGGAAATATATCGCCGTTCCTTCATTGTCGCTGGGTCAAAATCCTGGAACTCCTTTCCTAACAGCACTGTGGGAGAACCGTCACCACACGGACTGCAGCGATTCAAGAAGGCGGCTCACCACCACCTTCTCGAGGGCAATTAGGGATGGGCAATAAATGCTGGCCTCACCAGCAACGCCCACATCTCGTGACCGAATGAAAAAAAATCATGGATTTGTGAAAGGTCTGTCGTGCTTGACAAACCTGATTGAATTTTTTGAAGAGGTGACTAAAGTAGTTGACAGGGGAATGTCAATGGATGTTATTTATATGGACTTCCAGAAGGCAGTTGATAAAGTCCCACATAAGAGACTGTTAGCTAAGATAGAAGCCCATGGAATCGAGGGAAAAGTACAGACTTGGTTAGGAAGTTGGCTGAGCGAAAGGCGACAGAGAGTAGGGATAATGGGTAGGTACTCACATTGGCAGGATGTGACTAGTGGAGTCCTGCAGGAATCTGTCTTGCGGCCTCATTTATTCACAATATTTATTTACGACTTAGATGAAGGCATAGAAAGTCTCATATCTAGGTTTGCCGATGACACAAAGATTGGTGGCATTCCAAGCAGTGTCGATGAAAACATAAAATTAAAAAGTGATTTTGATAGATTAGGTGAATGGGCAAAACTGTGGCAAATGGAATTCAATGTAGACAAATGTGAGGTCATCCACTTTGGATCAAAAAAGGATAGAACAGGGTACTTTCTAAATGGTAAAAAGTTAAAAACAGTGGATGTCCAAAGGGACTTAGGGGTTCAGGTACATTGATCATTGAAGTGTCATGAACAGGTGCAGAAAATAATCAAGAAGGTTAATGGAATGCTGGCCTTTATATCTAGAGGACTGGAGTACAAGGGGGCAGAAGTTATGCTGCAGCCAAACAAAGCCCTGGTTAGACCGCACCTGGAGTACTGTGAGCAGTTCTGGGCACCGCACCTTCGGAAGGACATATTGGCCTTGGAGGGAGTGCAGCGTAGGTTTACTAGAATGATACCCGGACTTCAAGGGTTAAGTTACGAGGAGAGGTTACACAAATTGGGGTTGTATTCTCTATAGTTTAGAAGGTTAAGGGGTGATCTGATCAAAGTTTATAAGATATTAAGGGGAACAGATAGGATGGATAGAGAGAAACTATTTCCGCTGGTTGGGGATTTTAGGAGTAGGGGGCACAGTCTAAAAATTAAAGGCAGACCTTTCAAGAGTGAGATTAGAAAACATTTCTACACACAAAGGGTGGTAGAAGTTTGGAACTCTCTTCCGCAAACGACAATTGATACTAGCTCAATTGCTAAATTTAAATCTGAGATAGATAGCTTTTTGTCAACCAAAGGTATTAAGGGATATGGGCCAAAGGCTGGTATATGGAGTTAGATCACAGATCAGCCATGATCTTATCAAATGGCGGAGCAGGCACAAGGGGCTGAATGGCCTACTCCTGTTCCTATGTTCCTATGGTTAGGATCTGGAATGTACTGTCAGATGGGTTGGTGGAGGCAGATTCAATCATGGCCTTCAAAAGGGAACTGGATAGGTACTTGAAAGGCAAAAATTTGCAGGGCTACGGAGATAGGGCGGGGGAGTGGGACTAGCTGGATTGCTCTTGCATAGAAGCGGTGTGGACTCGATGGACCGAATGGCCTCCTTCCATGCTGTAACCTTTCTATGATTCTATGATTCTAATTTAAACATGCTCACAGCAACTGGAAGATTCTCTGAGCTGGTGCCAGGCTCAGTGCTGGGACTGCACATTGGAATTTGGAAACGAGGGTCAGCACCTCAGATCTGCACCCTGCCGCATTTACTATTAATCTGCACCTTCCGCATTTACCAACCATTAATCAGTCAGCGGGTAAGGAAAATCAATGTAAAACCGTAGCATCAGAAGTCTTCAATTGCTGCAATTAATCTTCGATTTGAGCTGACTGTTGACTGCTCTGTTTCTTGCGCTGGCAATCTTTCTGCCTGTGCACTGAAGTCATTGGTGAGTTAGTTAATCTCTTTCATTACTGCTCTTTCACTTCCTGTCTTGCTGGGATAACACTCCTTAATTGTTGGTTTCTTACCCCGCGCTTGAACATACCGCCCGTCTCTATCATCCGGAGTTCAATAGATGGGCAGAGTTAGATAGGATATAAAGTGGTCTGTGGAAAGTTAGATAAAACTAATTCACTGATCCCGAGCTCCCCCAGTGCTCAAAGGGAGGGTGGTTCAGACAATCGGCTCTCCAGTGTTACGGCCCCAACGTCGACTTGCATTCCCTTTGAACATGACTCCTGCTGGGAGAGTGGATTCGTCGCCTCTGGGTCAGAAGGTCATCAGTTCAAGTCCCACTCCAGCTACTTGAGCACATAATCCAGACTGACCCTCACGTACAGGACCGAGGGAGCGCTGCCCTGTCAGAGGGTCAGTACTGAGGGAGCGCTGCCCTGTCGGAGGGCCAGTACGGAGGGAGCGCTGCCCTGTCGAAGGGGCAGTACGGAGGGAGCGCTGCCCTGTCGAAGGGGCAGTACGGAGGGAGCGCTGCCCTGTCGGAGGGCCAGTACGGAAGGAATGCTGCACTATTGGAGGGTCAGTACTGAGGGAGCGCTGCCCTGTCGGAGGGGCAGTACTGAGGAAATGCTGCACTATCGGAGGGGCAGTACTGAGGGAGCGCTGCACTATCGGAGGGGCAGTACTGAGGGAGCGCTGCACTATCGGAGGGTCAGTACTGAGGGAGCGCTGCACTGTCGGAGGGTCAGTACTGAGGGAGCGCTGCACTGTCGGAGGGTCAGTACTGAGGGAGCGCTGCACTGTCGGAGGGTCAGTACTGAGGGAGCGCTGCACTGTCGGAGGGGCAGTATTGAGGGAGCACTGCCCTGTCGGAAGGGCAGTACTGAGGGAGCGCTGCACTGTCGGAGGGTCAGTACTGAGGGGGTGCTGCACTGTCGGAGGGTCAGTACTGAGGGAGCGCTGCACTGTCGGAGAGTCAGTACTGAGGGAGCGCTGCACTGTCGGAAGGGCAGTATTGAGGGAGCACTGCGCTGTCGGAGGTGCAGTGCTGAGGGAATTCTGCACTGACCGGGGGGGTGGGCAGTACTGAGGGAATCCTGCACTGTCGGAGGTGCCGTCTTTTGAATGAGACGATAAAAAGAGGCTCCATCTGCCCTCTCAGGTGAACGTAAAAGATCTCATGGCACTTTGGCACTTTTCGAAGAGCAGGGCAGTTCTCCTCATGTCCTGGCCAATATTTATTCCTCAACCAACACCACTAAAGCAGATTATCCGGCGATTTACCACATTGCTGTTTGTGGGATCTTGCTGTGCTCAAATTGGCTGCTGCGTTATAACACTGACTACACCTCAATTTTACTTCATTGGCTGTGAAGCGCTTTGGGGCATCCTCAGGTCATGAAAGGCGCTATACAAATGCAAGTCTTTCTTTCTTTATAATATGAAGGTGTATTATGTAATTAATTACAATAAATTTACTATGAAACTCAATATATAAATGGTACAATTATTGGACAATGAAAATACAATATTCAAACTGATAAATGAATCAATGCTTCCAGGTTCATTTAAAATGCTCTTATATTAAAATAGTTATTATTATAAATGTTATTGTGTTTAGCAAAGCGAGATGAATATGGTGAATAGCCTGCAGCAATATTGGTTAAAGCAGTGAGGTTAAATGATTAGCCCGGTAAAATTTAACAGCAGCTGTGGAAGTAGGAAAAATGATTGCATTAAGCACTATCACATTAAGTAGCGATCACTTTGGCAGCATGGGTTAGAGTGCCTTACGCATTAATTCCACAAAAATAGCCAACCTTATGAGTGGAATACAGTGTGGATCAAACTCCAACCCAATTCAGCAGAGTTAATGCAACAGGACGGTGAACATTAAAGCAAAGAAGTGATGTTGAATTTGCAGAAGGTGAGGGTACAGCTGGGGTATTGTGTACAGCACTGAGCTCCCTGCTATAGGGAAGGATATTTACAGCCATGGAAAGAGGACAGTGAAGATTCACCAGAACAACACCAGGAATGAGAGGTTATAGTGATGGAGTAAAGCTCAATAAAGGGAGGATTTTTTTTTAGAGAAAGCGAAGGGGCAGATCGGTAGAGGTTTCCAAATGGTTAAACGGTGGAAGACTGTTCCCATTGGTCGGTGAATCAGTAACGAGGGGGCAGAGACTGAGGATTCTCACAGGAAAAATGAAGGTGGGGGGGGGAGGTGTTTGAAGAAATGTTTTCAAAAAGAGGGTCATTAGAATGCTTTACCACAAGGAGCTGTTGAGGCAAGGACTGTAGTGGGTCCGGTCGTGCAGTGTTTATGCTGCTGGACTAGAGGCCAAGGTAGGATGGAAATGGAGACGATCAAGATAAATGATCATATCGTTTTTTGGGGATATGAACAACCCTTGTATTTTGTACTCACTTTGCACAAATATGTACAGGAGCACACACATTTAATTTCCTGCAATAGTGAAATAAGAGTGTGCACACCACAAATAAGTGTGCACACAAGTACGAGTGTGCACACCACAAATAAGAGTGTGCACACCACAAGTAAGAGTGTGCACACCACATTTTGAATTAGATCACTTTACTTTGAGCCATCTGAGAGCCATGGTTGCTCCAGGCATTTATTGGTCAACTCTGCTACCAATTTTTTTTAAGTGTATAAATGATATTTGCGTGTGGACAGGCGACAATAACACATGGGACGTTAAGACAATTAGACAATAAATCATTGTCTTCGGTCCCCGCCACAAACTTCATTCCCTAGCCACCGGTTCCATCCATCTCCTCGGCCACTGTCTCAGGCTGAACTAGACCGTTAGTAAACTTGGCGTCCAATTTGTCCACGAGCTGAGATTCTGACCCCGTATCATCTCCGTCACCAAGGCCGCCTACTTCCACCTCCGTAACATTGTGCGTCTCCGCCCCTGCCTGGCCACTGATTGCACACGTTGGTGACCAGTAATATACAGTGATGTCAACTGATAGCAGCACCAATGTGTCGCTCTCCTGAAGAAATGACAATGACAGCAGACAGCCTGCTTGGATCATGAACGAGCAGGAGAGGCACGAGTACAACTGTCAAGACTGATTCTCTTTCCAACTTGTTTCTATTTGTGGGGGAGTCCAAAACTATCGGCCATAAATATAAAGATAGTCACTAATAAACTCAATAAAGATTTCAGGAGAAACGTCTTTACTCAGAGAGTGGTTAGAAAGTGGAACTCGCTCCTACAGGGAGTAGTTGAGGTGAATAGCATAGATGCATTTAAGCAGAATCTAGATATAACACATGAGGGAGAAAGGAATAGAAGGATATGCTTTAGGGCTAAATGAAGTAGGGAGGGAGGAGGCTCGTGTGGAGCATAAACACCGGCATGGACCTGTTGGGCCGAATGGCCTGTTTCTGTGCTGTACATTCTATGTAATTCTATGTATCACGGGTTTTCATCTTCGAGTATAAAGGACACCCACCTACCTCACTAAAGAAAGCAGACCATTTGTACGATAATCTGTTCCACTATAATCGGCAGTCCTCAAAAGGAGCTCAAAAGAAATGTGTCATCACAGCCAAGTAAATTCTGTGAACCAATTACCAATTTTGAGTACTAATAACCAATCTTTGTTTTCAAGTGGGTCAATTATTGTTCAGCTGTAATAGAGATATTTTGAATAATGTTTTGCGATAGTTACATCACTTTGCTTCCTAAATTATCCACTTAAACAATGAAGCAATAATTAGAGAGTGCCAATTTCTGATCCCTGTTGTTTATAACAGTTTATACATTAGAAAATTCATTCGAAAAGGAAATAGTGCCAGAGGACTGGCGGACAGCTAATGTGATTTCTATATTTAAAAGGGAGATAGAACAAGTCCAGGGATCTATAGACCAATTAGCTTAACATCGGTGGTAGGAAAGATAATGGAATCTTTACTCAAAGATGTAATGGAAAAACATCTAGAAACCAAAAATATAATGAAGAATAGTCAGCACGGATTTCAAAAGGGAAAGTCATACTTGGCCAACCTTATTAAGTTTTTTGAACAAGTAACAGAAAGAGTAGACATGAGTAACGCAGTAGTTGTAATATATTTGGATTTTCAAAAGGCATTTGATAAGATGCCGCATAGTAGACTCATGACTAAGATCAGAGCATGTGGAGTCAGGGAACAGGTAGCAGAATGGATAGCAAGATGGCTACAAAACAGAAAACAGAGGGGTTAAAGGTAGTTACTCAGACTGGCATAAGGTGGGAAGTGGTGTTCCACAAGGATCAGTGCTGGGATCACTGTGTGGAGATGCCGGTGATGGACTGGGGTTGACAATTGTAAACAATTTTACAACACCAAGTTATAGTCCAGCAATTTTATTTTAAATTCACAAGCTTTCGGAGACTTCCTCCTTCCTCAGGTAAATGTTCAGGAGCTCCTGAACATTTACCTGAGGAAGGAGGAAGTCTCCGAAAGCTTGTGAATTTAAAATAAAATTGCTGGACTATAACTTGGTGTTGTAAAATTGTTTACGGGATCACTGTTGTTCACCATTTACATCAACGATTTGGACTTGGGAATCGGAAGTACAATTTCAAAATTTGCGGACGAGACCAAATTGGGGGGTATAGTTAATACTGAGGAGGACTGTGAAAAAATACAGGAAGACATTAATAAACTTGCAGAATGGGTGTGTAATTGGCAAATGAATTTCAATATAGATAAGTGTGAGGGGGTGCATTTTGGTAGGAAGAATAAGGGGGCCACAAACTGCTTGGATAATAACATTCTAAATGGGGTAGAGGAGCAAAGGGATCAGGGGGTAGAGATACACAAATCACTAAAATAACGACGCAGGTTAATAAGGCCAGAAAAAAGCCAACAAAGCACTGGGGTTCATTCCTAGAGGGATAGAATTGAAAAGCAGGAAAGTTATGTTAAACTTATATAGCACCTTGGTTAGACCACTCTTGGAGTATTGTGAACAGTTCTGGTCTCCATATTATAAAAAGGATATAGAGGCACTGGAGCAGGTGCAAAAAGATTCACAAGGATGATATCAGAACTGAGAGGTTATAACTAGTAGGTAAGATTGAACAGGCTGGGGTTCTTTTCTCTAGAAAAGAGAAGGCTGAGGGGTGACCTGATAGAGGTCTTTAAGATTATGAAAGGGTTCGATAGGGTAGACCTGGGGAAGATGTTTCCACTTGTGGGGGGAGTCCAAAACTAGAGGTCATCAATTGAAGATAGTCACTAATAAATCCAATAGGGAATTCAGGAGAAACTTCTTTACCCAAAGAGTGGTTAAAATGAGGAACTCGTTACCACAAGGAGTAGTTGAGGCAAATAGCATAGATGCATTTAAGGGGAAACTAGATAAACACATGAGGGAGAAAGGAATAGAAGGGTATTCTGATAGGGTGAGATGAAGTAGGGAGGGAGGAGGCTCGTGTGGAGCATAAACACCAGGATAGACCAGTTGAACCAAATGGCCTGTTTCTTTCATGTACATTCTATGTAATTCTATGTACTACATCATCTGGGGGGGGGGGGGGGGGGGGGCAGCAATTAATGAAACCACAAGAAAGAATTTCACCTGAGTGAAAATGTGACAGGCGCCCAGTGATTTCCCAGTTCGGGGTCTGTAGACATAATTAGGGGCAATTTCAACCTAAGCTGCCAGACAGGAAACAGGGCGGGTCAGTTACCCACTTTACAGCCCATTTGAATTTACGTTACATTACAACAGTGACTAATAAGGTACTTCATTGGCTGTAAAAAATAAAGTACTTCATTGGCTGTAAAGCGCTTTTGGACATCCTGAGGTCATGAAAGGCGTTATATAAAAGCAAGTCTTTCTTTCTTTCTATTGACTTTGACGCCACGAGGTGTAAAACAGACACCCAACCTGAACCCGCCCCCTTTACCCTTCCGGGGGGGGTCAGGTTAAATTGATCCTCAATCCTGTTGAACAGAAAGGGGGGAGTGATGCCAGATAGGTATTGATGCATTGGGAAAGTTATCGATCTTGTTATGACAGAACTGATAATGGAGGTAGTTTAGAATCATTGCTGATCCAATTTCTCTCAACACAGACGACAGCCTTTAAAACTGCAATGTGTAGGAGACAGCTCCTCCAAGGCAGTCCCAAGACTTTGTAAAGAAAGAAAGAACTTGCATTTATATAGCGCCTTTCACAACCTCAGGACGTCCCAAAGCGCTTTACAGCCAATGAAGTACTTCTGAAGAGTAAACAATGTTGTAATGTAGGAAACGCGGCAGCCAATTTGCACACAGCAAGATCCCACAAACAGCAATGAGATAATGACCAGATAATCTATTTTAGTGATGTTAGTTGAAGGATAAATATTGGTCCCAGGACATCAGGGAAACTCCCCTGCTCTTCTTTGAAATAGTGTCATGGGATATTTTACACCACCTGAGAGGGCAAACAGGGCCTCAGTTGAATGTCTCATTGGAAAGACAGCTCACTCTGATGGTGCAGCACTCCCTCAGTACTGCACTGGGACTATCAGCCTAGATTTTGTACTCAGGTCTCTGGAGTTGGGACTTGAACCCAGGAACTCTCTAACTCAGAGGTGAGAGTGCTACCCACTGAGCCATGGCTGACAACTAAATTATAAATTATTTTAAAACAGAGCAGCTGACAGTTTATTGGTTTTATTATCCACATATTCTCATTTAAAATATTATTTAATAACTTACAAACTCTCCTCCCCCCCCAAAAAAACCAACCACCCTGTGTATTATAGAGTATTATTGGTCAACTCCTACGATTTTATCTACAGGGAGAGTGCGGGATAGTGGGATTAGTTTTGGATTGTTCTAATGAGGAGCCGGCACAGACACGATGGGCCGAATGGCCTCCTTCTGTGCCGTAACCTTCTACGGTTGTATTGCAATTTCTCAGCTACTAGCTGCTCATCTAAACCCCTTTAGCTTTAGATGTTATTAAATACTTGAGGTCATTTCTCTGACTGAGGTGCAGCAGTTTACTGCTGTAATCAAACAGTCACAGTCAATGTTTCTTTCATTATTTTCTTAAACTTATGTTTAGAACATGGCTTTGCTCACTGACCCCACTTACTAAAGATGTTGTGCCATATAAACTGTTCTCAAATATGATGTCAATTCACGGAATCAGGTTCAGCATTTCTATTCGAACACACACTTACAGTCTCAATTACAAATTTGCTCAGATATAATAAGCCATGGTGAGCAAAATACCCATCAGAATCCTCTGATAATCTTTCATGACTAATGTCTTAATAATTGATAGATCTATCAGGAGCTTCCAAATGATAGAACTGCACTGTTCCATAATTGAACATTATAACTGAAGGAAGTGAAGAGAGAGGTTAGGGGAAATGTCTTTGCACAGAGGGTTATTAAGGCATGGAATGCTTTATCGCAGGGAGTGGTTGAGACAGAGACCATTGCATCTTTTAAGAGAAAAGTGGATAGATATTTGAAGCAGGGACAGATGCAGAATCAGGAGGAGGCAGAGGGGCAATAGGATTAGTTTAGAATAGCTCGAGCAAATCCAGTGCAGACACGACGAAACGAATGGCCTCCTTTGTGCTGTGAACTTCCATGGTTCTAAACACCACTAGAACAGAAAGATCCCGGTTCATTCATAAAGAACTCAACACCTGGTTGCTAAACTCAATGGGGAAACTCTAATCTGGATAATTGTGGATACCAGAAATATGCAGCTGGCTCCTCCCAGTGCCGAATATAATCATCGAATCATACAGCAAAGAAGGAGGCCAATCAGCCCATCGTGTCTGTAATAAGTCAGTACTATAATTACACAAAATGCAGAACATCAGTGAACACACAGCCCAGACCCCAGGACTAGGCTCGGGTGTAATATTGTAACATGGCAGGGTGGGTGGCAAAAGCTATCGTTTCTGGGAGTTAAACATGGGTGTAATCTTATCCCCGAAGCAAATTTGGAAATTCAAAATCTTGGGGTAGAAATTGGACCTCGTAAAACAGGCTCCGTAAAGGCCAATTACGGGTATCAACGTCCCGTGCCCAAAGGACGCCTGAAATGTGTCCAACCCGATATTGGGTCAGGCTGTTTTTCAGGCGTCCCTGGTAGCCACCTAAAATGGGTGTTAGGCCCCTTGTGTATGCAAATGAGGGGCCTTACGCTGGTTTTAGGCCCTTTCGGAGTAACTGGACATTTCAGCGCGAAGCAAGGGCTTAGGCCTGAGTCCCGCTTCGTAATTGGCTGCTGTGGGCTAAACAACGACCGCCAACCAAAGAGGAATTTTCTTGTGCAGCCGAGAGTGGCAGGAGTATCCCGATCACAACGGGCTCCCCCCACCCCAGCCCCGCTCTCCCTGTTGTTGTTCCACCCCTTCCTGGGACTTAGCTACTGGGAATCCAGATGTGGTGAATCGCATTGGTAGCACTCTCACTTCTGAGTCACAAAGGTTATGGGCTCAAACCCCACTCCAGAGACTTGGGCACATAATCCAGGCTGACACTCCCAATGCAGTACTGAGGGAGTGCTGCACTGTTGTTGGGATGAGACGATAAACCAAGGCCCCGTCTGCCCTCTCGGGTGGATGTAAAAGATCCCACAGCCACAATTCGAAGTGGAGCAGGGGAGTTCTCCCCGGTGTTCTGGTTAATATTTATCCCTCAACTAACATCACTAAAAAAAGATTATCTGGTCATTGCTGTCCATGGGATCCTGCTGTGCACAAATTGCCTGCCAAGTTTCCCTACTTTACAACGGTGACTACACTTCAAAAGGCTCAAAATGCTTTGAGACGTCCTGAGGATGTGAAAGGCACTATATAAATGAAAGTTCTTTCTAAAAGCTGGCTTTTTCAAATAACTTTCGAGTATTTCCAGAATCTATAAATTATTCTGCTATCACCCTGCAACTCTGTAAATAACACTGCAACAGTTAATTAACCTAAATGTACCAGCAATAAATGGTATTTAAGGATGTTGAGTACTGAGATAATTAGCTTCATCAGAAAATAAATTAAAATGGTAAATATACACAACTTTGGAACAATTTATTGAATGAATAAAATTCCAATTTAAGATTACATTTGTGTCCTGCTAAAATGTGTGTTTGATATACACATATATTTAAGATAAAGCAAAAAATTGTAAAAAGACAAAAATTATTATTATTAATAAAAGGAAAGGGCGGGGGAGTGGGACTAGCTGGATTGCTCTTGCAAAGCACAGGCGCGATGGGCCAAATGGCCTCCTTCCATGCTGTAACCTTTCTATGATTCTATATTGACTATTCGGGTCACTCTCACAGTCGCAGGGTTTTTCAGGGAGGGTGATTGAGATGTTCTCTTGACAATATTTTCATGATAAATATCACAAACTGCAGAGAGAGCGAGATGAATTTCAGAGAGAGAGGTGAACCTCAGAGAGCGAGAGAGACGAACTTCTGAGAGAGAGAGAGGAACTTCTGAGAGAGAGAGATGTCACTCAGAGAGTGACGAACTTCAAATAGAGAGAGACTGAGATGAACTTTAGAGAGAGAGTGAGATGTGAACTTCAGAGAAAGAGAAAGCTGAACTTCAGAGAGGAAGAGAGAGATGTACGTCAGAGAGAGAGAATGATGAACTTCACAGAGTGACGAACTTCAAAGAGAGAGTGGCGAACTTCAAAGAGAGAGTGACAAGAACTTCAGAGAGAGGGATTAACTTCAGGGTGAGAGAGAAATGAACTTCAGAGAGAGACAGAGAGGAACTTCCAAGAGAGAGAGATGACATTCAGGGAGAGAAAGACATACTTCAATAGAGAGAGATTGAGATGAACTTTTGGGAGAGAAATTAACTTCAGAGATAGAGATAATCTTCAGAGAAAGAGAGAGAGATAAACTTCAGAGAGAGAGATATAATCTTCAGAGAAAGAGAGAGAGATGAACTTCAGAGAGAGGGAGAGAGCGAGAGATATACTTCAGAGAGAGAGATAATCTTCAGAGAAAGAGAGAGAGATGAACTTCAGAGAGTCAGAGATGAACCTCAGAGGGAGAGAGATGAACCTTAGAGAAAGAGAGAGAGAGGAATGAACCTCAGAGAGAGAGATGAACCTTAGAGAGAGAGAGAGATGAACCTTAGAGAGAGAGAGAGATGAACCTTAGAGAGAGAGAGAGATGAACCTTAGAGAGAGAAATTTAAGGGAGTGAGATGGGAGCTGGAAGAGGGATGGGACGAGCTGCGAGGGGATGGGGAGCTGGGGAGATCTGGGAATTCCGGGGCAATTCGGTGAACACCTGGCCCGGAGGAAGCGCCAGGTCTCTCTGTTGGGTCTGGTAAATATTCGCGGTCCAGCGGATGGGAGGGAATTCGATACAAACTCACCTCTTTAACATATAATCCAGGTTATTATTGCACCATCGTCACTGCTCGGTACATTTGGTGCACTTTATATCAAAAAATACTTGGTGTAACCCCCACCTCCATTAAAAACATTACATGGATCTTAAATATTTCTACATCCAGTTCTATATACGAATGATTTCAATTATTAATTCTCCTTCACTTACAAGACCGAAGCAGAGAGCAACATTCCCATTCTTTCTACCGGTCCTCCTTTCAATGTTAAGCTTCTTTAAAAATTTAGAATAAACATATAAAGGAACTGAGTTTATTGCTGCAAATGATGAGAACGGACAGACTGAGTGGAATTCTCGGTCATTGCAGTCATCAGATCCAATCCTGAACCTCCACACTCCCTCACTCAACAAGCAACAAGTCCCCTAGTCCCGCACTCTCTCTCTTCTATCTCCACTCCTTCATTTCTCACTCTTCTCCTTCACTCTTTCCTCTCCCTCCTTCACTTCTCTCTCCCTCAATCTCCAATCCTCTCTCCTCCTACATTCTGCCCACCTTTCCCTTTCCCCCGTTCCTCTCTTCCTCACCTCCTTTCGCCTTTTCCTTCTTATCCTCTGCCCTTTCCCATTCTTCCTTTCCCTCACTCCCCCTCCCCCTCTCTCCTCCTACATTCCCCCTCCCCTCCTACATTCCCCCTCTCCCTCTCCCCCCTACATTCCCCTCTCCCCCCTACATTCCCCCCTCCCCTCCTAAATTCCCCTCTCCCCCCTACATTCCCCTCTCCCCCCTACATTCCCCCCTCCCCTCCTACATTCCCCCTCTCCCCCCTACATTCCCCCCTCCCCTCCTACATTCCCCCCTCCCCTCCTACATTCCCCCTCTCCCCCCTACATTCCCCCCTCCCCTCCTACATTCCCCCCTCCCCTCCTACATTCCCCCCTTTCCCCCTCCCCTCCTACATTCCCCCTCTCCCTCTCCCCCTCTCTCTCTCTCTCTCTCCCCCTCCCTCCCCCCCCCTCTCTCCCCCCCCCTCTCTCCCCTACATTCCCCCTCTCCCTCTCCCCCTCTCTCCTCCCCCTCTCCCTCTCCCCCTCTCCCTCTCCCTCCTCTCTCCCCCCTACATTCCCCCTCTCCCCCCCTACATTCCCCCTCTCCCTCTCCCTCCCCTCTCCCTCCCTCTCCCCCGTACATTCCCCCTCCTCTCCCCCCCTCTCCCTTTTACCTGCTCCGCTGATTCCAGTCTTCCTGCGCTCCCCACTGAAGATGAATTCGTAACATTTCTTCTGCTCCACCAGCCCCCTGAAGCAGAGCTCAGTGACGATGTGGAGCGCCTTCTCGCACAGGCTGATGCCGTCCTGTTTGTTGCCGCTCATCTCCGCTCAGCCATCCTCCCGAGCCTCCAGCGGGTTCCCCTGTCCGCCCGCGGGGTCTGGGCTGCGCCGGGCGCTCCCTCTCCCTCTCCCTCTGCCCCTCTCCCTCTCCCTCTGCCCCTCTCCCTCTCCTCCCTCTCCCTCCGGTGCAGGCAGGGGCTCGGTTGTTCTGTATTGAGGGCGGCGCTGGACTTCCCCTCAGTCTCTCCGCTCCCTGCCCTTTATTCAATGCTTCGCTGGACTCAGACTCTCTCTCTCTCGGTGCAGGCAAGTCAGCCACTGCCAGACAGGTGAGCCGAGTGGCCCCTGCAGCCCGCAGCTCCTGGGACCAGCTATTAACCCACAGTGTGCATCACATCTGCTAAAATCCACAATCACATTTCGATATTAACCCAGACTGCAGGCACTCCGTGTAAAAGTATCGACTCTAAGTGAAATTAATTCCATTACTTATTGTATAACACCTTGTTACTAACTTTCAACCTAACTGTGTGCACTTTTGCTTAATGTGTCAGCTTGGCTCAGTTGGTGGTACTCTCCCCTGTGACTCAGCCCTACTCCACAGAATCCAGGCTGACGCCCCAGCGCTGTACTGTCCCTCCTTTGGAAAAAACCCCAAACCAACAACAACTACTTGCATTTATATAGCGCCTTTAACATAGTAAAACATCCCAAGGCGCTTCACCAGAGCGATCATCAAACAAAATTTGACACCGAGCCACATAAGGAGATATTAGGACAGGTGACCAAATGCTGGTCTTAAGGAGCGTCTTAAAGGAGAGGTAGAGAGGCGGAAAGGCTTAGGGAGGGAATTCCAGAGCTTAGGGCCCAGGCAGCTGAAGGCACGGCCGCCAATGGTGGAGCGATGGAAATGGGGGATGCGCAAGAGGCCAGAATTGGAGGAGATCTCCGAGCATTGTAGGGTTGGAGGAGGTTACAGAGATAGGGAGGGGTGAGGCCATGGAGAGATTTGAACATGAGGATCAGAATTTTAAAATCGAGGCATTGCCGGACTGGGAGCCAATGTAGGTCAGCGAGCACAGGGTGATGGGTGAACGGGACTTGGTGCAAGGACACGGGCAGCAGAGCTTTAGTTTAGGAAGGGTCATATCCGCCTAAAGAAAGAAGTTGCATTTCTATAGCGCCTTTCACATCCTCAGGTCGTCCCAAAGCTCTTCACAGCCAATGGGTTACTTTTGAAGTGTAATCACTGTTGTAATGTAGGAAATGCATCAGCCAATTTGCACACAGCAAGATCCCACAAACAGCAATTAAATAATGATCAAATAATCTGTTTTTTAGTGATGTTGGTTGAGTGATAAATATCAGTCTGGACACCGGGGAGAACTGCCCTGCTCTTCTTCGAAATAGTGGCCATGGAATCTTTTGCATCCACCTGAGAGGGCAGACGGGACCTTCGTTTAATGTTTTATCTGAAAGATGGCACCTCCGACAGTGCAGAACTCCCTCAGTACTGCACTGGAGTGTCAGCCTAGATTATGTGCTGAAGTCTCTGGAGTGGAGCTTGAAGATGAGCAGGGAGTTCTCTCGGTGTCCTGGCCACCATTCCTCTCTCAACCAACACCACCCAAACTGGTCAGTCATTGCTTGTGGGATCTTGCTGTGTGCAAATTAGCTGCTGCATTTGCCCACATAACAGCAGTCTCTGCACTTTAAAAAGTCATTCGTTTGGATGTGAAGTGCTTTTGAACGTGAACAAACCTCAAGAAGCCTAACACTATCCAGGATAAAGCAATTCACTTGATTAGAGCCTATATCTGGGCTCAGTATCCATTCTCTCCACCGCTGGCACACTGTGGCTGCAGTATATACGATCTTCAGGACGCACTGCAGCAACTCACCAAGGTCACTTCAACAGCAGTTCCCAAACCCGTGACCTCCAGCACTGAGAAAGACAAAAGTCACAATGTCGTGGGAACACCATCACTTCCAAGTTTCCACCTTAGTCACACACCATCCCGACTTGGACGTGTATCGGCCGTTCCTTCATCAGCGCTGGGTCAAAATCCTGGAACTCCTGATCTAACGCCACTATGGGAGAACCTTCACCACACGGACTGCAGCGGTTCAAGAAGAAGGCCCAGCACCGCCTTCTCAAGGGGCAACTGGGGTTGGGCAATAAATGCCGGCCTCGCCAGCGACTCCCACATTCCAAGAATGAATAAAAAAGGGCACGATAAGGTGCGATATATAAAACTAGGTCTTCTCCTTTCTTTGGCCTAAATGCTATTAATTAATGTTTATTTGTGTTGGAGAAAGACTATTTGTGACATTGAAAGGTAGGAATTATGTTTGGTGATGTTATCATACAAATGTTTAACGCATTCACATCAAACTCCTGTCCCCTTTGTATCAATAGGGAGAGGAACATGGCATAAATATTTACACCAGAACTGCAGCCATAATCCTTTTTACCCTGAACAGTTTTTGTTGTACAGAATTTCCTTCCTTCATTATCAGATGAAACTACCCTCAGTCAGTAACTGTTGCCAGTTTTTTAAAATTTGTGTAATTTTTATCAACATAACAACAGTGACTGCACTTCCAAACATAATTAGAGGTGCTTTGAACCATTTCTGGGAGATGTAATTTGACGTTATATAAACACAAGTCTTTTTTTTTAATTACATAAAATGACAGTCGTACATTAGATTTTATCTTCGTGGGTCGCTTAAGTACATGCCACCGAGCCTCCGAGACTCAGTGTCAAGTTTAATACGTGTTCCCGTTCAGTTGTATATCTCAAGTTGCTGATACCAGCAGATCTTGGTGTTCAAATTGAGGATTTATCCATCAGTGGGGCAACAGGGCCAGGGACATTCGAACAGAATCCACCAGCGAGTGAGGAATAAAAGCACAAACAGAAGTGCTTCAGGGCCAGTGTATGGTCCATGGATCACTGTTCGGACAGTCCAGCCCATTGGTCATTTGATTAAAGCGATGGTGATACCTTCAAACCTGCCGGGAGAACGTTTTGCGTTAATACAGCGTCGTCCAATAGAAATCGCTAACTAGCCATAGGTGTGGCTACAGCGACACTGTTTTAAGAAAAGAAAAGACAGACTTGCATTTCTATAGCGCCTTTCACAACCTCAGGACGTCCCGAAGCGCTTCAAAGCCAATGAAGTACTTTTTGAAGTGTAGTCACTGTTGTAATGTAGGAAATGTGGCAGCCAATTTGTGCACAGCAAGATCCCACAAACAGCAATGTGATAATGACCAGATAATCTGTTTTAGGTGTTCGTTGAGGGATAAATATTGGCCCAGGCCACCGGGGAGAACTCCCCTGCTCTTCTTCGAAATAGTGCAATGGGATCTTTTACATCCACCAGAGGGGGCAGACGGGGCCTCAGTTTAATGCCTCGTCCACGTGCCCTAATTTTAGTAGAAAGCCCTTTACACCTGGGTAAATGTATTTCACATGTGTATATTTATTTAAACGTCTCCCACCATTCAGTGACCAAGGTAAAGCACTCCCAACGATCATAAAACACTCACACAAGCTGCTTTTCGTCTCACCATTTTACCAACAAACGCACAAAAAGGTTAAAGTTCGCATGCACACGCCGTGCAAATACAAGTATTGAGATCACATGACCAACAACACTGTTACTCATTTTTTATTTACTAATCAGAAACATAATTCACTTCATCTGGATTCCCAATTCGCTAAATGTGGCTCGCGGCTAATGTATTGAAGGACACTGCTTTAATAGATGGTTTATTCACTGCAGTGTAAACTTTTCAACAAATATGCTCGCATTTTTATTAGTTCATATTAAAACTGAGATGTAAATAACAGCTTTCTAGATTAGCATGGCCGTCGTGTGCCTTCAGCGTTTCTGGGAGAAGTTGCTTCAACCAAAAGAAAATGTCCATGCTGCAGATGTACAGAACAGGCACTGGAAAACCACTGAACACAGAGGACACAAGGGTCCAAATAAGGAAAGTAAGAACTTGCATTGACATAATATGTCTCTGAGTGAGGCCCAAATTGTTTAACATCCAATGAATTACAGTCACTGTTATTTTGTGGCAAATATGGCAGCCATTTTGCACACAGCAAGATCCCACACACAGCAATGAGATAAATGATCAAGGCAACCTGGTGTTGCTTCAGGCAGCTGTTACCTCGGTTTAACATCTCATCTGAAGGGTGGCACCTTCGCCAATGCAGCACTCCCTCAGTGCTGCATTGGTGAACCAATGCAGTCTGATCCAATGCAGCCTGAAACCAATGCAGCCTGAAGCAATGCAGTGTGATCCAATGTGGCCCAATCTAATTCAACCTGTGTCAATGCAGCCTGCACCAATGCAGCCTGATCTAATGCAGCCTGATCCAATGAAGCCTAAACCAAAGCAGCCTGAACCAATGCAGCCTGATCTAATGTAGCCTGAACCAATGCAGCCTGATCTAATGTAGCCTGAACCAATGCAGCCTGATCTAATGCAGCCTGATCCAATGAAGCCTAAACCAATGCAGCCTGAACCAATGCAGCCTGATCCAATGAAGCCTAAACCAATGCAGCCTGAACCAATGCAGCCTGATCTAATGTAGCCTGAACCAATGCAGTCTGATCCAATGCAGCCTGCACCAATGCAGCCTAATCCAATGAAGCCTAAACCAATGCAGCCTGAACCAATCCAGTGTGATCCAATGTGGCCCAATCTAATTCAACCTGTGTCAATGCAGCCTGCACCAAGGCAGCCTGATCTAATGCAGCCTGATCCAATGAAGCCTAAACCAAAGCAGCCTGAACCAATGCAGCCTGAACCAATGCAGTGTGATCCAATGTGGCCCAATCTAATTCAACCTGTGTCAATGCAGCCTGCACCAATGCAGTCCGATCCAATGCAGCCTGATCCAATGCAGCCTGATCCAATGCAGTCTAATCCAGTGCTGTGTAATCCAATGATGTCTAATGCAATGCAGCCTGAACCAATGCAGCCTGATCCAATGCAGCCTGATCCAATGATGTCTAATCCAATGCAGCCTGATCTAATGCATTTTTAGCCGATGCAGCAGGTATCTGATCATAAGGGGCAAATTGTTTGGGATATTTTGATTTTGTATACGACTCTTTGGTATATAGTGGGGAATTCTCAGTATATAATATTGTTCTTGCTGTTATTGTTGCTATTGTTATTGTTGAAAGAAGGAACTTGCATTTATATAGCGCCTTTCACAACCTCAGGACGTCCCAAAGGCCTTTACAGCCAATGAAGTACTTTTGAAGTGCAGTCACTGTTGTAATGTAATCAGTGGGGAGACGGTA
Organism: Heptranchias perlo; assembly: GCF_035084215.1. NCBI lineage: Eukaryota > Metazoa > Chordata > Chondrichthyes > Hexanchiformes > Hexanchidae > Heptranchias > Heptranchias perlo. The sequence goes on along the minus strand of NC_090342.1, from coordinate 2,427,479 downwards.
TCAACAAATAGTTTCACACTCTGAGATTTACAGACCTGGATGCTTCATGGGTTTAACATTTGGTCTAAGAAAGTGTGCAGTAAGTTGGGGAGTGGGGGAGCATTGTGAATGGAGATGAAAGGAAAGACTAAAAAGGGTCAAGAGAACAATACTGATTAGAACTTTCTATGGCAAGTAGTGTCAACGTGTTAATTGTTTTAAAAGTTAATTAAATTACTTTAATAGTCTTGAAAGCAATTTAATGCTGTGCATTTTTTCACTTGCAATAATATTCTAGTTTTGACAGTAGAAAAGAAGCACATTTTAAACAGGAACAAAGGGTGTGCGGTACTTTATAACACTAGCGAGGCCTCGATTTTAACTCACTCCGCAAGGCAGTAATGAAGGGGGGGAGAGGGGGGCAGTTAAAATGGAGCCAGGGGATTTACTCAATCCTTTCCCACCCCCCAATCTGGCCGACTGCAATTTTAAATTACAGGCGGCAAGAACGCCTGCAGCAAGCCAGCGGAGTCCTCCCTAAATGTGCCAATGATTTCATCGGGGCCCAATCTGCGATTTTAACCTGAGGCCTGAGCAGTGGTGGATTCCCACCTCAGACCAGACCAGCCGGGAGACAAGTCTAGAGCCAACGAGGTAAGTTTTTAATCATTGTTTTCTCTTTGGAGGTGCAGAGTGTAATCCTCCAGGCCCCACAAGGAAACCTTGGGCCTCCCCAGCCCCGGACATCCCCCCCCTTTCCCCCGATCGGGATTCCCCTCTCCGAGACTTACCTGACTGCCAGGGACTGTACCCGCGGGTCTCCTGCCCCACGAATTCGCGCTCCGGCCAGGCCGGGTTGAGGCGGGAGTTGGGGGCCTGGATATGGAAATGAGGCCGTAGGAGTTAAAATGTCTTAGGGCCTCGACGAGCAAGTTAATCGCCCGCCCTGGTTCCCCCCGACCCTCCCCCCAAACACCCACCAATCCCACCCCAAGACATCATCACAGTCATTTAATGAACTGGAGGACATTTTAGATGTTGCATCACAACTTACAAACTCCAGGGTACATCGTACAGAGGGAGGCCATTCGGCCCCACCTGCTTGTGCCAATGCTAGCTCTTCAACTGGAGCTTTCAGGACTGAAAGTCTGTGGGGAGGGAATGCATCCTAGTGTAACTGTGAGGTCATGACCCCCCCTCACCCCCCCAGAAAAAACTTTGCCGTACTCCCATCACCCTCCTTTGTAAGGAGGGGCCCCATTTCCACGATTCCCTGCCCAGGAGCGCAATGGTTGCTATGCTGAGGCCCAAGGGGATGTGGTCAGACATCCTGATTAAGGAAACAGTCCTGGATCAGTTGAATAAACCAGTTTCCACATTTTGACCACAAATTCTTGTCTGATCCCACTCCCCCTCCAGACAGGTTAGTCCACTCCACCCCCCCCCCCACATTGTTACTGTGCCGGGAATTTCTCCGCACCTTCTCCCACTCCGATACCATAACTCCAGCGCAAGCCCTGAGGAATCTTGTAATGGGAAATGAATCGGAGCAGATAAGAGAAGTAAGTGTGGAGAAACATCTAGGCAATAGCGATCATAACATAATAATGATTGAGAAAGTCATAAGTAAGACAAAGACCAAAGTAATAGCTTGAAAAAAGTTCATTATGAGGGGATGAGAATGGATCGAGAGAAAATAAACTGAAAAAAAAATTGACAGCAAAGAGATAGAACAGCAGTGGGAGATATTTAAAACGGTGATCAATAGAACATAACATAAGAAAGAGGAGCAGGAGTAGGCCCCTCGAGCCTGCTCCGCCATTCAATAAGATCGTGGATGATCTGATCCTAACCTCAAATCTAAATTATAAGAACATAAGAAATAGGAGCAGGAGAAATATATTCCTCTAAAAAGCAAGAACAAACTAGCCAGTAATAATACACCAGGGGGGAATAAAGAGATAAGGGTAAAATTAAAACTAGAGAAAAGGCCATACTGTGAGTACACAGACAGTATAGGAGAGGAGGATAAAAGGGAATAGGAAGAGGTTAGGAAAGATGTAAAAAAAAAATTAGGAAAGCAAAGAGGAACTGAAATTAAATTATCAAGAATATAAAAAGAAATAGTGAAGTATTCTACAGACACATAAACAATAAAAGAAAAATCAGAATATGGATAGGGTCATTAAGGGAGACACACGATAAATTCACAGGTAATGACAGCGAAATGGCAGAAATATTGAACTGTTGCTTTACCACGCCACTTAGTAAAGTTTTTTTTAAATCAATGATTAGTTCAGTTAATGAGATCTTTCTGCTTGGAAAATAAGAGTCTAAATGGGGTTGAGGAGCAGAGGGATCTGGGGGTAGAGACACACAAATCACTAAAAGTAGCAAGGCAGGTTAATAAGGCCATTTAAAAAAGCAAACAAATCACTGGGGCTCATTTCCAGAGGGATAGAACTGAAAAGCAAAGAAGTTATGTTAAACTTATATTGAACTTTGGTTAGACCACACTTGGAGTATTGTGAACAGTTCTGATCTTCATATTATAGAAAGGATATAGAGGCACTGGAGAAGGTGCAAAAAAGATTCACAAGGATGGTACCAGAACTGAAAGGATATACTTAACAGGAGAGGCTGAACAGGCTGGGACTCTTTCCTCCATAAAAGAGCATGATGTGGAGATGCCGCTGATGGACTGGGGTTGACAATTGTAAACAATTTTACAACACCACGTTATAGTCCAACAATTTTATTTGAAAATCACAAGCTTTCGGAGGCTTCCTCCTTCCTCAGGTGAATGTGAATAAAAGAGAAGGGTGAGGGGTGACCTGATCGAGGTCTTTAAGATAATGAAAGGGTTTGGTAGACGTAGAGAAGATGTTTCCACTTGTGGGAGACCAGAACTAGGGGCCATAAATATAAGATAGTCACTAATAAATCCAATAGGGAATTCAGGAGAAACTTCTTTACCCAGAGAGTGGTGAGAATGTGGAACTCGCTCCCACAAGGAGTAGTTGAGGCAAATAGCATGGATGCATTTAAGGGGAAGCTCGATAAACACATGAGGGAGAATAGAAGGATATGCTGATAGGGTGAGATGAAGTAGGGAGGGAGGAGGCTCGTGTGGAGCATAAACACCAGCATAGACCAGTTGGGCCGAATGGCCTGTTTCTATGCTGTAGACCCGATGTAACTCGATGTAACTTGATTAAACTCCCCCAACGTAGCTCTATTATTCAGTTGCTCTAAGTCGTAACAAGTTTCATCTTTGAGTTCTTTCTCACTATTAAAGAAAGAACTTGCATTTCTATAGAGCCCATCACAACCTCAGGACGTCCCAAAGCACCTTACAACCAATACTCTTGAAGTGTAGTCACTGTTATCGTGTAGGAATTGGGGACTTAATATGGAAACAGCTCTCTCATTATCCCTTTAAATAACCCAAACAGACTCTACCTGAGCTCATTGACACAAACTTTCCTCTCTAATCAAAGGAACATTACTGCTCCACAACAATGTGAATCCATCAAGAGTGTTCTGATCAGTAATTAGTCACTTTGAATTGCAAGTGCTCACTGAAGACATAAATCCAATGGGAGTTTTTCTCTGTACTGTGTAAAAGAAATGTTAATTAGTGACATTTTGCATGTGATCTGAATGTCATTGAAGCTCCAAAATTCATTCCATATGGCCGTATTTAATCAAAAGAAAAGATTCTTATGTATCAAAAGCAGAAAGACCTCATTAACTGAACTAACAATTGATTTTAAAAAATCTTTACTAAGCAGCTGATATTTGACAATAATTCATTTTATGTAATATCAAAGGAAACAGCTTTAAATAGATCAGGATCTGTTTTGACACTCTGCTCAATTAGGCTGCATTTAGAGCGTACTAAATATTATAGAAAATGGGGTCCCAACTCCTAAGTGAGCTGGGAAAATGTCATTACACATAGATTGATGGTATGTATAGAGTAGGAGACATGAACGATTAGTAAAGGAATATATTGAGCTGAAACACTTGCTCTTAATACTGAAACCACATTCCCAATGTGATAGAGTGTCGACAAAACTGGGGATATTCACGGTTTCTAGGCACGTAAAGTGAAATATTGACTGTTAGATTGAAACAAGCAAGGCAGAATATTGCTCATTCAAATCATTGCCAGTTACTAGGGCTGCAATTGCTTGGCCGTTCTGGCGGACCCCCCCCGTGTAACTCCAGCAGAGGCCTGCTGGAACGGCCAAAAAGCTCCACCAGGTCCTGGGCTCGTGCCTGAGGTTTCCTGAGGCCTTGTTTGTTGGTGATGGGGGGAGGGAGGGGGAGGTTGAAGAATCTTCTACCCGGCCCAGGCACGATGTGGAGGGGGCAAAGCCAAGAGTGGGGACCCGCCACGTAGCAGTCCCTGCTCCTTCGGCCTCCCAGGGGCCTGACGGTTCTTCGGAGGTAGGTCGTCTCTTCCTTCTAGGTGAACTGTCCTTAGGATCAATGGTGGGGGGGGTGCGAATGATGTGTTCCCTGGTGGTCCGGGCCTGGGTCAAGGTCTGGAAACCCCCCCAGCGACAGGTAACTCGAACTTTTGTTTATTACTCTCAGCCCCCTTTACTAAGAGGGGCTGAGGGGCCGTGTTTATTCTTCTGTACGGGGTTGATGGGCGCCCAAGAGGCATCACCAGTGGCAGAGGTGGCCCCCCCACCCCGAGTATTTATATCACAGGGACCTCCCACTGACCCCCCCCATTCTCTGAAGGGGTAAGGACGGGGGTTTGATGGAAAGCACAATCCCAGTGTGAGCCCCAGCATCGCGACCTGCGGAATGTTAGGGCCGCTAAATTGCTCCTTTCCAGAAGTTCTAATAGATGTTTTGCATTTTACATTGCTTCACGGTAACAAAATGTGCAAGAATAATATACTTTTACTTTAATCAGTGCTGCAACTAATTAGCACAAAGCTGTTCAAACTGATAATTCAAATCCCACAGCAGACTGGGTAAGTAAATATGACATTTTGTACTGTTGTTCCATCCGTTTCCATTAGAGGGACAATGGTGAGTACAACAGACAACAGATTAGAACTCATTCAGATTCTAACCTTTACTAGAATGGTACCAGGGATGAGGGACTTCAGTGATGTGGAGAGACTGGAAAAGCTGGGGTTGTTCTCCTTAGAGCAGAGAAGGTTTATTGGAGTTCTGATGGAGGTGTTCAAAATCATGAAGGGTTTTGATGGAGCAAATAAGGAGAAACTGTTTCCAGTGGCAGGAGGGTCGGTAACCAGAGGACACAGATTTAAGGTGATCGGCAAAAGAGCCAGAGGCGACATGAGGAAAAAAATTTTTGCGCAGTGAGTTGTTGTGATCTGGAATGCGCTGCCCGAGAGGGCGGTGGAAACAGATTCAATAATAACTTTCAAAAGGGAATTGGATAAATACTTGAAGGGCTATTGGGAAAGAGCAGGGGGAGTAGGACTAACTGGATAGCTCTATCAAAGAGGCGGCATGGTCATAATGGGCCAAATGGCCTCATTCTGTGCTACATCATTCTATGATTCCATGATCCTAACTTGTCTCCATGGCTCCTTTCAATTGTGGTCAAGTATTGCTCCTGGGAAAAGCTTTTTTGAATGAATTTCAAAGTGAATTTAGACCAAATGGAACTCCTTGATAGAGTCACTTTTTTTTCCTCTTTCCACAGTTATTCACAACATCAGAACTGGGGCTGCAAAGTGTTTGACGCTCTCTTCACATGTCAAATTGTTTAGCCAGCTGTTTGACCATTAGCATTCTTGATCATGAATTTAATATTCAAACCGTCCAAGCTACTTTGTATTAATGACCATATTTTTGCTTCATATTACTGTATACCATAGGAATACCGACTGGAAAAGGCTGGGAATGTATTAATATTCATAGGGATTGGTAGATTCTCTTTGAAGCTGATGCTTTCTAAATCTTTGAACATTTTAAGTTTTCTCCTTGTTCATAAAACTGAGGGGCTTGCAAGACCACTTCAGAGGGCAGTTAAGAGTCAACCACATTGGTGTGGGACTGGAGTCACACATAGGCCCAGACCGGGTAAGGACGGCAGGTTTCCTTCCCTAAAGGACATCAGTGAACCAGTTGGGTTTTTACGATAGTCAGACAGCTTCAAGGTCACTTTTACTGAGACCAGTTTTTTATATCCAGATTTTGTTTTAACTGAATTCAAATTCTCAAACCGGCCATGGTGGGATTTGAACTCATGGTCTCTGGATTATTAGTCCAGTGCACAAAGGATTGGGAGAGACCGATAGCACTAGAGTATAAAAATAGTGTGGTATTAGGATTGAGATGTAAACTTAAAATGACAGCAAATTTCACCTCATCGGTGAGCAGGAGGAGGAGGTGGTCTACTTCATTCAAATCTATGTAAATCAATCAAAAAGGCCCATCAGCGGATATAATTTACTTGGATTTTTAGAAGGCATTTGATGTAGTTCCACAGGTGAGGCTTTTAAAGAAGATCAAGACTCCTAAAATTAACAGTACGTTAACTAGCTGGATTGAAACTAGCTTGACATTGGATAGCAGGTGATAATAAATTGGAAGTGCCCTACCCAGGAAGCAGTGACCAGCTGAGGCCACTGATGTTCTCCTTGATGCTCCTGGGCACCTTAATCCTCCAGTTCCTCCGTGGGACCCTAATCAAATAATATTGAAGAACACCCCCTGACTCACACCTTCGAAACCCCAGATTGTGTGCTCTGTGATGAGTCCAGCGGCAGGATGGACCTCTCGTTCTGCTGGTGCCCTGGGAATGCTCACGCTGCATCAACAGCCATGGCTGTAAAGGATAGCCTCGATCTCCCATGCACTCCCCAGAGACTTATCCTTCTGGGTGGAAGAGTGCTGGAACTGACTTACAATGACGGCATCGTGCCAAAGATGTCCTCAATTATTACTCTGGTACATGAATGGACTCCATTGTGCTGGTGCTCAGAACGTTTCATAGGATGTCCGATTGATGACATCAGCCATGGTTGCAGGGCCAAAGTGCGTTACAACCAATTAAGTCATTATGACGTGTAGTCACTGTGGTAATGTAGGGAAAAATGGCAGCCAATTTGCGCACAGCAAGATCCACAAATAGCAATGAGATAAATGACCAGATAATCAGCTTTCTCATTATGTTGGTTGAGGGATAAATATTGGCCCAGGTCCCCGGGGAGAACTCCCCTGCTCTTCTTAAAATGGTGCCGTGGGTTCTTTTAAATCCACCTAAGAGGGCAGACATGGCCTCGGTTTAACATCTCATTCGAAAGATGGCAGGATCATGGAGATCATGGGGCTACGGACCGGGTGCTGGAAGGTGGGATTAGAATGGGCACCTGGTTGTTCTTCAAGCCAGCGTGGACACTATGGGCCAAATGGCCTCCTTCTGTGCTGTATCTTTTCTATGGTTCTATGGAGATAGTCTAATCTAATTGGATAGCTCGTGCAGAGCCTCCTTCTTTGTTGTATCATTCTATGATTCTTTGGTAGAAAGAATAGAAAAAAAGAATATTTTTTAAATGGTGAGAAACTAAATGTTGGTGTCCAGAGAGATTTGAGGGTCCTCATACATGAAACTCAGAAAGTTAACATGCAAGTACAGTAAGCAATTAGGAAGTCAAATGGTATGTTGGCTTTTATTGCAAGGGGGTTGGAGTACAAGAGTTAGGAAGTCTTACTACAATTGTACAGGACTTTGGTGAGACCTCACCTGGAGTCTGTGTACAGTTTTGGTCTCCTTATCTAAGGGAAGATATACTTGTCTTAGAGGCGGTGCAACAAAGGTTCACTAGATTGATTCATGGGATGACAGGGTTGTCCTTAGAGGAGAGATTGAGTAGAATGGGCCTATACTCTCTGGAGTTTAGTAGAATGAGAGGTGATCTCATTGAAACATACAAAATTCTTAGAGGGCTTGACAGGGTAGATGGTGAGAGGCTGTTTCCCCTGGCTGGAGAGTCTAGAACTAGGGGGCATAGTCTTAGGATAAGGGGTCGGCCATTTAAGACTGAGATGAGGAGGAATTTCTTCACAGAAGGTTGTGAATCTTTGGAATTCTCTACCGCAGAGGACTGTGGATGTTCAATAGTTGAGTTTATTCAAGGCTGAGATTGATAGATTTTTGGAATCTAAGGGAATCAAGGAGTAATGGAATGGGGCGGGAAAGTGAATTTGAGGTAGAAGATGAGCCATGATCTTATTGATTGGCAGAGCAGGCTCGAGGGGCCACATGGCCTACTCCAGCTCCTATTTGTAATGTTCTTATATTCTGTACCTCTGACTATTGCAGCGCTACCTCAGTGCTGCCCTGATGTGTCAGCCTAGGTCTTGTATCTTTTGTAAGGTTTCTAGTAAATCAATGTCTAGTATGACATTGCCAGTTGTCTGATTGCATGTGTTGAATTCAATGATAAGTTTCCCTTCTGCAGGTTAGTTGTAAAAAGGCTTAGAACTCTTTGTATTGTTATGCAAAACATAGCCTAGGAAATATAAATGATGTCTACTGACAGTACAAAGGCATTTGAACTTTTTTTTTGAAGAGATTGCTTTGTGAATAAGCAATGACTAACTTCATTCTCAAGGCCAACATGGAAAGTAATAGTCAGAATATTCTATCACATGGACAATGCTTAAGCTGAATGGGTTTATTGAGGATGTGGAATAGAATTTCCAATCACCAATGTTCACGTACTAGCAATTAACACACTAGTACTAGATTATTTTTTAAACACAGGGGAGAACTGGGTAAGGCTTCTTTCTGACTTAAGAGAAGGAGAGAAATGGGGCGGTCGAGGGGATGGGGACCTTGATTTTTTTTGTGCATGTGGGGGGGGTTTATCCAAAGCAGTGATACATTGCAGGATTTTTCCACAGCAAGAATTTGGGTTTTAAAGTAAAGTGTATTCACACAAGTTTATTTTTTTAAAATGCACAGGCGTGAAAGCTCATTAAATGCTAATGGACTAAGTATTGATGGTTTCCCCTAAATATTAAGATGCAAACATTAAGCAATTTGTTAGCCTGCCTCTGTGACCAATAAACACCTCATGCCCATTGTGCTGGGATGTACAGTGGGCACAAGGTGAAGAAAAAGCAAAGGAGAGAGAGTTTAATCTAAATGAACATTTCAATTAGAGCTTGAGGCAGGAATGTAGGCAGGAAGAAGAGCACCGTAGGCAGGAAGAAAAGCAACGTAGGCAGGAAGAAGAGCAATGTAGGCAGGAAGAAGAGCACGTAGGCAGGAAGAAGAGCACCGTAGGCAGGAAGAAGAGCACCACAGGCAGGAAGAAGAGCAATGTAGGCAGGAAGAAGAGCAACATAGGCAGGAAGAAGAGCACGTAGGCAGGAAGAAGAGCAATGTAGGCAGGAAGAAGAACACCGTAGGCAGGAAGAAGAGCACGTAGGCAGGAAGAAGAGCAATGTAGGCAGGAAGAAGAGCAACATAGGCAGGAAGAAGAGCAACATAGGCAGGAAGAAGAGCACGTAGGCAGGAAGAAGAGCACGTAGGCAGGAAGAAGAGCACGTAGGCAGGAAGAAGAGCACGTAGGCAGGAAGAAGAGCAATGTAGGCAGGAAGAAGAGCACGTAGGCAGGAAGAAGAGCACCGTAGGCAGGAAGAAGAGCAACATAGGCAGGAAGAAGAGCACCGTAGGCAGGAAGAAGAGCAACATAGGCAGGAAGAAGAGCAATGTAGGCAGGAAGAAGAGCACCGTAGGCAGGAAGAAGAGCACCGTAGGCAGGAAGAAGAGCAACGTAGGCAGGAAGAAGAGCACCGTAGGCAGGAAGAAGAGCACCGTAGGCAGGAAGAAGAGCAACATAGGCAGGAAGAAGAGCACCGTAGGCAGGAAGAAGAGCAACATAGGCAGGAACAAGAGCACCGTAGGCAGGAAGAAAAGCAACGTAGGCAGGAAGAAGAGCAATGTAGGCAGGAAGAAGAGCACCGTAGGCAGGAAGAAGAGCACCGTAGGCAGGAAGAAGAGCAATGTAGGCAGGAAGAAGAACACCGTAGGCAGGAAGAAAAGCAACGTAGGCAGGAAGAAAAGCAATGTAGGCAGGAAGAAGAGCAACATAGGCAGGAAGAAGAACACCGTAGGCAGGAAGAAGAGCACCGTAGGCAGGAAGAAAAGCAACGTAGGCAGGAAGACGAGCAACGTAGGCAGGAAGAAGAGCAACGTAGGCAGGAAGAAGAGCACCGTAGGCAGGAAGAAGAACACCGTAGGCAGGAAGAAAAGCAACGTAGGCAGGAAGAAGAGCAACGTAGGCAGGAAGAAGAGCACCGTAGGCAGGAAGAAGAGCGAGAACGAGTGGAACACAAATTGCAGGAAGAGAGGGAACAATGAGAATTTGAGGCTAACAAGGAGAAGCAGTACCAACTGACGAGAAGGAGAATGAACATCATTGTGCTTTTGAACTGGCAGAGAAATGAGTCTGTGGTACTTAGGGCACGCCGTTTTGTTAAATTAATTCTTATTCCAAATTTTGAAGAAGGGGATGATATCGATCGTTTTATTTGGGCGTTTGAATTGTTAGTCGGTCACCACAAATGGGTCAACAATGAACAGGCCAACCAACTCACATCGTCACTAAGTGAGAAAAACTCGTGGTGTTTTCTCATGTTGATTCACCTGAATGTTACCAGGGCTCTGAGGGTTAGATTGTGAGGAGAGATTACATAAACTAGGCTTGTATTTCCTGGAATATAGAAGGTTAAGGGATGATTTGATTGAGGTTTTCAGGATTTTGAAGGGTAGTTAGAGAGAAACTGTTCCGATGGTGGGGGAGTCTAGGACAAGGGGACATAACCTTAAAATCAGAGTCAGGCCATTCATGAGAGAAGTTGGGAAACACTTCTTCACACAAAGGGTGGTAGAAGTGTGGAACTCTCTCCCACAAGAAGCAGTAGGTGCTAGCTCAATTAATAATTTTAAATCTGAGATCGATAGATTTTTGCTAACCAAGGGTATTAAGGGATATGGAGCCAAGGCGGGTGGATGGAGATAGGATACAGGTCAGCCATGATCCTATTGGATGGCGGAATAGGCTCGAGGGGCTGAATAGCCTCCTCCTGTTCCTATGTTCCTACGATCCTATTGATAATATGGACCGTGATGCTGTGAAGCTGCTATTCTCTGCTGAAGCGTACAGTCAGAAAAATAAAGAACGATACGTCCAGTATTTATATAGAAATAGTTATCTAGCTCAAAGACACGAGGCAGATGTGGCTGGAAAGTGAAAGAATAAGACCCAACGAAGGTCCTTGCCGTTTAATAATAATGGACATCTCTCCGGAAATAGCACCAGCTGGTTTACGAGGAGTGCAGAACTCTCATGCAGAAAGCCCAGGCGCTGATCATCTTATGGCCTCACGAGCTCAGGTGAGCTGCCACACAGTAAGGAGATGAGATGCCTCACGCTGTTCCATGGACAAATGCACTGTGAGCCTGGTGCTCAATCTGCCCCTGGTGAGGCTGGAGGGAAGCAGCTGAGCTGAAGATCTGAAGAGAAAGAGATTAGGTTTACTAAATGCAGCCACAAGGGGAATCGGTGCTGACCCCCAAGAAACCTTGTGACGCAAATTCAGAACCCAAGTGAGCTTGCAAGGTACAAGACTGAAATCGATAGATTTGTGTTAGGTAAGGTTATGGAGTAAAGGTGGGTAATTGGAGTTGAGGTACAGAGCAGCCATGATCTAATTGAATGGTGGAACAGGCTCGAGGGGCTGAATGGCCTATTCCTGTTCCTATGTTCCTACGAGATGGCTAGTTATGTGGTGATCACCTAAGGGGATAGATTGACCCAGTCACAGTAAAGGGGGTGCAAGACCCAGATTGCTCTTTCACGATAGCCTGGTGAAGGTCTATCATTACATAATGGTCTGTAGATGACCACAGAAGTACCTGTGGCCAAAATCTGGCTGGAAAATTTTGGATAAGCAAAGGTCATTGAAGTGGGAGTTTATTCGTTCATGCCTTTCAATGTTTTAATAGGGAATTATGTGGATATCTAGGAGGTTATGGACATGTAGCTCAGGGAAGAGATGATCAGGAAGAGGTGTAAGAGGAAGATTTAGCTCGGCTCCAAAGGAGAATGCAGGAGGGTAGTTACCAGTTATTTTATTTAAGTCAAGAAGATGATCCACTGATGTGGTGAAGTGTGGCGTGTTCGTTATTTTATATTATTATGCAAAAAGGAGTTGTACAGATTGAACTAAGTAAGTTTGAATATAACTAATGCTCTGTGTGTTTATTTGCTGTGAAATAGGTCAGTTTAACAAATCTTATCTGGCCTCTTCTTACCAAATGTTTGTTCGATCTGCCTTCTAAAAGACTGAAGAAACAAACATGTGGAAGACACAAATATCCAGTTCAGGTCACAAGGGGTTACACTATTGTAAAGTTAGATCTTGGGCAGTACGGGCACATTCCTAAACATAAGATGTTCTGACCACTTATGTGACTGACTGTACCCAAGAGAATATCGAAAGCAAGACCCTAAACTTGTAATAATTATCTTCACATAAAGAAATTAAAAGCGATTACATTTAAAAATGTTAATTGTGTCTTTAATATGTTTCTATTAACTGTAGCCCATTTCAGGGGCTGTAATTCATTCACATTTATGAAAAAAAACATCTGAATGCAGTGAGATTGGTGCAGGGTCCTATATTTTGGGAAACTATAAAAAGCAGCTGCAGCTTGCTGGTGATTAGTGTGCTTTGTCTAAAAGCACAACACCCTCAACGTTCATTTAATAAATGGCATTAATATGCAACAATCATTCGGTCTCTCTGAGCTACATAACTGCGAGCTGCTGCCAAAGGAAATGTTTATCCTTTGGGTTTTTATTGGGAGGTATCTAGATGTTTTAGGAACATATCTAGATGTTTTAGGAACATAGGAAGAGGAGAAGGCCATTCAGCCCCTCGAGCCTGTTCCGCCATTCAATTAGAACATGACTGATCTGTATCTCAACTCCATTTACCCGCCTTGGTTCCGTAACCTTTAATCCCCTCACCCAACAAAAATCAATCTCAGTTTTGAAATTTTCAATTGACCCCCAGCCTCAACAGCTTTTTGGGGGGAGAGAGTTCCAGATTTCCACTCCCCTTTGTGTGAAGAAGTGCTTCCTGACATCACCCCTGAATGGCCTGGCTCTAATTTTAAGGTTATGCCCCCTTGTTCTGGACTCCCCCCAGCAGAGGAAATAGTTTCTCTCTATCTACCCTATCAAATCTTTAATCATCTTAAACACCTGAATTGTCACACCTGCAACTTGTTCTCCCTTAAAAATGTCGGCAAATCTGATTTTTTTTCAATAGGCTGTTTCCAAATGAACAAACAACTTGTTTACTGCAGCATTAAAGCTTGCCTCCCGTTCTACTAGCTGTGGAGTAAAAATCTCTTTACTCTCACTTCCAATAAAGATGTAATACACATTCTTGTCCTCAGATATTACATGACAGACGTGATTCAAAATATGGCCTTTTGGGATTGACTTTTTTTGCAGTTTTTTACTGTACAGTTTTGTCAAACATAACAGTAATTTAAAACATAGAAAGAGGAGGAGGTCATTCAGTCCCTCGAGTCTGATCCACCATTCAATCAGATCATGGCCAATCTGTACCTTAACCTCATTTATCTGTTTTGTTCCATATCCCTTGATACTCTTACTGAGCAAAAATCTATCGATCTCAGTCTTGAAAAATTCAATTGACCCCCAGCAACCACAGCCTTTTGGGGGAGAGAGTTCCAGATTTCCACTCCCCTTTGTGTGAAGAAGTGATTCCTGACATCACCCCTGAATGGCCGAGCTCTAATTTTAAGGTTCTGCCCCCTTGATCTGGACTCCCCCCACCAGAGGAAATAGTTTCTCCCGATCTACCCTATCGAATCCCTTTATCATTTTAAACACCTCGATCAGATCGCCCCTCAACCTTCTAAACTCAAGGGAATTCAAGTCAAGTTCATGCAACCTAACCTCGTGATTTAACCCTTTAAGCACCTGGTAATTAAAAACAGAATTCTGTCTGTATCGATGTCGTTTCTTTTTGTGATGTTCTAGCCTTAGCTTCAGGGACTAACGTCTGAAGTTGGTCAGGGCTATCGAGGGCTCAATGTGTTGAGGGATGGGGAGCCCTCGATAGCCGTGGCAAGGCAAGGGATGATAAGAGAGCCGGACTTAGTGCAGGGCAGGTTGTGCAGTTTATAAAGGATAGAATTCAGGAGGGTGGTAAGGCAGCATCAGAGTAATGGAACCTAAAGGTGATGGAAGCTGGGATAATGACTTTAACAGCGATGGGAGAGAGATAGGGGTAGAGGTGGATAATGTTGCCGAATTAGAGAAAGGTGACCTTGGTGGTGGTTAGGATTTGGGGGCTTAATTCCCGTCAGCTGGCTACCGGCCACACAAAAGAAAAAAAAACACTTACCTTTCTCAGCCTCTTCTGGGGCTAACCCTCTTCTGTCCCAGGTTGGGCTGGCAGGAAAATTGCAGCGGTTTCCAAATACAGGCCTGAGTTAAAATTGCAGTCGGTTCTCAATGACGTCATCGGGACCCCGACATGGAAATATAAAGAAGGACCCTGCCGGCTTTGGGAAGGTGTCCTTGCTGCCTGCTCAAGAGAGCAGGTTAAAATCGCGGTGGCTCCAGGGCGAGTAAGTAAGCTGGGGCATTTTAACTGTTTACCCACCAGGTTTTCGCCGGATGGGGAGGGTTAAAATCACCCCTGTCTCACTACTAAAATAGATCGGGGAGCTGATTCGACTCTCCAGGCCCTCGCTTGGCACAGACAGGTGTGGCATCCTGGAGGAGCACTGCACCAGTGAGGGGAGTGCTGCCCTCAGCTGTCCAGGCCCGGCACGTTTGCACGTATCGTTTCCAAATTATTAAATGATTGTCTGATGATTGTCCTCATCCAGATTATTAATGAAGATAATGGACAGCAATGGTTCCAACTAAATGGTACAATTTTAAAGGGGGTGCAGGAACAGAGGGCGCTAAATTGGGCCGCGTAGCGCCCGTTGTTTCAGTGCTACACGGCCTCGCGGACATCCAAGATGGCATCTAGGATGCGCACGCACGTTTCCAGCATGACATGCGCTGGACGCCATCTTGGTGTTGGAGTTAGCACGTGCACAAATACCGAACACCAGCAGCGTGTAAAGTAGGGATAAAATGCGCACAATCAGTGTGCAACGCTGATTTAAAGTGATAGACAACATTTTGGACCTTAACGCTCAACTCAACTCACAGTCTTAACCCCGACCATCTGAACGTGTCTTACAGTGCCTGAAGGACCCCCCCACCAGCGCTACTTAAAGGGGCCATGCAGGGTGTTGCAGGTTAGTTGCTGGATTATTGCTTCTGGCTGCTGGAGGTGTTTTTTGAAGCTCCATAGTTCTTTATAAGAGTTCCTAGAGTACATTTGAGAGTGGGGGATCGTCAGGTACTGCCTTACGGGTCGGACAGTTACAACTCTGGTTGAACAACATTCCTGCCAACCATGGGCGGTCTGCTGGGGCTCCCGCTGGGCATTGAGCACGACTGGGAGCATGCAGAGAGGCCACGCCCAGCGGGTCAAGCTGCGAGGAGACGGAGGACGAGGAGGCGCAGGGCACTGAGCAGGAGGCCCTACCCAATGAGGGCCTTCTGGGATCAATTCTCTTACCTCAACATGACCGAGGAGGATTGCATCCAACGCCTGAGATTCACCAAGGAAGCCGTGACCGAGATCTGTCAACTGGTGTGGCCACAACTGCAGCCCCAGAGCAGGGCGAGGACAGCTTTGCCAGTGGCTGTTAAGGTCACCGTGGTGCTGAATTTCTACAGCTCAGGAGCATTTCAGGCCTCTGCTGGCGACATGTGCAACATCTCGCAGTGTGCAGTGCACTGCTGCATAAGGGAAGTCACAGACGCACTGTATCACATGAGGAACAGGTTCATCACCTTCCCTCTCCACAGAGACAATCAGAACGAGCGAGCACGGGGGTTCGCCCGCATTGCTGGCTTCCCCACGGTGCAGGGTGCCATGGACTGCACGCACATTGCCCTGCGTGCCCCGCACATCAACTTGGCCGTCTTCGTCAACCGAAAGGGCTTCCACTCCCTCAACGTGCAGCCGGTGTGCGACCACACGCATCGAATCATCGAGGCCGATGCCCGCTACCCTGGGAGCAGTCACAACGCCTTCGTCATGCGGCAGGCCAACGTACCAGCTATCTTTCACCCGACTCAACAAGTCAAAGGCTGGCTACTGGACAACAAGGGCTATCCCCTCACGCCGTGGCTCAAGACACCGGTCAGGAATCCATGCGTGCACAGCAGGCCTATAGTGAGAGCCGTGCTGCCACACGCAACATCGTGGAGCACACCATAGGCCTCCTCAAACAACACTTCCGCTGCCTGGACCGGTCTGGGGGAGCCCTGCAGTACTCCCCTGAGCGGGTGGGCAGATTCGTGGTGGTCTGCTGCATGCTGCACAACCTCGCCATCATGAGGGACCAGCCTTTGCCACCAATGATTGGAGAAGACCCTGAGCCTGAGGAAGAAGACGCTGAGGAGGAGGAGGGGGTGGAGCCGGAAGAGGAGGTGGAGGAAGATGCAAGGGTGCAACAGGAACCACATGCCTTGTCTGTAAGGGCTCCGTGTGCTCGCCTGATCCGAGCACGCAATAATGTGAAGTACATCCCCCAGCTCACCAACAGTCCTACACTCCCCACCTTTCCGCTCCCACAAGACAATCAAATCGCCCTCCATCTGAATACACATTGGTTTCCCTCTCAGCACATTGCATAAATAAAGACCACCACCAAATGCAAAATCAAAGTCTCATTTATCAATGAATAAGTGAAATTATGCAAACATAACAGAACTATTCCCCCTTGTACATTCCCTCAGTGCCTGTTGTCCGTGTGTCTTTACCTATCCTAGTGCTCCTACGAGGTGCTTCCCCACTGGCTGGAGCATGGGTGGTGGGAGGCTGCTGGCCTTCAATGGAGGAACGTCCAGATGGCCTTGGAGGACGACCTCGAGCAGCTCTGGGCCGGGAGAGCCCGGCTTCAGACTCCACCATCTCAGCATGGGCTGCAGCAGTCCGGCCTGGCTGGCCAATAGGCAACAACAGGGGCACTGGTGGAGTGGCAGGGGTGGGAGCAGGAAGCAGGTCCGACTGCCATGGAGCCACTGCCACTCTCCCGGGGCGGCGTCTCCGCAATCCTGGTGATCAGCTGGAGAACGGATTGCTGGAGTGCTGTGATGCCGTGGAAGCCCCGTTCCACAGTGGTCCCCAGAGCCACGATAGCAGCAGTCTGAGCTTCCAAGGCAGCAGTCAGACCTCAGATGGCAGATGTTTGTGCTGCAATGGAAGCTGTGACATCAGTCATCAGACGCTGCATCATGGTGGGTTCCACGGGTGCGCTGATGGAGGTGACCACCCGTTCCATGTTGGAAAGGATGGGCTCCAAGCTCTGTGCAAAGCCCTGTGCCAGGTTGGAGCTGGGCTCCTCCATGCCCCTTCTCATTATGCGCAGGCTTTCCAGCGCCCCAGGCATTTGTTGGTGTACGCCCATCGGCCATCTTCTGTAGCCTGGCCCATCAAAGTCCTCATCTGATTCCTCTGCAGCAGAACTAGTGAGTGACCTCGCCCTCCGCCGAGCTGGTACCTGTGGTATCCGTTCCCCCCGCCCCTGTGCACTTGTGCTCGGTGTCTCACCACATGCTGATCCCTCCTCTAACCTCACCTCTAAAGGACGCGCAGTGTCAGTCTCTGAGCTGGTGGAAGCAAGTGTCAGATCGAGTGACGGTGTGGCTTCAGTGTTGGCCTCCTCCTCCTCCTCCTCCTCCTCCTGCTCCTGCTCCTCCTCCTCCTCCTCCTCCTCCTCCTCCTGCTCCTGCTCCTCCTCCTCCTCCTCCTCCCCCTCCTCCTCGGGTGCCGCCACGTGTTCTTGGGTATCTGCAATGACAAAGGGAAACAGGTTGAGTTGTGAAGTGGGGAGAGGAGCAAGTGAGACGTGCGTGCTGACAGCGTGTGTAGCACATGAGTCAGAAAAAATTATGGGAGGAGGGAAATGTGGGAAAGAAGGAACATTAGATATGCAGAGACCCCCTTCACTGGGACCTCCAGCGTGGCATGTTGTCATGGCTGCAGCGACAGCCTGCCCAATGATCCGAAGCACTGTCTCCTCTGGGAGGGGGTGGTGAGGACGTGTAAGTGTGCCCGTCCACCCTCAGGTCCCTCCTGCTGCTGGCTGTTATGCGCCACCTTCTCCTGCAAGACAGAGGACAGTGTGTCAGTGAGTGTCCTGCAAGTTGTGTGGGTGATGTGCCTGTCGTGGTCGAATAGCTGCCAGTTTGTGTGACCTGTGAGTGGCAGTTGTCTGGCCTGCAAGTGTGGTACTATGTGCGGGTGAGATGCAGCGTTGTGTGTGGATGGGCAGTGTTTGTTGGTGGGTGGGTGATGGGGAGTGAGATGCATGGAGCAGTGGGGCAGTTGGTTGGATGTGCCACTTGACACTTGCATTCACTCACCTTGACCACTCGTGTCAAATCATTGGACTTCTTTCGGCACTGCACCCACGTGCGTGGTGCAATGCTCCTGGCGTTCACTTCCTACGCCACAGCCTGCCAATGCCTGCGGAGCTGCAGTCTGGAGGGTCTCTGGCCACCCTGCGGGTACATGTTGGCCCTCCTTTCGACCACCCTTTCCACCAGGGCCTCCAGAGCATCATCGGAGAAGCGTGGAGCCCTCTCTCGTGCCGGTCCTGCTATCCCCGTGGCCATCTTTCCCTTCTCCAAGTAAGCTGTGTACCTGCCATTAAGAGGTGCAGGCTGCTGATGGCGTGCGCTGTGCACGTCCCATTTCCAACTTTCTCATACTCCGTGCAGCCTCTCAGAGATTTCATGGTAAGTAGCAGGCAGCACGAAGTTCACACGCTGCCTGCGTAGGGGCCATCGGGAGTGGGGTACGAGCGCATCACGCTACCCCCGCCCGAAAACGGCCCTTATCCAATTTTTCCCCCAGAGAGACCTGGGGGTGTATGTACACAAATCTTTGAAGGTGGCAGGACAAGTTGAGGAGGCTGTTAAAAAAGGCATATGGGATCCTTAAGCTTTGTAAATAGAGGCACAGAGTACAAAAGCAAGGAGGTTATGCTAAACCTTTATAAATAACTGGTTAGGTCTCGGCTGGAGTATTGTGACCAATTCTGGGCACCGCACTTTGGGAAGAATTTCAAGACATTAGAGAGGGTGCAGAGGAGATTTACCAAAATGGTACCAAGGATGGGGAACTTCAGTTATGTGGAGAGACTGGAGAAGCTGGGGTTGTTCTCCTTAAAACAGAGAAGGTTTAGGGGAGATTTAATCGAGGTGTTCAAAATTATGAGGGGTTTGGATAGAGTAGATAGGGAGAAACTGTTTCCAGTGGCAGGAGGGTCGGTAACCAGAGGACACAGATTTAAGATAATTGACAAAAGAACCAGAGGGGAGATGAGAATTTTTTTTACGCAGCGAGTTGTTCTGATCTGGAATGTGCTGCCTGAAAGGGCGGTGGAAGCAGATTCAATAATAACTTTCAAAAGGGAATTGAATAAATACTTGAAAAGGAAAAATTTACAGGGTTACAGGGAAAGAGCAGGGGGCAGTGGGACTAATTGGATAGCTCGCTCAAAGAGCCAGCACAGGCAAGATGGGCCGAATAGCCTCCTTCTGAGCTGTGTGATTCTATGATTCTATTATGAAGTCCTGTGGGAAGCAGCTCCATAAAGATCTGCTCTGATTGATGATAACTCTGCGCCTACGAGACAGTAACAGCTACCTGTCCACCATTGTGCCTCACCCCCAGTCACATATAATGGAATCTTTTCTGATTTCAGCCATGGCCTCTGAGTCAGAAAATCGTGGGTTCGAGTCCCACTCCAGAGACTTGAGCCCATAATCTAGGCTGACACTCCAGTGCAGTACTGAGGGAGCGCTGCACTGTCGGAGGGTCAGTACTGAGGGAGTGCTGCACTGTCGGAGGGTCAGTACTGAGGGAGCGCTGCACTGTCGGAGGGTCAATACTGAGGGAGCGCTGCACTGTCGGAGGGGCAGTACTGAGGGAGCGCTGCACTGTCGGAGGGTCAGTACTGAGGGAGCGCGGCACTGTCGGAGGGTCAGTACTGAGGGAGCGCTGCACTGTCGGAGGGTCAGTACTGAGGGAGCGCTGCACTGTCGGAGGGTCAATACTGAGGGAGCGCTGCACTGTCGGAGGGGCAGTACTGAGGGAGCGCTGCACTGTCGGAGGGTCAGTTCTGAGGGAGCGCTGCACTGTCGGAGGGTCAGTACTGAGGGAGCGCTGCACTGTCGGAGGGTCAATACTGAGGGAGCGCTGCACTGTCGGAGGGGCAGTACTGAGGGAATGCTGCACTGTCGGAGGGTCAGTACTGAGGGAGCGCTGCACTGTCGGAGGGTCAGTACCGAGGGAGCGCTGCACTGTCGGAGGGTCAGTACTGAGGGAGCGCTGCACTGTCGGAGGGTCAGTACTGAGGGAGCACTGCACTGTCGGAGGGTCAGTTCTGAGGGAGCGCTGCACTGTCGGAGGGTCAGTACTGAGGGAGCGCTGCACTGTCGGAGGGTCAATACTGAGGGAGCGCTGCACTGTCGGAGGGGCAGTACTGAGGGAATGCTGCACTGTCGGAGGGTCAGTACTGAGGGAGCGCTGCACTGTCGGAGGGTCAGTACCGAGGGAGCGCTGCACTGTCGGAGGGTCAGTACTGAGGGAGCGCTGCACTGTCGGAGGGGCAGGACTGAGGGAGTGCTGCACTGTCGGAGGGGCAGTACTGAGGGAGCGCTGCACTGTCGGAGGGTCAGTACCGAGGGAGCGCTGCACTGTCGGAGGGTCGGTACTGAGGGAGCGCTGCACTGTCGGAGGGTCAGTACTGAGGGAACGCTGCATTGTCAAAGGGTCATTACTGAGGGAGCGCTGCACTGTCGGAGGGTCAGTACTGAGGGAACGCTGCATTGTCAAAGGGTCATTACTGAGGGAGTGCTGCACTGTCGGAGGGTCGGTACTGAGGGAACGCTGCATTGTCAAAGGGTCAGTACTGAGGGAGCGCTGCACTGTCGGAGGGGCAGTACTGAGGGAGTGCTGCACTGTCCGAGGGTCAGTACTAAGGGAGCGCTGCACTGTCGGATGAGATGTTAAACCAAGTGCCCTCTCAGGTGGATGTAAAAGATCCCATGGCACTATTCAAAGAGCAGGGGAGTTCTCCCCGGTGTCCTGAACAATATTTATCCCTCAACCAACGATACTAAAAAACAGATTATCTGGTCATTATCACATTACTGTTTGTGGGATCTTGCTGTGCGCAATGGCTGCCCTGTTTCCTACATTACAACAGTGACTGCACTTCAAAAGTACTTCATTAGCAGTAAAACACTTTGGGACGTCCTGAGGTCGTGAAAGGTGCTATAGAAATGCAAGTTTGTTCCTTCATTTGTTCTTTCTGTCTTTCTTTTCTCTATCAGATCCAGCCAGCTCTCAGTGCCTTAATCCTAGCAAAGAGTCTTTCTGCATTTACTCCGATTGAATCAATTTTAGTCCCCGCCCCCCTATTCTGAGAGCTGCGCGCCATCTTCAACGGTGAAAACTGATGAAACTATTCATTTAGTACCCCAGCCTTCCCTGGTCCTCATACCTAACCTGCCCTGTTAAATTTCTCAAAGAATTGAAGTAGTCTTTAATCATTTACTGGTTTCTGACATAGCTGATAAAAAGATCACCCATCATCGCCGGTCCTGTCCACAATCCTTTCTTGGACTGTATTTTTAGCGTTTCTATTCACCCCTTTCGTTCCCTCTCAGTATCGTCTTCCTGCCGCTGCTCCCTTGACAATTATTCACTTTACACCGAGTGACAATTTTTTTCGGTTAATTTCACTACAAACCTCCCTGTTTAATCTCTACCCTCCTTTTTAATCCTGAGGATCTACAAGGTTTAAATAACCTCCATTTTTATTCTCTGACGGTTATTTCTACCTAACATCACAACCTAATCTACCTTCTCCGGGTCAGCCCTCGTTCTTCAAATTGACCCTCGAAAAATCCAGTCCTAATGTTAATTAACAGCAGCAGGAATTTGTCTAACCGACTGATGATACAATGATCATTGTTGCCCAGATTCTCCCCCTCATGGAGCTCAGAGGGGAGGGGGTAACTTCCACGGAGGTCCGCCTGCCGTAACTTCGGTCAAAGAAGTTGGTTACAAAGAGGATCTTGAAGGAGGAGAGACAAGTGTCTCGGCAGAGGGAGACATGGGCAGGGAATTCCAGCAATGGGGCCCACGTGGCTGAAGGCACGGCCACCGATGGTGGGGCGAAGGGAGGAGGGGGGGTGACGCACAGAGGTCAGAATCACAGGAGTGGATAGTTTGGGGGAAGGTGAGAAGCTTAGAGAGAGAAAGAAGCATGAGGACTCGGAAGGGTTTAAACACAAGAATAAGAATTTTAAGCAAGACGTTGGGGGACTGAATCGGTCCACTTGACTTCAATATAATTAGACACCAAACAAAATGGACTTAAAGGGCAGAAATTGCAAGGCTACTGGTTCCGAAACATAGAAACATAGAAAACAGGAGCAAGAGTAGGCCATTCGGCCCTTCGGGCCTGCTCCGCCATTCAAAATGATCATGGCTGATCGTCTAACTCAGTACCCTGTTCCCGCTTTTTCCCCATATCCCTTGATCCCTTTAGCATTAAGAAATATATCTATCTCCTTCTTGAATACATCTAATGACTTGGCCTCCACTGCCTTCTGTGGTAGAGAATTCCACAGGTTCACCACCCTCTGAGTGAAGAAATTTCTCCTCATCTCGGTTCCAAATGGCATACCCCGTATCCTGAGACTGTGACCCCTGGTTCTGGACTCCCCAGCCATCGGGAACATCCTCCCTGCATCCAGTCTGTCTAGTCCTGTTAGAATTTTATATGTTTCGATGAGATCACCTCTCATTCTTCTAAACTCTAGTGAATATAGGCCTAAAAGGAACCTTCCTAGACACGAGCATGAATTGGAGGCAGGATTACAATAGAGTAACTTTGATGTGGTCGTGTCCAGCGAGACTCTGAGGTGGCCGTGCAGCCTCTCAATTCCTGCTGTAAGAGCACTTACGAAATGACAATAACAGAGTCAGTGCCAATTTTGTATTCTCCCTCACCGAGCCACTTCACCGCTGGAGTGACAGATCCGGTTTCATTTGCATAACATTACTGATGTGGAACTCACAGCAGCTTAAACTTTGACCTCCCAATCTGCACCTACTGGGATGAAGGGGCTTCACGATGACCAGCTAGAAAGCTAGCTTAATGAAAGATGGGATTCTGTAACAAAGGGGAGAAAAAGAGAAGAATATTAAGAAAAAAGTGTGAATGCCATCTTTGATCTCTACTTTAATTTTTTTAATGCCAGTGCCCCCCAACATTTCAAGAGCGAATTAAAAAAATTAAAGGTGGTGGTGAGCCATCTCCTTGAACCACTGCAGTCCATGTGGTGAAGGTTCTCCCATGATGATATTCGATAGGGTGTGTTCCAGGGACTAGTTTAATAAACGTTGCCTGATGTTGCTTACTAAGGAACCCACATGTGGGTTAATTCCATCTAGAATCTTGTGAGCAAATCAATTCGAAGATTGATTGTCCTAAAAAATGTGGTTTGGTTCAAGTGGTTAATTAACGTAAATTTGACAAGCCTCTAAAGTTTGAATCTGGCAACTGAACAGCTTCAGCTGGGAGACAGTGGTGAGCAGCAAAGTTCCCCCACACAAACTCATCAGGTATTCTGTGATTTGTGTAATTGTTGTGATCATAGAATCATAGAAAGGTTACAGCATGGAATGGGGACATTCGGCCCATCAAGTCCACGCTGGCTCTATGCAAGAGCAATCCAGCTAGTCCCACTGCCCCGCCCTATCCCTGTAGCCCTGCCCATTTTTTCGTTTCAAGTACTTATCCAGTTCTCTTTTGAAGGCCATGATTGAATCTGCCTCCACCACCCCCTCGGGCAGCGCATTCCAGATCCTAACCACTCGCTGGGTAAAAAAGTTTTTCCTCATGTCACCTTTGGTTCTTTTGCCAATCACCTTAAATCTATGTCCTCTGGTTCTTGACCCTTCCGCCAATGGGAACAGTTTCTCTCTATCTATCCTGTCTAGACCCTTCATGATTTTGAACACCTCTATCAAATCTCCTCTCAACCTTCTCTGTTCCAAGGAGAACAACCCCAGCTTCTCCAGTCTATCCACGTAACTAAAGTCCCTCATCTCTGGAATCATTCTAGTAAATCTCTTCTGCACCCTCTCTAAGGTCTTCACATCTTTCCTAAAGTGCGGTGCCCAGAACTGGACACAATACTCCAGTTGTGGCTGAACCAGTGTTTTATGAAGGTTCATCATGACTTGCTTGCTTCGATGGAAGTATCAGAGATCAGTAAAAGTGACATTGCTGTGTTACACGTAAAAATTATCCTAGCTGACCCAACAGCTCAGTGAGTTTGCCCAAAGAGGTTCAACATTCGATTCTGGTCCACAGTGAGTTAGAGGAGCTCAGCTCACCTGAGGTGATGGTCAGAGATGCACAATTGGCTTCAGGGCCTCCAGGTTAGGGAGGAGGAAATCAGCCAGTGTTGCCATTCTGGCTATCCAGGAAGTCCTGTGCCTCTGTGCGTGCTCACCACCACCTTCTCAAGGGGCAATTAGGGATGGGCAATAAATGCCGGCCTTGCCAGCGACGCCCACATCCCATGAACGAATTTTTAAAAAATGTCAGGCGAGGACAGGATAGGGCTCGGGACTGATCACTTCCATGGTGACCTAACCTGTGGGCATTTGTTATCAAGACTCAAATGTGAATAATTGCCACTTGGTTAAGGTAATAGACAGAGGGACACAACACCCATTCCTGAAATAATCTTCCTTTAATCACAAGTAGTGAATTTATAAAGTAAATGATGTATGTTATAATTCTCAGATTTAGTCAAACTAAATTTTCTGGTACAATCTCTAATGTGAATTTAGTTTGTTCTGTATGATGATACATACATAGTAAAAATTATCAATTTTACTTTTAATTTTTTTACTATAGTTTATCCCTTTATTCTCTGAATGCCTATTCCCTTGAGTTAGATGAGGTGACTGGAAGCTGGATCAGAAAGGCGGAGAGGTGCCGGGGGTTAATATCGAACACATTAATACATGTACATGCAAAGCATGTTCATTATTGTTTCATCGGCCCTCAAGGGAAAGAATGTCAGAGCTATTTGGAGGTCAGTTCCTCATGCTGTGTTGAAGCTACAATTAGCGAGAACTCTCGTGTTTGTGTGTTACGTAATGGCAGTGATAGATAACTATGTTTGGATGCTCAGACGATGTTTCTTCGTCTTTCTGGACCTTTGTTTCAGCTCGAGGTCTCTTTCTCCATAGAAGGTTGATTGCAGAAATTCTGCAGAGCTGTTAGAAGTTTGTGTGAGATTTAATTCGAAAGAGATCTGATTTGCACCTGTGCTGGATTCAGTGCCAACATACTGCCAGATGTGCTCAGTTATATCTGAAAACACTGTCTGTTTATGAACCTTATTTGTAACACACAGCTGGAGTTAGAAACAGACACAACAAAGGGATTCATTATGAATTGCTTATGATTAATGTGTCCAGCTGTGATATGGTTTACAGTAATGAGAAATGCAGAAACATTTTGTTTAATAAATTTACTGATTGACTGGACAGTTCACCCAATGCATCCTCGAGTTAGAACATGGCAGAGGAAACAAAGGTTAGAAAATAAACAACAAAGGAGTTTGGCAGTGGTTAAAGGTACATACCTCAATGCAAGGAGTCTAGTGAATAAGGCAGATGAGCTGAGGGCAGTACGTGGCAGTACGATATCTTAGTTATTACAGAAATATGGCTTAAAGAGGGTCAGGAATGGCAGCTGGTTACAGTTCCTGGTTACAGAGTTTTCAGACAAGGTAGAGAGGGGAATAAGAAAGGAGGGGGGATGGCAATTTTGGTTAAAGAAACAATTACAGCTGTGAGGAGGGATGATATGTTAGAAGGATCATCAAATGAGGCCATACGGGTTGAGCTAAGGAACAAAAAAGGGGCAGTCACACTTCTGGGAGTGTACTATAGACCCCCAAATAGTCAGAGGGAGATAGAAGAGCAAATATGTAGGCAAATTTCTGAGAAGTGCAAAAACAATAGAGTCATAGAGTTATAGAGTCATAGGGCCCGATTTTACCAGGGGTGC
The DNA here is from genome assembly GCF_035084215.1 of Heptranchias perlo. Classification (NCBI taxonomy): domain Eukaryota; kingdom Metazoa; phylum Chordata; class Chondrichthyes; order Hexanchiformes; family Hexanchidae; genus Heptranchias; species Heptranchias perlo. The sequence continues at coordinate 2,401,189 of NC_090342.1, read as the reverse complement.
GGGTTTCCGGCGGGTAGGCCAGCGGGCGCGTTGAAAACGCGCCCGGTGAAATTAGTGGGTTTCCCGCGCGATCGTAGCAGGCAACACACTAATTGGATCCACTTCCCTGCTCCTCCGGGTTCCCCGATGCTGATCAGCGCGTTGGGCGGGCTGCGCATGCGCAGTAAGATCTGTCAGCTGGAGGCGCTCTAATTAAAGGGGCAGTCCTCCACTGACAGATGCTGCCACAAACAGCAAAAATTACATCATGGAGCAGCCCAGGGGGAAGGCTGCTCCCAGTTTAATGATGCCTCACCCCAGGTATCATTAGATGGGGTGAGGAGGATGGGGAGGACAGAGATCTTCCCCCAGGCGGGCGGGAGGAAGCGGCCCACCTCTGCCACCAAGAAGGCCTGGCTCGAGGTGGCAGAGGGGGTCACCTGCGCCACCAACATATCGCCCACCTGCATACAGTGCAGGAGGCGCTCCAATGACCTCAGTAGGTCAGCAACAGTGAGAACACGTAGTCTTTCCCCTACACTCCGCCTGCCACAACACTGCCCCCACCCCACATCTCCTTCGGCACTGCCAACACTACTCTGTCACATGACCCCTCATACCCACTCAAACCTCATCCTCAACTTACCTGCACCTACTCACCTCGCGAGTACTCACCCCGCCACTACCACGCAACCCAATCCTCATACAATCTCATGGCTCTATCCCATACTCACCCTCTCGTGCATCTCTCTCACGGCCAGCCTCACTCAACCTGCCACCACCTGTGCTGCAGCCACAGGGCATGCATCACATATGTGCAGTAGGCAGCGTAAGGCAAACGTATCGTGAGCATGAAGGGGATGCACAAGGGTGTTTGAGGGATTGTCATGGTTCTTACTTCTATTGAATTAAAGAACAACTCACATCACACATTATATTGGCACCACTACTGCCATGTCTTCGCGAATCCTGTCCGGTTTGTACAATAATGCCCGCTCCTGGGTATCCCTATGAGGACCCACCACTGATGCCACCCAGTGTGTCACTGCAGAGTGGGTGTAGGTGTATTTGGAGGGTTCTTCTGCGCAGACGACTGAGAGACATCGGGGATGTCCCCGGTTGCAGCCTGGAAGGCTGTGGAGCAGAAGTTCGGGAGGGCAGTGGTGACTTTGACAGCGACAGGTAGGAAGATGGTGCACGGGCCAGCCAGGAGCAGCTCGGCATGAAAGAGGCTGCAGATGTCCACGGCTACATGTCGAGTGACTCTGAGCTTCCGTGTGCACTGCTGCTCAGAGAGGTACAGGAGGCTGAGCCTCGGTCTGTGGAACGTGGGCGAGGGTAGTGCCCTCTGCGACGCATCTCTCTCTGCGGTAGCCCTCCCTCCTGCTGTACAGGTGGATGTGTCACAGCACTCTGTTGTGGAGCTCCACTTGTCAGAGGTTGACGGCGTGGATGGCGAGGCTGGTGAGGCTGGTGATGCCGTTCGCCCTCCGAGGAGGTCATGACTGCAGCTACGGCGGCCCCCATCCGCAAGATGTACATCTGAGGGGTTCCGCAAGGTAGGTACATGTCTCCGGACCCCGGGGTAAGTGTGCAGGTTGGTGACTTCGACCATCAGGAGGAGGGTGGTGGAGGCCAAACTTTGTCCCAAGTGACAGAGCGGCCTCCTGCAATGGCTGAGGGTCTCCCCCCACCCCACCTGTCAAATGGACCTTTGCAGCTTCCACAGGCTGACGGCTGCAACACGTCCATTTTAACTGGTACTGTTTCCCCCAGTGTGTGAAACAGTCCCATGTTTATCCAAAATCACACACAGTGCCTTAATCAGGTCAGTTAATGACCTGAACAACCAAAGTAAATACACTCAAGTGGCATCCCGTTGGCTTTAATTGCCTGCGGGTTTCCCACCAGCGGGGGCTGCGCCACGCACCCCCGCACGTCAGCGCGGAACCCGGACGTGGGCGGGATCGAGGCGCGATCCGGTCCCGCTCCGGGATTTCGGGATTTTCGGGGCCCCCCCGCCGAGAACGCACCCAGTAGCGGGTGCTAAAATCGGGCCCATAGAGTCATAGAGTTATACAGCACGGATAGAGGCCCTTCGGCCCATCGTGTCCGCGCCGGCCATCAGCCCTGTCTACTCTAATCCCATATTCCAGCATTTGGTCCGTAGCCTTGTATGCTATGGCATTTCAAGTGCTCATCCAAATGCTTCTTGAATGTTGTGAGGGTTCCTGCCTCCACAACCCTTTCAGGCAGTGAGTTCCAGACTCCAACCACCCTCTGGGTGAAAAAGTTCTTTCTCAAATCCCCTCTAAACCTCCCGCCTTTTACCTTGAATCTATGTCCCCTTGTTATAGAACCCTCAACGAAGGGAAAAAGCTCCTTAGTATCCATCCTATCTGTGCCCCTCATAATTTTGTACACCTCAATCATGTCCCCCCTCAGCCTCCTCTGCTCCAAGGAAAACAAACCCAATCTTCCCAGTCTATCTTCATAGCTGAAGCGCTCCAGCCCTGGTAACATCCTGGTGAATCTCCTCTGCACCCTCTCCAAAGCGATCACATCCTTCCTGTAGTGTGGCGACCAGAACTGCACACAGTACTCCAGCTGTGGCCTAACCAGTGTTTTATACAGCTCCATCATAACCTCCTTGCTCTTATATTCTATGCCTCGGCTAATAAAGGCAAGTATCCCATATGCCTTCTTTACCACCTTATCTACCTGTTCCGCCGCCTTCAGGGATCTGTGAACTTGCACACCAAGATCCCTCTGACCCTCTGTCTTGCCTAGAGTCCTCCCATTCATTGTGTATTCCCTTGCTTTGTTAGTCCCTCCAAAGTGCATCACCTCGCACTTTTCCGGGTTAAATTCCATTTGCCACTGTTCCGCCCATCTGACCAACCCATCTATATCGTCCTGCAGACTGAGGCTATCCTCCTCGCTATTTACCACCCTACCAATTTTTGTATCATCAGCGAACTTACTGATCATACCTTTTACATTCATATCCAAGTCATTAATGTAGACCACAAACAGCAAGGGACCCAGCACCGATCTGAATAGGGCAGTAATGGTGGGGGATTTCAACTACCCTAATATTAACTGGGATTTTACAAACAGTGTGAAGGGTATAGAGGGCATAAAATTCTTAAATTGCATTCAGGGGATCTTTTTTAGCCAGTACCTCGCAAGCCCAACAAGGGAGGGGGAAGTTCTGGATTTAGTTTTAGGGAATGAAGCTGGGCAGGTGGAAGGAGTATCAGTGGGAGAGCATTTTACTGATAGTGATCATAATTCAGTTAGAATTAGCATAGTTATGGAAAAGGACAAAGATAGAACAGGAGTAAAAGTTCTAAATTGGGGAAAGGCCAATTTTACGAAACTGAGAAGTGATTGAGCAAAAGTGGACTGGAAACAGCTACTTGAAGGTAAATCAGTGTCAGAGCAGTGGGAGGCATTCAAGGGGGAGATTCAAGGGGTTCAGAGTAAACATGTTCCCACAAAGAAAAAGGGTGGGACTGCCAAATCTAGAGCCCCCCGGATGACAAGGAGCATACAGGGTAAGATAAGGCAAAAAAGGGAAGCTTATGTCAGACACTGAGAGCTCAATACTGCAGAAAGCCTAGAGGAGTCTAGAAAGTGCAGGGGTGAAATTAAAAAGGAAATTAGGAAAGCAAAGAGAGGGCATGAAAAAATACTGGCAAGTAAAATCAAGGAAAATCCAAAGATGTTTTATAAATACATAAAGAGCAAGAGGATAACTAAGAAAAAAGTGGGGCCTATTAGAGACCAAAATGGTAACCTGTGTGTGGAGGCGGAAGATGTGGGGATGGTTCATAATGAATACTTTGCATCTGTCTTCACAAAAGAGAGGGACGATGCAGAGTTCGTAGTTAAGGAGGAGGAGTGTGAAATATTGGATGGGATAAACATAGTGAGAGAGGAAGTATTAAGGGGTTTAGCATCTTTGAAAGTAGATAAATCACCAGGCCAAGGTGAAACGTATCCCAAGTTGTTAAAAGAAGCAAGACAGGAAATAGTGGAGGCTCTGACCATCATTTTCCAATCCTCCCTGGATACAGGCCTGGTGCCGGAGGATCGGAGGACTGATAACGTTGTACCATTGTTTAAAAAGGGAGAGGGGGATAGACCGAGTAATTACAGGCCAGTCAGTCTAAACTTAATGGTGGGCAAATTATTGGAAACAATTCTGAGGGACAGGATAAACCGTCACTTAGAAAGGCACGGATTAGAACCATAGAAAAGATACAGTACAGAAGGGGGCCATTCGGCCCATCGTGTCCGCGCCGGCTCGAAGAACAACCAGGTGCCCATTCTAATCCCACCTTCCAGCACCCGGTCCGTAGCCCTGCAGCTTACAGCACTTTAGGTGCAGGTCCAGGTACTTTTAAAAAGAGTTGAGGGTCCCTGCCTCTACCACCAATTCGGGCAGCGAATACCATACACCCACCACCCTCTGGGTAAAAAAGATTTTCCTCATGTCCCCTCTAATCCTTCCGCCAATCAGCTTAAATCTATTTCCTCTAGTTCTTGAACTCTCCGCTACGGGAAACAGGTACTTCCTGTCTACTCTATCTGGACCCCTCATAATTTTGTACACCTCAATCAAGTCTCCCCTCAGCCTCCTCTGCTCCAAGGAAAACAACCCCAGCCTATCCAATCTCTCCTCGTAGCTGCAATTTTCAAGTCCAGGCAACATTCTTGTAAATCTTCTCTGCACTCTCTCCAGAGCAATTACCTCCTTCCTGTAATGTGGTGACCAGAACTGTGCACAATACTCCAGCTGTGGCCTTACCAGCGTTTTATACAGGTCCATCATTACATCCCTGCTTTTGTATTCTATACCTTGGCTAATGACGGAGAGCATTCCGTATGCCTTCTTCACAACCTTATCTACCTGTACTGCCACCTTCAGGGACCTGTGCACATGCACTCCAAGGTCTCTCACTTCCTCTACCCCTCCCAATATATTCCCGTTTACTGCGTATTCCCTTTTACTGTTTGCCCTCCCACGTGCAATATCTCACACTTCTCCGGGTTGAACTCTATTTGCCACTTTTCCGCCCACTCCACCAACCCATTGATATCTTCTTGGAGTCTACAGCTATCCTCTTCACTATCAACTAGACGGTCAATTTTTGTGTCGTCTGCAAATTTGCCAATCATGCCCCCTACATTCAAGTCCAAATCATTAATATATACCACAAACAGCAAGGGACCCAACACTGAGCCCTGTGACACACCACTGGAAACGGATTTCCATTCGCAAAGACATCCATCGACCTTTACCCTTTGTTTCCTGTTACTGAGCCAATTTTGGATCCAATTCGCCATATTTCCCTGTATCCCATGGGCTTTTACCTTTCTGACCAGTCTGCCATGTGGGACCTTGTCAAATGCCTTACTAAAATCCATGCAGACAACATCCACTGCACTACCCTCATCAATCCTCCTTGTCACTTCCTCAAAGAATTCAATCAGATTTGTAAGGCATGACCTTCCCTGAACAAATCCATGCTGACTATCCCTGATTAAACCATGCCTTTCCAAGTGACAGTTTATCCTATCTCTCAGTATTGATTCTAATAGTCTGCCCACCACCGAGGTAAGACTGACCGGCCTATAATTATCGTCCTTTCCCTCGTACCCTTTTTAAACAATGGTTCTACATTTGCAGTCTTCCAGTCATCTGGTACCTCCCCTGTATCTAGTAAAAATTGGAAAATGATCCTCAGAGCATCCGTTAGTTCCTCCCTGGCTTCCTTCAATAGCCGAGGAAACAATCCATCCGGCCCTGGTGACTTATCAACTTTCGAGGATTCCAGTCCATCTAGTGCTTCCCCTCTCGTTATGTTTACCTTATCCAATATTTCACACCACTCCTCTTTAACTATTATGTCTGGATCATCCCTTTCCCTTGTGAATACGGAGACAAAGTATTCATTTAAACCCTAGCCACATCCTCTGCTTCTACACACAAATGTAGAAGCAAGGACAGTCAGCATGGGTTTATTAATGCACGGTCATATCTGACTAACTTGATTGAATTTTTTGAGCAGGTAACAAGGAGGGTCGATGAGGGTAGTGCATTTGATGTAGTCTACTTGGATTTTAGCAAGGCTTTTAACAAAGTCCTACGTGGCAGACTGGTCAAAAAAGTACAAGTCCATGGGATCCAAGGAAAAGTGGCAAGTTGGATCCCAAATTGGCTCAGTGACAGGAAGCAAAGGGTAATGGTCTTCAGGTGTTTTTGTGACTGGAAGGCTGTTTCCAGTGGGGTTCCACAGGGATCAGTACTAGGTCCCTTGTTTTTTGTGATATATATTAATGATTTGGACTTAAATGAAGGGGGCTTGATTAAGAAGTTTTCAGATGATACGAAAATTGGCCATGTGGTTGATAGTGAGGAGGAAAGCTGTGGACTGCAGGAAGATATCAATGGACTGGTCAGGTGGCAAATGGAATTCAATCCGGAGAACTGTGAGATGATGCATTTGGGGAGGGCAAACAATGCAAGGGAATACACAATAAATGGTAGGATAGTGAAAGGTGTAGAGGAAGTGAGGGACCTTGGAGTGCATGTCCACAGATCCCTGGAGGTAGCAGGACAGGTAGATAAGGTGGTTAAGAAGGCATATGGGATACTTCCTTTATTAGCCGAAGCATAGAGCATAAGAGCAGGGAGGTTTTGCTAGAACTGTATAAAACATTACAGTTCTGGTCACATTACAGGATAGATGTGATTGCACTAGAGAGGTTACAGAGGAGATTTACGAGGATGTTGCCAGGACTGGAGAATTTTAGCTGTGAGGAAAGATTGGATAGGCTGGGGTTGTTCTCTTTGGAACAGAGGAGGCTGAGGGGAGATTAAATTGAGGTGTATAAAATTATAAAGGGCCTAGATAGAGTGGATAGGAAGGACCTATTTCCCTTAGCAGAGGGGTCAGTGACCAGGGGGCATAGATTTAAAGTGATTGGTAGAAGGATTAAAGGGGAGCTGAGGAAAAAAAATTTCACCCAGAGGGTGGTGGGTGTCTGGAACTCACTGCCTGAGAGGGTGGGAGAGGCAGAAACCCTCAACTCATTTAAAAAGTACTTGAATATGCTCTTGAAGTGCCGTAACCTACAAGGCTATGGACCAAGTGCTGGAAAGTGGGATTAGGGTGGGTGGCTCATTTTTGGCCGACGCAGACACGATGTGCCGAATGGCCTCCTTCTGTGCCATAAATTTTCTATGATTCTATGATTCTACGGCAGCAAAGTTGGCACTACGAAACAACAACAACTCGCTTTGATAGAGCGCCAACTGAAGGAGTGCTGCGCTGTCGGAGGTTCCAACTTTCGGATGAGACGTTAAATCAAGGACCCGTCTGCCCTCTCAGGTGGACGTAAAAGATCTCATGGCCACTATTTCAAAGGTCAGGGGAGTTCTCCCCAGTGTCCTGGCCAACATTTATCCTCATCAAAAATCACTGAAACAGATTATCTGGGCATTGTCTCATTGCTGTTTGTGAGGCCTTTCTCTGCGCAGATTGGCTGCCACGTTTCCTGCATTCCAACAGTGACCACACTTCAAAAGGTATCTCATTGGTTGTGAAACACTTTGGGACATCCTGAGGTTGTGAAAGGCGCTAAATGAATGTCAGTCTTTCTTTCTTCGCAATTCTTTCAATGTAGAAAGACATCACATGATGCTTTGAGATGGAGAAAAGGAGCAGGTTTTAGTCCATGGCCAAAAGCTTGGTTTGAGGAGATGGGTTTTGAGAAATAATCTAAAGGTGGAGCACGAGATGGACAAGTGGAGGGGTTCAGGGAGGGAGCCAGACAGAGTAGATGGCCGAAAGATTTGCTACCAAAGGTGGAACAAAATGAAGGACCAAAACGCACCGGAGGGTACGTGAGGCTGCAGGTGGTTACAGATAGGGGCAAGGCCATGGAGAGATTTGAGGATGAGGATGAAGATTTTAAATTCAATCTGTTGGTGGACAGGAGAGCTGGGGGAGCCCTGGGGAGAGTACCGGAACAGGGTCAAGGGAGATGGGGCAGCCCAGAGGGGTACCAGAGCTGGATTGAGAGAATATTAATGATGGAGGAAAAATGCCTAGAAGTTAAATTCAAATGTAACTGCTTATATCAGAGATAGGAGGGTTCCCTCCCAGTCGGGGAACACTTCAGCAGTCAAGGACATTCAGCCACCGATCTTCGGATAAGCGTACTCCAAGGCGGCCTTCGAGACACATGACAACGCAAAATCGTCGAGCAGAAATTGATAGCCAAGTTCCGCACCCATGAGGACGGCCTCAACCGGGATCTTGGGTTCATGTCACGCTACACGTTACCCCACCAGCGAAAAAAAGTTATCTGTTTTTAATACAACGGGTCATTCTCTGTCTTTCTCTTCCTTTCGGATGTTTCTCTCTCTCTCTCTCTGTCTGTCTTTTGTTCTGGCCGTTTGTGTATTCGGTGGTCCTGTAGGTAACATCTCTCTGTCTGAACACTTTGATTGCCTTGACAACGGGCAATTGGAAAGATTATCTGTAATCACCAGGTATTGTTCTCTGACTATAAATGCGGCAACCTTCCATGGAATCCGAATCCCACACTCACCTGACGAAGGAGAAAGCCTCCGAAAGCTTGTGATTTTCAAATAAAACAGTTGGAATATAACCTGGTGTTGTAAGATTGTTTACATATATAAGAATAGTGACAGGGAGAGACACAATGTGATCCGTATAAAGGCATTTCTTTCTCGAGTCCCTGATTTTCTTCGCTCCACCATTGGCGGCCGTGCCTTCAGCTGCCTAGGCCCTAAGCTCTGGAATTCCCTCCCTAAACCTCTCCCCCTCTCCACCTCTCTCTCCTCCTTTAAGACGCTCCTTAAAACCTACCTCTTTGACCAAGCTTTTGGTCACCTGTCCTAATATCTCCTTATGTGGCTCGGTGTCAAATTTTGTTTGATAATCGCTCCTGTGAAGCACCTTGGGATGTTTTACTATGTTAAAGGTGCTATATAAATGCAAGTTGTTGTTGTAGTGTACCCTGTACATGATCATGCCTAGTCAGAAGAAACAAATTGTAATAAAATTAAGTGCATCTTTACCAGAAATAACGCTGCAGTTAAGCAGCAAGAGATAATGTAGATTGTATAAACATGAGAAACAGAAGAAACATAAGAAATAGGAGCAGGAGTAGGCCATAAGGCCCCTCGAGCCTGCTCCGCCATTCAGTAAGATCATGGCTGATCTTTGACCTCAACTCAAATTTCCCACCCGATCCCCATATCCCTTGATTCCCTTAGAAATTCCCTCCAAAAATCTATCGATCTCAGCCTTGAATACACTCAACGACTCAGAATTCACAGCCCTTGGGGTAGAGAATTCCAAAGATTCACAACCCTCTGAGTGAAGAAATTCCTCCTCATCTCAGTCTTAAATGGCCCACCCCTTATCCTGAGACTATGCCCCCTAGTTCTAGACTCTCCAGCCAGGGGAAACAGCCTCTCAGCATCTACCCTGTCAAGGCCTCTAAGAATGCATTTCAATGAGATCACCTCTCATTCTTCTAAACTCCAGAGAATAAAGGCACATTCCATTTAATCTCTCCTTGTAGGACAACAGTCCCATCCTAGTGAAGACCAAAAGACCATAAGAGATAGGAGCAGGAGTAGGCCATTCGGGCCCTCGTGCCTGCTCCGCCATTCAATGAGATCATGGCTGATCTGATTTTTACCTCAACTCCACTTTCCCGCCCTTTCCTCATATCCTTTGACTCCCTTGCTGATCAAAAATGTGTCTAACTCAGCCTTGAATGTATTCAATGACTCAGCCCCCACAGCTTTTTGGGGTAAAGAATTCCAAAGATTCACGACCCTCTGGGAGAAGAAATTCCTCCTCATTTCTGTCTTAAACGGGCGACCCCTTATTCTGAGATTATGCCCCCTAGTTTTAGATTCCCCCATGAGGGGTAACATCCTCTCAGCATCTAACACCTCTAGCACCGCCTCTAAGGCAAGTTTATCCTTCCTTAGATGAGGAGACCAAAACTGTATACAGTACTCCAGGTGAGGTCTCCCCAAAGCCCTGTACAATTATAGCAAGACTTCCTTACTCTTGTACTCCAACCCCCTTGCAATAAAGGCCATCATGCCATTTGCCTTCCTAACTGCTTGCTGTACCTGCATGTTAACTTTCTGTGTTTCTTGTACGAGGACACCCAAATCCCTCTGAACACCGACATTTAATGGTTTCTCACCATTTAAAAAATATTCTGTTTTTCTATTCTTCCTACCAAAGTGAATAACCTCACATTTCCCCACATTATACTCCATCTGCCACCTTCTTGCCCACTCACTTAACCTGTCTATATCCCTTTGCAGATTCTTTGAGGGTTAAATTGATTAACCCCCAAAACTGTGTGTGGGTAATGGGTTCCAGGATTAGCCCGCTCCTGGTGCTTCCAGTGTCGGGAGAACGAGACACTCGGCCGGCCGCAGCAGCGTTTAGTAACCAGGCTGACGCGATGATTCGAGGAAATGCGCACTTTCCACCATCAGGGGGAGCCCCAATCTCTTAAAGGGAGGATGTCTCTTAAAATCTCTTAAAGGTGGCAGGTACCAGTTATTTGCCAAAAATAACAGTCTGCTGTCTGCACGGAATCTGAACAGAGATCAGACATCACACACGTAAAACACAGATGCAGGTCCCGTCCCTATGTTTATAAACTGATGAGTTATGTCAAAACATTGAATGAAGGTTGTGCACTACTAAATCCCACATCCTCCAATCTGCACGCCAGACCTCACCAATCTGCTGATCTGAGTTGGTACCAGGCCTGTGAGAGTGCTCGCACCAAGGCTCTCTGCTGATGCACCACAGGCCTTGGTGCAAGAGATGGACAGAAGGATCCTATATCCGCGATGGCGGGGCGGGGTGGAGGGGGGGGCAAGAGGCCCTCCAGACATATGCCCAAAAGGCAGTGGGAGGCAGCGGGGGACGAAGTCAATGCCAGGCGCACAGCACCACGAACATGGATGCAATGCAGGAAGAAGTTCAATGCTTTGACGCGGGTGGTCAAGGTGGGTGAGGTCAACTGTCAAGTGGCGTCTTCTCCCAACTGCACCACTAGTCACATCCACTGCTCCACACACTACACCCCCCCAATCACCCACATACCAACAAACTCTTCCCATCAGTACTCAACTCTTGCAATCAGATGCTTCCTCTCACCCTTACACATTACCACTGTTGCAAGCCGCACACCCACAACTCACAGTCCCCACACTGGCAGCTATCCAACCATGACAGGCACATCAGCCAGACACACGTCCCGCTTTCTTGCAGAAGAAGGTGGCGCATAACAGGCGGCAGCAAGTGGCAGTGGCATTCAGCCCCTCGAGCCTGTTCCGCCATTCGATGAGATCATGCCGGACCTGTGATCTAACTCCATATACCCGCCTTAGCCCCATATCCCTTAATACCCTTCGTTCACAGAAATCTACCAATATGATTTAGAATTCACAATTGAGATAGCATCAACTGCCGTTTGCAGAAGAGCGTTCCAAACTTCTCCCACCCTTTGTGAGTATAAGCGTTTCTTAACCTCACTCCTGCACATCCTGGTTCTAAATGTTGGGCTATGTCCCCCTGTCCGAGTATTCAAGTCTAGGAAACCCCCAAAAACAGTTACAAATGTATCGGCAGCCAGAAGCAATAATCTGTAAATCCTGCATGGTCCCTTTAAATAGCCCTTGTGGGGGTCCTCCTGGCACTCTCAGACGGTCGTGGTTAAGATTATGCGTTGAGTTGGGCGTTAAATTCCAAAATGGTGTCTATCACTTTAAATCAGCATTGCACGCTGATTGTATCCATTTTCTCCTGACTTTACATGCTGCCGGCGTTCGTTATTTGCATGTGCACTAATACCTATACCAAGATGGCGTCCGGCGCACATCAAGCTGGAAACATGCGTGCGCAGCCAAGACTCCATCTTGGCACTTCAAGAGGCCATGCAGCACCGAAACAAGAGTTGCTCGACGGCCCAATCTCTAGCCTGATGTGTCCTCCTCACAGCTACTTTCCCACCTAGCTTTGTATCGTCAGCAAATTTGGATACATTACACTCGGTCCCTTCATCTAAGTCATTAATATAAATTGTAAATAGCTGAGGCCCAAGCACTGATCCTTGCGGCCCCCCACTAGTTACAGCCTGCCAACCTGAAAATGACCCGTTTATCCCTACTCTCTGTTTTCTGTCCGTTAACCAATCCTCTATCCATGCTAATATATTATCCCCAACCCCATGAGCTCTTATCTTGTGTAACAACCTTTTATGTGGCACCTTATCAAATGCCTTTTGAAAATCCAAATATACTCCATCCACTGGTTCCCCTTTATCTACCCTGCTAGTTACATCCTCTAAAAACTCTAATAGATTTGTCAAACACAATTTCCCTTTCATAAAACCATGTTGACTCTGCCTAATCATATTTTGATTTTCTAAGTGCCCTGTTACCACGTCCTTAATAATGGATTCCAGCATTTTCCTGATGACTGATGTCAGGCTAACTGGCCTGTAGTTCCCTGTTTTCTCTCTCCCTCCTTTCTTGCATAGCGGGGTGACATTTGCTACCTTCCAATCCGTTGGGACAGTTCGAGAATCTTTTTGGAAGATCACAACCAATGCATCCACTATCTCTGCAGTCACGTCTTTTCGAACCCTCGGAGGTAGGCCATCAGGTCCAGGAGAATTATCAGCTTTTAGTCCCATTAATTTCCCCAGTACCTTTTCTTTACTGATATTAATTACTTTAAGTTCCTCACTCTTATTATCCCCTTGGTTCCCCACTATTTCCAGTATGCTTTTAGTACCTTCTACTGTGAAGACAGATACAAAATATTTGTTTAACGTCTCTGCCATTTCCTTATTCCCCATTATAATTTCTCCTGTCTGAGCCTCTGAGGGACCCATGTTTACTTTTGCTACTCTCTCCCTTTTTACCTACTTGTAGAAGCTCTTACAATCTGTTTTTATATTTCTTGCTAGTTTACTCTCATTCTATTTTCTCCCTTTATCAATTTTTTGATCATCCTTTGCTGGTTTCTAATCCCCCCGATATTGTAAACTAAATTGATACTATCTGAAAAGATGTATCTCTGACAAGGGATCAGCTTAGCAGAGTCTATACGTACAGGATGAGAAAGATGATTGATATTCCACAGCCCAGTTAGACTGTACATTCGGAGAGATGTTACTTACCCTGCAGGAAGTGCTGTTATTTAAGCATCTGGGCTGCTATTTCTGATTCAATTATTTTCCGGGGGAAAATAAAAATTTGCCATCCTATGTTGAATTTTAGGAAGCGCGGAGATTTTAGCAGCTCAGAATGATTGGCAGGGGCACATCAAAGGGTGTTAGCACTCACTGAAAAGCAGAGCCAGAACGCCTAGGGCACCACAATTCTTGAAAGGCCAATAACACCGGAGATTCAGGTTTAAAATACGAGCTTTATTCATTCAGAACTCCTTTGCCTCCAGTCTGAAATTGCAGGAATCCTGGGGGATCAGCACAGAATTCCAAGATCAAGCTGATCAGCCCAATTAATCCTTCAAATCTGAACAACACTTGCAAAGCAATCCTGCTGGGAAATCACATGGTGCTTCAAAGTCCTACTGGTACCGGACTGGCAGGTGATCGGAAACTGGACAAAGAACGATTCGCTAATGTGTATTGAGGGAAAATAACTCCTTGGAGGGTTGGTATATACCACACTGGGCCTGATCTTGCTCGAGTGGGGCACCTTGTGACACACGCCATTAGTTAGACTTTTTGCATAGAATTACATAGAAGGTACAGCACAGAAGGAGGCCATTCGGCCCATCGTGTCCATGCTGGCCGAAAAAGAGCTACCCAGCTTAATCGCACTTTCCAGCACTTGGTCCGTAGCCCTGTAGGTTACAGCACTTCAAGGGCACATCCGAGTACTTTTAAATGAGTTGAGGGTTTCTGCCTCTACCACCCGTTCAGGCAGTGATTTCCAGACCCCCACCACCCTCTGGGTGAAAACATTTCTCTCATATGCCTTTTTAACCACATTATCTACTTGTCCGGATACCTTCATGGATCTGTGGACATGCACTCCAAGATCCCTCACTTCCTCTACACCTCTCAGTATCCTCCCATTTATTGTGTATTCCCTTGCCTTGTTTGCCCTCCCCCCAAATGTATTACCTCACACTTCTCTGGATTGGATTCCATTTGCCACTTTTCTGCCCACCTGACCAGTCCATTGGTATCTTCCTGCAGTGCTCAGCTTTCCTCCTCACTATTAATGTATATCACAAAAGCAAGGGACCCAGTACTGAGCCCTGCGGAATCCCACTGGAAACAGCCTTCCAGACACAAAAACACCCATCACCCATTACTCTTTGCTTCCTGCCACTGAGCCAATTTTGGATCCAACTTGCCACTCTCCCTTGGATCCCATGGGCTTTTACTTTTTTGACCAGCCTGCCATGTGGGACCTTGTCAAAAGCCTTGCTAAAATCCATGTAGACTACATCAAACACATTACCCTCATCGACCCTCCTTGTTTCCTCCTCAAAAAATTCAATCAAGTTAGTCAGACACGACCTTCCCTTAACAAATCCATGCTGACTGTCCTTGATTAACCCGTGCCTTTCTAAATGACGATTTATGCTGTCCCTCAGAATTGATTCCAATAATTTGCCCACCACTGAGGTAATTACTCAGTTTATCTCTTTCTCCATTTTCAAACAATGGTACAACGTTAGCAGTCCTCCAATCCTCCGGTGCCATGCCTGTGGTCAGAGAGGATTGGAAAGTGATGCTCAGAGCCTCCGCTATTTCCTCCCTTGCTTCTCTTAACAGCCTGGGATACATTTCAGCCGGGCCTGGCGATTTGTCTACTTTCAAAGATGCTAAACCCCTTAATACTTCCTCTCTCACTATGTTTATCCCATCCAATATTCAACACTCCTTCTCCTTAAATACAATCTCTGTATTGTCCCCCTCCTTTGTGAAGACAGACGCAAAGTATTCATTAAGAACCTTACCCACATCTTCCGCCTCCACACATAGTTTACCTTTTTGGTCTCTATTGGACCCTACTCTTTCCTTTGTTATCCTTTAGCACTTAATGTATTTATAAAACATTTTTGGGTTTTCCTTAATTTTACTTGCCAGTATTTTTTCATGCCCTCTCTTTGCTTTCCTAATTTCCTTTTTAATTTCACCCCTACACTTTCTATACTCCTCTAGGCTTTCTGCAGTAGTTAGCTCTTGGTATCTGAACATAAGCTTCCCTTTTTTGCCTTTAGTTCTGATCTCCCCCGCAAGTGGAAACATCTTCTCCATGTCTACCCTATTAAACCCTTTCATAATCTTAAAGACCTCCATCAGGTCACCCTTCAGTCTTCTCTTTTCTAGAGAAAAGAACATATTGACATAAGAAATAGGAGCAGGAGTAGGCCATTCGGCCCCTCGAGCCTGCTCCGCCATTCAATCAGATCATGGCTGATCTTCAAACTCAACTCCACTTTCCCGCCTGATCCTCATCTACCTTGACTCCCCTAAAGTCCAAACATCTATCGATCTCAGCCTTGAATATATTCAACGACTCAGCATCCACAGCCCTCTAGGGTAGAGAATTCCAAAGATTTACAGCCCTCTGAGTGAAGAAATTCCTCCTCATCTCAGTCTTAAATGGCCGACCCCTTATCTTGCGACAATGCCTCCTAGTTCTAGACTCTCCAGCCAGGGGATATAACCTCTCAGCATCTACCCTGTCAAGCCCCCTCAGAATCTTATATGTTTCAATGAGATCACCTCTCATTCTTCTAAACTCCAGAGAGTATAGGCCCATTCCACTCAACATCTCCTCAAAGGACAACCCTCTCATCCCAGGAATTAATCTAGTGAAGCTTTGTTGAACCGCCTCTAAGGCAAGTATATCCTTCCTTAGATAAGGAGACCAAAACTGTACACAGTGCTCCAGGTGTGGTCTCACCAAAGCCCTGTACAATTGTAATAAGACTTCTTTACTCTTGTACTCCAACCCCCTTGCAATAAAGGCCAACATACCATTTGCCTTCCTAGTTGCTTGCTGTACCTGAATGCTAACTTTTTGAGTTTCTTGTACCAGGATATCCAAGTCTATCTGAACACCAACATTTAATAGATTGTCACCATTTAAAAAATATTCCTACCGAAGTGAATAACCTCACATTTCCCCACATTATATTCCATCTGCCACCTTCTTGTCCACTCACTTAGCCTGTCTATATCCCTTTGCAGGCTCTTTGTGTCCTCCTCACAGCTTACTTTCCCACCTAGCTTTGTATCCCCAGGCCCAAGAGCCCCAGCCTGCTCAATCTTTCCTGATACGTATAACCTCTCAGTTTTCTGCACCCTAGAGATTGTAAATTCTTTACACCGTAACTTGCTGGAAGTGGCACGGGGAGGACAAAGGAGCACCTGGGACCATAGTGAACGTCGGGACCAATGGTCTATCTCCTGAAACAGTGAGACTTAAGGATTGAGAAAGAGCCAGAGGAACGATGGGGAAGTTGGGTGAATTCGAATCGAATCGGGTACAGAAAGAGAAATAAAGAGAGGGGAAAGAAAGATTGGATTAAGAGAGAGAGAAAAAAGAGACAGAACGGAAAAGTAAGAAAAAACATTTTAAAATTTTAAATTTGACATTTTAAAAAATCTTTAACAATTTACCACCTGCAGGAGTGATATTGAACAGTTTAAATTGTTCCCTTTCTGGGCCAGAGAGGTTGATTGTCTTTGCATTAATAATTATTACATCGTTATAAGGATACTTACGCTGTTAATTATCAGCCCTGACTTTCTGTGGCAAGTTTAATGGGCAATTAATTAAAAATAACGGGGAGGCGAAGGGTGAGATGCCGTTTGTGCGAAGACATCGGTGGAGCAGCGGAAATCGACCAGCAGGTTCTGGAGAGTCACAACTCACGGCGTATCTCTTCATCCCCTGAACTCGCTGGCTGATTTGTGCATTAATAACGGTTTGCATCGTTAAGGCACCGTTGTTTTGTCCAGCAAGCTCCAGCCCCTCCATTTGCAATGCACAGAAAATATTTTTGCCATATGCATAATGGGATTTGATTTCCTGGCCTGGCCAATATTTATCCCTCAGCTAACATCACTAAAAGAGATTACCTGCTCATTATCTCATTGATGTATGTGGGATCTTGCTGTGCGCACATTGGCTGCCGCATTTCCTACATTACAACAGTGACTACACTTAAAAAAATTACTTCATTGGTTGTAAAGGGGCTGTGGGGCGTCCTGTAATCCATTCATTCTAACGGATATAAAATGATGGGCTGCGAGTGCTCGATATCCCGACAAGTGCTCCCAGCAGGCCAGGCTCCACACTGGGAGTGTGAAAGTGGGAAATGTGCTCAATGGGAGTGTGAGCACACTGTGAACCAACCCAATGGGTAAATAATCAATCATCGGCAGCTTCCACAATGCTTTGTGTGAGAGCATTGATTGTCAGGAGGTTGTGCAGCACCATGTCGTGTTATCGGTCTGGGTGCATGTTCTAGGCATTTGCTATTTGATTCATTCATTTCATTTCCCTTCAGTCCAATCAGAATGGGCCAACTAGGACAGTGCTGCACAAAGGAAGAGAGGGCATCTCGAGGACAATTTTGTGAATCAAATATACACTTAAATTACTGGGGCATTGGTGTGTTAATATCCAACTCACAAAATCAACCTTTCTTCATTTGAGCATGACAGCCGTGAATGGACGTTACACACCCTGATGATTGTAAGGATGTGTATTTATCAAGTGACACTGGGCATCTTGTGGCCAACGTTTTTTTTTATTTGCTCATGGGACGTGGGCGTCGCTGGCGAGGCCGGCATTTATTGCCCATCCCTAATTGCCCTTGAGAAGGTGGTGATGAGCCGCCTTCTTGAACCGCTGCAGTCCATGTGGTGAAGGTTCTCCCACAGTGCTGTTAGGAAGGGAGTTCCAGGATTTCGACCCAGCGACAATGAAGGAACGGCGATATATTTCCAAGTCGGGATGGTGTGTGACTTGGAGGGGAACGTGCAGGTGGTGTTGTTCCAATGTACCTGCTGCTCTTGTCCTTCTAGGTGGTAGAGGTCATGGGTTTGGGAGGTGCTGTCGAAGAAGCCTTGGCGAGTTGCTGCAGTGCATCCTGTGGATGGTACACACTGCAGCCACTGTGCGCTGGTGGTGAAGGGAGTGAATGTTTAGGGTGGTGGATGGGGTGCCAATCAAGCGGGCTGCTTTGTCCTCAATGGTGTCGAGCTTCTTGAGTGTTGTTGGAGCTGCACTCATCCAGGCAAGCGGAGAGTATTCCATCACACTCCTGACTTGTGCCTTGTAGATGGTGGAAAGGCTTTGGGGAGTCAGGAGGTGAGTCACTCGCCGCAGAATACCCAGCCTCTGATCTGCTCTTGTAGCCACAGTATTTATATGGCTGGTCCAGTTAAGTTTCTGGTCAATGGTGACCCCCAGGATGTTGATGGTGGGGGATTCGGCGATGGTAATGCCGTTGAATGTCAAGGGGAGGTGGTTAGACTCTCTCTTGTTGGAGATGGTCATTGCCTGGCACTTGTCTGGCGTGAATGTTACTTGCCACTTATCAGCCCAAGCCTGGATGTTGTCCAGGTCTTGCTGCATGCGGGCTCGGACTGTTTCATTATTTGAGGGGTTGCAAATGGAACTAAACACTGTGCAATCATCAGCGAACATCCCCATTTCTGACCTTATGATGGAGGGAAGGTCATTGATGAAGCAGCTGAAGATGGTTGGGCCGAGGACACTGCCCTGAGGAACTCCTGCAGCAATGCCCTAGGGTTGAGGTGATTGGCCTCCAACAACCACAGCCATCTTCCTTTGTGCCAGGTATGACTCCAGCCACTGGAGAGTTTTCCCCCTGATTTCTATTGACTTCAATTTTACTAGGGCTCCTTGGTGCCACACTCGGTCAAATGCTGCCTTGATGTCAAGGGCAGTCACTCTGACCTCACCTCTGGAATTCAGCTCTTTTGTCCATGTTTGGACCAAGGCTGTAATGAGGTCTGGAGCCGAGTGGTCCTGGCGGAACCCAAACTGAGCATCGGTGAGCAGGTTATTGGTGAGTAAGTGCCGCTTGATAGAACTGTCGACAACATCTTCCATCACTTTACTGATGATTGAGAGTAGACTGATGGGGCGGTAATTGGTCGGATTGTATTTGTCCTGCTTTTTGTGGACAGGACATACCTGGGCAATTTTCCATATCGTCGGGTAGATGTTGTAGCTGTACTGGAACAACTTGGCTAGGGGTGCAGCTAGTTCAGGACCACAAATCCTCAGCACTACAGCCGGGATGTTGTCGGGGCCCATAGCCTTTGCAGTATCCAGTGCACTCAGCCGTTTCTTGATATCACGTGGAGTGAATCGAATTGGCTGAAGACTGGCTTCTGTGATGGTGGGGATATCGGGAGGAGGCCGAGATGGATCATCCACTCGGCACTTCTGGCTGCAAACGCTTCAGACTTGTCTTTTGCACTCACGTGCTGGACTCTGCCATCATTGAGGATGGGAATGTTTGCAGAGCCTCCTCCTCCCGTTCGTTGTTTAATTGTCCACCACCATTCACGACTGGATGTGGCAGGACTGCAGAGCTTTGATCTGATACGTTGGTTGTGGAATCGCTTAGCTCTGTCTATAGAATGTTGCTTCCGCTGTTTAGCATGCATGTAGTCCTGAGTGCAAGAAAATCAAAAGGTTAGTATGCAGGTGCAGCAGGTGATCAAGAAGGCCAACGGAATGTTGGCTTTTATTGCTAGGGGGATAGAATATAAAAACAGGGAGGTATTGCTGCAGTTATATAAGGTATTGGTGAGACCACACCTGGAATACTGCATACAGTTTTGGTCTCCATACTTAAGAAAAGACATACTTGCTCTCGAGGCAGTACAAAGAAGGTTCACTCGGTTAATCCCGGGGATGAGGGGGCGGACATATGAGGAGAGGTTGAGTAGATTGGGACTCTACTCATTGGAGTTCAGACGAATGAGAGGCGATCTTATTGAAACATATAAGATTGTGAAGGGGCTTGATCGGGTGGATGCGGTAAGGATGTTCCCAAGGATGGGTGAAACTAGAACTAGGGGACATAATCTTAGAATAAGGGGCTGCTCTTTCAAAACTGAGATGAGGAGAAACTTCTTCACTCAGAGGGTAGTAGGTCTGTGGAATTTGCTGCCCCAGGAAGCTGTGGAAGCTAGATCATTGAATAAATTTAAAACAGAAATAGACAGTTTCCTAGAAGTAAAGGGAATTAGGGGTTACGGGGAGCGGGCAGGAAATTGGACATGAATTTAGATTTGAGGTTAGGATCAGATCAGCCATGATCTTATTGAATGGCGGAGCAGGCTCGAGGGGCCGATTAGCCTACTCCTGCTCCTATTTCTTATGTTCTTATAGCTTCACCAGGTTTGCACCTCATTTTTAGGTACGCCTGGTGCTGCTCCTGGCATGCTCTTCTACACTCCCCATTGAACCAGGATTGATCCCCTGGCTTGTTGGTAATGGTAGAGTGAGGAATATGCCGGGCCATGAGGTTACAGATTGTGCTGGAATACAATTCTGCTGCTGCTGATGGCCCACAGCACCTCATGGATGCCCAGTTTTGAGCTGCTAGATCTGTTCTGAATCTATTCCATTTAGCACGGTGGTAGTGCCACACAACACGTTGGATGGTGTCCTCAGTGCGAAGATGGGATTTCGTCTCCACGAGGACTGTGCGGTGGTCACTCCTCCCAATACTGTCATGAACAGATGCATTTGCGACAGGTGAGGACGAGGTCAAGTAAGTTTTTCCCTCGTGTTGGTTCGCTCACCACCTGCCGCAGGCCCAGTCTGGCAGCTGTGTCCTTCAGGACTCAGCCAGCCCGGTCAGTAGTGGTGCTACCGAGCCACTCTTGGTGATGGACATTGAAGTCCCCCACCCAGAGTACATTCTGTGCCCTTGCTACCCTCAGTGCTTCCTCCAAGTGGTATTCAACATGGAGGAGGACTGATTCATCAGCTGAGGGAGGGCGGTAGGTGGTAATCAGCAGGAGGTTTCCTTGCCCATGTTTGACCTGATGCCATGAGATTTGATGGGGTCCAGAGTCAATGTTGAGGACTCCCAGGGCCACTCCCTCCTGACTGTATATCACTGTACCACCACCTCTGGTGGGTCTGTCCTGCTGGTGGGACAGGACATACCCAGGGATGGTGATGGAAGAGTCTGGGACGTTGGCTGAAAGATATGATTCTGTGAGTATGGCTATGTCAGGCTGTTGCTGGACTAGTCTGTGGGACAGCTCTCCCAATTTTGGCACAAGTCCCCAGATGTTAGTGAGGAGTTCTTTGCAGGGTCGACTGGGCTTGGTTTGCCTTTGTCGTGTCCGGTGCCTAGTGGTCCGATGCCGGGTGGTCCGTCCGGTTTTATTCTTATTGTGACATTTTTTAAGCGAGATTTTACAACTGAGTGGCTTGTTAGGCCATTTCAGAGGGCAATTAAGAATCAACCACATTGCTGTGGGTCTGGAGTCACATATAGGCCAGACCGGGTAAGGACAGCAGGTTTCCTTCCCTAAAGGACATTAGTGAACCAGATGGGTTTTAACGACAATCCGGTAGTTTCAAGGCCACCATTACTGATACTAGTATTTTAATTCGAGATTTTATTTAATTAATTGAATTTAAATTCCCCAGCTGCCATGGCAGGATTTGAATTCATGACTCTGAGATTATTAGTCCAGTAACATAACCACTATGCTGCCGTACCTCCCGCCATTTGCATTCTCCTGCAGTTCCAGCTTCCCGTGCCTTCAGCTGCCTGGGCCCTAAGCTCTGGAATTCCCTCCCGAATCCTCTCCACCTCTCTCTCCTTCTTTAAGATGCTCCTTAAAACCTACCTCTTTGACCAAGGTTTTGTTCACCTGTCCCAATATCTCCTTATGTGGCTCAGTGTCAAATTTTGTCTGATCCTGTGAAGCGCCTTGTGACGCTTTACAATGTTAAAGGCGCTATATAAATGCAAGTTGTTGTAGTTGTTGTTGCGCAATCCTGGCAGCATTTAAAATGGTGTAGCACCAATCTGTGTCGTGAGATTGTGCAGGAACAGACGCAGGGGCCTCCAGCAGGGAAGCATCAAGGGATAGGCATGTGTCAGCCTTGAAGGAACCCAAGGGTTTTCCTGGAAATCGGGTTTAGGCCTTGTAAGGTCCCTTCTTGTATTTCTTTTTTTTTAATTTATTGCTGGTACCTGAGCCTGTTCTCATTATTTGTTTCTTTTTTTTTCCCTCGAGCGCTACTTATTGGCACCGGAAGGTTTGCAAATAGGGATATCCCCGAGCGGAGGTGTTCAGAGGAAGAGGAGGAGCAGCAAAAGGGGGTGCAGGGCAGGTCGGGCTGCTCCTACTCTCCTTCCAAACCCCGTACCCCTGCTCCTGCACAGGGAGGTAACACTGCCTCACCTTGGCAGGCACTGTGCTAGTGGGAGCTTGTCTTCCAAAAGTTGGCATCACTACGAGATGTGAATACTCAATGGTTCTTCAGAAGCCCCCTGAGTCACAGTAAAAAACAAAGAGATTATACAGCACCTTTCACAACCTCAGGATGTCCCAAAGCGCTTGACAGTCAATGAAATGCTTTTGATGTGTAGTCACTCTTACAATTTAGGAAACATGGCAGCCAATTTGCGCACAGCAAGGTCCCACAAACATCAATGTGATAATGACCAGATCAGCTGTTTTAGCGATGTTGGTTGAGGGATAAATATTGGCCAGAACACCGGGGAGAACTGCCCTGCTATTCTTCAGATTGTACCATGAGATCTTTAATATCCACCTGAAAAAATAGACTGGGCCTCAATTTAACACTTCATCCAAAACACAGCACCTCTGACAGTGCAGCACTCCCTCAGTCCTGGCATTGGGAGTGTCAGCCTAGGTTTTGTGTTTAACTCTCTGGTGTGGGACTTTGAACCTATGACTATCTGACTCAGAAGGTAAGAGTGCTACCCACTGAGCCACTGCTATCACACTACCCATGGTACTGCAGGAAAGAAAGTATGTCAGGGTTAGAGACAAATTGCATCTACTGTACTCACCCGGGTTATTTGATCTGGACATTAGTCACGATCCCTGGGATTTATTCTAGATGCTAATTAAAATCTCTTTCATCCAGACATTAACAGGTCCTCGGAAACCAGGTGTTGAGCGAACACCTGCTAACCAGCACTGATGGAACAGAACGCACCACTGTGAGGTTAATCATGGATAATTGATAGCTGTGATTTCAAACACTTAAACACGAAGGAATTTCAAACAAAATCGAACACTGAGGAATTTTCCACAACTGGTGATCTGAAATCCATGGATGCACTGAGGGTTGTAACGTCCACATTGCACAGTAAAAGTTTAAAAAAAAATGTCTCATCCAAAAGTCCTGTTGCTTATCCACCACAGTAAGAAATACAGACTAAAAAATTGTATTTTAACCCCTAATACTTGAAGGGGAAAGGGCTATGGGGAAAGGGACGAATTGGAGAGCTCTTTCAAAGAGCCAGCACAAGCACGATGGGTTGAATGGCCTCCTCCTGAGCTGTAACGATTATGATAATGGATTGATTCCAATTTTACTGGTTTGAAGTTCTGTGCTGATTCAGAATATTTGTTATCTGTAAATAAACATGATCCATTAATTTCAGCCTCTACATGTTGCTCTTTCATTAAAAAAACACAATTTGTTCTCAGGCTGTTATCCAGTTGCCCTGAGACCATTAAGATTCAACCATGTAGAGCAGGACTGGAGTCACGTGTAGTTCCCAGACCAGGTAAGGACAGCAGGTTTCCTTCCTTGAACTACATTGGTAAACAAAGCTGGGTTTTTGCAACAAATTTACAATTTTCCTGGATACCAGGAAATTACCAGCTTCAATTCAATTTTCTAACTTGCTAACACCCTGAATTACTAGTCCAGTACCATCACCACTAGGCCACCATATCTATTAAGGTACCATTTACCTTTCAGGAGAGACAGGAGATCATGGCAGGTATTCTACTCACTCTCCAGAATACTGTATAATATGAGGAGGTCAAAATAGTTATTCCTGGACAACAACAATAACTTGCATTTATATAGCACCTTTAACATCGTGAAACATCCCAAGATGCTTCAGAGGAGGGCGATCAAACAAAATTTGACACCGAGCCACATAAGGAGATATTAGGACAGGTGACCAAAAGCTTGGTCAAAGAGGTAGGTTTTATGGAGTGACTTTAAGGAGGAGGGAGAGGTAGAGAGACGGAGAGGTTTGGAAAGGAAATTCCAGAGCTTAGGGCCGAGGCAGCTGAAGGCACGTCCGCCAATGGTGGAGCGATGGAAATCGGCGAAGCACAAGAGGCCAGAATTGGAGGAGTGTAGAGATCTCGGAGGGTTGTAGGGCTGGAGGAGGTTACAGAGATAGGGAGGGGGGAGGCCACGGAGAGATTCGAACACAAGGGTGAGAATTTTAAAATCAAGGTGTTGCCGGACCGGGAGCCAATGTGGGTCAGCGAGCACAGGGGGTGATGGGAGAACAGGACTTGGTTTGAGGTTTGGGATCAGAGCAGACTCAATCTGCCCATGGAAACTGCCTTTCACTGTGACTCAAGTTGGACGAGATGGGGGACAAAATCCCAAACTGTAACATTCTGTATTAAAGGAATATTATTCTCTTCACCCCCAGCTACCATTCCATTTCCCATTGGGTGGCCCTCCTAAACGCACGGTAATCCTTTGGCACCTCCTTCCAGTGCTTTGATCACCATCAGAAATGCTCAGAAATCCACATCCGCACAGTCCTTTATAAAGACCAGTGCTTGGAAACACAGTGTGAGGAACAAATCCTGGAGCATTCGGATTCCTCACTCCGCTGCTGTCCTTACCTTCCGTTTGCAAGAAATGGGGATTAAAGAGCAGGCTAGCTGCCTGGGAAACGTGAGACTGATCATCAGTTCACACTGACTGACTGGTGTCTGTCTGGTGAGATGATGGGGTAGAGGAGCAGAGGGATCTGGGGGGTACAGGGTCACAAAACATTAAAAGTAGCAACGCAGGTTAATAAGGCCATAAAAAATGCAAACAAAGCACTGGGGTTCATTTCTAGAGGGTTAGAATTGAAAAGCAGGGAAGTTATCTTAAACTTGTATGAAAATACTGGCAAGTAAAATTAAGGAAAACCCAAAGATAAGAACATAAGAACATAAGAAATAGGAGCAGGAGTAGGCCAATCGGCCCCTCGAGCCTGCTCCGCCATTCAATAAGATCATGGCTGATCTGATCCTAACCTCAAATTTAAATTCATGTCCAATTTCCTGCCCGCTCCCCGTAACCACTAATTCCCTTTACTTCCAGGAAGTAAATACATAAAGAGTAAGAGAATAACTAAGGAAAGAGTATGGCCTATTAGAGACCAAAAAGGTAATCTGTGTGGAGGCGGAAGATGTGGGGATGGATCTTAATGAATACTTTGGGCCCGATATTAGGAGGGCGGTGGGTTGGCAGCGGGGGATTGAATGGACGTGTGGGTAACGCGTCCAGTGAATTCGGGGTGCTCCGCACGCAATCGCAGCTTGATTGAAGATACTTACCTTGGCTTCCGGGTTTCGCAGCGGGCGGGCTGCGCATGCACAGCATAGGCTGTCAGCTGGAGGAGCTCTATTTAAAGGGGCAGTCCTCCACTGACTGATGCTGCAGAAAATAGGAAAAATTACAGCATGGAGCAGCCCAGGGGGAAGGCTGCTCCCAGGTTTAATGATGCCTCACTCCAGGTATCATTGGATGGGGTGAGCAGGAGGGGGAGGACAGAGATCTTCCCCCCGGCGGGCGGGAGGAAGCGGCCTGCCTCTGCCACCAGGAAGGCCTGGCTCGAGGTGGCAGAGGAGGTCACCTGCACCACCAACATATCGCCCACCTGCATACAGTGCAGGAGGCGCTTCAGTGACCTCAGTAGGTCAGCCAAAGTGAGTACACTTACTCATTCCCCTACACTCCGTCTGCCACATCACCACCCCCACCCCACATCTCCTTCTGCACTGCCAACACTACTCTGTCACATCACCCCTCACACCCACTCAAACCTCATCCTCATCTTACCTGCACTTACTCACCTCGCCAGTACTCATCCCACCACTACCACTCAACCCAATCCTCATACAATCTCATGGCTCTATCTCATACTCACCCTCTCATGCATCTCTTTCACAGTCAGCCTCACTCAACCTGCCACTACCTGTGCTGCAGCCACAGGGCATGCATCATATATGTGTAGTAGGAATCGTAAGGCAAACGTGTCGTGAGCATGAAGGGGATGCACAAGGGTGTTTGAGGGTTTGTCATGGTTTTTAATTATATTTAATTTCTGAGCAACTCACATTACATATTATATTGGCACCACTACTGCCACGTCTTTGCGAATCTTGTCTGGTTTGTGCAATAATGCCCTTTCCTGAGGATCACAATGAAGACCCACATCTGATGCCACCCATTGTGTCACTGCAGAGTGGGTGTAGGTGTATTTGCAGGGCTCTTTTGTGCAGATGACTGAGAGACGTCGGCGATGTCCCCGGTGGCACCCTGGAAGGATGCGAAGGAGAAGTTGTTAAGGGCAGTGGTGACTTTGACAGCGACAGGTAAGAAGATGGTGCTCGGGCCAGCCGGGAGCAGCTCGGCATGAAGGAGGCTGCAGATGTCCACGACTACATGTCGAGTGACTCTGAGCCTCCGTGTGCACTGCTGCTCAGAGAGGTCCAGGAAGCTGAGCCTCGGTCTGTGGACCCTGTGGCGAGGGTAGTGCCCTCTGCGACGCATCTCTCTCTGCGGTTGCCCTCCCTCCTGCTGTGCAGGTGGATGTGTCACAGCACTGTGTTGTGGAGCTCCACGTGTCAGAGGTGGACGGCGTGGCCGGCGAGGCTGGTGATGCTGTTCGTCCTCCGAGGAGGTCATGACTGCAGCTACGGCGGCCCCCATCCGGAAGATGTACATCTGAGGGGGTCCGCAAGGTAGGTACATGTCTCTGGACCCCGGGGTAAGTGTGCAAGTTTGTGAATTTTATTGTTAGGAGGAGGGTGGTGGAGACCAAACTTTGTTCAAAGTGACAGAGTGGCCTCCTGCAACGAGTGAGGGTCTCCCCCCTCCACCTGTCAAATGGACCTTTGCAGCTGTCACAGTACTGGAAACAGTCCCAGTTGAGGTGAAAATCCCACCCCTCCTAAAATATCATGTTAATCAGGTCTGTAAATGACCTGAAGTACCTACTTAATTACTTTAAGTGGCATTCTGCTGGCTTTAATTGCCGGTGGGAGTCCCGCATGCGGGGGCTGCGTTCGCATGTCAGCACGTCACTGGGGAACCCGGAAGTGGGCGGGTTGGATCCGGGCTCCGGACCTGCCCCGGGAATCCCCAATTTTCGGAGCCCCCCCCCCGGTCACGAACGCACCCACTCGGGGGTGCGAAAATCGAGCCCTTTATGTCTGACTTCACAAAAGAGGGGGACGATGCAGAGATTGTAGTTAAGTTGGAGGAGTGTGAAATATTGGATGGGATAAACATAGTGAGAGAGGAAGTATTAAGGGGTTTAGCATCTTTGAAAGTAGATAAATCACCAGGCCCGGATAAAATGCATCCCCGGCTGCTAAGAGAAGCCAGGGAGGAAATAGCGGAGGCTCTGACCATCATTTTCCAATCCTCACTGGCTACAGGCCTGGTGCCAGAAGATTGGAGGACTGCTAACGTATCGTTGTTTAAAAAGGGAGAAAGAGATAGACCGAGTAATTATAAGCCAGTCAGTCTAACCTCGGTGGTGGGCAAATTATTGGAATTGATTCTGAGGGACAGCATAAATCGTCATTTAGAAAGGCACAGAGTAATCAAGGACACTCAGCATGGATTTGTTAAGGGAAGGTCGCGTCTGATTAATTCGATTGATTTTTTGAGGAGGTAACAAGGAGGGTCGATGAGGGTAACGCGTTTGATGTAATGTACATGGATTTTAGCAAGGCTTTTGACAAGGTCCCACATGGCAGGCTGGTCAAAAAATTAAAAGCCCATGGGATCCAAGGGAAAGTGGCAAGTTGGATCCAAAATTGGCTCAGTGGCAGGAAGCAAAGAGTAATGGTCGACGGGTGTTTTTGTGACTGGAAGGCTGTTTCCAGTGGGGTTCCACAGGGCTCAGTACTGGGTCCCTTGCTTTTTGTGGTATATATCAATGATTTAGACTTGAATGTAGGGGGCTTGATCAAGAAGTTTGCAGATGATACAAAAATTGGCCATGTGGTTGATAGTGAGGAGGAAAGCTGTAGACTGCAGGAAGATATCAATGGGCTGGTCAGGTGGGCAGAAAAGTGGCAAATGGAGTTCAATCCAGAGAAGTGTGAGGTAATGCATTTGGGGAGAGCAAACAAGGCAAGGAAATTCACAATAAATGGGAGGGTAAAGAGAGGTGTAGAGGAAGTGAGGGACCTTGGAGTGCATGTCCACAGATCCCTGAAGGTAGCAGGACAGGTAGATAATGTGGTTAAAAAGGCATACGGGATACTTTCCTTTATTAGCCAAGACATAGAATTTAAGAGCAGGGAGGTTAAGCTAGAACTGTATAAAACACTGGTTAGGCCACAGCTAGAGTACTGTGTACAGTTCTGGTCACCACATTACAGGAAAGATGTGATTGCATTAGAGAGGGTACAGAGGAGATTTACGAGGATGTTGCCAGGACTGGAGAATTTTAGCTGTGAGGAAAGATTGGATAGGCTGAGGTTGTTTTCTTTGGAACAAAGGAAGTTGACAGGAGATTTAATTGAGGTGTATAAAATTATGAGGGGACTGGATAGAGTGGATAGGGAGGACCTATTTCCCTTAGCAGAGGGGTCAGTGACCAGGGGGCATAGATTTAAAGTGATTGGTAGAAGGATTAGAGGGGAGCTGAGGAGAAATGTTTTCACCCAGAGGGTGGTGGGGGTCTGGAACTCACTGCCTGAAAGGGTGGTAGAGGCAGAAACCCTCAACTCATTTAAAAAGTACATGGATACGCACTTGAAGTGCCGTAACCTACAGGGCTACGGACCATGTGCTGGAAAGTGGGATTAAGCTGGGTAGCTCTTTTTCGGCCAGCACGTACAAGATGGGCCGAATGGCCTCCTTCTCTGCTGTAACTTTCTATGATACTATGACTCTAACCTTGATTAGACCACACTTGGAGAACTGTCAACAGTTCTGGTCTCCATATTACAAAAAGGATACAGAGGCACTGGAGAAGGTGCAAAAAAGATTTACAAGGTGATTCCAGAACTGAGAGGTTATAACTATCAGGAAAGGCTGAACAAGTTGGGTTGGGTACAGTACTGTCATTGTTATGTTACTGGACTAGTAATCCAGAGAACGTGAGTTTGAGAATTGAATTTAGTTTAAAATTTGGAAATAAAAAACTGGTATCAGTAAAAGTAAGCTTCAAGCTGTCGTATTGTCGTAAAAACCTAACTGGTTCATTGATGCTCTTGAGGGAAGGAAACCAACTGTCCTTACCCGGTCTGGGCCGATATGTGACTCCAGTCCCACACCACGACTTAGATGACGGGTCGGAGAGCCACATATCCAAGTTTGCCGATGACACAAAGATAGGTAGCATTGTATGCAGTGTAGATGGAAGCAGAGAGATATTAATAGATTAAGTGAATGGGAAAAACTGTGGCAAATGGATTTCAATGTAGGCAAGTGTGAGGTCATCCACTTTGGACCTAAAAAGGATAGATTTTGGACCTAAATGGTGAAAAGCTCGAATCAGTGGCGGTCCAAAGACACTTAGGGGTCCATGTACATAGATTAAAATGTCATGGACAGGTACAGAAAATAATCAAAAAGGCTAATGGAATGCTGGCCTTTATATCTACAGGACTAGAATACAAGGGGGTAGAAGTTATGCTACAGCTATACAAAGCCCTGGTTAGGCCGCACTTGGAGTACCGTGTTCAGTTCTGGGCATTGCATCTTAGGAAGGATATATTGGCCTTGGAGGGAGTGCAGCGTAGATTTACTAGAATGATACCTGGACTCCAAGGGTTAAATTACAAGAAGAGATTACACAAACTAGGGGTGTATTCCCTGAAATTAAG
The DNA here is from genome assembly GCF_035084215.1 of Heptranchias perlo. Classification (NCBI taxonomy): domain Eukaryota; kingdom Metazoa; phylum Chordata; class Chondrichthyes; order Hexanchiformes; family Hexanchidae; genus Heptranchias; species Heptranchias perlo. The sequence continues at coordinate 2,370,970 of NC_090342.1, read as the reverse complement.
GGGTGATTTGACTGACGTTTTCAGGATATGAAGGGGAACTGATAGGGTAGATAGAGAGAAACTATTTCCGCTGGTTGGGGAGTCCAGGACTCGGGGACATAGCCTAAAAATTAGAGCCAGGACTTTCAGAAATAATGTGGAGATGCCGGTGATGGACTGGGGTTGAGGCCACCGGGATCTTGGGTTCATGTCAAGCTACACGTAACCCCACCAGCGAAAAAAGTTATCTGTTTTTAATACAACGGGTCATTCTCTGTCTTTCTCTTCCTTTCGGATGTTTCTCTCTCTCTCTCTGTCTTTTGTTCTGGCCGTTTGTATATTCGGTGGTCCTGTAGGTAACATCTCTCTGTCTGAACACTTTGATTGCCTTGACAACGGGCAGTTGGAAAGATTATCTGTAATCACGAGGCATTGTTCTCTGACTATAAATGCGGTAACCTTCCATGGAATCCCACACTCACCTGACGAAGGAGAAAGCCTCCAAAAGCTTGTGATTTTCAAATAAAACAGTTGGACTATAACCTGGTGTTGTAAGATTCCTTACATTTCAGAAATGAAGTTAGGAAACATTTCTACACGCAGAGGGTGGGAGAAGTTTGGAACTCTCTTCTGCAAATGGCAGTTGATGCTAGCTCAATTGTTAATTTTAAATCTGAGATTGATCGATTTTTGTTAACCAAAGGTATTAAGGGATGTGGGGCTAAAGCGGGAATATGGAGTTAGGTCACAGAGCAGTAATGATCTTATTGAATGGTGGAACAGGCTTGAGGGGCTAAATGGCCTAATCCTGTTCCTATGTACCAATGTGGTTGACTTTTTACTGCCCTATGAAGTGACCGAGCAAGCACCTCAGTTGTAACAAGCCAATCGGTTCAAGAAGAAGGCCCACCACCACCTTCTCAGGGCAAATAGGGGATGAGTAATTAATGCCGGCCTTGCAAGTGATGCCCACTTGATCTGCATTTCATAGAATCATAGAATCATAGAAGTTACAACATGGAAACAGGCCCTTCGGCCCAACATGTCCATGTCGCCCAGTTTATTCCACAAAGCTAGTCCCAATTTCCTGCACTTGGCCCATATCCCTCTATACCCATCTTACCCATGTAACTGTCCAAATGCTTTTTAAAAGACAAAATTGTACCCGCCTCTATTACTGCCTCTGGCAGCTCGTTCCAGACACTCACCACCCTTTGAGTGAAAAAATTGCCCCTCTGGACGCTTTTGTATCTCTCCCCTCTCACCTTAAATCTATGCCCCCTCGTTATAGACTCCCCTACCTTTGGGAAAAGATTTTGACTATCTACCTTATCTATGCCCCTCATTATTTTATAGACTTCTATAAGATCACCCCTTTACCTCCTACTCTCCAGGGAAAAAAGTCCCAGTCTGTCTAACCTCTCCCTATAAGTCAAACCATCAAGTCCTGGTAGCATCCTAGTAAATCTTTTCTGCACTCTTTCTAGTTTAATAATATCCTTTCTATAATAGGGTGACCAGAACTGTACACAGTACTCCAAGTGTGGCCTCACCAATGCCCTGTACAACTTCAACAAGACATCCCAACTCCTGCATTCAATGTTCTGACCAATGAAACCAAGCATGCCGAATGCCTTCTTCACCACCCTATCCACCTGTGACTCCACTTTCAAGCAGCTATGAACCTGTACTCCTAGATCTCTTTGTTCTATAATTCTCCCCAACGCCCTACCATTAACGGAGTAGGTCCTGGCCCGATTCGATCTACCAAAATGCATCACCTCACATTTATCTAAATTAAACTCCATCTGCCATTCATTGGCCCACTGGCCCAATTTATCAAGATCCCGTTGCAATCCTAGATAACCTTCTTCACTGTCCACAATGCCACCAATCTTGGTGTCATCTGCAAACTTACTAACCATGCCTCCTAAATTCTCATCCAAATCATTAATATAAATAACAAATAACAGCGGACCCAGCACCGATCCCTGAGGCACACCGCTGGACACAGGCATCCAGTTTGAAAAACAACCCTCTACAACCACCCTCTGTCTCCTGTCGTCAAGCCAATTTTGTATCCAATTGGCTACCTCACCTTGGATCCCGTGAGATTTAACCTTATGTAACAACCTACCATGCGGTACCTTGTCAAAGGCTTTGCTGAAGTCCATGTAGACCACGTCTACTGCACAGCCCTCATCTATCTTCTTGGTTACCCCTTCAAAAAACTCAATCAAATTCGTGAGACATGATTTTCCTCTCACAAAACCATGCTGACTGTTCCTAATTAGTCCCTGCCTCTCCAAATGCCTGTAGATCCTATCCCTCAGAATACTCTCTAACAACTTACCCACTACAGATGTCAGGCTCACCGGTCTGTAGTTCCCAGGCTTTTCCCTGCCGCCCTTCTTAAACAAAGGCACAACATTTGCTACCCTCCAATCTTCAGGCACCTCACCTGTAGCTGTCGATGATTCAAATATCTCTGCTAGGGGACCCGCAATTTCCTCCCTAACCTCCCATAACGTCCTGGGATACATTTCATCAGGTCCCGGAGATTTATCTACCTTGATGCGCGTTAAGACTTCCAGCACTTCCCTCTCTGTAATATGTACACTCCTCAAGACATCACTATTTATTTCCCCAAGTTCCCTAACATCCATGCCTTTCTCAACCGTAAATACCGATGTGAAATATTCATTCAGGATCTCACCCATCTCTTGTGGTTCCGCACATAGATGACCTTGTTGATCCTTAAGAGGCCCTACTCTTTCCCTAGTTACCCTTTTGCCCTTTATGTATTTGTAGAAGCTCTTTGGATTCTCCTTTGCCTTATCTGCCAAAGCAATCTCATGTCCCCTTTTTGCCCTCTTGATTTCTCTCTTAACTCTACTCCGGCAATCTCTATACTCTTCAAGGGATCCACTTGATCCCAGCTGCCTATGCATGTCATATGCCTCCTTCTTCTTTTTGACTCGGGCCTCAATCTCACGAGTCATCCAAGGTTCCCTACTTCTACCAGCCTTGCCCTTCACTTTATAAGGAATGTGCTTACCCTGAACCCTGGTTAACACACTTTTGAAAGCCTCCCACTTACCAGACGTCCCTTTGCCTGCCAACAGACTCTCCCAATCAACTTCTGAAAGTTCCTGTCTAATGCCATCAAAATTAGCCTTTCCCCAATTTAGAATTTTAACTTTTGGGCCAGACCTATCATTCTCCATAGCTATCTTAAAACTAATGGAATTATGATCACTGGTCCCAAAGTGATCCCTCACTAACACTTTTGTCACCTGCCCTTATTTCCCAAGAGGAGGTCAAGTTTTGCCCCCTCTCTAGTCGGTCCATCCACATACTGAATGAGAAATTCCTCCTGAATACACTCAACAAATTTCTCTCCATCCAAGCCCCTAATGCTATGGCTGTCCCAGTCAATGTTGGGAAAGTTAAAGTCCCCTACTATTACCACCCTATTTTTCTTGCAGCTGTCTGTAATCTCCTTACATATTTGCTCCTCAATTTCCCGTTGACTATTTGGGGGTCTGTAGTACAATCCTATCAAAGTGATCTCTCCCTTCTTATTTTTCAGTTCTACCCATATAGACTCAGTGGGCGAACCCTCGAATATATCCCCTCTCGCTACTGCCGTGATGTTCTCCCTAATCAAGAACGCAACTCCCCCTCCTCTCTTACCTCCTGCTCTATCTTTCCTATAGCATCTGTACCCTGGAACATTGAGCTGCCAATCCTGCCCCTCCCTTAGCCATGTTTCAGTAATAGCTATAACATCCCAGTCCCATGTACCCATCCATGCCCTGAGTTCATCTGCCTTGCCCATCAGACTTCTTGCATTGAAATAAATGCAGTTTAATCTCGACTTCCCTTGGTCTTTGCCCTGTTTTCTCAGACCATCTGTCCGGTCATGTTCTGTACACTCTCCCTTACTGCCTTTTGTTTCTGTCACCACTTTATTTCCCACTGACTTCCTGCATCGGTTCCCATCCCCCTGCCACATTAGTTTAAACCCTCCCCAACAGCACTAGCAAACACTCCCCCTAGGACATTGGTTCCAGTCCTGCCCAGATGCAGACCGTCCAATTTGTACTGGTCCCACCTCCCCCAGAACCGGTTCCAATGGCCCAGGAATTTGAATCCCTCCCTCTTGCACCATCTCTCAAGCCACGTATTCATCCTAGCTATCCTGTCATTCCTACTCTGACTTGCCCGAGATTACTACCTTTGAGGTCCTACTCTTTAGTTTAACTCCTAACTCCCTAAATTCAGCTTGTAGGACCTCATCCTGTTTTTTACCTATATCGTTGGTGCCTATATGCACCACGACAACTGGCTGTTCACCCTCCCCCTCCAGAATGTCCTGCAGCCGCTCCGAGACATCCTTGACCCTTGCACCAGGGAGGCAACATACCATCCTGGAGTCTCGGTTGCGTCCGCAGAAACGCCTGTCTATTACCCTTACAATCGAGTCCCCTATCACTATAGCTCTGCCACTCTTTCTCCTGCCCTCCTGTGCAGCAGAGCCAGCCACGGTGCCATGAACCTGGCCGATGTCACCTTCCCCTGGTGAGCCATCTCCCCCAACAGTATCCAAAACGGTATACCTGTTTTGGAGGGAGATGACCGCAGGGGACCCCTGCATTGCCTTCCTGCTCTTCCTCTGTCTGTTGGTCACTATCTCCCTCAGTAATTTTTATCTGCGGTGTGACCAACTCACTGAACGTGCTATCCACGACTTTCTCAGCATCGCGGATGCTCCAAAGTGAGTCCATCCGCAGCTCCAGAGCCGTCAAGCGGTCAAACAATAGCTGCAGCTGGACACACTTCCCGCAGGTGAAGGAATCAGGGATACAGGAAGGAGCCCTGAATTCCCACATCCCACAAGAGGAACATGACACGGCTCTGGGATCTCCTGCCATGACTCAACCCTTAAGTTTGCTTAACAACAACTACAATGTCAAGAGAAAAAAAAGGAAAGAAAAACTACTTACCACTCCCTTTAAGGAATTTACTCCTTTAAATTGTTCTTAATTTAGAGAATGTTAACTACACTAGGGACCTTGATTTACTAAAAAATAAACGCTACTTCCTATAAGACCTGCAGACCTTCCCTTTCTTTTTACTTTAGTTACTGTAGATCAGTAGAAATACTCACCTGAACCTACTCCCCAATCAGGTGCCTCCCCTGTGTCGCGTCCCGATCTGATTCCTGACGTCACTTCGAACTCGGTCGCAGCTCGGCTCGGTTCGTCTCCTCTCAGCTGTTCTCAGCGCTCTGAAATCCCGTCTTTTATCGGACGCTCCCTCCGCTCGGCTCGGCTCCTCTCAGCTGTTCTCAGCGCTCTGAAATCCCGCCTTTTATCGGACGCTCCCTCCGCTCGGCTCGGCTCCTCTCAGCTGGTGACGGTTAATACTTATTTCTGGAGAAGGAAAGTATCTCCCTCAGCCACTGAACCTTCTTACGTTTTGCTTCGGCAATTCAACCTCTGGCCTGATGTGAGAGATAATCTGTCACATTCCTAAAGTATTGCCGACAATCTCTTCTTGTTAATAACAGGTTAAAAAATCTGGAAAAAGAGGGAGTCCGTCGGAAAAAAACATTTATCTCTTCTTAAAATGCTCCAACGAGAACTAATTTGCTTCAATTAAAGGTCCTTAATTATGTGAAATTTTAGTTTAATTATGCTGTTTGTTATGTTGCAATTGAGATGTATTACTGTTACAAAACAGCCAAAGTGCGTGGGAAGATTCCCAATACTAAAAACCTCAGAGATGTAAAATTCGTAAGAATAAGCACATCTATCTTAAATATGTGATTAAATGAGTAAATATAAAATAATTTGTCGTGCAGACCAATAATTAAGCCACAGTACGTTGTCCGGCTGCATCTCACTGGCTCATAAAAGTCCCACTTAACTAAAACTCTGCTTTTTAGAGAAAGAAAGACTTGCATTTATATAGCACCTTACACGACATCAGGACGTCGCAAAGGCACGTTACAGCCAATGAAGTACTTTTGAAGTGGGATCATTGTTTTAATGGAGGGAAATGCAGCAGCCAATTGGCGCACAGCAAGATCCCACAAACAGCAACGTGATAATGACCAGATAATCTGTTTTGGGGGGAGATAATTCATAAACTAAACAAACTTAGAGAGGATAAAACCCCCAGTCTGGATGGATTGCATCCACGAATATTAAAAGAAGTTAGGGAAGAGATCGCAGAGCCACTATTACATATATATAAAAATTCATTAGAAAAGGCAATAGTGCCTGAGGACTGGCGGGCAGCTAATGTGATTCCTATATTTAAAAAGGAGGATAGAACAAGTCCAGGGAACATCCCTGGGTATGTCCTGTCCCACCAGCAGGACAGACCCACCAGAGGTGGCAGCACATTGGTACACAGTCAGGAGGGAGTGGCCCTGGGAGTCCTCAACATTGACTCTGGACCCCATGAAATCTCATGGCATCAGGTCAAACATGGGCAAGGAAACCTCCTGCTGATTACCACCTACCGTCCTCCCTCAGCTGATGAATCAGTCCTCCTCCATGTTGAGCACCACTTGGAGGAAGCACTGAGGGTAGCAAGGGCACAGAATGTACTCTGGGTGAGGGACCTCAACGCCCATCACCAAGAGTGGCTCGGTAGCACCACTACTGACCGGGCTGGCCGAGTCCTAAAAGACATAGCTGCCAGACTGGGCCTGCGGCAGGTGGTGAGCGAACCAACACGAGGGAGAAACCTACCTGACCTCATCCTCACCAATCTACCTGTCGCAGATGCATCTGTCCATGACAGTATTGGTAAGAGTGACCACCGCACAGTCCTTGGGGGGACGAAAAACCGTCTTCGTACTCAGGACACGATCCAACGTGTTGTGTGGCACTACCACCGTGCTAAATGGGATAGATTCAGAACAGATCTAGCAGTTCAAAACTGGGCACCCATGACGCGCTGTGGGCCATCAGCAGCAGCAGAATTGTATTCCAGCACAATCTGTAACCTCATGGCCCGGCATATTCCTCACTCTACCATTACCAACAAGCCAGGGGATCAACCCTGGTTCAATGAGGAGTGTAGAAGAGCATGCCAGGAGCAGCACCAGGTGTACCTAAAAATGAGGTGCCAACCTGGTGAAGCTACAACTCAGGACTACATGCATGCTAAACAGCAGAAGCAACATGCTATAGACAGAGCTAAGCGATTCCACAACCAACGGATCAGATCAAAGCTCTGCAGTCCTGCCATTTGTGGGAGTTCCAAACTTCGCCCACCCTTTGTGTGTAGAAGTGTTTCCTAACTTCACTCCTGAAAGTCCTCGCTCTAATTTTTAGGCTCTGTCCCCGAGTCCGAGACTCCCCATCCAGCGGAAATAGTTTCTCTCTATCTACCCTATCAGTTCCCTTTGATATCTTGAAAACTTTGATCAAATCACCCCTTAATCTTCTAAATTCCAGGGAATATATCCCTAGATTGTCTAATCTCTCCTCGTAATTTAACCCTTGGAGTCCAGGTATCATTTTAGTAAATCTACACTGCACTCCCGCCAAGGCCAATATATCCTTCCTTTTTTTATTCGTTCATGGGATGTGGGCGTCGCTGGCGAGGCCGGCATTTATTGCCCATCCCTAATTGCCCTTGAGAAGGTGGTGGTGAGACGCCTTCTTGAACCGCTGCAGTCCGTGTGGTGACGGTTCTCCCACAGTGCTGTTAGGAAGGGAGTTCCAGGATTTTGACCCAGCGACGATGAAGGAACGGCGATATATTTCCAAGTCGGGATGGTGTGTGACTTGGAGGGGAACGTGCAGGTGGTGTTGTTCCCATGTGCCTGCTGCTCTTGTCCTTCTAGGTGGTGGAGGTTGCGGGTTTGGGAGGTGCTGTCGAAGAATCCTTGGCGAGTTGCTGCAGTGCATCCTGTAGATGGTACAGACTGCAGCCACGGTGCGCCGGTGGTGAAGGGAGTGAATGTTTAGGGTGGTGGATGGGGTGCCAATTAAGCGGGATGCTTTGTCATAGAATCATAGAATCATAGAAGTTTACAACATGGAAACAGGCCCTTCGGCCCAACATGTCCATGTCGCCCAGTTTATACCACTAAGCTAGTCCCAGTTGCCTGCACTTGGCCCATATCCCTCTATACCCATCTTACCCATGTAACCTGCATGGTGTCGAGCTTCTTGAGTGTTGTTGGAGCTGCACTCATCCAGGCAAGTGGAGAGTATTCCATCACACTCCTGACTTGTGTCTTGTAGATGGTGGAAAGGCTTTGGAGAGTCAGAAGGTGAGTCACTCACCGCAGAATACCCAGCCTCTGACCTGCTCTTGTAGCCACAGTATTTATATGGCTGGTCCAGTTAAGTTTCTGGTCAATGGTGACCCCCAGGATGTTGATAGTGGGGGATTTGGCGATGGACATGGTGTTGAATGTCAAAGGGAGGTGGTTAGACTCTCTCTTGTTGGAGATGGTCATTGCCTGGCACTTGTCTGGCGCGAATGTTACTTGCCAGTTATCAGCCCAAACCTGGACGTTGTCCGGGTCTTGCTGCATGCGGGCACAGACTGCTTCATTATCTGAGGGGTTGCGAGTGGAACTGAACATTGTGCAATCATCTGTGAACATCCCCTTTTCTGACCTTATGATGGAGGGAAGGTCATTGATGGAGCAGCTGAAGATGGTTGGGCCGAGGACACTGCCCTGAGGAACTCCTGCAGCAATGTCCTGGGGCTGAGATGATTGGCCTCCAACAACCACCACCATCTTCCTTTGCGCTAGGTATGACTCCAGCCACTGGAGAGTTTTCCCCCTGATTCCCATTGACTTCAATTTTACTAGGGCTCCTTGGTGCCACACTCAGTCAAATGCTGCCTTGATGTCAAGGGCAGTCACTCTCACCTCACCTCTGGAATTCAGCTCTATTGTCCATGTTTGGACCAAGGCTGTAATGAGGTCTGGAGCCGAGTGGTCCTGGCGGAACCCAAACTGAGCATCGGTGAGCAAGTTATTGGTGAGTAAATGCCGCTTGATAGCACTGTCGACGACACCTTCCATCACTTTGCTGATGATTGAGAGTAGACTGATGGGGCGGTAATCGGCCGGATTGGATTTGTCCCGCTTTTTGTGGACAGGACATACCTGGGCAATTTTCCACATTGTCGGATGGATGCCAGTGTTGTCGCTGTACTGGAACAGCTTGGCTAGAGGCGCAGCTAGTTCTGGAGCACAAGTCTTCGGGATGTTGTCGGGGCCCATAGCCTTTGCTGTATCCAGTGCACTCAGCTGTTTCTATATATCACGTGGAGTGAATCGAATTGGCTCAAGACTGGCTTCTGTGATGGTGGGGATATCGGGAGGAGGCTGAGATGGATCATCCACTCGGCACTTCTGGCTGAAGATGGTTGTAAGGTGTGGTGCCCAGAACTGCTCACAGTACTCCAGGTGCGGTCTAACCAGGGTTATGTATAGCTGTAGCATAACTTCTACCCCCTTGTACTCTAGTCCTCTGGATATAAAGGCCAGCATTCCATTAGCCTTGGTTCCATATCCCTTAACACCCTGACCTAACAAAAATCTATCGGTGTCAGATTTGAAATTTTCAATTGACCCCCCCAGCCTCAACAGCTTTTTGGGGGAGAGAGTTCCAGATTTCCACTCCCCTTTGTGTGAAGAAGTGCTTCCTGACATCACCCCTGAACGGCCTGGCTCTAATTTCAAGATTATGCCCCTTTGTTCTAGATTCCCCCACCAGAGGAAATAGTTTCTCTCCATCTGCCCTATCAAATCCTTTAATCATTTTAAACTCCTCAATTAGATCACCCCCTTAGTCTTCTTTACTCAAGGGATTACAAGCCTGGTCTTTGCAACCTGCCCTCATAATTTAACCCCATTAGTCCCAATATCATTCTGGTGAATGAGCTCTTGGGATAGTGCAGGAAAATGACGATGTGGTAGAAGATCAGCCATGATCTTGTTGAATGGCGGAGCAGGCTCGAGGGGCCGGATGGCCCACTCCTGCTCCTATTTCTTATGTTCTTTTGTTCTAAGACTGTGGTCGGAGTCTCTCAGTCACAAGCCAGCCCTGGACCAGGCTAAACGCCAACTGATTCAAGGTCATTGTCATTGGAGAATAACAGCAGCAAAAAACCTTCCTGGGTAAATCCACCTACGAAAGTAAGGAGATAGGAAATAGAATGTATCCCAGGCTACTGTGTGAGGCAAAGGAGGAGATTGCGGGGGCTCTGACACATATATTCAGAACCTCTCTGGCCACAGGGGATGTGCCAGAGGACTGGAGAACCGCTAATGTTGTACCATTATTCAAGAAGGGGAGTAGGGAAAAACCGGGGAACTACAGGCCAGTGAGCCTAACATCAGTGGTAGGAAAATTATTGGAAAAAATTCTGAAGGACAAAATTAGTCTCCACTTGGAGAAGCAAGGATTAATCAGGGATAGTCAACATGGCTTTGTCAAGGGAAGATCATGTCTGACTAATTTGATTGAATTTTTTGAGGGGGTGACTAGGCGTGTGGATGAGGGTAACGCAGTGGATGTGGTATACATGGATTTCAGTAAGGCCTTCGATAAAGCCCCCGACAGAGGACTGGTCAAGAAGGTACGAGCCCATGGAATCCAGGGTGCCTTGGCACTTTGGATACAAAACTGGCTTAGTGGCAGAAGGCAGAGGGTGATGGTCGAAGGTTGTTTTTGTGACTGGAAGCCTGTGGCCAGTGGGGTACCACAGGGATCGGTGCTGGGTCCCTTGCTGTTTGTGGTCTACATTAATGACTTGGATATGAATGTAAAAGGTATGATCAGTAAGTTCGCTGATGATACAAAAATTGGTAGGGTGGTAAATAGCGAGGAGGATAGCCTCAGTCTGCAGGACGATATAGATGGGTTGGTCAGATGGGCGGAACAGTGGCAAATGGAATTTAACCCGGAAAAGTGCGAGGTGATGCACTTTGGAGGGACTAACAAGGCAAGGGAGTACACAATGAATGGGAGACCCTAGGCAAGACAGAGGGTCAGAGGGATCTTGGTGTGCAAGTTCACAGATCCCTGAAGGCGGCGGAACAGGTAGATAAGGTGGTAAAGAAGGCATATGGGATACTTGCCTTTATTAGCCGAGGCATAGAATATAAGAGCAAGGAGGTTATGATGGAGCTGTATAAAACACTGGTTAGGCCACAGCTGGAGTACTGTGTGCAGTTCTGGTCGCCACACTACAGGAAGGATGTGATCGCTTTGGAGAGGGTGCAGAGGAGATTCACCAGGACGTTACCAGGGCTGGAGCGCTTCAGCTATGAAGAGAGACTGGGAAGATTGGGTTTGTTTTCCTTGGAGCAGAGGAGGCTGAGGGGGGACATGATTGAGGTGTACAAAATTATGAGGGGCACAGATAGGATGGATACTAAGGAGCTTTTTCCCTTTGTTGAGGGTTCTATAACAAGGGGACATAGATTCAAGGTAAAAGGCGGGAGGTTTAGAGGGGATTTGAGAAAGAACTTTTTCACCCAGAGGGTGGTTGGAGTCTGGAACTCACTGCCTGAAAGGGTTGTGGAGGCAGGAACCCTCACAACATTCAAGAAGCATTTGGATGAGCACTTGAAATGCCATAGCATACAAGGCTACGGACCAAATGCTGGAATATGGGATTAGAGTAGACAGGGCTTGATGGCCGGTGCGGACACAATGGGCCGAAGAGCCTCTATCCGTGCTGTATAACCCTATGACTCTATGACTATGACTCTAGAATCCTGTCAGGAATTGAGGAAAAGGGGAAAGGATGTGGGGAGGTCGGAGGGAAGAATAAACAAATAAATAATGCGCTCACATCTGAAGCAAATATTGTACATCCACCATAAGTAAAAATATTTGACAGCATAAACTAATTAGGGATAAGAATTTTTGAGCCTTCAGTCCCCAGGCCTCATCCTCTTGAATTCCCCCCAAACTCCACTGTCAATTTCCTTCTCTTCCGGATGAGACATGAAACCGAGACCCTTTCTGCCCTCTCAGCTGGACATAAAAGATCCCATGGCGATATTCGAAGAAGAGCAGGGGAGTTCTCCCCCGTGTCCTGGGCCAATATTTATCCCACAACCAACATCACTAAAACAGATTATCCGGTCATTATCTCATTGCTGTTTGTGGGATCTTGCTGTGAGCAAATTGGCTGCTGCATTTCCTACATTACAACAGTGACTATACTTCAAAAAGTACTTAGGACCATAGAACCATAGAAAAATACAGCACAGAAGGGGGCCATTCGGCCTGTTGACCGGAAGTCACCGGTTAACGGTTTTGGCTTAGTATACAGAGGAAGAGTCAATTCTCTCTTAATTCTCAATTCGCTTTATTAATGTTATTAGATCATGTACATACCGCTTATACGTCTAGTTAGATATAGGCATGTAGTTTACAGCAGATTATACAGGTTTATACTCAAACTAGGATTTAGATGCACACCCACTAAGTTTCCTGAGTAATACTCCCCGAGTATTAGGCTTTAAACGCACACCCACGAGGTTTTCCTGACAACACTCCCAGAGTGGTCCCAGAATAGAAAGGATATTATATTACCCGGAAAGGAGAGACGCTGCTGGCCAGGCAATTCTCCCTCTTACTCCCGACGTCGTCTCCACGTCCCTGACGCAGTCTTTACGTCCCTGATGTAAGGTATTCACTTCCACGAGGGTTAGTCTCCAGAGTCTCCCAGAGTCTCCCTCACAAACAAAGACACAAACACACACCAACAAAAACACACACTGACTCTCTCTCTTGCTCACAAACAAACAAAGACACACACTGAGCCCAAGCCAGCAACTCTTCAGTTTTTATTCCCCAAGTCTGTCTTTTCGAACGATGCTGTCTTCTCCGGTTGGCTCAAAGTTGCTGGAGTGACCGATGTCATCCCCTGATTGGCTCTGTTCCAAGGGCCCAGAGGGCATCACCGTTCCTTTGCCTCTGTAAGAAGCGGAACGAATTCAAACTGGTTCAGACCAGTGACTGAACTCCAGGTCACCTCAGTTCAAAAGGTCAGTGTCTTTGTTAGCACTTCGAATTCAGCTCAGCAGTCTTCTGCAGCCTCTGGCCAACAGGCCCATCGTGTCCGCGCCGGCTCGAAGAACAACCAGGTGCCCATTCTAATCCCAACTTCCAGCCCTGCAGCTTACGGCACTTTAGGTGCAGGTCCAGGTACTTTTTAAAAGAGTTGAGGGTCCCTGCCTCTACCACCAATTCGGGCAGCGAATTCCATACACCCACCACCCTCTGGGTAAAAAAGTTTTCCTCATGTCCCCTCTAATCCTTCCGCCAATCAGCTTAACTCTATGTCCTCTAGTTTTTGAATTCTCCGCTAGGGGAAACAGGTACTTCCTGTCTACTCTATCTGGGCCCCTCATAATTTTGTGCACCTCAATCAAGTCTCCCCTCAGCCTCCTCTGCTCCAAGGAAAAAGCTGTAAAGCGCTTTGGGACTTCCTGAGGTCATGAAAGGCGCTATAAAAATGCAAGTATTTCTTTCTTTTCTTTTTCCATTTTAATGACCCTTCTTAAAACCCACCTCTTTGGCCAGACATTTGGTCAACTCTCCTAATATCTCATTCTTTGGCTTGGCATCTATCCTTAAGAACATAAGAACATAAGAAATAGGAGCAGGAGTGGGCCATATGGCCCCTCGAGCCTGCTCCACCATTCAATCAGATCATGGCTGATCTTCTACCTCAACTCCACTTTCCCGCCTGATCCCCCATATCCCTTGATTCCCTAAGTATTCAAAAATCAATCTATCTCAGTCTTGAATATATTCAAAGACTCAGCATTCACAGCCCTCTGGGGTAGAGAATTCCAAAGATTCACAACCCTCTGAGTGAAGAAATTTCTCCTCATCTCAGTCCTAAATGGCTGACCCCTTATCCTGAGACTATAACCCCTATTTCTAGACTCTCCAGCCAGGAGAAACAAGCCTTGCAGCATCTACCCTGTCAAGCCCTCTCAGAATCTTATATGTTTCAATGAGATCACCTCTCATTCTTCTAAACTCCAGAGAGTTTAGGCCCATTCTACTCAATCTCTCCTCATAAGACAACCACTTTATCCCAGGAATTAATCTAGTGAATCTTCATTGCACTGTCTCTAAAGGCACTATACGAACACTACTTATTATTGTTGCTATTGTTACTCTTATCTCTATTTTCCCCTTCTAAATATTTCTTTCTTTTTCTTATTTCCTCTCCACCCCTCTTCCTCTCACAGTTACCTGCACTTGTTGCTTGTGTCACTCCAGAGACTTGAGCACATAATCTAGGCTGACGCTTCAGTGCAGGACTGAGGGAGTGCTGCATTCTCAAAGGTGCTGCCTTCTATATGAGACGTAAAACTGAGGCCCAGTCCACCACGGCATTGTTTGAAGAGTTCTCCTGATGTACTGACCAACGTTCGTCTCTCAAACAACCCCATCAAAAACAGATTATCTGGTCATTTATCTCATTGCTGTTTATGGGACCTTGCTGTGCACAAATTGGTCCCGGCCTTTGCCGACATAACAGTGGTTACACTTTAGAGAAAGCAATTCATTGACTGTGATGCATATTAGGACATCTTGAGGATGTGAAACATGCTCTATTAGTGCAAGTTTATTCTTGTTTCCTGATTTATAAACTCCATCATCCAACTTCTAACACTGAAGCTCCTGCTTCTGTAGCCTACAGCGGTACGGTCATCAACTCTGGTCGGACATATTCCTGGAGATTTCATCACATGACCTCCCACCTCCATCCGCCCCATTCAGTCAAATAGCCTTTTCTCCCCATCTCCGATGCTTTTATAACTATTTTAATGCCCCGATGATTTTTCTTTTTTTTTTATTCGTTCACGGGATGTGGGCGTCGCTGGCAAGGCCGGCATTTATTGCCCATCCCTAATTGCCCTTGAGAAGGTGGTGGTGAGCCGCCTTCTTGAACCGCTGCAGTCCGTGTGGTGACGGTTCTCCCACAGTGCTGTTAGGAAGGGAGTTCCAGGATTTTGACCCAGCGACAATGAAGGAACGGCGATATATGTCCAAGTCGGGATGGTGTGTGACTTGGAGGGGAACGTGCAGGTGGTGTTGTTCCCATGCGCCTGCTGCCCTTGTCCTTCTAGGTGGTAGAGGTCGCGGGTTTGGGAGGTGCTGTCGAAGAAGCCTTGGCGAGTTGCTGCAGTGCATCCTGTGGATGGTGCACACTGCAGCCACAGTGCGCCGGTGGTGAAGGGAGTGAATGTTTAGGGTGGTGGATGGGGTGCCAATCAAGCGGGCTGCTTTATCTTGGATGGTGTCGAGCTTCTTGAGTGTTGTTGGAGCTGCACTCATCCAAGCAAGTGGAGAGTATTCCATCACACTCCTGACTTGTGCCTTGTAGATGGTGGAAAGGCTTTGGGGGGTCAGGAGGTGAGTCACTCGCCGCAGAATACCCAGCCTCTGACCTGCTCTCGTAGCTCTTATATGGCTGGTCCAGTTAAGTTTCTGGTCAATGGTGACTCCCAGGATGTTGATGGTGGGGGATTCGGCGATGGTAATGCCGTTGAATGTCAGGGGGAGGTGGTTAGACTCTCTCTTGTTGGAAATGGTCATTGCCTGGCACTTATCTGGCGCGAATGTTACTTGCCACTTATGAGCCCAAGCCTGGATGTTGTCCAGGTCTTGCTGCATGCAGGCTCGGACTGCTTCATTATCTGAGGGGTTGCGAATGGAACTGAACACTGTGCAGTCATCAGCGAACATCCCCATTTCTGACCTTATGATGGAGGGAAGGTCATTGATGGAGCAGCTGAAGATGGTTGGGCCTAGGACACTGCCCTGAGGAACTCCTGCAGCAATGCCCTGGGGCTGAGATGATTGGCCTCCAACAACCACTACCATCTTCCTTTGTGCTAGGTATGACTCCAGCCACTGGAGAGTTTTCCCCCTGATTCCCATTGACTTCAATTTTACTAGGGCTCCTTGGTGCCACACTCGGTCAAATGCTGCCTTGATATCAAGGGCAGTCACTCTCACCTCACCTCTGGAATTCAGCTCTTTTGTCTATGTTTGGACCAAGGCTGTAATGAGGTCTGGAGCCGAGTGGTCCTGGCGGAACCCAAACTGAGCATCGGTGAGCAGGTTATTGGTGAGTAAGTGTCGCTTGATAGCACTGTCGACGACACCTTCCATCACTTTGCTGATGATTGAGAGTCGACTGATGGGGCGGTAATTGGCCGGATTGGATTTGTCCTGCTTTTTGTGGACAGGACATACCTGGGCAATTTTCCACATTGTCGGGTAGATGCCAGTGTTGTAGCTGTACTGGAACAGCTTGGCTAGAGGCGCAGCTAGTTCTGGAGCACAAGTCTTCAGCACTACAGCTGGGATGTTGTCGGGGCCCATAGCCTTTGCTGTATCCCGTGCATTCAGCCATTTCTTGATATCATGTGGAGTGAATCGAATTGGCCGAAGACTGGCTTCCGTGATGGTGGGGATATCGGGAGGAGGCTGTGATGGATCATCCACTCGGCACTTCTGGCTGAAGATGGTTGCAAACGCTTCAGCCTTGTCTTTTGCACTCACGTGCTGGACTCTGCCATCATTGAGGATGGGGATGTTTGCAGAGCTTCCTCCTCCCGTTAGTTGTTTAATTGTCCACCACCATTCATGACTGGATGTGGCAGGACTGCAGAGCTTTGATCTGATCCGTTGGTTGTGGAATCGCTGAGCTCTGTCTATAGCATGTTGCTTCCGCTGTTTAGCATGCATGTAGTCCTGAGTTGTAGCTTCACCAGGTTGGCACCTCATTTTTCGGTACGCCTGGTGCTGCTCCTGGCATGCTCTTCTACACTCCTCATTGAACCAGGGTTGATCCCCTGGCTTGTTGGTAATGGTAGAGTGAGGAATATGCCGGGCCATGAGGTTACAGATTCTGCTGCTGCTGATGGCCCACAGCGCCTCATGGATGCCCAGTTTTGAGCTGCTAGATCTGTTCTGAATCTATCCCATTTAGCACGGTGGTAGTGCCACACAACACGTTGGACGGTGTCCTCAGTGCGAAGACGGGACTTCGTCTCCACGAGGACTGTGCGGTGGTCACTCCTACCAGTACTGTCATGGACAGATGCATTTGCGACAGGTAGATTGGTGAGGACGAGGTCAAGTAAGTTTTTCCCTCGTGTTGGTTCGCTCACCACCTGCCGCAGGCCCAGTCTAGCAGCTATGTCCTTCAGGACTCGGCCAGCTACCGAGCCACTTTTGGTGATGGACATTGAAGTCCCCCACCCAGAGGACATTCTGTGCCCTTGCTACCCTCAGTGCTTCCCCCAAGTGGTGCTCAACATGGAGGAGGACTGAGTCATCAGCTGAGGGTGTTGCTCACAGCAGTGACCAGGAGATTAATCTTTAATTCCTGGAGACTCCAGGACAATCCTGGAGGGTTGGCAACCCCATGCAGCAGGGTTGTTCTCCATTTGCTTCTTTGCTGGGCTTTGGATTAATAACAACAGGCACTCCCCCCAACACACTCCCCCCGGACACACTCCCCGAACACACTCCCCCCGACACACTCCCCCCGAACACACTCCCCCCGGACACACCCCCCCCGAACACACTCCCCCCGGACACACTCCCCGAACACACTCCCCCCGAACACACTCCCCCCGAACACACTCCCCCCGAACACACTCCCCGAACACACTCCCCCCGAACACACTCCCCCCGAACACACTCCCCGAACACACTCCCCGAACACACTCCCCCCGAACACACTCCCCCCGGACACACTCCCCCCGCACACACTCCCCCCGAACACACTCCCCCCGACACACTCCCCCCAACACACTCCCCCCGAACACACTCCCCGAACACACTCCCCCCGACACACTCCCCCCGAACACACTCCCCCCGAACACACTCCCCCCGAACACACTCCCCCCGAACACACTCCCCCCGAACACACTCCCCCCGAACACACTCCCCCCGAACACACTCCCCCCGGACACACTCCCCCCGGACACACTCCCTCCGACACACTCCCCCCGAACACACTCCCCCCGAACACACTCCCCCCGAACACACTCCCCCCGAACACACTCCCCCCGAACACACTCCCCCCGAACACACTCCCCCCGAACACACTCCCCCCGAACACACTCTCCCCGACACACTCCCCCCGACACACTCCCCCCGACACACTCCCCCCGACACACTCCCCCCGACACACTCCCCCCGACACACTCCCCCGAACACACTCCCCCGAACACACTCCCCCCGAACACACTCCCCCGAACACACTCCCCCGAACACACTCCCCCCGAACACACTCCCCCCGAACACACTCCCCCCGAACACACTCCCCCGAACACACTCCCCCGAACACACTCCCCCCGCACACACTCCCCCCGACACACTCCCCCCGACACACTCCCCCCGACACACTCCCCCCGAACACACTCCCCCCGAACACACTCCCCCCGAACACACTCCCCCGAACACACTCCCCCGAACACACTCCCCCCGAACACACTCCCCCCGAACACACTCCCCCCGAACACACTCCCCCCGAACACACTCCCCCCGAACACACTCCCCCCGAACACACACTCCCCGAACACACTCCCCCCGAACACACTCCCCCCGACACACTCCCCCCGAACACACTCCCCCCGAACACACTCCCCCCGAACACACACTCCCCGAACACACTCCCCCCGAACACACTCCCCCCGACACACTCCCCCCGACACACTCCCTGAACACACTCCCCCCGAACACACTCCCCCCGAACACACTCCCCCCGAACACACTCCCCCCGAACACACTCCCCCCGAACACACTCCCCGAACACACTCCCCCCGGACACACTCCCCCCGAACACACTCCCCCCGAACACACTCCCCCCGAACACACTCCCCCCGAACACACTCTCCCCGACACACTCCCCCCGAACACACTCCCCCCGAACACACTCTCCCCGACACACTCCCCCCGAACACACTCCCCCCGACACACTCCCCCCGAACACACTCCCCCCGAACACACTCCCCCGAACACACTCCCCCGGACACACTCCCCCGAACACACTCCCCCCGAACACACTCCCCCCGACACACTCCCCCCGAACACACTCCCCGAACACACTCCCCCCGACACACTCCCCCCGGACACACTCCCCCGAACACACTCCCCCCGACACACTCCCCCGAACACACTCCCCCCGACACACTCCCCCCGAACACACTCCCCCACCACACTCCCCCCCCCCTCACATCAGGATGAGTGTGTAGATCGGGCACCTAAACAAAATATTGAGAGAGACACTTCAGCCACAGAAGGATTGCGTGCAGCTGGTGGGTCATTCACCCCAGCATTATGTGAAGGATCAGGAGCATTCTTGTTTCTTCCTTTGGTTGAGTATTTCTGTGAGTATTTCGTCAATCCCTTCTGCTAACAGTCTTCAGTTCCCTTCTGGGTTCACCCTGCGAGCTGTCAGCAGACACTGTGACCAGTGGAATTCTCTCACAAAAGAAATCAAATATTAAAAATAGTTAAAGCTGTTCTTCCCCTCTTTGCTGATTGGCCTCCCTTCAAACTAACTCCCCTTGTGGAGTGCACTTTGTCCTATCAGACGAGTCAGCACAGTGATGTGTCCCCAGCTTACCGCAGATCAGCACATCTGTTAGTGCCTTAACTAAGTCTGTCACTCACCAATTTTTCCTGACACACCTTCCCCAAGTTCCAGAGGTGGAATCCTTATCACTGATACTTGGAAAAGGGAGGTGCTAAAATGTTGGCCTGAAAGACCCCAATGCCTGGTTTGAAAAGCCAATGGTTAGCAGGAGGCAGCAGGTAAAGTACAGGAATGTTATTCACTGTTTACAGTCCTAACACAACCTTAACAGGCAGCAAAAAATGAACAATAAAAGGTTACAGTAGTGACGTTTGCTGGCAACTTTATTTGAATCCAAAATGACAATAGAAGGTTTGCCTAATGCTATATTTGCATTTGATATTTAAACTTAATTTATCAAAAAAGGCAAAGATCTATGAATTGCCCATAAAATGCAAGTCTCCGACGCAAATGGCTTACACAGAATCCAACCTGGTCTTTGAAGAATGGGCGATAAAGAGAGATGTTTAACAGTTTCTATCCGGACTGACTCACACACCTCCTGAATAACAAATATGCCTGACAGCACTCAGATAACTTGTGGCGTCTCCATTATCCTCAGGGTCCTCGCCCCGATGAACGTGTACATAAATTCTTTTCAAAGTCATACGCATCCATAATTTACATATCAGGATAAGCGCAGTATGTGGTCTAACCTTTCTTTGAATGACATAAGCAGTAATTAGTTTTGAAAGCGTATATGCATAATTACTCAACAAGTATTCGTAAAAGCCTGCTTTTTTAATCAGCTTTATGGCACTCACGATTCATCCTACAAACTGTCCAAACGCTGCTTCAGAGTTGCCAATTGTAAATAACTTTGAATTTCGAAAAGCCTCCATCCGGTGTTGGGAGGGAACAAGAAGGAATTATGTGAATCACTGATCCTCACTTTCATTTTACTCTCACCATAAATAACGAAGATCATCTCAGTGACCCCCCCATTCCCCCCAACATTTATCAGTGTAATTGCTTCAGACCTGCCACACATTCACTCTACCTTCACATGATGAGAAAAAGCTTTTTGCACTAGTACTTTTGTCACTGGAGGGCATTGCAACAAAGAGTGAACGCCCTTGAGAAATCTAATCCCTTTTTTACATGGCGCGTCAAGTTTGATCTCTCCCAGCATTTCCATGGCTCCTTGACCCCAAAAGCAGTACTTGCATCAGACAGCATCAAATTACTGTGTTGACACATGTGTTGGCAGTAAACCAGTGAGCCATCCAATTAAACTCATTACACGAAGCTGATTCCAATCATTTTAATTTATTCATTCTCGGGATGTGGGCGTCGCTGGCAAGGCCGGCATTTATTGTCCATCCCTAGGCGCCCTGAGAAGGTGACGGTGAGCCTTCTTCTTGAACCGCTGAGACAAGTTCGATACAACGGAGGGACTTGCTAGGCCACTTCAGACAGCAGTCAGAGTCAACCATCATGGCGATTTGAGAATTGGAATTCAGTTTAAACAATCCAGAAATAAAAATCTGGTATCAGTAAAAGTGACCATGAAGCTGTCGGATTGTCATAAACCCCTAACTGGTTCACTAATGTCCTTTTAGGGAAGGAAACCTGCCGTCCTTACCCAGTCTGGGTGAACATAAGAACATAAGAAATAGGAGCAGGAGTAGGCCATATGGCCCCTCGAGCCTGCTCCGCCATTCAATAAGATCATGGCTGATCTTCGACCTCAACTCCACTTTCCTGCTCAATCCCCATATCCCTTGACTCCCCCAGAGTCCAAGAATTTATCGATCTCAGCCTTGAATATATTCAACGACTCAGCATCCACAGCCCTCTGGGGAAGAGAATTCCAAAGATTCACAACCTTCTGAGTGAAGAAATTCCTCCTCATCTCAGTCTTAAATGGCCGACCCCTTATCCTGAGACTATGCCCCCTAGTTCTAGACTCTCCAGGCAGGGGAAACAACCTCTCAGCATCTACCCTGTCAAGCCCCCTCAGAATCTTGTATGTTTCAATGAGATCACCTCTCATTCTTCTAAACTCCAGAGAGTATAGGCCCATTCTGCTCAATCTCTCCTCATAGGACAACCCTCTCATCCCAGGAATCAATCTTTGTTGCACCACCTCTAAGGCAAGTATATCCTTCCTTAGGTAAGGAGACCAAAATGCGGGCCTATATGTGACTCCAGTCCCACACCAATGTGGTTGACTGTTAACTGCCCTCAGTTGTATCAAACCACTTCAAGAAGAAGGCCCACCACCACTTTCAAAGAGGGATGGGCAATAAAAGACAGCCTTGCCAGGGATGTCCGCATCCCGAGAATTAATATATATATATTTATATGGGTGGAATAGAATGGACCAATGAAGAGCAGGTCCTGGCTAGGGTCATGAAGGTTACTGTTGGAGCAAAAATTAGAGGGACGAGGTTAACTTTTTCTTTAGGAGAATCAGAGACCGTATCACCAGACTGGCAGAAGGTTAGAAACAACAACAACTTGCATTTATATAGCGCCTTTTAACATAGTAAAAACATCCCAAGGACAGAAAGAGAAATTAAGACTGGTGACCAAAAGCTCGGTCAAAGAGCGACTTAAAGGAGAAGAGAGAGGTAGAGAGGCAGAGAAGTTTAGGAAAGGAGTTCCAGAGCTTAGGGCCCAGGCAGCTGAAGGCACGGCCGCCAATGGAAATCAGGGATGTGCAGGGGGCCAGAATTGGAGGAGCGCAGAGGTCTCGGAGGGTTATAGAGCCGGAGGAGGTTACAGAGATAGGGAGGGGCGAGGCCACGAAGGGATTTGAACACAAAGATGAGAATTTTAAAACGGGCCATTGCCGGACCGGGAGTCAATGCAGGTCAGCGAGCACAGGGGGTGATGGGTGAACGGGACTTGGTGCGAGTTAGGACATGGGCAGCAGAGCTTTGGATGAGCTCAAGCTTATGGAAGGTGAAAGATGGGCGGCCGGCCTGGAGAGCATTGGAATAGTCAAGCCTGGAGGTAAGAAAGGCACGGATGAGGGTCTCAGCGGCAGATGAGCTGAGGCACAGATGGAGACGGGCGATGTCACGGAGGTGGAAGTAGAAACCAATTATTAATCTAGCCTTACTTAGTTTAATGCAACCTTCTTCTCGAAGATTATAGACCTCAGAGCTAACAGAAAATGTTTTGTGTTATGAGCATTGTTTTCAATATGCTCATTGCTTCTGATGAATAATTGGAAAATTTAGGCTTTGTTCCCCTTGATATTATTAATATTATTATTAGTGAACTAAGATAAAATGTGCAGAACCGGAAAAGAAACGTGAATACTGAACCTTAGGCTTGATGTAGTGTATAGGGATTTCCAGAAGGCCTTTGATAAAGGGCCTCACAAGAGGCTCGTTAGAAAAATTCAGGCATTTGGTATAAAAGGAAATGTAGCAACATGGACGGAAAGTTGGCTGATGGACAGGAAAGAAAGACTGAGAAATTCCTCGGAGCTGCTCCCGCTCCAGTGATGTTACCAGACGTGCACAAACGGGGTTTCTGCCGCACATCCAGCAAAGTAACACTGGCGGGAAGGGAGCAGCCTCGAGGAATTTCCCATCCAGAGTGTTCAGGTAAGCAGATGTTTCTCCGACAGGAGGAGGGTTTTGAGTGCTGTACCCCATGGGGTCAGTGCTGGGTCCATTTTCGTTCTGGTTATATGTGGATGATTTGGACGTGGGTATAAGGAGCACAATCTCAAAAATGAACTGATGTCACAAAACATTTAAGGTTTGGCAAGCAGTGAGGAGGAGTGTAAAAGAATCATAGAACGGTTACAGCACAGAAGGAGGCCATTCGGCCCATCGAGCCCATGCTGGCTCTTTGTAAGAGCAATCCAGTTAGCCTCATTCCCCCGCTCTTTCCCCGTAGCCCTGCAAATTTTTTCCCTTCAAGTACTTATCCAATTCCTGTTTGAAAGCCACAATTGAATCTGCTTCCACCACCCTTTCAGGCAGCGCATTCCAGATTATAACAACTCGCTGCGTAAAAAAAATTCTCATGTCGCCTTTCGTTCTATTGTCAATCACCTTAAATCTGTGTCCTCTGGTTCTCCACCCTTCCACCAATGGGAACAGTTTCTCTTTATTTACTTTATCTAATCCCTTCATTATTTTGAACACTTCTTTCAAATCTCCTCTCAACCTTCTCTGATCTAAAGAGAATAACTCCAGCTTCTCCAGTCTATCCACGTAACTGAAGCCCAGAATTGAACACAATACTCCAGCTGTGGCCGATCTAGTGTTTTATAAAGGTTCAACATAACTTCCTTGCTTTTGTACTCTATGCCTCATTTATAAAGCCCAGGATCCCATATGCTTTATTAACCGCTTTCTCAACCTGTCCTGCCACCTTCAAAGATTTGTGCCTCCAGGTCTCTCTGTTCCTGTACCCCTTTAGAATTGTACCATTTAGTTTATATTGCCTCGCCTCGCTCTTCCTGTCAAAATATATCAGTTCGCACTTCTCTGCCTTAAATTTCATCTGCCACATGTCCGCCCATTCCACCAGCCTGTCTATATCATCTTGAAGTCTATCACTATCCTCTTCACCTCTACACTTCCAAGTTTTATGTCATCTGCAAATTTTAAAATTGTGCCCTGTACACCCAAGTCCAAGTCATTAATATATATCAAGAAAAGCAGTGGTCCCAGCACCGACCCCTGGGGAACACCACTGTACACCTCCCTCCAGTCCGAAAAACAATCGTTCATCACCACTCTCTGTTTCCTGTCACTTAGCCAATTTTGTATCCATGCTGCCACTGTTCCTTTTATTCCATGGGCTTCAATTTTGCTGACAAGCCTATTATGTGGCACTTTATCAAATGCCTTTCGAAAGTCCATATACACCACATCAACTACAGTGCCCTCATCAACCCTCTCTGTTACTGCACCAAAAACTCAATCAAATTAGTTAAACATGATTTGCCTTTAACAAATCCGTGCTGGCTTTCCTTTATTAATCCACACTTGTCCATGGTGACTTTTAATTTTGTCCCAGATTATCGTTTCTAAATGCTTCCCCTCCATCGAGGTTAAACTGACTGGCCTGTATTTGCTGGGTTTATCCTTACACCCTTTTTTGAACAAGGGTGTAACATTTGCAATTCTCCAGTCCTCTGGCACCACCCCAGTATCTAAGGATGTTTGGAAGATTATGGCCAGTACCTCCGCAATTTCCTCCCTTACTTCCCTCGGCAACCTGGGATGCATCCCATCCGGACCAGGTGACTTATCTACTTTAAGTACAGCCAGCCTTTCTAGTACCTCTTCTTTATCAATTTTTAGCCCATCCAGTATCTCAACTATATATTCCTTTACCGAGACCCTGGCAGCATCTTCTTCCTTTGTAAAGACAGATGCAAAGTACTCATTTAGTACCTCAGCCATGCCCACTACCTCCATGCGTAGATCTCCTTTTTGGTCCCTAATTGGCCCCACCCTATTTCTGTGCCTTTAGAAGACTTTTGGATTCCCTTTTATGTTGGCCGCCAGTCTATTCTCATACTCTCTCTTTGCCCCTCTTATTTCCTTTTTCACTCCCTACTTTCTATATTCAGCCTGGTTCTCACTTGTATTATCCACCTGACATCTGCCAATGGCCCCCTTTTTCTGCTTCATCTTACTATCTCTTTCATCATCCAAGGAGCTCTTTCTTTAGTTGCCCTCCTTTCCACCTTGTGGGAATGTCTCTAGACTGTACCCGAACCATCTCCTCTCTAAAGGCCGCCCATTTTTCGATTACAGTTTTGCCTGCCAATCTTTGATTCCAATTTACCCGGGCCAGACCCATTCTCACCCCACTGAAATTGGCCCTCCTCCAATTAAGTATTTTTAAATTGCTCCTTGTCCCTTTCCTCAACTAATCTAAACCTTATGTTACTATGATCGTTGTTCCCTAAATGTTCCCCCACTGACACTTGCTCCACTTGACCCACCTCATTCCCCAGAACCAGATCCAGCAATGCCTCCTTCCTCGTTGGGCCGGAAACATACTGGTCAAGAAAGTTCTCCTGAACACACTTCAGAAATTCCTCCCCCTCTTTGCCATTCTTTGCCAGAAAAGACTTCAGGAAAACAGATAGTTAAGCGGGATAGTGAGACAGGTGGCAGATGGAATTTATTGTGGAGAAGTGTGGGGTGATACATTTTGAGAGAAGGTAATGGGAGAATATGCGGATTGGAAAGAATGAAAGGTGTGCATGAATAGAGAGACCCAGAGGGTCAAATAGATAATTCCCTGAAAGTGCGAGTGTAGGTGGATAAACTCACCAACTTACACAGCGTGTTTCATACATCCCAGATGAACATTAGTGTCAAGTTTTATTTAGAATTTGTGATGTACTGCAAGTGATTAGAGCAGCTGCAGCTTTTTTATTTACGTGTTCAAAACAATCGGAAAAAAGACAATTAATATAAATGGCAAATTCTGAATGGACTGTACCAATATTGAAGTTTGGAGGAAGGTTCTGAATAAACTTCCTGAACTTAATCATGTTTATTTAAGCAAAACATTCTAGCATCTCTAAGTAGATATATTTAACAGATTAGTTTAATTTTTAGGGACGTGAGGAAATACTTTTTTATGCAGCGAGTTGTTATGATCTGGAATGCGCTGCCTGAAAGGGCGGTGGAAGCAGATTCAATCGTGGCTTTCGAAAAGGAATTGGTTAAATATTTGAAGAGAAAAAGTTTGCAGTGCTACGGGGAAAGAGTGGGGGAATGGGACTAACTGGATTGCTCTTACAAAGAGCTGGCACGGGTTCAATGGGCCGAATGGACTCCTTCTGTGCTGTAACCATTCGATGATTCTATGATTCTTTTCTTAAATTTTATATTTATTGTTTCTCACTATAAAAACTGTAAGTAGATGGTCCATTTGATATCCAACATACTGATCTCCGTTCTCACCTCAGGGACATTCCGATATTTATTTATTTATTTGCAGCAATAAGTGAAGGAATCGCATTAATTTACTGCAGTGAGTAAGGAAAAAAAAAACATTTATTTATTTTACAGAAACCAGGCAAAACTATTTACTTCTGAGGAGATTTTTTTTACAAACTTCTTCTCAGTAGAGATAGGCAACTCTCCTCCCAGCCCACCCCCACTCCTCCCCCTTACAGCAGCGCAACCTCGATGAGCAATGCCACAGGCAGTCGTCTAGTTAAAATTAAGCACTGGACTCATTGTGGTTTTCATGTTGCGAGAGAATGGCACAATCTTCCAACAAGCTTTTATTTTTAACGAATGTTCCTTTATGTTTTATCTTTGTAGCCAGTTGGTTACATTCCACATTGGAGTAATCGGAATTTGGTGACCTATTAGTCGTAGAGCAATACTCGGACTTGGGTTCAAATCTCGACCCCGCCAGTTAATCTTGCTCACTCTCTCCGGGTCATTTTAGCTGATTCGAGGGCTAACGACCTCCAGGACGGTCTATGTACTGAGGGTACAATCTGTATCAGGGAGGGGAAACTCGCAGACACATCAAGGGTACAAATTAGTCCTCGTTGCGCCAGTTTTCCAGATGGATAAAGGAACAATTTCGGGGCGCAATGTCCCATGCCTGATCTGCGCATGCGTTACGGGCGCCGCCATATTGGTAAAGGTGGCGTGGGCGACAGCATAAAACAGGCGTTAGACCCCTGACATAAGTAAATGAGAGATGCCTCATGCCTGTTTTAGGTCCCCCTTGCAGAAATTGGTTTGGATTGAGAGCAGGAGCAGGAGCCGGGCTTGCTCTGTTCGGGAATCTTAAGCAGTTGCTGCAGCCCAAGTAACGACCACCATCAAAAGGTAAAGTTGCTGCGGATTAAGGCCGCTGCCGAGCGGCCCGATATTCTTCTTCGTAAGACGCTGCCTGCGGAGATGCGACAGGCACCGGCAGCACACACCATAAATGTTAATGAGGCCCCAAGGACCAATTTCGGGCCGGCCTCGGGCCTCCTGGTTTGGGCACGTCGCAATGTCAGTGCACCTCTGCTTATGGAGCCAAAAATGGGCCAAAACCAATTTCCACCTCATCGGTGTCAATCCACAGTAAAAAAAGTCGCAACAAGCAGACCAAACAAGGAGAGGAAGTCAAGCTAGCAATCGACATCAAGAAAGGAAGACACCCATTCTCACCGCGCCTTTCACAACATCCCAAAGTACTTTCAGCCAATTAAGTGCTCGCAAAGTGTCATCACTGTTGTAATGTAGGAAACGCAGCAACCAACCTGCGCACAGCAAGATCCCACAAACAGCAATGAGGTGGAAGGAGGCTTGTGTAGAGCTTAAACGCCAGCATAGACCTGTTGGGCCAAATGGCCTCTTTCTGTGCGGTACATTCTATATAAATGACCAAATCATTTGTTTTTAGTGATGTTGGTCAAGGGATAAATATTGGCCAGGACACCGGGGAGAACTCCCCCTGCTCTTCTTCAAATAGTGGCCATGGGATCTTTTACATCCACCTGAGAGGGCAGACGGGGCCTCGGTTTAACATCTCACCGACAGCACAACACTCCCTCAGTACTGTACTGGGAGTGTCAGCCCCGATTATGTCTCTGAGAGTGGGATTGTGAACCCACAGCCTTCTGACTCAGAGGCGAGAGTGCTGCCCACCGAGCCAAGAGAAGGCTAGAGACAGGTCCTGGGTACCGTTAACAGCAAGCCGACAGCCTGTAGTGTTTTTTAAAACTCGGTACACGAAACACAGCAGACAAGATGCTTAGTTTCTGCACCAGGCTTTCTGTAATTTCCAGTGTGTGAGATCTGACACTTATGGGATTAGTGAAGAGCAATAATTTCAACATGGGCTTAACTGCTTCACTCAATGAAATATCACAGGAGCTTTCTTGCTGTACTTTCACACTTACTGGCACACACATATGTCAGAGAAAGCATCAATGCAGAGACTGCGGAGATAATTTTATGATTTGAGAATATGGATACCTATCCCACTCAGCTAACTATGCAACCTATGAAGAGCTGGACTCAGAGAAATTCTTCAACCCAGAAGGTAGAATCCAGCCGAGTAGGTAAAACAATTGAAAATCAATTATGTTTTACTATATTATGTACAGAATTAGGTGGTCTTTATCCAGCCGTGGCTCAGTGGATAACTCTCTCGCCTCTGAGTCAGAAGGTCGTGGGTTCAAGTCCCACTCCAGAGACGTGAGCACAAAATCCAGGCCAACACTTCCAGTGCAGTACTGAGGGAGCGCTGCATTGTCGGAGGGTCAGTACTGAGGGAGCGCTGCATTGTCGGAGGGTCAGTACTGAGGGAGTGCTGCACTGTCGGAGGGTCGGGAATGAGGGAGCGCTGCACTGTCGGAGGGTCAGTACTGAGGGAGCGCTGCACTGTCGGAGGGTCAGTACTGAGGGAGCGCTGCACTGTCGGAGGGTCAGTACTGAGGGAGCGCTGCACTGTCGGAGGGTCAGTACTGAGGGAGCGCTGCACTGTCGGAGGGTCAGTACTGAGGGAGTGCTGCACTGTCGGAGGGTCAGTACTGAGGGAGTGCTGCACTGTCGGAGGGTCGGGAATGAGGGAGCGCTGCACTGTCGGAGGGTCAGTACTGAGGGAGCGCTGCACTGTCGGAGGGTCAGTACTGAGGGAGCGCTGCACTGTCGGAGGGTCAGTACTGAGGGAGCGCTGCACTGTCGGAGGGTCAGTACTGAGGGAGCGCTGCACTGTCGGAGGGTCAGTACTGAGGGAGCGCTGCACTGTCGGAGGGTCAGTACTGAGGGAGCGCTGCACTGTCGGAGGGTCAGTACTGAGGGAGCGCTGCACTGTCGGAGGGTCAGTACTGAGGGAGCGCTGCACTGTCGGAGGGTCAGTGCTGAGGGAGCGCTGCACTGTCGGAGGGTCAGTGCTGAGGGAGCGCTGCACTGTCGGAGGGTCAGTACTGAGGGAGTGCTGCACTGTCGGAGGGTCAGTACTGAGGGAGTGCTGCACTGTCAGAGGGTCAGTACTGAGGGAGCGCTGCACTGTCGGAGGGTCAGTGCTGAGGGAGCGCTGCACTGTCGGAGGGTCAGTACTGAGGGAGCGCTGCACTGTCGGAGGGTCAGTTCTGAGGGAGCGCTGCACTGTCGGAGGGTCAGTACTGAGGGAGCGCTGCACTGTCGGAGGGTCAGTACTGAGGGAGCGCTGCACTGTTGGAGGTGCCATCTTTCGGATGAGACGTTGAACCAAGACCCAGGGGAGTTCTCCCCAGTGTCCTGGGCCAATATTTATGCAAAAACTGACATCAGTAAAAACAGATTACCTGGTCATTTATCTTGTTGCTGTTTGTGGGATCTTGCCATGTGCAGATTGGTTGTCACGTTTCTCTCCATGTGTGGGAGGGAGGTTCCTGCTGCTTTTATGGATACCAGAAGCCCACTCTTTACTAATTGTTTAATAGCACTGAGGGAAAGTCTTCCCCAACTATTACTGAGAGGTCTCAGCTGGTCCAAGACGTCCTGCAGGAGTAGCCTGCCCCCCCCCCCAGACAGACAAGTGCAGGGAAAGGGATGGACCTTCTGGCACCAGCCCTCCATCAGTAGTTGACTGTTTTTATGGTTGTGTGGTGGTTATGGAACTGGGCAATAATCGCACTGTTACAAGTGGGAATTGAACTCCTCATCTCTCGGGTTTTTAGTCTATTTAATTAAATCAATCTGGTAAAATGCTAATTTGTTCGCTTGATCCAGTCAAAATTTTGTTTTTCATTTCCGGGATGTGGGCGTCGCTGGCGAGGCCGGCATTTATTGCCCATCCCCAGTTGCCCTGAGAAGGTGGCGGTGGGCCTTCTTCTTGAACCGCTGAATGATTTGGTACCTGCCCCTTTTACACCCTCTGATTTTACACCCATCCATTATACGCCCCGCCCATTTTAAACCCCGCCCGTTTTAAACCCCGCCCGTTTTAAACCCCGCCCGTTTTAAACCCTGCCCGTTTTAAACCCCGCCCGTTTTAAACCCCGCCCGTTTTAAACCCCGCCCGTTTTAAACCCCGCCCGTTTTAAACCCCGCCCGTTTTAAACCCCGCCCGTTTTAAACCCCGCCCATTTTAAACCCCGCCTGTTTTTACACCACGTTCCCACCAAAACTGGGTGGAAAAGATGAAAAAATCATCACGTGCCATCCCGACCCCGAACTCCCCTCCAGGGCAGGTAAATGACGGAGGAGTGGTTCCAGAAAGCCCATCCCTTTCCCTGCACTCGTCTGTCCAGGGGGCAAGGATCCCCAGCCGAGGTCAGCGCACTTCGGGGGGGGCGGGAGGGCCTTCCCCGGAACATAATTTAGCCGCCCATTTCGCCCACCAACCAGTGTTTCCCAGGCTGGGGATGTGGGAACTCCCTGAGTTAGTGGCTGTACAAGAGGTGGAATGAGAGGCACGACACTGACACTGACCAAGGCCCGGGGACCCCCTCCCACCGTCCGGCCGTCCACGCTCACGTTTCCAGGCGTAGCCAATTTTCCCACCCCTCTGCCACATGCTCGCCAGAGTTACGGGGGGAGGGCGGTGGGAGGGCCCCTCCGTTACTATCCCCTTTGTGACATTCACTCTCGAGGAGGAATCAATTTAACCTCAACCTGCCCAGCAGGAAACTGACAGGATTGGAACAGTCACCCGATTTTACACTCCGCCCGATTTTACTCTTCGCCCGATTTTACACTCCACTGAAGTCAGTGATTGCACGAGGTGTAAATCGGGACGGAATGTATAACGGCCGGGTGTATAAGGGGCAGGGATTATAACGGGCGGGGTGTATAATGAGCGGGTGTATAACGGGTGGTTATATATATCGGGCGGGTGTATAACGGGCGGGTGTATAACAGGTGGTTATATAACGGGCGGGATGTAAAACGGGCGGGGTGTATAATGGATGGGGAGTATAAAGAGTGGGTGTACAATGGGTGGGTGTATAATCAGTGGGTGTAAAAGGGGCGGGTGTAAAATGGGCAGAGTATATAATGGACAGGTGTATAAATGGTGGGTTTATAATGGGCGGGGTGTAATGGGGTGGGTGTACAACGGGCGGGTGTATAATAAGCGGGTGTATAAAGGGCAGGTGTACAACAGGCGGGTGTATAACGGACGGGCGTATAACGAGCTGGTGTATAACGGGTGGGGTGTATAACAGGCGGGTGTATAACGGGCGGGCATATAACGGGTGGGGTGTATAATGGGCGGGGTGTATAATGGGCGGGCGTATAACGGGCTGGTGTATAACGGGCGGGCGTATAACGGGCGGGGTGTATAACGGGCTGGTGTATAACGGGCAGGGTGTACAATGGGCGGGCGTATAACGGGCAGGTGTATAACAGGCGGGCATATAACGGGCTGGTGTATAACGGGCGGGGTGTATAACGGGCGGGGTGTATAACGGGCGGGGTGTATAACGGGCGGGGTGTATAACGGGCTGGTGTATAACGGGCGGGGTGTATAACGGGCGGGGTGTATAACGGGCGGGGTGTATAACGGGCGGGTGTATAACGGGCTGGTGTATAACGGGCGGGGTGTATAATGGGCGGGGTGTATAACGGGCGGGTGTATAATGGGCGGGGTGTATAATGGGCGGGTGTATAACGGGCGGGGTGTATAATGGGCGGGGTGTATAACGGGCGGGTGTATAACGGGCGGGGTCTATAATGGGCGGGTGTATAAAGGGCGGGGTGTATAACAGGCGGGCATATAACGGGCTGGTGTATAACGGGCGGGGTGTATAACGGGCTGGTGTATAACGGGCGGGGTGTATAATGGGCGGGGTGTATAACGGGCGGGTGTATAACGGGTGGGGTCTATAATGGGCGGGTGTATAACGGGGAGGGTGTATAATGGGTGGGGTCTATAATGGGCGGGTGTATAACGGGCGGGGTGTATAATGGGTGGGGTCTATAATGGGCGGGGTGTATAACGGGCGGGGTGTATAACGGGCGGGGTGTATAACGGGCGGGTGTATAACGGGCGGGTGTATAACGGGCGGGGTGTATAACGGGAGGGTGTATAACGGGCGGGGTGTATAACGGGCGGAGTGTATAACGGGCGGGGTGTATAACGGGCGGGTGTTTAACGGGCGGGGTGTATAACGGGCGGGGTGTATAACGGGCGGGTGTATAACGGGCCGGGTGTATAATGGGCGGGTGTATAACGGGCGGGGTGTATAACGGGCGGGGTGTATAACGGGCGGGGTGTATAATGGGCTGGTGTATAATGGGTGGGGTCTATAACGGGCGGGTGTATAACGGGCAGGTGTATAACGGGCGGGGTGTATCACGGGCGGGTGTATAACGGGCAGGGTGTATAACGGGCAGGGTGTATAACGGGCGGGCGTATAACGGGGGTGCATATAACGGGTGGGGTGTATAATGGGCGGGTGTATAACGGGCGGGTGTATAATGGGCGGGGTGTATAAATGGTGGGTGTATAACGGGCGGGGTGTATAACGGGCGGGTGTATAATGGGCGGGTGTATAACGGGCGGGGCGTATAATGGGCGGGGTCTATAACGGGCAGGTGTATAACGGGCGGGTGTATAATGGGCGGGGTCTATAATGGGCGGGGTCTATAACGGGCAGGTGTATAACGGGCGGGGTGTATAACGGGCAGGGTGTATAACGGGTGGGTGTATAATGGGCGGGGTCTATAACGGGCGGGTGTATAACGGGCGGGTGTATAATGGGCGGGGTCTATAACGGGCGGGTGTATAACGGGCGGGGTGTATAACGGGTGGGTGTATAACGGGCGGGTGTATAATGGGCGGGGTGTATAAATGGTGGGTGTATAACGGGCGGGGTGTATAACGGGCGGGTGTATAATGGGCGGGGTGTATAATGGGCGGGGTCTATAACGGGCGGGTGTATAACGGGCGGGGTGTATAACGGGCGGGTGTATAATGGGCGGGGTCTATAACGGGCGGGTGTATAACGGGCGGGGTGTATAATGGGTGGGTGTATAACGGGTGGGTGTATAACGGGTGGGTGTATAACGGGTGGGTGTATAACGGGCGGGTGTATAACGGGCGGGTGTATAACGGGCGGGTGTATAACGGGCGGGGTGTATAACGGGTGGGTGTATAACGGGCGGGTGTATAACGGGCGGGGTGTATAACGGGCGGGGTGTATAACGGGCGGGTGTATAACGGGCGGGTGCTTAACGGCTGGCCAATCTGATCCTGTCATTCTGCGGCCAGGTGGATTAGGTTAAATATCCGTTAAGATTTTGTCACTGAAAGACCAGGTGTGTGCCAGCTGTAAAGAAATATTAAAATCCGATGTCTCTCGGTTTCTGCGTTTGAGAAATATTCATGGTCAAGGACGTGGATCCTTTGAAGCAGTAAAGGGACTTGTGATGAATTATTGTCTGTGACAGTATTGACTGTTAACTCTGAGAACAATGCTTCTTTATTCTGAGAATGAGTATCAATCTAAGAAAAAAAAGTAGGCAGTCACAGGTTCTGATAGTCATGGTTTTAGTAAGCAAATCACGTAACGACTTAAATATCAGTTTATCTGTTTGATGCTCCTCGATTCAACCCTGTTTCTGTGTGAGGCTGTTTAAGACGATCGATTCCAGTTTTATTAAATCCTGAGCTCGCTGATTTAAAACAAATTAAGTATATCCCTACTTTCATGAAAATCCAAACAATATTTATTAACATTTTCAGAACCACCAGCCTTGGCAAGAATAACGTCTGAAAAGTTTTAATGAGGCTGAATTTGCACAACTGCAAGTGATGCTGCAGTTTTACAGCTTAAATCCGGAGTCAGGGCCCAATCTGAAACCAGAGTAAATCGGGGCAAGCATTCCTGGAGGGAACCCCCATATCAACGGTTATGTCGGTCCCATATCTGAGTCTGGAATCTGTTGCTGCGTGATTTACACCGATGGCCGATAAGGCAGCCCTCAAAGTTGCTTATACCTGGCTATTCCAGAGACTTGGCCCAAAACACAACCATCACCTTTATTAAGGTTCATGCTTCCCGCTAATCTTGTTTGCTAATCTACTTGTAATCGACTGAAGTCCTTATCCATATCTCCATCACCTTCAGGCTCAATGTCCCCAACTGTCTTCGCCAAACTTCCGAGTTTTACCGTTCAAGAACTGCAACTCATCCAAGCCGTCATCACTTCATAAGAACATAAGAAATAGGAGCAGGAGTAGGCCATACGGCCCCTCGAGCCTGCTCCGCCATTCAATAAGATCATGACTGATCTTCAACCTCAACTCCACTTTCCTGTCCAATCCCCATATCCCTTGATTCCCCTAGAGTCCAATAATCTATCTATCTCAGTTTTGAATATACTCAACGACCGAGCATTCACAGCCCTCTGGGATAGAGAATTCCAAATATTCACAACCCTCTGAGTGAAGAAATTCCTCCTCATCTCAGTCCTAAATGTCCGACCCCTTATCCTGAGACTATGCCCTCTAGTTCTAGACTCTCCAGCCAGGGGAAACAACCTCTCAGCATCTACCCTGTCAAGCCCCCTCAGAATCTTACATGTTTCAATGAGATTACCTCTCATTTTTCTAAACTCCAGAGTATAGGCCCATTCTACTCAATCTCTCCTCATAGGACAACCCTCTCATCCCAGGAATCAATCTAGTGAACCTTCATTGCACCGCCTCTAAGGCAAGTATATCCTTCCATAGATAAGGAGACCAAAACAGTACACAGTACTTCAGGTGTGCTCTCACCAAAGCCGTGTACAACTTCAGCAAGACTTCCTTACTCTTGTACTCCAACCCTCTTGCAATAAAGACCAACATACCATTTGCCTTCGTAATTGCTTGTTGTACCTGCATGATAACTTTTTGTGTTTCTTGTGCAGGGACACCCAAATCTCTCTGAACACCAACATTTAACAGTTTCTCACCATTTAAAAAAATTCTATTTTTCTATTCTTCCTACCAAAGTGAATAACCTCACATTTCCCCACATTATATTCTATCTGCCACCTTCTTGCCCACTCACTTAACCTGTTGATATCCCTTTGAAGACACTTAATGTCCTCCTCACAACTTACTTTCCCACCTAGCTTTGTATCATCAGCAAACTTGGATACATTACACTCAGTCCCTTCATCTAAGTTATTAATATAGATTGTAAATAGCTGAGGCCCAAGCACTGATCCTTGCGGCACCCCACTAGTTACAGCCTGCCAACCTGAGAATGACCCATTTATCCCTATTCTCTTTTCTGTCCATTAACCAATCCTCTATCCTAATGCTAATATGTTACCCCCAACCCCATGAGCCCTTATCTTGTGTAACAACCTTTTATGTGGCACTTTATCGAATGCCTTTTGAAAATCCAAATATACTACATCCACTGGTTCCCCTTTATCTACCCTGCTAGTTACATTTCCAAAAAACTCTAATAAATTTGTAAAACCCGATTTCCCTTTCATAAAACCATGTTGACTCTGTCTAATCGCGTTATGGTTTTCTAAGTGTCCTGTTACCACTTCCTTATTAATGGATTCCAGCATTTTCCCAATGACTAATGTCAGACTAACTGGCCTGTCGTTCCCTGTTTTCTTTCTCCCTCCGTTCTTGAATAGCGGTGTCACATTTGCTACCTTCCAATCCATGGCGACCGATGTAGAATCGAGGGAATTTTGGAAGATCACAACCAATGCATCCATCATCTCTGCAGCCACCTCTTTTAGAACCCTAGGTTGTAGGCCATCAGGTCCAGGGCATTTGTTGGCTTTTAATCCCTTTAGCTTCTCTAGTACATTTTCTTTGCTAATATTAATTACTTTAAATTCCTCACTCTCATTAGCCCCTTGGTTCCCCGTTATTTCCGATATGTTTTTTGTGCCTTCTACTGTGAAGACAATTACAAAATATTTGTTTAACGTCTCTGCCATTTCCTTATTCCCCATTATAATTTCTCCTGTCTCAGCCTCTAAAGGACCCACATTTACTTTTGCTACTCTCTTCCTTTTTATGTACTTGTAGATCAGTCTACTCTCAATCATCAGCAAAGTGATGGAAGGTGTCGTCAAGAGTGCTATCAAGTGGTACTAGCGGTTTCTAAAACTCTCCCTATCCTCAGACTTACTACTCTTCTTGGCAACATTATAAGCCTCTTCTTTTAATCTAATACAATCCTTAACTTCTTTAGTTAGCCACGGATGGATCATTTTTCCCATGGAGTTTTTATTTCTCAATGGAATATATGTTTGTTGAGAAATTTGAAATATTTATTTAAATGTTATCTACCATCATACCTTTTAATCTAATTTCCCAATCTACCTTAGCTAACTCGTTCCTCATACCTATGTAATTGGCTTTATTTAAGTTTAAGACTCTAATTTCGGACTTAAGTATGTCACTCTCAAACTCAATGTGAAATTCTATCATATTAAGATCACTCTTCCCCAGAGGATCCTTTACTGTGAGATTACTAATTAACCCTGTCTCATTATTCAAGACAAGATCTAAAATAGCCTGTTCCCTGATTGGTTCCATGATGTATTGTTCTAGGAAACTGTCTCGAATGCATTCCAAGAACTTGTCCTCCAAACTACCTTTGCCAATTTGATTAGTCCAGTCTATATGAAGATTAAAGTCCCCCACTATGATCGCATTACCTTTGTTACAAGTTCCTCTTATTTCTTGATTTATGCTCTGTCCAACAATATAGCTATTGTTAGGGGGGCCTGTAAACTTCTCCCACCAGTGTTTTTTGCCCCTAGAAGTAAAGGGAATTAGGGGTTACGGGGAGCGAGCAGGAAATTGGACATGAATTTAGATTTGAGGTTAGGATCAGATCAGCCATGATCTTATTGAATGGCGGAGCAGGCTCGAGGGGCCGATTGGCCTACTCCTGCTATTGTTTCTTATGTTCTTATGTTACTCCTTTTCTCCACCCAGACTGATTCTACTTCCTAATCTCCTGAGCCAAGATCTTTTCTCACTACTGTCCTTATCTCATCCTTTATTATCAGGGCTACCCCCTCCTTTTCCATTTTGTCTGCCTTTTTGAAATGTCAAGTACCCTGTAATATTTAATTCCCAACCTTGGTCACCTTGCAACCATTATAATGCCTACTAGATCAAACCCATTTATGTCTATTTGTGACATTAATTCGTAGAATTCATAGAATCATAGAATGATACAGGAGAAGGAGGCCAGTCGGCCCATCATGCTTACGTCCTATTGGGCATTAAGTCCTGCTGCCCCGCTCCAATCCATGCCAACATTCATTGGATCCTGTCCACAGTGCATCCAATTCAAAATCCTTGTCCTCATCTAGAGGTTCCTCCAGTCTCTGGGACGTCTGCAACCTTCTCCAGTCCAACAGGCCA
This sequence comes from Heptranchias perlo, assembly GCF_035084215.1. Lineage (NCBI taxonomy): Eukaryota > Metazoa > Chordata > Chondrichthyes > Hexanchiformes > Hexanchidae > Heptranchias > Heptranchias perlo. The sequence continues at coordinate 2,333,017 of NC_090342.1, read as the reverse complement.
GCGTGTCACTTCCTCCAACCCTTGGCTCCTTCGTAACCTCCCACCTCCACCCCCGCCCCAACACACACCCTCAACCCCGTTCCGCCTTTAGTAGAAGGGCCTTCAGCCATTTTGGTCTCACACTCTAGAACTCTCTTCCTCAAGCCCTCCGCCATGCTGCCTCTCTACAGCCCCCACCCCCCATCAAAACCTATCTCTTGAACAAGCCGTCAATCTCTGACTCTTCTCCCATCACCATTTGGTGGTCAGTTTCGCCTCTGGGACACTTTTATTCTGTCAAAGGTACTATAAACTTTCTATAAAAGGGTGTGGAGAAAGGGCAGGGAGAGCTGAGGAATGGGACTATGTGGATGGCTCCTTCTAAGAGCTAGCACAGATGCGATGGGTCAAATGGCCTCCTTCTGTGATGTAAAATTTTACGATGACATGAAATTTCTTCGGCCCAGCTATTGTTACTATTCAATCTGTTCTCCTGCGCTCAGTGATCCCACATATAGAGATAAACAAATATTACTTTTTGTTAGTCAAATAGTCTATTCAGTATATAATCTATGATGTGGGCAAAGTGGTCACTGTGTGTGGGATGCAGAACAACAAATTGAAACTTAACAATGTTACAGATTCTGCCAGTTGGATAGGTTTTTGGAGTGGGACAGGGATGGTGGGTTGAGGGTGATTCGTATAATCCATACTCAAAGAGTCAAGTCAACTGTTAGAAGTGTCTCTGTTCCAAAGGGAGCTTGGAGCATTTACGATAGAGGAGGACATTGCAAGTTATAAAGGGCAAGTTGGAGGCTAGTTGGGAACATTGAGATTCCTTGGGTGCCCGCGGTGTCCTGGAACTTTGTTGTGTCACCTCCAGGGTTGGAGAGGAACTTGCTAGAGATATTTCCGAAATTGGCCACAGGTATTTTCTCTAGTTCGGTGCCCCTCCCAGGACATTGTGTGAGTTACAGGGGGGAGGGAGTGGCGCATGTAGCCCTCAGTGGTTTGTATGTCTGCATCATATGGTAAACAATTTTACAACACCAAGTTATAGTCCAGCAATTTTATTTTAAATTCACAAGCTTTCGGAGGCTTCCTCCTTCCTCAGGTGAATGAAATTTTGTTCACCTGAGGAAGGAGGAAGCCTCCGAAAGCTTGTGAATTTAAAATAAAATTGCTGGACTATAACTTGGTGTTGTAAAATTGTTTACAATTGTCAACCCCAGTCCATCACCGGCATCTCCACATCATGTGCATCATATGGGATTGTTCACTTAAGAGCAGGGAAAGTTGGAAGGAGATTTAATAGAGGTGGACAAAATTATGAAGGGTTTTGATAGAGTAAATAAGGAGAAACTGTTTCCAGTGGCAGAAGGGTCGGTAACCAGAGAACACAAATTTATGATCATTGGCAAAAGAACCAGAGGGGAGATGAGGAGAATTTTTTTTACGCAGCGAGTTGTTCTGATCTGGAATGCGCTGCCTGAAAGGGCGGTGGAAGCAGATTCAATAATAACTTTCAAAAGGGAATTGAATGTATATTTGAAAAGGAAAAATTTGCAGGGCCACGGGGAAAGAGCAGGGGAGTGGGACTAATTGGATAGCTCTTTCAAAGAGCCGGCACAAGCACAATGGGCCGAATGGCCTCCTTCTGTGTTGTAAGATTCCATGATATCCTGATGGGGTGAGCTTGATTCATAAAAGTAGCTGGCAGTCCATTTAATCTTCATATTCCAGCAACATTATATTTTGGTTTTTGCAATTCATTACATGCTCAGAAGCATTTCATTGAATAACTCAATAAATTAATTGACACTCGGTGCTAGATCCCGACACCTATCTCCCCGATATGATTGGATGCAGACCAGGCCCAGCCCATCTCTTGTACTCCTCATGTGGGCCAATATACCAGAGATTTCTCAACTTACTGTGCTGAATCACAGACAAGCTGAAACCAGGGCATCATAGCAGAGGTGAGTCTAGTATTAAGTGATAATTGTAGATTGAAGTAAGGCAGCGGTGGTGCTGCAAAATCCAAATGACAGGTTATTACTTTTTTGTCTTAAGCCTAACTAAACACAGGAATGCATCGGCTCCAAGGTGATTTCTACACTCTCAGAGGTCGTCAATTTATGGGACGTTCAGCTCACATTCAATGAAGTCAAGAACCCCATAATATTAGACAGAAATAGCACGTTGCAATGTCCTCACAACGTCCCAAAACACATCACAACCAATTAATTCCTCTTCAAGTGCAGTCACTGCAGTGTCTGGGTAAACGTAGCAAAGTCCCACAAACAACGAATGACCAGTTATTATTATTTTTTGCTGAAGGAGGAGTGTTGGCCAAGATACCAAGAGAATTTCTTGCATCTGACTAACAATGCCACGGTTTAATGTCTCATCCGAAACACGGCACCTCCAACAGTGCAGCATTGCCTTAGTTCTGCACTGAAGCGTCAGCCTAGATTATGTGCTCATGTCCTGGTTTGGGGCTTGAACCCACAGTCAGTGCATTACTGAGGGAGTGCTGCACTGTCAGAGGAGCCGGCTTGTGGATGAAACATTAAACCGAGGCCCCATCTGCCCTCTCAGGTGGACGTAAAAGATCCCATGGCACTATTCGAAGAAGAGGAGGGAGCTCTGCCCAGTGCCCTGGACAATATTTATCCCTCAACCAACATCATTAAAAAGTAATCATTTATCTCATTGTTTTCACATTGGGACCTTGCAAGTTAGTTGCCGTGTTTGCTCACACAACATTGACTACTCTTCAAAAGTAACTAATTGACTGGGAATCAGTTTCGGACATCCTGAAGATGTGAAGATGTGAAATGCAAGATCTTTCCTTCTTTCAAGTCAGCAGCAGCTTTGTGCCTGTTACACTGCCCTGCATAATTAAGAATGAGCAAGAAGTCAATGAGTTCACAGTAACTTCATCCAAGGAGGCTTGTGGCATTGGAGGAGGTCCAAATGGTTTAGGCACGGATACAGTGAGTGATGCTTCCATAACTCTATAAACTTGCCAGTTGGATATGCAACGACCCCAGCTGTGGTTTCATAGAATGGTACAGCACAGAAGGAGGCCATTCGGCCCATCATGCCTGTGCCAGCTCTTTGAAAGATCTATCCAATTAGTTTCCACCGCCCCCACCCCCACCCCCGCTCTTTCTCCATTGCCCTGCAAACTTTTCCTTTTCAAGTATTTATCCAATTCCCTTTTGAAAGTTACTATTGAATCTGCTTCCACCGCCCTTTCAGGCAGCGCATTCCAGATCACAACAAGCCCTCATCTCCCCACTGGACTTTTTGACAATTATCTTAAATCTGTGTCCTCTGGTTACCGACCCTCCTGCCAGTGGATTTATATGGAGAGGAGGAGGCCATTCATCCCCTCGAGCCTGCTCCATCATTCAATCAGATCATGGCTGATCTGTACCTCAATTTACCCACCTTTGTTCCATATCCCTTGATAACCTTACCCAATGACGATCTATCGATCTCAGTCTTGAGAGCTCCAATTGTCCCCCAGCATCCATAGCCTTTTTTGGGGAGAGAGTTCCAGATTTCCACCATCCTTTGTGTGAAAAAGTGCTGCCTGATTTCACTCCTGGACGGCCTAGCTCTCATTTTAATATTATGTCTTTTGTTCTTGATTCCCCCACCAGTTGAAATAGTTTCTCTCTAACGAATCTTTTCAGCATTTTAAACAACTCAGATCAGATCACCCCTCAACCTTCTAAACTCAAGGGAACACAAGCCAAGTTTTTTCTGTGCTGCACCCCCTCCAAGACCACTATAACCTTCCTGAGTCATGTGTTTAGTCACAACTCCAATATCATTGTATCATGTGACTACCAAGATGGTAGAAGTTAAACTAGATGGACTTTGGCCTTTTTCCATCTAGCAATTCCAATGTTCCTATTCTTCAACAAAATTACACCAACTTCCATTGTCTGAAGACATTTTTTTCAATGTTTTCAAAATCGTCACCATGAACGTGTGTAAAAATCAAACACTCACAAGTGTCTAATTATTCTTGGCAATGTGTCTGGTGAGATTTATGCCTTTGTAGAGCTCCTGCTAACCTGCTAATAACAAGTGAAGGTCACTGCAGCCTTGTTAAGAGTCAGAGAATGGTGATGAGATGTGAGGTAGAGCAGGTTGTCATAGAAACATCTGTCCTGCATGAGATGGGAGTGGAGCCAGAGGTGTGTGTTTTCTATATCTGCAGGGGGATAGGGAAATAACTTAGAAAGATGAGTTAAATATTTACACAAATGTTAACACACATACCGATTGACTAATTTGCCTCCCACGAGTAGTTGCTCTGTTTTAAAACTGTTGCCTTCTCTGGTGGCGACAGGTAGAAGTTTTTTTTTGGAATTGTTGTTGAACCAAAGTTGCCTTGTAGATTTCAATTAAAATAAAACTGATTTTTTTTCAGGTTGGAAAATAATTGGCAGATATCGTAGTGATATTACTGCTTCATTCAGGAATACACATGATGTACGTGCCTAATATTGAAAAGCAGAGAAGTTATGTTAAACTTGTATTGAACCTTGGTTAGACCACACTTGGAGTGCTGTGAACAGTTCTGGTCTCCATATTATAAAAAGGCTACCGAGGGCCTGGAGCAGGTGCAAAAAAGATTTACTGGGATGATACTAGAACTGAGAGGTTATAACTGTCAGGAAAGATTGAACAGGTTGGGGCTCTTTTCTCTAGAAATGAGAAGACTGAGGGGTGACCTGATGGAGGTCTTTAAGATTATGAAAGGGTTTGATAGGGTAGACGTAGAGAAGATGTTTCCACTTGTGGGGGAGACCAGAACTAGAGGCCATAAATATAAGATAGTCACTGATAAATCCAATAGAGAATTCAGGAGAAACTTCTTTACCCAGAGAGTGGTTAGAATGTGGAACTTGCTACCACAAGGAGTAGTTGAAGCGAATAGCTAGAGGGGAAGCTAGATAAACACATGAGGGAGAAAGGAATACACTGATAGGGTTAGATAAAGGAGGGTAGGAGGAGGCTTGTGTGGAGCATAAAAGCCGGCATAGACGAGTTGGGCCGAATGGCCTGTTCCTGTGCTGTAAAATTCTATGTTATTCTAATGAAGCCAGTGGCAGGACCAGGGAAATTGGTGTGCTGGCCTCGTTAGGATTATACCGCTGAGCTGCAAGCACCAGAGGCACTTCACCAATCACAGAGGGGGTCATCGCGACCAACCAGGGCAACAGGTAAGTCTGGGGGTGGGGGGGCGGAGAGGCAGTCGGGGGGAGAGCTGTGGCTGGCAGCAGCTTACGGTTTTAATGTGGAGTCGAAAGGCGAACTCTCCTGCTCCTCCCGGCTCCACAATAAGGTCACAATAAACTTTAAACTTACCTTTTGTTGGGTGGCCGCCACCAGCAGTCCCTTTAAGGACTGACCGCTGGTTTGGCGTTTGCGTGGCCAAGAAAACTGACCACAGCAAGCATGGCCCACGCTGCACTCAGTCGCAGACCAATTTGCCAAAGCAGCCTGAAACAGGTGTTCGGCCCCCTGATTTGCCTCTGCAATGGGCCTAACGCCAGTTTCAGGCGACGCCTACAAAGCAGCCCTAACCAATATGGCGGGCGGCCCACTTCTGGCGCTTAAAGAGCACGTGCACCCCGCCCGCCATATTGGCCCCTTAGGCACCCGTTTTACGCCTGTAAAACGAACGCAGCGCCAATGGATTTTTGGTCCCTGATTTTTTATTTCCCCAGTTCCCTAATGTAAATGAGGAGATAATTAACAGAAACTCTAAGCCATCAGGTGCGGGAAGTTCAGTGGTCCTAGGATTGGACTAGCCACCCTCGAGGTCATGAGTTGAAATCCCACCTCAACAAGTTATGAAACTGAATTCAAAAAGCCACTGTGAATAAATCTCCCTTCCCACAGTTTGGCCCGTATGTGGTTGGCTCTTAACACCCACTGATCATTGAAGCTGGGAATGGGCAATAAATGTGGCCTTGGCAGTGTCACCCTCATCTGGGTTTTTTGGATGAGGCGTCAATCCAAAGCCCCATCTGTCCACTCGGGTGGATGTAAAAGATCCCACGGCCACTATTTCGAAGAAGAGCAGGGGAGTTCTCCCCAGTGTCCTGGCCAATATTTATCCCTCAATTGACATCACTAAAATAGATTATCGGATCATTTATCTCATTGCTGTTTGTGGGATCTTGCTGTGCGCAAATTGGCTGCCGTGTTTCCTACATTACAACAGCGACTACACTTCAAAAAAGTACTTCATTGGCTATAAAGCACTCTGGGACGTCCTGAGGTTGTGAAAGACGCTGTGTAAACACAAGTCTTTCTTTATGGTTGGAGAAAAACGATTGTGATAAAACAGTAAGACACACAACTACATGAAGTACGGTAGATTAAAGAGTCCACGCCAATAGGAAACAAGGCTACTGTGTGAATTCAAACCTATCTCTCATTGGGCAAGTAGTTGGAGAATGGCCTTGACACGTCTGACACTGATACCGTTGCTGAGCAGTTCCACAGCTCCTCTGCGTTGGTTGACTGCACTGTGTTATCAAGTTGTCGCATATTGTCTATTGTCTAACAGGTGCTCATTTAGTTAATTATAGATTGCAAGTCACACTTACAATTACCACGGTGCATCGACTCAATGGTGTAGAAGGGGAAGAACAAGATGGCTTGAAACACAAGCTTCTAGGGTCCTAGAGTATTTATAGCAAGTCACGACTTCAATAGCCCAAACCCGTGCCATTGGAGTGGTCTGATTCTTCACACTGCTTCAACAGCAGACAAACCAACATTCAACAGCTCGACTGAGCTATCACGTGAAGATCAGTGACTAAAAGCCATGACCCTCAGATTACCAACCCTTTATCAGACTCTCCAGGGTACTTGTACAGTCATTTCTAACAGATAATAACTTGATGTTAATATTCTTCACGTTGTGATTCAGTTTCGCATTAGTAGGTGTACATAAATTCATTTAAATTACAATAAAACCAAAATGGTTTTCCTAATTTGACCTCCCATCAACAGAATCTGCAGCTTTAGTTAATTACATTTACAGATATAATTCTTACAAGTTCATAAAACTCTTTATCTTCATCCTTGAAATGAGACGATAGACAGGGGGCCTGGTAGAGGTACGAGGAATATAAAAGGTTTTTCTGGAGTGTTTCACGGAGGACAAAGGGCTCAACAGAAAGAGCTTACTTTTATAGAACATCTGAGCACATCCAAAGCATTTCACATCCAGTGAGTGCTTTCTTCAATAAAAAGCAAAATACATTTTTGAAGTGCGGATTGTGTTGTTACACGGAAAGAGGGAAAGACAGCAGCCAAATTCCAACAATTACAGAGCAGGTAAACTGTTTTTGATTGAGGAAAGAATATTAGCCAGGACACCAGGGAGAACTCTCCTACTCTTCTTTGAAATAGTGCCATGGGATCTTTTACGTTCTGTGAGGGCAGACGGGGGGTTCAGTTTAATGCCTCGTCAGAAAGGCAGCACCTCCGACAGTGCAGCACCCCTTCAGTACTGCCCCTCCGACAATGCAGCACTCCCTCAGTACTGCCTCTGCCACAGTGCAGCACTCCTTCAGTACTGCTCCTCAGACACTGCAGCACTCCTTCATCCAGTCGTGAATGGTGGTGGACAATTAAACGACTAACAGGAGGAGGAGGCTCTGCAAAGATCCCCATCCTCAATGATGGCGGAGTCCAGCACGTGAGTGCAAAAGATAAGGCTGAAGCGTTTGCAACCATCTTCAGCCAGAAGTGCCGAGTGGATGATCCATCTCGGCCTCCTCCCAATATCCCCACCATCACAGAAGCCAGTCTTCAGCCAATTCGATTCACTCCATGTGATATCAAGAAACAGCTGAGGGCACTGGATACAACAAAGGCTATGGGCTCCGACAACATCCCAGCTGTAGTGCTGAAGACGTGTGCTCCAGAACTAGCTGCGCCTCTAGCCAAGCTGTTCAAGCACAGCTACAACACTGGCATCCACCCGACAATGTGGAAAATTGCCCAGGTATGTCCTGTCCATAAAAAGCAGGACAAATCCAATCCGGTCAATTACCGCCCCATCAGTTTACTCTCAATCATCAGCAAAGTGATGGAAGGTGTCGTCGACAGTGCTATCAAGCGGCACTTACTCACCAATAACCTGCTCACCGATGCTCAGTTTGGGTTCTGCCAGGACCACTCGGCTCCAGACCTCATTACAGCCTTGGTCCAAACATGGACAAAAGAGCTGAATTCCGGAGGTGAGGTGAGAGTGACTGCCCTTGACATCAAGGCAGCATTTGACCGAGTGTGGCACCAAGGAGCCCTAGTAAAATTGAAGTCAATGGGAATCAGGGGGAAAACTCTCCAGTGGCTGGAGTCATACCTAGCACAAAGGAAGATGGTAGTGGTTGTTGGAGGCCAATCATCTCAGCCCCAGGACATTGCTGCAGGAGTTCCTCAAGGCAGTGTCCTAGGCCCAACCATCTACAGCTGCTTCATCAATGACCTTCGTTCCATCATAAGGTCAGAAATGGGGATGTTCACAGATGATTGCACAGTGTTCAGTTCCATTCGCAACCCCCCAGATAATGAAGCAGTCCGAGCCCGCATGCAGCAAGACCTGGACAACATCCAGGCTTGGGCTCATAAGTGGCAAGTAACATTCGCGCCAGACAAGTGCCAGGCAATGACCATCTCCAACAAGAGAAAGTCTAACCACCTCCCCTTGACATTCAACGGCATTACCATCGCCGAATCCCCCACCATCAACATCCTGGGGGTCACCATTGACCAGAAACTTAACTGGACCAGCCATATAAATACTGTGGCTACGAGAGCAGGTCAGAGGCTGGGTATTCTGCGGCGAGTGACTCACCTCCTGACTCCCAAAGCCTTTCCACCATCTACAAGGCACAAGTCAGGAGTGTGATGGAATACTCTCCACTTGCCTGGATGAGTGCAGCTCCAACAACACTCAAGAAGCTCGACACCATCCAAGATAAAGCAGCCCGCTTGATTGGCACCCCATCCACCACCTAAACATTCACTCCCTTCACCACCGGCGCACTGTGGCTGCAGTGTGTACCATCCACAGGATGCACTGCAGCAACTCGCCAAGGCTTCTTTGAAAGCACCACCCAAACCTGCGACCTCTACCACCTAGAAGGACAAGAGCAGCAGGCACATGAGAACAATACCACCTGCACGTTCCCCTCCAAGTCACACACCATCCCGACTTGGAAATATATCGCCGTTCCTTCATCGTCGCTGGGTCGAAATCCTGGAACTCCCTTCCTAACAGCACTGTGGGAGAACCATCGCCACATGGACTGCAGCGGTTCAAGAAGGCGGCTCACCACCACCTTCTCAAGGGCAATTAGGGATGGGCAATAAATGCCGGCCTCGCCAGCGACGCCCACATCCCTTGAACGAATTTTAAAGAAGCACTCCTTCAGTACTGCCCCTCTGACAGTGCAGCACTCCCTCAGTACTGACCCTCCAAAGTGCAGCACTCCCTCAGTACTGATCCTCCAACAGTGCAGCACTCCCTCAGTACTGACCCTCCGACAGTGCAGCGCTCCCTCAGTACTGACCCTCCAACAGTGCAGCACTCCCTCAGTACTGACCCTCCGACAGTGCAGCACTCCCTCAGTACTGACCCTCCGACAGTGCAGCGCTCCCTCAGTACTGACCCTCCGACAGTGCAGCACTCCCTCAGTACTGACCCTCCGACAGTGCAGCACTCCCTCAGTACTGACCCTCCGACAGTGCAGCACTCCCTCAGTACTGACCCTCCGACAGTGCAGCGCTCCCTCAGTACTGACCCTCCGACGGTGCAGCACTAAGAAAGAAATAACTCACCTGCCCTTCTTTGAATCGTGCCACAGGACCTTTTACATCCACCTAAGAGAGCAGCCAGGGCATTGGTTTAACATCTCATCAAAACAATGGCACCTCCGACAGTGCCGTGTTCCCTCAGTACTGCACTGGGAGTATCAGCCTGGATTATGTACTTAAGTCTCAGGAGTGGGATTATGAACCTACAACCTTCTAACTCAGAAGGCAAAGAGTGCTATCACTGAGCCATAGCTGACACTTCCTACAACCACAGTGTATTCTATGTTTTGAGGCAAGTAATGTGTTTGTCTCACTGTCATTCAACTGTTGATAAGGAATGTATTCAGGGGAAGCTGGCTAAATGAAAAGGGCAAAAAGAAGTGGTTGATCCAATGAGAGGCCTTGGAGAGAGAGCAGAGGAAAAATATCAGAATGGTACCAGGGATGAGGGACTTCAGTTATGTGGAGAGACTGGAGAAGCTGGGATTGTTCTCCTTAGAGCAGAGAAGGTTAAGGGGAGATTTGATAGAGGTGCTCAAAATCATGAAGGGTCTAGATAAAGTAAATAAAGAGCAACTGTTCCCATTGGCGGAAGGGCGGAGAACCAGGGAACACAGACTTAAGGTGATCGGCAAAAGAACCACAGGCGACATGAGGAAAATCTTTTTTGCGCAGCGAGTTGTTCTGATCTGGAATGCGCTGCCTGAAAGGGCGGTGGAAGCAGATTCAATAATAACTTTCAAAAAGGAATTGAATAATTACTTGAAGGGGAGAAAATTGCAGGGCTATGGGGAAAGGGCAGGGCAATGGGATTAATTGGACAGCTCTTTCCTACCCTATCAAACCCTCTCATTATCTTAAAGACCTCTATCAGGTCACTCCTCAGCCTTCTCCTTTCTAGAGAAAAGAGCCCCAGCCTGTTCAGCCTCTCCTGTTAAGTATATCCTCTCAGTTCTGGTATCATCCTTGTGAATCTTTTTTGCACCTTCTCCAGTGCCTCTGTATCCTTTTTATAACATGGAGACCAGAACTGTGCACAGTACTCCAAGTGTGGTCTAACCAAAGTTCTATACAAGCTTAACATAACTTCTTTGCTTTTCAATTCTATCCCTCTAGAAATGAACCCCAGTGCTTGATTTCCTTTTTTATGACCTTATTAACCTGCGTCACTACTTTTAGTGATTTGTGTATCTGTACCCCTAGATCCCTTTGCTCCTCTCTCTTATTATCCAAGCAGTATGTGACCTCTTTATTCTTCCTACCAAAATGCACCACCTCACACTTGTCTATATTGAAATTCATTTGCCAATTACACGCCCATTCTGCAAGTTTATTAATGTCCTCCTGCGTTTTGACGCATTATTCCTTTGTATTAACTACACCCCCCAATTTGGTGTCACCTGCAAATTTTGAAATTGTACTTCTGATTCCCGAGTTCAAATCGTTTATGTAAATTGTGAACAACAGTGGTCCCGGCATTGATCCCTGTGGAACACCACATCCCACCTTATGCCAGTCTGAGTATCTACCCTTAACCCCTACTCTCTTTGTAGCCAACTTGCTATCCATTCTGCTACTTATCCCCTGACTTCACATGCTCTGACCTTAGTCATGAGTCTACAATGTCGTACCTTATCGAATGCCTTTTGAAAATCCAAATATATTCCATCTACTACATTACCCTTGTCTACCCTTTCTGTTACTTCTTCAAAGAATTCAATAAGGTTGGCCAAGCATGACCTTCCCTTCTGAAATCCCGTGCTGACTATTCTTTATTATATTTTCATTCTCTAGATGTTTTTCGATTACATCTTTGAGTAAAGATTCCATTATCTTTTTCAATCTCTTCTTCTAATGTCATGCCCGCTTTATTGGTCTCCCTGGTAAATATGGACGGAAAGAAACTATTCAATATTTCTTCCATTTCACTGTCATTACCTGTGAGTTTATCGTGTGTATCCCTTAGTGGCCCTTTCCCTATTCTGATTTTTCTTTTATTGTTTATGTGTCTGTAGAATATTTTACTATTTCTTTTTATATTCCTCGATAATTTAATTTTGTAGTTCCTTTTTGCTTTCCTGATTTTTTTTTACTTCTTTCCTAACCTCTTCATATTCCCTTTTGTCATCCTCTCCTTTATTGTCCATGTACTTAGTGTTTGCCTTTTTGTCTAGTTTTAATTTTACCCTTATCTCTTTATTCATCCCTGGTGTTTCATTACTGGCTAGTTTGTTCTTGCTCTTTAGAGGGATATATTGCTCCTGGACTCTATTGATCACCGTTTTAAATATTTCCCACTGCTGTTCTATCTCTTTGCTGTCAATTTTTTTTCCAGTTTATTTTCCCTCGATCCATTCTCATCCCCTCATAATGAGCTTGCTTCCAATCTACTACTTTGGTCTTTGTCTCACTAATTCAGACCACTAGTAGTGTTTCACAGTGATCGGGGCTGGGACCACTGTTGTTCACAATTTACATCAACGATTTGGCCTCTGGAATCAAAAATACAATTTCAAAATTTGCGGATGACACCAAATTGGGGGGTGTAGTTAATACTGAGGAGGAATGCGTCAAAATACAGGAAGACATTAATAAACTTACAGAATAGGCGTGTAATTGGCAAATGAATTTCAATATAGATAAGGTGAAACATTTTGGTAGGAAGAATAAGGAGACCACATACTGCTTGGAAAAATAAGAGTCTAAATGGGGTAGAGGAGCAGAGGGATCAGTGGGTACAGATACACAAATCACTAAAAGTAGCGACACAGGTTAATAAAGCCATAAAAAAAGCAAACCAAGCACTGGGTTCATTTCTAGAGGGATAGAATTGAAAAGCAGGAAAGTTATGTTAAACTTGTATTGAACCTTGGTTAGACCACACTTGGAGTATTGTGAACAGTTCTGGTCTCCATATTATAAAAAGGATATAGAGGCACTGGAGAAGGTGCAAAAACGATTTACTAGGATGATACCAGAACTGAGAGGTTATACCTATCAGGAAAGATTGAACAGGCTGGGGCTCTTTTCTTTAGAAAAGAGAAGACTGAGGGGTGACCTGATAGAGGTCTTTAAGGTTATGAAAGGGTTCGGTGGGGTAGACCTGGGGAAGATGTTTCCACTTGCGGGGGAGACCAGAACTAGGGGCCATAAATATAAGATAGTCACGAATAAATCCAATAGGGAATTCAGTGGAAATTTCTTTACTCAGAGTGGTGAGAATGTGGAATTCACTACCAGAGTACTTTCTAAATGGTGAAAAGCTCGAAACAGTGGAGGTCCAAAGACACTTAGGGGTCCATGTACATAGATTAAAATGTCACGGACAGGTACAGAAAATAATCAAAAAGGCTAATGGAATGCTGACCTTTATATCTACAGGACTAGAATACAAGGGGGTAGAAGTTATGCTACAGCTATACAAAACCCTGGTTAGACACACTTGGAGTACTGTGTTCAGTTTTGGGCACCGCACCTTAGGAAGGATATATTGGCCTTGGAGGGAGTGCAGCATAGATTTACTAGAATGATACCTGGGCCCCAAGGGTTAAATTACAAGGAGAGATTACACAAACTAGGGTCACATTCCACGAAATTTAGAAGATTAAGGGGTGATTGGATTGAAGTTTTCAAGATATTAAGAGGAACTGATAGGGTAGAGAGAGAGAAACTATTTCTGCTGGTTGAGGAGTCTAGGACTAGGGGACATAGCCAAAAAATTGGAGCCAGGACTTTCAGAAGTGAAGTTAGGAAACACTTCTACTCGCAAAGGATGGTAGAAGTTTGGAACTCTCTTCCACAAACCACAGTTGGTGCTAGCTCAATTGTTAATTTAAATTCTGAGATTGATAGATTTTTGTTAACCAAAGGTATTAAGGGATATGGGGCTAAGGCGGGTATATGGAGTTAGGTCACAGATCAGCCATGATCTCATTGAATGGTGGAACAGACTCGAGGGGCTGAATGGCCTAATCCTGTTCCTATGTACCACATGGAGTAGTTGAGGCGAATAGCACAGATGTATTTAAGGGGAAGCCAGATAAGCATTTCCTCACTTTTAACTTCTGTCCCCTGGGATTTGAACCCTTCATCAAACAGAACAATTTTCCTCGATCAACCCTGACCGTAAGCTTGGGAAATTTCCATTGGATCTACCTCAAAGTCTCCTCTTTTCTAAAGAGAACAATCCCAGCTCCACCTCGACTTTCCTCAGAACTTACATTTCTGATGTCCTGATGTCTGTTCGCAACCTTGGCGTCCTATTTGACCCTGATTTGAGCTTCCGACCAAGACCGCCTACTTCCACCTCAATAACATCACCCATCTCCGCCCCTGCCTCAGCTCATCTGCTGCTGAAACCCTCATCCATGCCTTTGTTACCTCTGGATTCGACTATTCCAAAGCTCTCCAGGTCAACCGCCCACCTTTCACCTTCCGTAAACTTGAGCTCATCCAAAACTCTGCTGCCCCGATCCTAACTCGCACCAAGTCCCGTTCACCCATCACCCCTGTGCTCGCTGACCTATATTGGCTCCCAGTCCAGGAACGCCTCGAATTTAAAGTTCTCATCCTTATCTTCAAATCCCTCCATGGCCTCGCCCCCCGCTCCCTATCTCTGTAACCTCCTCCAGCCCTACAACCCACCGAGATCTCTGCGCTGCTCCAATTCTGGCCTCTTGCGCGTCCCCGATTTTAATCGCTCCACCATTGGCGGCCGTGCCTTCAGCTGCCTAGGTCCTAGGCTCTGAAATTCCCTTTCTAAACCTCTCTGCCTCTCTCTCCTCCTTTAAGATGCTCATTAAAACTTACCTCTTTGACCAAGCTTTTGGTCACCTGTCCTAATATCTCCTTATGTGGCTTGGTGTCAAATTTTGTTTGCTAATCACTCCTGTGAAGCGCCTTGGGACATTTTAATACATTATAGGCGCTATATAAATGAATGTTATTGTTGTTGTCCAGAATGCATTGCTCTGGCTTCACCCAGCATTCTGGGATAATTCAGCCTGATTGATGTGACACTGAGCCAGGACTACTAACTGCAAACCTTGGGGCCTGGTTATTAACCAGATGATGTTAAATCAACAGAAAAATCCTTTAGGACGTATTGTTTGTTCTCACTAAACAAAGCTGCAAAATCCTATAAAGATCCCAGAGGATATAGTTGTGCCTTTCAATTGGACTTTGATATTTTGCTAGAGATTGGCAAGGGTAATAAGGACTGCTGTCCTGTTGATAACTTCATCTGATTTGTTCTGCCCTGTATCCTGTGTTCAATCCTTAGTGCTGTTAATGAATTACTACATTGCACACACTCTGAAAAATAAATGCTGTTATTTTTGAATGTCAAGTTACCCAATGTGACCCCTACCAATGTTAATGATGCTTTTTAATATTTGTACGCTGAGTGATGCTTTCTGGGGTTCAATGACAATTAATAATAGACGCTGAGTGGGAGCTGGCTCTGCGATGATTCAACATGTGTCATTCCAAATACCCCCAGATTGAATTATAACAGAATAATGACTGCTGCTCTCCAACAGTTCATTTATAATCAGCCCAGGGTCGTGTAGGACGACAGGAAGAGCATAAAGAATTTCAAAGTAAAGAAGAACTATCTGCATTGTCGCATCATCTGGTGAAAGAGCTGGGAAATCTGATGAGTTTTTGCCTTTATCCCGTGTTTTCACAGAACGCTTTAGTAGATGATTTGCGCAGTGTAGAAATAAATGTACAGACCATGGTCGTGCTTACTTTTCAGATAAAGGGAAGGCAGCAGACCAAAATGTTGCAGATAGAAAGAACTTGCATTTATATAGTGTCTTTCACGACCTTGGGACGTCCCAAAGCGCTTTACAGCCAGTGGAAGTACTTTTGAAGTGTGGTCACTGTTGTAGCGTCTGCCCTCTCAGCCGGACATAAAAGATCCCATGGCCACTATTCAAAGAAAAGCAGGGGAGGTCTCCCTGGTGTCCTGGCCAGTATTTATCACTCAACAAACACTACCAAAAAAACAGATTAATTGGTCATTATCTCATTGCTGGTTCTGGGATCTTGCTGTGTGTAAACTAACCACTGTGTTTGCCTATTTAACAGCAGAGACTATGGGCTCAATTTTGAATTGGTGGTGGGTTGGCAGTTACGGGGGGAAGGTCCGCGTGGCAAACCCGAATAAAAAAACTTACCGTTTCCGACACGATCGCAATGTAATTGATGGTGATTGAAGTTCTTTCCGGGTTTTGGGCCCGGCAGCTAGCC
The DNA here is from genome assembly GCF_035084215.1 of Heptranchias perlo. Classification (NCBI taxonomy): domain Eukaryota; kingdom Metazoa; phylum Chordata; class Chondrichthyes; order Hexanchiformes; family Hexanchidae; genus Heptranchias; species Heptranchias perlo. The sequence continues at coordinate 2,316,916 of NC_090342.1, read as the reverse complement.
TGATTGACAGGTTGGCTGCCGACAGGAGCTGCAACACGAGAGGGTGGGGGGGACGAGAAAGAGAGAGAGCGAGATGTCATCACCCTGGAACGGAAGATCGGGGGTGGGGGGGGAGAGGGGAAGATCGGGAGGAGAGGGAAAAATTGGGGGGGGGGGAGGGAACGATCGGCGGGGGGAGAGGGGAAAGATCGAGGGGGAGATGGGAAGATCGGGAGGAGAGGGAAAGATTGGGGCGGGAGAGGGGAAGATTGGGGGTGGGAGAGGGAAAGATCGGGGGGACATCGGGGAGAGATGGGAAGATCGGGGGGACATCGGGGGGAGAGGGGAAGATCGGGGGGACATCGGGGGGAGAGGGGAAGATCGGGGGGGGGAGAGGGAAAGATCGGGGGGGAGGGGGAAGATCGGGAGGGAGAGGGGAAGATCAGGGGGACATCGGGGGGAGAGGGGTAGATTGGGGGGACATCGGGGGGACATCGGGGGGAGAGGGGAAGATTGGGGGGACATCAGGGGGTGAAGAGGGGGAGATAAAGGGATATCAGGGGAGGAAGAGGGGGAGATCGGAGAGGGAGACATCGGACGTCGGAGCAGGGTTGAAAGGTAGGTTGATTTTGTGTTTTAACTTTGTGCAATGGTCTTTTATTTAATTTATTTCGTTTTTTTTTGCCTGATCCGGCCCTTCATGCCTGGTTTCACGTGGGAAAGCCACCCAGGTAAGTTAAAAATCATTCTAACTACCTAATATGCCACAAGTAAAGTGCCTCAATGAAGTACATTTGGTTCTTTAACTATCAGCTTTAATTGCCGGCGGGAGTTCCAGATTCGGGATGCCCGCGCGGACACAGGTGGGAAACTCGGAAGTTGGCAGGTTGGAGCCGGCTTCTGAACCCGCTCTGCATTTCTGCAATTTTTGCAGCCCCCAACGCACCCGCAATTTAAGTTTAAAATTGAGCCCAATGCCTCAAAAGTAATTCACGTCTGGGGAACACTTTCCGATGTCACGAGAAGATATCAACGCAATTTCTTTCCTTTGCTCTCTATTTCTTGCTTATCTTACTAAGGAGATTTTCTCTGTCAGATTACTCTCCCGTTAACTCCTAATATCAGAAATTATTTAGAATGAACTTTAATAGTACATGCATTACTAAAAATGCAAAATTAATGTCCCAATCTGTTGGAGTTTGCATTGATGAATTTCACCTCATTGGCAACAATTTGGGAAGCAGCCAAGGTGTGTAATTAAAAATATATTCATGATATCTGGAAAATAATTGTCAAATAATCAAAGTTAGAAGCTTTAATACGGAAAATTAAAGGATTAAAGGAAAGAACCAAGAGCCTGTGATCCACTGGGCCTCATTGAATCAGGAGAAATAATCAAAAGTCACCTTACCAATGTAAAAACTGGACAAATGTAACTTTATCCAGGTCAAAATCTCAAGCATTTATATCACGCCTTTAACGTAGTAAAACATCCCAAGGTGCTTCACAGGAGCGTAATCAGAAATTTGACACTGAGCCACATAAAGAGATATTAGGACAAGTGACCAAAAGCTTGGTCAAAGAGGTAGGTTTTAAGGACCATCTTAAAGGAGGAGAGAGAGGTAGCGAGACGGAGAGGTTTAGGGAGTGAATTCCAGAGCTTTGGGCCCAGGCAGTTGACGACACGGCCACCAATGGTGGAGCGATGGAAATCAGGGGTGCACAAGAGACCAGAATTGGAGCAGCGCAGAGATCCGGGAGGGTTGTTGAGCTGGAGGAGGTTACAGACAGAGGGAGGGGCGAGGCCATGGAGGGATTTGAACACAAGGATGAGAATTTTAAAATCGAGGCATTGCCAGACTGGGAGCCAATGTAGGTCAGTGAGCCTTGTTACAGATAACTGTGCTCATCCCAAACTGTCCAGGAGGTTGGGGTGTTTTACAAAACCGCATTGACAATGAAGAGCCTCAGGTCACCGTCCAGAATGCCTCAACCTGTCGTGGTTGGAAAATTGTGAGCAGCGTATAGCGGAGCAACTCGTACGCCCTGCCATCAGTACAGATCAGTAACATTCCCGTGTAGAGATTTTCTCCCTGTTGGTGATTCTGGTTTAGTGACTCCAAGCAGAACTGCAAAGGAACTGAGTGAAAACTAAAGGGTAACTTTACGAATTCGCGCTCCCATTGTGGAGCTTCCCTTGATCGATGCCCCAAACAGACAGGACTTCACTGTCTAAAGGTGCAGGGAGCTTGTGACCAGCTTTGAAAGGTTAAATAGTTGGTGAATCGGTAACAAGGGGACGCGGACTGAGGAGCATCGCCAGAAGAACGAAGAGGGAAGTTAGAATAAATGTATTCACACAGAGGGTTATTGGAACAGGGAATGCTTTAGGACAAGGGACTTTTGAGGTGGAGGCTGTAACATCATGTTAAAGGCACTTGGACAAGAATCTGAAAAAGGAACAATATAAAGGAATACGGGGAAAGGGCGAGGAAATGGGACGACAGCCAATAGTTCCAGTTGAAGAGCTAGTACTGGCACAGGTGCGATGGGCCAAATGGCCCCCTTGTGTGCTGTAAATTCTATGATTCCAATTGGAATGTGACTCTCACAAGTCGGAGAAGAGACAAAGTACAACTCAACATCACCTCCCAAACAAAGGAAATTAACCGAGACTATCAAACTGTGCCATCTTCACTTATCACCATATCTAACCACAACACTTGAAATCCTTCTTATTGGATGTTGCTTAGAATAAGCCAGCAAATCTGTTATTCAATAGTAAAGTCAGTCACTGGAACCAACCAGATTACTCAGAAAATCATTGGAATTACTTTCAGGTTCAGATTTGTTCTAACTCATTTGAACTTGTGTCTCTCAGCTGTGTTCTACAGAGGTGACAGAGTATCAAATAGACAGCCCTGTTTACTCTTAAATCGAGGAAACACCAAAGATTAGACCAGGAAACATGGCGCACAATTTTCCCATGATGAGCTCTAGCAGATGTTTGCCTCTGGTTTTCACTCCCCCCGCCCCCCCGCCCCCCCGACCTACTGAAAGAAAAGAAAGAACTTGTATTTATATCGCACTTTTCACAGCCTCAGGACGTCCAAAGTCTAGAGTATGAGAGTAAACTAGCAGGGAACATAAAAACTGACTGTAAAAGCTCCTATAAATATGTCAAGAGAAAAAGATTAGTGAAGACAAATGTAGGTCCCTTACAGTCAGAAATGGGGGAAATTATAATGGGGAACAAAGAAATGGCAGAACAATTAAACACATACTTTGGTTCTGTCTTCACAAAGGAGGACATAAATAACCTCCCGGAAATGTTAGGGAACCAAGTGTCTAATGAGAGGGAGGAACTGAAGGAAACCAGTATTGGTAAAAAAAATAGTGCGAGGGAAATTAATGGGGCTAAAGGCTGACAAATCCCTAGGGCCTGATAATCTACATCCCAGAGTACTAAAGGAAGTGGCCCTGGAAATAGTGGATGCATTGGTGATCATCTTCCAAAATTCTATAGACTCTGGAACAGTTCCTACAGATTGGAGGGTGGCAAATGTAACCCCACTATTTAAAAAAGGAGGGAGAGAAAAAACAGGGAATTACAGACCAGTTAGCCTAACATCAATAGTGGGGAAAATGCTAGAGTCCATTATAAAAGATGTGATAACAGAACACTTGAAGGGCATTAACGGGATTGGACAAAGTCAGCATGGGTTTATGAAAGGGAAATCATGCTTAACAAATCTACTGGAGTTTTTTGAGGACGTAACTAGTAGAATAGATAGGGGAGAACCAGTGGATGTGGTGTATTTGGATTTTCAGAAGGCTTTTGATAAGGTCCCACACAAGAGGTTAGTGTGCAAAATTAAAGCACATGGGATTGGGGGGAATATACTGGCATGGATTGAGAATTGGTTGACAGACAGGAAACAGAGAGTAGGAATAAACGGATCTTTTTCCGGGTGGCAGGCAGTGACTAGTGGGGTACCGCAGGGATCAGTGCTTGGGCCCCAGCTATTCACAATATATATCAATGATTTGGATGAGGGAACAAAATGTAACGTTTCCAAGTTTGCAGACGACACAAAGCTGGGGTGGAACGTGAGCTGTGAGAAGGATGCAAAGAGGCTCCAATGTGATTTAGACAAGTTGGGTGAGTGGGCAAGAACATGGCAGATGCAGTATAACGTGGATAAATGTGAGGTTATCCACTTTGGTTGTAAAAACAGAAAGGCAGATTATTATCTGAATGGTGATAGATTGGGAAAAGGGGAGGTGCAACGAGACCTGGGTGTCCTTGTACACCAGTCGCTGAAAGCGAGCATTCAGGTGCAGCAAGCAGTTAGGAAGGCGAATGGTATGTTGGCCTTCATTGTAAGAGGATTTGAGTACAGGAGCAGGGATGTTTTACTGCAGTTATACAGGGCCTTGGTGAGACCACATCTGGAGTATTGTGTGCAGTTTTGGTCTCCTTATCTGAGGAAGGATGTCCTTGCCATGGAGGGAGTGCAACAAAGGTTTACCAGACTGATTCCTGGGATGGCAGGACTGACGCATGAGGAGAGATTGGGTCGACTAGGCCTATATTCACTAGAGTTTAGAAGAATGAGAGGTGATCTCATCGAAACATATAAAATTCTAACAGGACTAGACAGGCTAGATGCAGGGAGGATGTTCCTGATGGCTGGGGAGTCCAGAACCAGGTGTCACAGTCTCAGGATACGGGGTATGCCATTTAGAACCGAGATGAGGAGAAATTTCTTCACTCAGAGGGTGGTGAACCTGTGGAATTCTCTACCACAGAAGGCAGTGGAGGCCAAGTCATTAGATGTATTCAAGAAGGAGATAGATATATTTCTTAATGCTAAAGGGATCAAGGGATATGGGGAAAAAACGGGAACAGGATACTGAGTTAGACGATCAGCCATGATCATTTTGAATGGCAGAGCAGGCCCGAAGGGCCGAATGGCCTACTCTTGTTCCTACTTTCTATATTTCTATGTTACTTTACAGGCAATGAAGTATTTTTGAAGTGTAGTCACTGTTGTAATGTAGGAAATACAGCAGTCAATTTGTGCACAGCAAGGTCCCACAAACAGCAATGTGTTAATGACCAGATAATCTGTTTTTTGTTGATGTTAGTTGAGGAATAAATCTTGGCCAGGACACCACAGAAAACTCCCCTGCTCTTCTTCGAAACAGTGCCATGGAATCTTTTCTGTCTATCTGAGAGGGGTCAGACAGGGCCTCGGTTTAAGGTCTCATCCAAAAAACAGCACCTCCAACAATGCAGTACCCCCTCAGTACTGCACTGGAGTGTCAGCCTAGATTTTGTGCTCAAGTCTCTGGAGTGGGACTTGAATCCATGACCTCCTTATTCAGAGACCAGAGTGCTGCCCCTGAGCCCAGCTGACAGTGATACTGGGTTAGGGTTCCACTGGGATTGGTCGCATTCCCCATCCAAGGCCAGTATTTATATGTGGCTTTCACCCCTGAATGGCCTGGCTCTAATTTTAAGATTGTGCCCTCTTGTTCTCAACTCCCCCACCAGAGGAAATAGTTTCTCTGCATCTACCCTATCGAATCCCTTAACCATTTTAGATCACATCCTCAACCTTCTATACTCAAGGGAATACAAGCCAAGTCCATGCAACCTGGCCTCTCTATTTAACCCTTTAAGCCCCACTACCATTCTGGTGAATCTGCGCTGCACCCCTTCCTGAGATGCAGTGCCCAAAACTGAACCCAGTGCTCCAGATAGGGTCTGACCAAGACTCTGTACAAGTGAAGCATCACTTCCTCACTTTTGTATTCCAGCCCCCTTCAGATAAAGGCCAACATTCCATTTGCCTTTTTGATTACTTTTTAGTACCTGTACACTAGCTTTTAGTGATTTGTGTACCTGGACACCCAAATCCCTTTCCCCCTTTCTCAGCTCCTTGCCTCTCAATAACAAGAAAATACTCCAATTCCTTGGCTTTTTATTGGCATCCACTCCGCCTCCCCCCTCCTCTTCCCTGTCCCCCTGTCATTGCTTACTACCACCAGCCAAAAATAGTCATGAAAATTAGAGAGCTGGGGAGTAGCAGTCCAAAAAGGTGATTGTAGATTTCCAATTATTCATCAAAATAACATTCCTACCAAAATTATCCTCTCTTCCCCCAATAATGGGAAAATCCCGATCCAATGCTTTGATTTGTGAACACGTTGGGTGGGAGGGGAGGATGCAGGGAGATCTCCTAATCCTCCTTCAAAGGAGATCCCCTAATCCTCCTTCTAGGGAGATCCCCTAATCCTCCTTCTAGGGAGATCCCCTAATCCTCTTTCTAGGGAGATCTCCTAATCCTCCTTCAAAGGAGATCCCCTAATCCTCTTTCTAGGGAGATCTCCTAATCCTCGTTCAAAGGAGATCCCCTAATCCTCCTTCTAGGGAGATCTCCTAATCCTCCTTCAAAGGAGATCCCCTAATCCTCCTTCTAGGGAGATCCCCTAATCCTCTTTCTAGGGAGATCCCCTAATCCTCCTTCAAAGGAGACCTCCTAATCCTCCTTCCAGGGAGATCTCCTAATCCTCCTTCAAAGGAGATCCCCTAATCCTCCTTCTAGGGAGATCCCCTAATCCTCCTTCAAAGGAGATCTCCTAATCCTCCTTCTAGGGAGATCCCCTAATCCTCCTTCTAGGGAGATCTCCTAATCCTCCTTCTAGGGAGATCCCCTAATCCTCCTTCTAGGGAGATCTCCTAATCCTCCTTCAAAGGAGATCCCCTAATCCTCCTTCTAGGGAGATCCCCTAATCCTCCTTCTAGGGAGATCTCCTAATCCTCCTTCTAGGGAGATCTCCTAATCCTCCTTCTAGGGAGATCCCCTAATCCTCCTTCAAAGGAGATCCCCTAATCCTCCTTCTAGGGAGATCCCCTAATCCTCTTTCTAGGGAGATCCCCTAATCCTCCTTCAAAGGAGATCTCCTAATCCTCCTTCAAAGGAGATCCCCTAATCCTCCTTCAAAGGAGATCCCCTAATCCTCTTTCTAGGGAGATCCCCTAATCCTCCTTCAAAGGAGATCTCCTAATCCTCCTTCAAAGGAGATCTCCTAATCCTCCTTCAAAGGAGATCCCCTAATCCTCCTTCCAGGGAGATCCCCTAATCCTCCTTCAAAGGAGATCTCCTAATCCTCCTTCAAAGGAGATCTCCTAATCCTCCTTCAAAGGAGATCCCCTAATCCTCCTTCCAGGGAGATCCCCTAATCCTCCTTCAAAGGAGATCTCCTAATCCTCCTTCAAAGGAGATCTCCTAATCCTCCTTCAAAGGAGATCCCCTAATCCTCCTTCCAGGGAGATCCCCTAATCCTCCTTCAAAGGAGATCTCCTAATCCTCCTTCTAGGGAGATCCCCTAATCCTCTTTCTAGGGAGATCCCCTAATCCTCCTTCAAAGGAGATCCCCTAATCCTCCTTCAAAGGAGATCCCCTAATCCTCCTTCAAAGGAGATCTCCTAATCCTCCTTCTAGGGAGATCTCCTAATCCTCCTTCAAAGGAGATCCCCTAATCCTCGTTCAAAGGAGATCCCCTAATCCTCTTTCTAGGGAGATCCCCTAATCCTCCTTCAAAGGAGATCCCCTAATCCTCCTTCAAAGGAGATCCCCTAATCCTCCTTCTAGGGAGATCTCCTAATCCTCTTTCTAGGGAGATCTCCTAATCCTCCTTCAAAGGAGATCCCCTAATCCTCCTTCAAAGGAGATCCCCTAATCCTCTTTCTAGGGAGATCCCCTAATCCTCCTTCAAAGGAGATCCCCTAATCCTCCTTCAAAGGAGATCCCCTAATCCTCCTTCAAAGGAGATCCCCTAATCCTCCTTCTAGGGAGACCTCCTAATCCTCTTTCTAGGGAGATCCCCTAATCCTCTTTCTAGGGAGATCTCCTAATCCTCTTTCTAGGGAGATCTCCTAAACCTTCTTCCAAAATTTTTAATTCGGGATTTCAATTTTTGATTTCATTTCTATTATAAATCTTTAAAGAAATTATTTTTAAAGAATTTTTTAAAGAAATCGAGTCATGTAGAATACAATAACTTTATAACATTCGTGTCAGAAAATTTCAAAATATCGATTAGGTTTAAAACAAGTACAATCGCACATTATTAAATTTTCACAGTCCTTGACAGATTTCACAAAATGTGAAATTAGTCAAAATCGTTATGTGGCACTGACTGGGTTTCAGATGAGAGCAGAAAGTTTCCCAGCTCTGAACCTTATCTATTAAAAGCCATCGGCTTTTGTCTATGTAAAAACTTCACATTAAAAACCATGCTGCATTGCATTATCTTTCATTAAAATGACATACAGCATCGTTCAAATTCATAATCAGCCTTAGCATTGGTCAACCTGAGATTTAATAATTATCAAGAAAATTGATCACAGGAAACAGCTTGTGAGAAAAAGAGCATTCATTAGATCCAATGATGCTTACACATGAAACACATTTGTTCCTATTTAATTGCCATTATGGATCCCATTTGAAAATATAATGCTACTTCATAATAGTGTCACTGTTACATTAAAGGCATGGTGCTAATCATTAGCCCTGGCTACTCTCTGAGACATGTCAGTGAGGAACTGCATCACAGAATCTAATTGTTAATATGCGCGGAGCCCTGGGTTCTGTTTGGACCAGAACACATATATTTCCAGACTCGTTGCGAGTGGAACGGTTTGCTCATTTTAAGCTCTTTATCCTTTCTAGGATTGGAACATAAAATTGAAAAAGTCTGTTGATCTAACACCAACTGAGAGCTGGTGACAGTGCGACTGAGAGACACATGTAGGAGAATACTTACCCATGGGGTGTGTTAAATACAGAACCACATTGAGAGATTGTAAATATGTTAATGAAAGACACTCGCTATAGCAGTGTAGGGGTCTTGGTACTGGACAAATAATCCAGAGAACGTGAGTTCAAATCCCACTGTGGCAATTTGAGAATTTGAATTCAATTTAAACAATCTGGAAATCAAAAGCTGGTATCAGTAAAAGTGACGATGAAGCTGTCAGATTATCATAAAAATGCAACTCGTTCACCAAATTGGTAACATTCTCACCCCGAGTCAGAAGATTGTGGGTTCAAAGTCCATTCCAAAGACTTGAGCACATAATCCAGGCTGACACTCCCAGTGCATTGCTGAGGGAGCGCTGCACTGTCGGAGGGTCAGTACTGAGGGAGCGCTGCACCGTCAGAGGGTCAGTACTGAGGGAGCGCTGCACTGTCGGAGGGTCAGTACTGAGGGAGCGCTGCACTGTCGGAGGGTCAGTGCAGAGGGAGCGCTGCACTGTCGGAGGGTCAGTACTGAGGGAGCGCTGCACCGTCAGAGGGTCAGTACTGAGGGAGCGCTGCACTGTCGGAGGGTCAGTACTGAGGGAGCGCTGCACCGTCAGAGGGTCAGTACTGAGGGAGTGCTGCACTGTCGGAGGGTCAGTACTGAGGGAGCGCTGCACTGTCGGAGGGTCAGTACTGAGGGAGCGCTGCACCGTCAGAGGGTCAGTACTGAGGGAGCGCTGCACTGTCGGAGGGTCAGTACTGAGGGAGCGCTGCACCGTCAGAGGGTCAGTACTGAGGGAGTGCTGCACTGTCGGAGGGTCAGTACTGAGGGAGCGCTGCACTGTCGGAGGGTCAGTACTGAGGGAGTGCTGCACTGTCGGAGGGTCAGTACTGAGGGAGTGCTGCACCGTCAGAGGGTCAGTACTGTGGGAGCGCTGCACTGTCGGAGGGTCAGTACTGAGGGAGCGCTGCACTGTCAGAGGGTCAGTACTGAGGGAGTGCTGCACTGTCAGAGGGTCAGTACTGAGGGAGTGCTGCACTGTCAGAGGGTCAGTACTGAGGGAGCGCTGCACTGTCGGAGGGTCAGTACTGAGGGAGCGCTGCACTGTCGGAGGGTCAGTACTGAGGGAGTGCTGCACTGTCAGAGGGTCAGTACTGAGGGAGCGCTGCACTGTTGGAGGGTCAGTACTGAGGGAGCGCTGCACTGTCGGAGGGTCAGTACTGAGGGAGTGCTGCACTGTCGGAGGGTCAGTACTGAGGGAGCGCTGCATTGTCGGAGGGTCAGTACTGAGGGAGTGCTGCACTTTTGGAGGGGCAGTAGTGAGGGAGTGCTGCACTGTCGGAGGGTCAGTACTGAGGGAGTGCTGCACTGTCGGAGGGTCAGTACAGAGGGAGTGCTGCACTGTCGGAGCTGCCATCTTTCGGATGAGACATTAAACCGGGGCCCAGTGTCCTGGCCAATATTTATCCCTCAACCAACATCACTAAAACAGATTATCTGGTCATTTATCTCATTGCTGTTTGTGGGATCTTGCTGTGTGCAAATTGGCTGCTGCGTTTCCTACATTACAACAGTGACTACACTTCAAAAGTATTTAATTGGCTGTAAAGCACTTTGGGACATCCTGAGGTCATGAAAGGCGCTATATAAATGCAAGTTCTTTCTTTCCTTTTTCTTTAATGTCCTTTCGGGAAGGAAACCGGCCGTCCTTACCTGGTCTGGGCCTATTGACTCCAGTCCCACACCAACGTGGTTGACTCTTAACTGCCCTCTGAAGTGGCCTAGTGAGACACTCAGTTATCATAGAATCATAGAATCGTACAGCACAGAAGGAGGCTATTCGGCCCATCATGCCTGTGCCGGCTCTTCGAAAGAACTAACCAATTAGTTCTATTCCCCTGCTCTTTCCCCATAGCCCTGCAAATTTCTCTTTTTCAAGTATTTGTCCGATTCCCTTTTGAAAGTTATTACTGAATCTGCTTCCACCGCCCTTTCAGGCAGCGCATTCCAGATCATAACAACTCGCTGCGTAAAAACAAATCCTCCTCATCTCCCCACTGGTTCTGTTGCTAATTATCTTAAATCTGTGTCCTTCTATCAGTGGAAACAGTTTAACCCTCTCTACTCTCAATGCAAGGAGTCTAGTGAATAAGGCGGATGAGCTGAGGGCACAGATAGACACGTGGAAATATGATATCATAGCGATAACTGAAACATGGCTTAAAGAGGGGCAGGAATGGCAGCTCAATGTTCCTGGTTACAGGGTTTTCAGATGAGATAGAGAGGGGGATATAAAAGGAGGGGCGGGGGTGACAATATTGGTTAAAGAAACAATTACAGCTGTGAGGAGGGATGATATGTTAGAAGGATCATCAAATGAGGCCAAATGGGTTGAACTGAAAAATAAAAAAAGGGGCAGTCACACTACTGGGAGTGTACGATAGACCCCCAAATAGTCAGAGGGAGATAGAAGAGCAAATATGTAGGCAAATTTCTGAGAAGTGCAAAGACAATAGGGCAGTAATAGTAGGGGATTTCAACTATCCAAATATTAACTGGGATACAAACAGTGTGAAGGGTATAGAGGGCACAGAATTCTTAAAATGCATTCAGGGGAACTTTTTTAACCAATAAGTAGCAAGCCCAACAAGAGAGGGGGCAGTTCTGGATTTAGTTTTAGAGAATGAAGCTGGGCAGGTGGAAGGAGTATCAGTGGGAGAGCATTTTACTGATAGTGATCATAATTCAGTTAGATTCAGCATCGTTATGGAAAAGGACAAAGATAGAACAGGAGTAAAAGTTCTAAATTGGGGAAAGGCCAATTTTACTAAGCTGAGAAGTGATTGAGCAAAAGTGGACTGGAAACAGCCACTTGAAGGTTAATCAGTGTCAGAGCAGTGGGAGGTATTCAAGGGGGAGATTCAAGGGGTTCAGAGTAAACATGTTCCCACAAAGAAAAAGGGTCAGACTGCCAAATCTAGAGCCCCCTGGATGACAAGGAGCATACAGGGTAAGATAAGGCAAAAAAGGGAAGCTTATGTCAGACACTGAGAGCTCAATACTGCAGAAAGCCGAGAGGAGTCTAGAAAGTGCAGGGGTGAAATTAAAAAGGAAATTAGGAAAGCAAAGAGAGGGCATGAAAAATACTGGCAAGTAAAATCAAGGAAAACCCAAAGATGTTTTATAAATACATTAAGAGCAGGAGGATAACTAAGGAAAGAGTGGGGCCTATTAGAGACCAAAAAGGTAATCTATGTGTGGAGGCAGAAGATGTGGGGATGGTTCATAATGAATACTTTTCCTCTGTCTTCACAAAAAAGAGAGGTTCGAGAGATTGTAGTTAAGGAGGAGGAGTGTGAAATATTGGATGGGATAAACATAGTGAGAGAGGAAGTATTAAGGGGTTTAGCATCTTTGAAAGTAGATAAATCACCAGGCCCGGATGAAGTATATTCCAGACTGTTAAGAAGCAAGGGAGGAAATAGCGGAGGCTCTGACCATCATTTTCCAATCCTCCCTGGATACAGGCGTGGTACTGGAGGATTGGAGGACTGAGAACGTTGTACCATTGTTTAAAAGGGGGGAAAGGAATAGACCAAGTAATTACAGGCCAGTCAATCTAACCTCGGTGGTGGGCAAATTATTGGAATCAATTCTAAGGGACAGCATAAATCGTCATTTAGAAAGGCACGGAGTAATCAAGGACAGTCAGCATGGATTTGTTAAGGGAAGTTCCTGTCTGACTAACCTGATTGAATTTTTTGAGGAGGTAACAAGGAGGGTCGGTGAGGTAGCACGTTTGATGTAGTCTACATGGATTTTAGCAAGGCTTTTGACAAGGTCCCACATGGCAGACTGGTCAGCAAAGTGAAGGCCCATAGGATCCAAGGGAGAGTGGCAAGTTGGATCCAAAATTGGCTCAGTGACAGGAAGCAAAGGGTAATAGTTGATGGGTGTTTTTGTGACTGGAAGGCTGTTTCCAGTGGGGTGCTGCAGGGCTCAGTGCTAGGTCCCTTGCTTTTTGTGATATATATTAATGATTTAGACTTAAATGTAGGGGGCATGATTAAGAAGTTTGCAGATGATACAAAAATTGGCCGTGTGGTTGATAGTGAGGAGGAAAGCTGTGGACTGCAGGAAGATATCAATGGACTGGTCAGGTGGGCAGAAAAGTGGCAAATGGAATTCAATCCGGAGAAGTGTGAGGTAATGCATTTGGGGAGGGCAAACAAGGCAAGGAAATTCACAATAAATGGGAGGATATTGAGAAGTGTAGAGGAACAGAGGTACCTTGGAGTGCATGTCCACAGATCCCTTAAGGTAGCAGGACATATAGATGAGGTGGTTAAGAAGGCATATGGGATACTTTCCTTTATTAGCCAAGGCATAGAATGTAACAGCAGGGAGGTTATGCTGGAACTGTATAAAACACTGGTTAGGCCACAGCTTGAGTACTGTGTACAGTTCTGGTCACCACATTACAGGAAAGATGTGATTGCACTAGAGAGGGTACAGAGGAGATTTACGAGGATGTTGCCAGGACTGGAGAATTTTAGCTGTGAGGAAAGATTGGATAGGCTGGGGTTCTTTTCTTTGGAACAAAGGAGGCTGAGGGCTAAGTGAGATCGGAGGGGGATAAAGGAGCGCCCGAGAGCGAGAGAGCTGAGCTAAGGGAGATCGGAGGGGAATAAAGGAGGGCCCGAGAGCGAGAGAGCTGAGCTAAGGGAGATCGGAGGGAGGGGGATAAAGGAGGGCCCGAGAGCGAGAGAGCTGAGCTAAGGGAGATCGGAGGGAGGGGGATAAAGGAGGGCCCGAGAGCGAGAGAGCTGAGCTAAGGGAGATCGGAGTGGGATAAAGGAGGGCCCGAGGGCGGGAGAGCTGAGCTAAGGGAGATCGGAGGGAGGGGGATAATGGAGGGCCCGAGAGTGGGAGAGCTGAGCTAAGGGAGATCGGAGGGAGGGGGATAATGGAGGGCCCGAGAGCGGGAGAGCTGAGCTAAGGGAGATCGGAGGGAGATCGGAGGGCCCGAGAGCGGGAGAGCTGAGCTAAGGGAGATCGGAGGGAGGGGGATAAAGGAGGGCCCGAGAGCGGGAGAGCTGAGCTAAGGGAGATCGGAGGGGGATAAACTGGGACCAGCGGAGTTCCAGAGGTGACGTCACCAGTGAAAAAGTGACGCAGCGAGGGGAGGCAGCTGATTGGTGAGTAGGTTCAGGTGAGTATTTCTACTATTCTACAGTAACTAAAGTAAAAAGAAAGGGAAGGTCTGCAGGTCTTATAGCAAGTAGCGTTTTTTAGTGAATCAAGGTCCTTCGTGTAGTTAACATTCTCGAAATTAAGAGTAATTTAAAGGAGTAAACTCCTTAAAGGGAGTAACTAACGAGCTTAATCTAAGGCAAGTCATGGCAGCAGAGCTCGCACCCGTGATATGCTCCCCCAGCACTATGTGGGAAGTCATGGACACTACAGGTGTCCCTGGCGACCATGTGTGCAGGAAGTGTGTCCAGCTGCAGCTACTGGCTAACTGTCCTTTGGAGCTGGAGCTGCGGGTGGATTCACTGTGGAGCATCCGCGATGCTGAGATTATCGTGGATAGCACGTTCAGTGAGGTGGTCACACCGCAGGTAAAGATTACACAGGCAGAAAGGAAATGGGTGACCGCCAGGCAGAGTAAAAGGACTAGGCAGGTAGAGCAGGAGTCCCCTGGGGCCATCTCCCTCTCAAACAGATATTGTGCTTTGGATATTGTTGGGGGAGATGGCTTATCAGGGGAAAGCAGCAAGAGTCAAGACCGTGGCACCACGAGTGACTCAACTGCACAGGAGGGGAGGAAAAAGAATGGGAGAGTAATAGCGATCGGGGATTCCATCGTAAGGGGAACAGATAGGCGTCTCTGCGGCCGCAGACGTGACTCCAGGATGGCTTGTTGCCTCCCTGGTGCCAGGGTCAAGGACGTCACTGAGCGGCTGCAGGGCATTCTGAAGGGGGAGGGTGAACAGCCAGAGGTCGTGGTCCATATCGGTACCAATGACATCGGTAAAAAGGGATGAGGTCCTGCAAGCAGAATATAGGGAGTTAGGAAATAAATTAAAAAGCAGGACCTCTAAGGTAGTAATCTCAGGATTACTCCCAGTGCCACGTGCTAGCGAGAGCAGAAATAGGAGAATAGACCAGACGAATGCGTGGCTTGAGAGATGGTGTAGGAGGGAGGGGTTTAAATTCCTGAGGCATTGGGACCGATTCTGGGAAAGGCGGGACCTGTAGAAGCCGGACGGGTTGCACCCAAGCAGAACTGGGACCAATATCCTCGCGGGGGCATTTGCTAGTTCTGTTGGGGAGGGTTTAAACTAGTCTGGCAGGGGGATGGGAACCAAAGGGCAGGTACAGATAGGACAAATTCAGACCAGGAAACGGGAAGGAGAAAAGCAGTTAGTGACGTAGTTAGTGATTCAGAAAGGCAGAAGAAGCAAAGGTTAAATAGTGTTCAGCACAGGAATTTGATGGGGTTAAAGGGGATATACTTCAATGCAAGGAGTATTACAAACAAAGCAGATGAGCTAAGGGCACAGATAGACACATGGCAGCATGATATCATTGCTATAACGGAAACCTGGCTTAAAGAGGGGGATAATTGGCAGCTCAATATCCCTGGATATAGAGTTTTCAGACAGGATAGAGTGGGTGATAAAAAAGGAGGGGGGGTAGCATTATTGGTTAAAGAATCAATCACAGTTGTAAGAAGGGATGATATGCTAAATGGATCATCAATCGAGGCCATATGGGTTGAGCTAAGAAATAAAAAAGGGGCAGTCACACTACTAGGAGTGAACTATTGACGCCCGAATAGCGAAAGGGAGATAGAAGAACAAATGTGCAGGCAAATTTCTGAGTGCAAAAATAAGAGGGCAATAATAGTCGGGGACTTCAACTACCCGATCATCAACTGGGATTCAAACAGTGTGAGGGGCACAGAGGGCGCAAAATTCCTGATCGGTGACCAGGAGAACTTTTTTAGCCAGTACGTGACAAGCCCAACAAGAGGGGATGCAATTCTAGATTTAGTCCTGGGACATGAAGATGGGCAAGTGGGTGAAATGACAGTGGGTGACCATATTGGGGGTAGTGCCCACAATTCAGTTAGTTTTAGCATTATTATGGAAAAGGACAGAGTTAAATCAGGAGTAAACGTTTTAAATTGGGGGAAGGCAAATTTTACGGAACTAAGAGGTGATTTGGCAGAAGTGGACTGGACACAACTACTTGAGGAGAAATCAGTGGCAAGCCAGTGGGAGGCATTAAAAAGTGAAATTCTACGGGTACAATGCAGACACGTCCCCTCATAGAAAAAGGGTGGCACTGCCAAATCTAGAGCCCCCTGGTTGTCTAGAAGTATACGGGGCAAGATAAAGCAGAAAAAGAAAGCTTATGACTGTCACAGAAAACTAAATACTGCAGAAAGCCTGGAGGAGTATAAAAAGTACAGGGATGACGTAAAAAAAGGAAATAAGGAGAACAAAGAGAGGGCATGTAAGAATATTAGCTAGTAAGATTAAAGAAAACCCAAAGATGTTTTATCAGTACATTAAGAACAAGAGGATAGTTAAGGAAAAGGTGGGACCTATCAGGGATGATCAGGGTAACTTGTGTGTAGAAGCAGAGGATGTGGGTAGGGTTTTAAATGAATATTTTGTCTCTGTATTCACAAAGGAAAGGGATGATCCGGACGCAGTAGTTAAAGAGGAGAGATGTGAAATATTGGATAAGGTAAAAGTAACGAGAGAGGGAGTACGAGAGGGACTGGAATCCTTGAAAGTTGATAAGTCACCAGGGCCGGATGGATTGTTTCCTAGGCTATTGAAGGAAGCCAGAGAGGAAATAGCGGATGCTCTGAGGATCATTTTCCAATCCTCACTAGATACAGGGGAGGTACCAGAGGACTGGAAGACTGCAAAGGTTTTAAAACATTGTTTAAAAAGGGTACGAGGGAAAGGACGAACAATTATAGGCCGGTCAGTCTTACCTCGGTGGTGCGCAAACTATTAGAATCAATACTGAGAGATAGGATAAACTGTCACTTGGAAAGGCATGGTATAATCAGGGATAGTCAGCGTGGATTTGATCAGGGAAGGTCATACCTTAAAAATCTGATTAAATTCTTTGAGGAAGTGACAAGGAGGATTGATGAGGGTAGTGCAGTGGATGTTGTCTGCATGGATTTTAGTAAGGCATTTGACAAGGTCCCACATGGCAGGCTGGTCAGAAAGGTAAAAGCCCATGGGATACAGGGAAATGTGGCGAATTGGATCCAAAATTGGCTCTGTAACAGGAAACAAAGGGTAAAGGTCGATGGATGTCTTTGCGAATGGAAATCCGTTTCCGGTGGTGTGCCACAGGGCTCA
Source organism: Heptranchias perlo (assembly GCF_035084215.1). NCBI lineage: Eukaryota > Metazoa > Chordata > Chondrichthyes > Hexanchiformes > Hexanchidae > Heptranchias > Heptranchias perlo. The sequence goes on along the minus strand of NC_090342.1, from coordinate 2,299,724 downwards.
GTGTTGGGTCCCTTGCTGTTTGTGGTATATATTAATGATTTGGACTTGAATGTAGGGGGCATGATTGGCAAATTTGCAGACGACACAAGAATTGGCCGTGTAGTTGATAGTGAAGAGGATAGCTGTAGACTCCAAGAAGATATCAATGGGTTGGTGGAGTGGGCGGAAAAGTGGCAAATGGAGTTCAACGCGGGGAAGTGTGAGGTAATGCACTTAGGGAGGGCAAACAGTAAAAGGGAATACACAGTAAACGGGAATATATTGAGAGGGGTAGAGGAAGTGAGAGACCTTGGAGTGCATGTGCACAGGTCCCTGAAGGTGGCAGTACAGGTAGATAAGGTTGTGAAGAAGGCATACGGAATGCTCTCTGTTATTAGCCGAGGTATAGAATACAAAAGCAGGGATGTAATGATGGAACTGTATAAAACGCTGGTAAGGCCACAGCTGGAGTGTTGTGCGCAGTTCTGGTTACCACATTACAGGAAGGACGTAATTGCTCTGGAGAGAGTGCAGAGAAGATTTACAAGAATGTTGCCAGGGCTTGAAAATTGCAGCTGCGAGGAGAGATTGGATAGGCTGGGGTTGTTTTCCTTCGAGCAGAGGAGGCTGAGGGGAGACTTGATTGAGGTGTGCAAAATTATGAGGGGCCCAGATAGAGTAGACAGGAAGTACCTGATTCCCCTAGTGGAGAGTTCAAGAACTAGAGGACATAGATTTAATCTGATTGGCGGAAGGATTAGAGGGGACTTGACGGAAACTTTTTTACCCAGAGGGTGGTGGGTGTATGGAATTCACTGCCCAAAATGGTGGTAGAGGCAGGGACCCTCAACTCTTTTAAAAAGTACCTGGACCTGCACCTAAAGTGCTGTAAGATGCAGGGCTACGGACCAAGTGCTGGAAGTTGGGATTAGAATGGGCACCTGGTTGTTCTTCGAGCCGGCGCGGACACGATGGGCCGAATGGCCCCCTTCTGTGCTGTATCTTTTCTACGGTTCTTTTCTATGGAGGGATGATTTAATTGAGGTGTATAAAATTATGACGGGACTAGATAGAGTGGATAGGGAGGACCTATTTCCCTTAGCAGAGGGGTCAGTGACCAGGGGGCATAGATTTAAAGTAATTGGTAGAAGGATTAGAGGGGAGCTGAGGAGAATTTTTTTCACCCAGAGGGTGGTGGGGGTCTGGAACTCACTGCCTGAGAGGGTGGGAGAGGCAGAAACCCTCAACTCATTTAAAAAGTACCTGGATGTTCACTTCAAGTGCTGTCACCTACAGGGCTACGGACCAAGAGCTGGAAAGTGGGATTAAGCTGGTTGGCTCTTTTTCAGCCGCCACACACACAATGGGCTGAATGGCCTCCTTCTGTGCCATAAATTTCTATGATTTTCTATGATTCTATCAAAACCCTTCATAATTTTGAACACCTCTATCAAATCTCCCCTTAACCTTCTTTGCTCTGAAGAGAACAATCCCAGCTTCTCCAGTCTCTCCTTGTGACTGAAGTCCCTCATCCCTGGTACCATTCTATTATCTTCACACGCCAGACTTGGAGCACTGTGCACAGTTCTGGTCTCCATCTTACAAAAAGGATATAAAGGCACTGGAGAAGGTGCAAAAAAGATTTACTCGGATGATACCAGATGAGAGAGGTTATAACTATCGGGAAAGACTGAACAGGCTGGGGCTCTTTTCTCTAGAAAAGAGAAGGCTGAGGGGTGACCTGATAGAGGTCTTTAAAATTATGAAGGGATTTAAAGGGCAGAAGTAGAGAAGATGTTTCCACTTCTGGGGAGTCTGAAACCAGGGGTCATAAATGTGTCCAATAGGGAATTCAGGAGAAACTTCTTTACTCAGAGTGGTTAGAATGTGGAACCATAAGGATTAACTGAGGCGAATAGCATAGATGCATTTAAGGGGAAGCTAGATAAACACATGAGGGAGAAAGGAAAGAAGGATATGCTGATAGGGTGAGATGAAGTAGGGAGGGAGGAGGCGTAAACACCAGCATAGGCCAGTTGGGCCGAATGGCCTATTTCTGTTCTGTAAATTCTATGTAATTCTATGTAAGGCCCACCACCGTCTTCTGAGGGTAACTAAGCATGGGCATCAGACTTGGTTAGGAAGTTGGCTGAGCGAAAGGCGACAGAGAGTAGGGATATTGGGAAGGTACTCACATTGGCAGGATGTGACTAGTGGAGTCCCGCAGGGATCTGTCTTGGGGCCTCAATTATTCACAATATTTATTAACGACTTAGATGAAGGCATAGAAAGTCTCATATCTAAGTTTGCCGATGACACATAGATTGGTGGCATTGTAAGCAGTGGAGATGAAAACATAAAATTACAAAGCGATATTGATAGATTAGGTGAATGGGCAAAACTGTGGCAAATGGAATTCAATGTAGACAAATGTGAGGTCATCCACTTTGGATCAAAAAAGGATAGAACAGGGTACTTTCTAAATGGTTAAAAAGTTAAAAACAGTGGATGTCCAAAGGGACTTAGGGGTTCAGGTACATAGATCATTGAAGAGTCATGAACAGGTGCAGAAAATAATCAAGAAGGTTAATGGAATGTTGGCCTTTATATCTAGAGGACTGGAGTACAAGGGGGCAGAGGTTATGCTGCAGCCAAACAAAACCCTGGTTAGACCGCACCTGGAGTACTGTGAGCAGTTCTGGGCACTGCACCTTCGGAAGGACATATTGGCCTTGGAGGGAGTGCAGCGTAGGTTTACTAGAATGATACCCGGACTTCAAGGGTTAAGTTACGAGGAGAGATTACACAAATTGGGGTTGTATTCTCTGGAGTTTTGAAGGTTAAGTGGTGATCTGATCAAAGTTTATAAGATATTAAGGGGAACAGATAGGATGGATAGAGAGAAACTATTTCCGCTGGTTGGGGATTTTAGGAGTAGAGAGCACAGTCTAAAAATTAGAGCCAGACCTTTCAGGATCGAGATTAGAAAACATTTCTACACACAAAGGGTGGTAGAAGTTTGGAACTCTCTTCCGCAAACGGCAATTGATACTAGCTCAATTGCTAAATTTAAATCTGAGATAGATAGCTTTTTGGCAACCAAAGGTATTAAGGGATATGGTCCAAAGGCAGGTATATGGAGTTAGATCACAGATCAACCATGATCTTATCAAATGGCGGAGCAGGCACGAGGGGCTGAATGGCCTACTCCTGTTCCTATGTTCCTAAATCGTGTTTAACCAATTTATTAGAGTTCTTTGAGGAAGTAATAAGCAACGTGGATAAAGGGGATCCTGTGGATGTGGTGTACTTGGATTTCCAGAAGGCTTTTGACAAGGTGCCACAGAGGCTACTACACAAAATAAGAGCTCATGGTGTAGGGGGTAACATATTAGCATGGATAAAGGATTGGTTAGCTAACAGGAAACAGAGAGTAGGCATAAATGGGTCGTTTTCAGGTTGGCAAGATGTAACGAGTGGAGTGCCACAGGGATCAGTACTTGGGCCTCAACTATTTACAATCTATATCAATGACTTGGATGAAGGGACCGAATGTATGGTTGCTAAATTTGCTGATGACACAAAGGTAGGTAGGAAATTAAGTTGTGAAGAGGACATAAGGAGTCTGTAAAGGGATGTAGATAGGTTAAGTGAGTGAGCAAAAATTTGGCAGATGGAGTATAATGTGGGAAAATGTGAACTTGTCCACTTTGGCAGGAGGAATAGAAAAGCAGTATATTTTTTAAATGGAGAGATTGCAGAACTCTGAGGGACAGAGGGATCTGGGTGTCCTGGTACATGAATCACAAAAAGTTAGTATGCAGGTACAGCAAGTGATTAGGAAGGCAAATGGAATGTTGTCATTTATTGCAAGGGGAATGGAATATAAAAGTAGAGATGTTTTGTTACAGTTGTGCAGGGCATTGGTGAGACCACATCTAGAATACTGTGTGCAGTTTTGGTCTCCTTATTTAAGAAAGGACATAATTGCTTTGGAGAAGGTTCACTCGACTTATCCCTGGGATGAGGAGGTTATCTGATGAGGAAAGGTTGGACAAGTTGGGCCTGTATACACTGGAGTTTAGAAGAATGAGAGGTGATCTTATTGAAACATATCAGATCCTGAGGGGACTCGAAGGGGTAGATGCTGAGAGGATGTTTCCCCTTGTGGGAGAGACTAGAACTGGGGGCCACAGTTTAAAAATTTAAGACGGAGATGAGGAGAAATTTTTTCTCTCAGAGGGTCGTGAGTCTGTGGAACTCCCTTCCCCAGAGAGCGGTGGAGGCAGGGTCATTGAATATTTTTAAGGCTGAGTTAGATAGATTCCTGAGTAACAAGGGAGTCAAATGTTATAGTAGGTAGACGGGAAAGTAAGGTTAAGGTCACAATCAGATCAGCCTTGATCTTATCAAATGGCAGAGCAGACTCGAGGGGCCGAATGGCCTACCCCTGCTCTTAATTCGTATGTTTGTGTGTTCGAATGAATTTCTCAAAATGTAATTAATTCTCATATTTCAGAAAATTATTCTGAAAAGGATAAACTGCAAAGTTATTTTAATATATGCAAACATTCTGATTAATATTAATAGGTTTGAGAACACTGCCATTTTTATTTATTCAGTAATCCAAATATTGCGATTTAATTCAAACAAACCAACAGTTCAAAGTCCAAAGAGACACAAACATGCATTGATGAGTTGATGCTGAATATAAAATCCCTGAGGAGCTTCAAGCCTGAATTATGCCTCAGAAATATTCTCAAGTGCTGTTCAGAATCTGTACAACATTTTATAGCCTGCACTAACAAATCTATTCACACCATGAAAAATAGCAAACTACCAGTCCTAAATCACTGAGCCATCTTCAAACTTAGTGAAGTCACACAAATTACACTTTACGGCTAACTTTATAAAGAGAAATGCACATCATTATCTCAGACAGATTGTAATGAAATAAAAGTTTTTTTTTACATATTCTATAGTTGTCATAAAACATCATTCAGAAAGAATTGTTCTTCACTCAACAAACAACTCCCTGCACGTTCCCCTCCAAGTCACACACCATCCCGACTTGGAAATATATCGGCCGTTCCTTCATCGTCGCTGGGTCAGAATCCTGGAACTCCCTTCCTAACAGCACTGTGGGAGAACCGTCACCACACGGACTGCAGCGGTTCAAGACGGCGGCTCACCACCACCTTCTCGAGGGCAATTAGGGATGGGCAATAAATGCCGGCCTCGCCAGCGACGCCCACATCTCGTGTACGAATAAACAAAAACAATTATTGGTTTACAAGCCAGAATTTGACACATGAAAACACCAGTCAGTTCCAGGTTGTTTTTGCATGGTTTCTTCTTTCTCACCATCCCCTCTCCCTCCAGTTTTCTACCCTCCCCTCCTCTCCTCTCATCGTCTACTGCATGCTCCACAACTTCACCATCACAAAGGACCAACCTTTACCACCACCTGGGCAGCAACAAGTGCAGGAGGAGCAGGTGGTGGAGCAGGAAGAGGGGAGGAGGAAGAGGAGGAGGAGAAGAAAGAGGATTAGGAGGAAGAAGAGCAGGAAGAGGATTATGAGGAAGAGGAGAAGGAGGAGAAAGAGGGGGAGGAGAAAGAGGAGGAAGAGGAGGAGAAAGAGGAGGAAGGGGAGGAGGAAGAGGATTAGGAGGAAGAGGATTAGGAGGAAGAGGAGGAAGAGGAAGAGGGGGATGAGGGGCATTGCCCACTCGACCCGCTAACTGCCCGAGCTCAGAGAGGAGCTCATCGAGGAACGCTTCACATAAATCAGCCCTCAGATTCCCAATACACCAACAGTCTCACAATCCTCACCACTGTCCTTACAACCACCATCCGATTACCTTCCTTCAGTCCAGACCTCTGGGTTTTACTCTCACTTCACTACAAAGATAAACACCAATAACAAATCCAGAATATAAAAAGATGAATTTATCGAGCAAATATTTTCAAAGCATGCCTGCATTGACCAAAAAAAATCACAACTCATCCTTGTGCGAGCCCTGAGTGTCTGTCTTGTGCGAGCCCTGAGTGCCTGTCTTGTGCGAGCCCTTAGTGTCTGTCTTGTGCGAGCCCTTAGTGTCTGTCTTGTGCGAGCCCTGAATGTCTGTCTTGTGCGAGCCCCGAGTGTCTGTTTTGTGTGAGCCCTGAGTGTCTGTCTTGTGCGAGCCCTGAGTGTCTGTCTTGTGCGAGCCCTGAGTGTCTGTCTTGTGCGAGCCCTGAGTGTCTGTCTTGTGCGAGCCCTTAGTGTCTGTCTTGTGCGAGCCCTGAATGTCTGTCTTGTGCGAGCCCTGAATGTCTGTCTTGTGCGAGCCCTTAGTGTCTGTCTTGTGCGAGCCCTGAATGTCTGTCTTGTGCGAGCCCTTAGTGTCTGTCTTGTGCGAGCCCTGAATGTCTGTCTTGTGCGAGCCCTGAGTGTCTGTCTTGTGCGAGCCCTGAATGTCTGTCTTGTGCGAGCCCTGAGTGTCTGTCTTGCGTGCTTGTTTTCCTATCTTTGTTCTTCCCCAGTGGCTGCAGTTTGGGAGGTGGAGGCAGCTGAGCTTCCATTGAGGACCCTTCAGATGGCCATGAAGGCCGCTCTGGGCCAAGAGGGCCCGGCCAGAGGCTGCCTTCCTTCAGTCCAGACCTCTGGGTTTTACTCTCACTTCACTACAAAGATAAACACCAATAACAAATCCAGAATATAAAAAGATGAATTTATCGAGCAAATATTTTCAAAGCATGCCTGCATTGACCAAAAAAAATCACAACTCATCCTTGTGCGAGCCCTGAGTGTCTGTCTTGTGCGAGCCCTGAGTGCCTGTCTTGTGCGAGCCCTTAGTGTCTGTCTTGTGCGAGCCCTTAGTGTCTGTCTTGTGCGAGCCCTGAATGTCTGTCTTGTGCGAGCCCCGAGTGTCTATCTTGTGCGAGCCCCGAGTGTCTGTTTTGTGTGAGCCCTGAGTGTCTGTCTTGTGCGAGCCCTGAGTGTCTGTCTTGTGCGAGCCCTGAGTGTCTGTCTTGTGCGAGCCCTGAGTGTCTGTCTTGTGCGAGCCCTTAGTGTCTGTCTTGTGCGAGCCCTGAATGTCTGTCTTGTGCGAGCCCCGAGTGTCTGTCTTGTGCGAGCCCTGAATGTCTGTCTTGTGCGAGCCCTGAGTGTCTGTCTTGTGCGAGCCCTGAGTGTCTGTCTTGTGCGAGCCCTGAATGTCTGTCTTGTGCGAGCCCTGAATGTCTGTCTTGTGCGAGCCCTGAGTGTCTGTCTTGTGCGAGCCCTGAATGTCTGTCTTGTGCGAGCCCTGAGTGTCTGTCTTGTGCGAGCCCTGAATGTCTGTCTTGTGCGAGCCCTTAGTGTCTGTCTTGTGCGAGCCCTGAATGTCTGTCTTGTGCGAGCCCTTAGTGTCTGTCTTGTGCGAGCCCTGAATGTCTGTCTTGTGCGAGCCCTGAGTGTCTGTCTTGTGCGAGCCCTGAATGTCTGTCTTGTGCGAGCCCTGAGTGTCTGTCTTGTGCGAGCCCTGAATGTCTGTCTTGTGCGAGCCCTGAGTGTCTGTCTTGGGTGCTTGTTTTCCTATCTTTGTTCTTCCCCAGTGGCTGCAGTTTGGGAGGTGGAGGCAGCTGAGCTTCCATTGAGGACCCTTCAGATGGCCATGAAGGCCGCTCTGGGCCAAGAGGGCCCGGCCAGAGGCTGCCTTCCTTCAGTCCAGACCTCTGGGTTTTACTCTCACTTCACTACAAAGATAAACACCAATAACAAATCCAGAATATAAAAAGATGAATTTATCGAGCAAATATTTTCAAAGCATGCCTGCATTGACCAAAAAAAATCACAACTCATCCTTGTGCGAGCCCTGAGTGTCTGTGCCGGCTGGCTGTGTGGCACTGACATGGGCACTGGCGGAATGTCTGGCCAGGGAGAAGACATCCTGAGAGAGGACAGCAGGTGCCTCCCCCATGGAGCAAGGCCACTCTCCTGGGTCTGGGCCTCAGCACTGTTGGGGCTTTGCTGGAAAACACTGTGCAGGAGTGAGGTGATGCTCTGGGAGCCCTCGTCTACACTGGCCCCCAAAGCCATGTCGGCAGCCGTCTGAGCTTCCATGGCAGCTGTCCAAAGACATCGGCCTCAATGACATCGGGCCTCGGGACATCCGATCAGCTCCAATGCTGAGCCAGTCGACAGGTAAAACAGGAATTAGGACCCTGATTAGCATATTCAAGAGGCCTCACGCCTGCTTCAGACATGAGGGAGTCACTGGCTTCCAATGTGGCAGTCGGCACATTTCTGGAAGAGATTGAGTTACATCGAGTCTACAGCACAGAAACAGGCCATTCGGCCCAACTGGTCTATCCTGGTGTTTATGCTCCACATGAGCCTCCTCCCTCCCTACTTCATCTCACCCTATCCTTCTATTCCATTCTCCCTCGTGTGTTTATCTAGCTTCCCTTTAAATGTATCCATGCTATTCGCCTCAGCTACTCTTTGGGTAGCGAGTTCCACATTCTCACCACTCTCTGGGTAAAGAAGTTTCTCCTGAATTCCCTATTGGATTTATTAGTGACTGTCTTATATTTATTATATAATCCATTAATCTAGTTCTGGTCTCCTCCACAAGTGGAAACATTTTCTCTACATCTACCCCACCGAACCCTTTCATAATCTTAAAGACCTCGATCAGGTCACCCCTCAGTCCTCTCTTTTCTAGAGAAAAGAGCCCCAGCCTGTTCAGCGTTTCCTGATAAGGATATCCTCTCAGTTCCGGGAACTGGTTTAAGATAATTGGCAAAAGAACCAGAAAAGGGAGATGAGGAAACATTTTTTATGCAGCGAGTTGTTATGATCTGGAATGCGCTGCCTGAAAGGGCGGTGGAAGCAGATTCAATAATAACTTTCAAAAAGGGAATTGGATAAATACTTGAAAAGGAAAAATTTGCAGGGCCATGGGGAAAGAGCAGGAGAGTGGGACTAATTGGACAGCTCTTTCGAAGAGCCAGCACAGGCGCGAGGGACCGAATGTCCTCCTTCACTGCTGTAAGATTCTCCGAGAGATCGCACCCAGACATTGGTTCCCCAACACTAATTATTCACCCAAAAAGTGAGCATGGTGAGGACTAATTTCTCCCCCAATGTGACTTTTATCCATTAATCTTCCGGTACCTTTCAATGCTAGAATTCTTCTTTTTGTTGGATAAAATAAACTTGCACAAATTGAACTGTTCTAGAAAACTGCAATGCACAAGCACCAACATGGCAAAGTCTGGTCAACATCCCCCACAAGCAACGGAGTCAAGATGCTCATTACTTTTAATGCAATGCAGTCATTCTTTCTGATAACATTATTGATCGAGCAACTTTGCAATTGCTTGTCTCCCTGTTTTAATTATAGGTTATTCTCTCTGATCATATTGTGTGCAGTGCTCCAACTACAGATTTCATTAGTAATTCATTTCCTTCATTATCCCCAACAAAGCCCATTTTACCACACTGCCAATCTACATAATAATTACATTTTTGAGATGTTGGGTGTGGACTCCACTAGTCAGTTTCCTCACTAAGTCCATTTATTGGCTCATTAGCAATGAGTTATCCAGGAGTTTCTCAGAATTCACTTCAAGTACTCGTCTCCTGTCTGGTTCTGTTGTAGACTAATTAATCGAGATTAATTGCTATGATCAGTCAATAACTCCATTACCGTTGAATCAACGACTCCCAGGATGGTAGAAGACGAACGCGATGGACTGTGGACTTTTTTACGTCTAGCAATTCCTATGTTCCTGAGTAGCACAGCTTCAGGAACTCTTGAAGCTATTAAGGGCTGTTTGTTTTTCTATCTCCCTCACTGTTGCTTAAAGTTTTATCCCAGTTAAATGGTAGCAGAGTTCAGAAGAAAAGCGTAATCATATTATGGTCCTCTGCTCCCTCTCTCCCTCCCATCAGCCTTGACTATGGTGGTAACACTCTTATCTCTGACTCAGTAGATTGTAGGTTTGACCCCCAGTCCAGACTTGGGCACATAACCTACACTGCCCCTTCAGTGCTGCACTTATGACGGAGTGTCTTTTGGATGAAACATTAAACAGAGGCCCTAGGAAAGGGCTACATTAGTGTCATGGTTATTCCAGTGGACTAATAATATGAGTTCAAATCCCGCCGTGGCAGTTTGTGAAAAAAATCTAGAAATAAAAAGCTGGTACCAGTTAAAGTGACCATGAGGCTGTTGGATTGTCGTAATAAACCCAACTGGTTCACTGATGTGCTTTAGGAAAGGAAACCTACCATCCTTACCCGGTCTGAGCCTATACGTGACTCCAGTCCCACTCCAACGTGGTTGACTCCTAACTGCCCTCTGAAGTGGCCACTCAGGTATATCAAACCACTCACCTTCATCACACGGACTACAGCAGTTCAGGAAGAAGGCCCACCACCACCTTCTCAAGGGGCAACTTGGGATGGGCAATAAATGCCGGCCTCGCCAGCAGTGCCCACATCCTGAAAATGAATAAAAAAAGAGCTGGAGAGTTCTCCTGGTGCTCTGGTCAACATTTATCCCTCAACCACCACCAATGATTGGCTAACTAGCTATTTATCTCTTTGATGTTTGTGGGGTCTTCCTGTGCTCAAATTGGCTGCCATGTTTGCCCACACAACAACTTCAAAAGTATTTAATTTTCTCATTTGAAACAGGTTAAGTCAGGGCACATAAGGACTGTTCCTGTCAGAATGATTGGAGAAACTATTCTTGTCTTTGCCCGTCCTTTTCAAGAGCAGGAACTTACCTCTGAGTGTCTTTTAACACACCGACCTCCTTAGTCTGTGTCCAGAGCCAATGGGCGTCACTTTAACCTAACCCACCCGGCGACAAACCAATGGGATTGGATTGGTCCACCCGTTTTTTTAAACCCCACCCTATTTCCGTGAGAGTCAGAAGATCCTGATTTTAACTCCACGAGGGATTTTCTACCTCAACTCCACTTTCCCGCCCGATCCCATATCCCTTGATTCCCTTAGAGTCCAAAAATCTATTTATCTCAGTCTTGAATATATTCAACGACTCAGCATCCAGAGCCCTCTGGGGTAGAGAATTCCAAAGATTCACAACCCACTGACACTCCCAATGCCAGTACTGAGGGAGTGCTGCACTGTCGGAGGTGCCATCTTTCAGATGAGACGTTAAACCATGGGATCTTTTATGTCCCTCTCGTGTGGACATAAAAGATCCCATGGCACTATTTCGAAGAAGAGCAGGGGAGTTCTCCCTGGTGTTCTGGCAAATATTTATCCCTCAACCAACACCTAAAAACAGATTATCTGGTCATTTATCACATTGCTGTGTGTGGGATCTTGCTGTGTGCAAATTGGCTGTCGCATTTCCCTACATTACAACAGTGATTACACTTCAAAAGTACTTCATTGGCTGTAAAGCACTTTGGGACATCCTGAGGATGTGAAAGGCGCTATATAAATGCAGATACTTTCTTAATTTCTTTTCAGTGCAGACCATATTTGCTCAGCACTAGTCACTAAACGGTAACGAGCACCTCGCTAACTGATTACATTTTTCCAATTAATAATCTCTGGTTAAGTGAGGTTGGGCTTCAGTCGCTGTGAGAAGATTCCAGCTTCCGCAGACAGCTTGCAAAATTCCTGCAACTCAGTCAGCTGGGTTCTGACAAAATGTCATCAGCCTGAAACCCTAACTCTGTTTCTTTCTCCACAGATGCTGCCTGACTTGCTGAGTATTTCCAGCATTTTCTGGTTTTATAACAACAGTCACTGCTCTCCAAAAGGCCACTCACCGGCTGAAGTGCTGTAATGTACATGTATTTCTTACTTTCTTTCTTGTGACACCAAATGATGGTTTAGCAGCAAAGAAATTGAGACTTACGTGTCTGCCTCCAGTTGCAGATGTAAATGATTGTGCCACCATACGCAATCCGGTTTCCCTGACAACGGCAGCACTGTGGTACAAGGTTTATTGAAAAAAAAACTACAGCGCAACAGCCCTATTATTCTAAAGATGAAAACACACTTAAATGACATTCATTTGTTGGCAGTGCTGTAGAACCATCTGTTAATGACTAACGGGATGTTGCAAAATGCTGCCATTTGTGACATTGATTGATGAATATAATTCCAGAGGTATTTAAAGAGCAAAAACTCCACTGCATATAAATGGCAAACAAGCTACAGCATATCCCATCATTTTTCATCCGAAAGACATTCTCTGGGGAGCAGACACCTTGCTAATGACAGCAATTAACATTCTCCAGCTTGTCGTGCGTGCGTCCAGATGCTGTAGTTAACCCTGCCTGAGAAACAACAGATTCCCATCATCTATAAACCAGAATGAGGGCTTGACACCTTTATCAAATGTATAGCTGGACCCATCGAGGACAGAAAGCCATCGGACCTGGGACCTGTCAGCTGACCTCAGCTCGGTCAATGTAGCAATTGGCCACAGCTCCTGGTCCCTATCCAACAGCCCCTGTTGCAAATGCTCATGTGTGTGTGTGAGTGTGTGAGTGTGAGCGTGTGAGTGTGAGCGTGTGAGCGTGTGAGAGTGTGTGCGTGTGCGTGTGAGAGTGTGTGCGTGTGAGTGTGAGTGTGTGGAATTGTGAGAGTGTGTGTTTGTATGTGAATGAGTGTGAGTGTGTGAGTGTGAGTGTGTGAGTGTGTGTGTGAGTGTGAGTGTGAGTGTGAGTGTGTGAGTGTGTGAGTGTGAGTGTGTGTGTGTGTGTGAGTGTGTGAGTGTGAGTGTGAGTGTGTGAGTGTGAGTGTGTGTGTGAGTGTGAGTGTGTGTGTGAGTGTGAGTGTGTGTGTGAGTGTGTGAGTGTGAGTGTGAGTGTGTGAGTGTGAGTGTGAGTGTGTGAGTGTGAGTGTGTGTGTGAGTGTGAGTGTGAGTGTGTGAGTGTGTGTGTGTGTGTGTGAGTGTGTGGTTAGATTTCTCGGGGGTGGAATTTACTTTCATCCACAGCCCGTTTTACACAAAGTGAGTGGAAAAGAAAGTCAGACGCAGTGTAAAACAATCTGCTGATTGGTTATCGCCCGTTTACCTGCTGATTGGTTATCGCCCGTTTATGCTGCTGATTGGTTATCGCCCGTTTATGCTGCTGATTGGTTATCGCCCGTTTATGCTGCTGATTGGTTATCGCCCGTTTATGCTGCTGATTGGTTATCGCCCGTTTACCTGCTGATTGGTTATCGCCCGTTTATGCTGCTGATTGGTTATCGCCCGTTTACCTGCTGATTGGTTATCGCCCGTTTACGCTGCTGATTGGTTATCGCCCGTTTACGCTGCTGATTGGTTATCGCCCGTTTACGCTGCTGATTGGTTATCGCCCGTTTACGCTGCTGCCGAATATTAATTTCACGCCCTTCGAATTTGAGAGTTCGACCCTTTTAAAAATGTCGTCCATAATTTAGACTCAAGACTTTACATTGAAGCACTCCAGCGGCAAAAGTCTCTCTGTTGGCTTTATTCGATAAACATAAACAGATCATAACAGAATCAAGGATGATACTAGAATTGAGAGGATATCCTTATCAGGAAAGGCTGAACAGGCTGGGGCTCTTTTCTCTAGAAAAGAGAAGGCTGAGGGGTGACCTGAAAGAGGTCTTTAAGATAATGAAAGGGTTTGATAGGGTAGACGTTGAGTTTCCACTTGTGGGGGAGACCAGAACTAGGGGCCATAAATATAAGAAAGTTTCAATAAATCCAATAGGGAATTCAGGAGAAACTTCTTTACCCAGGGAGTGGTGAGAATGTGGAACTCGCTCCCACAAGGAGTAGTTGAGGTGAATAGTGTAGATGGATTTAAGGGGAAGCTAGAGAAACACACGAGGGAGAAAGGAACAGAAGGATATGCTGATAGGGTGAGATGAAGTAGGGAGGGAGGAGCATAAACACCGGGATAGACCAGTTGGGCCGAATGGCCTGTTTCTGTGCTGTACTTTCGATGTAACTCGATGTAACTCGATACATTACCGATCTGAGAGACACTAGAAGGATGCTAACCTTGGCCAATTCTATCTTGTAAGGTCCTGGGGCTAAACTTGCCAGGACTGCTCAAAATCTCCCTTTTTAAACTCTAATGTCCCAGGTGTATGTGACGTCACATCGACCCAGCACAGGATTATACCAAAAGAGTTAAAACAATTCCATGCGAGGAGAAACTAATGAGTAAAGATATACCTATGGTCAGTTCAGTTAATGAGATGAACACAATTTCTTATTCCTGTAATCTCACAGCACTTTCTTCCTGAAGTTAATTACGATCCAAATAAGTGACCCTGTTGCCCACCTGTCTGGTTTTAATTCTACGATCCAGTAATTAATCCTATATCTAATCAGAGCGTTAGTTGAGGGCACTCTGGGACCTGGCTACGATGCCCCAGTGTTTGAATAGCCTGCGGACACTCACACTCATAAATAATGGCCACTTGAGCAAATTCCCAGAGTGCAGCTGGCCCCTTCAGGGCAGGGAATATAATTGGCCAGAAAAAGAACATCGAAATAAAAGCCAGATTTGTATCGAACCTGGAATCATAATTAAATTTAATTTTGATTGAATTTCGTGTCACCATGGGAACGCCTTCTCTGAACCCATCTTTTGTTTCTTTACTTGTCCCATTCCCGCCCTCCGTGCCTTGCACCATCATCGTTTTATCATTTAACCACTCCTGCCCCCCACCCTATCACAGACCTTCCCTTTTGTTCTTTCACTGCACCCCTTTTCCCTGCATGAAAGGTCATCGACCTGAAACATAGGCCTCAATTTTAAACCCTTCCCCCAATAGGTGGAAGAGGATTGGGGGGTGGGGGGTTAAATTATCAGGATCGAGCAACCCCACCCCAACCCGACTCTGACCCGACTCTAACCCCAACCCGACCCTGACCCGACTCTGACCCCAACCCCACCCCAACTCAACTCTGACCCGACCTCAGCCCGACCCCAGCCCGACCCCAACCCGACCCTGACCCGACTCTGACCCCAACCCCACCCCAACCCAACTCTGACCCGACCCCAGCCCGACCCCAGCCCGACCCCAACCCAACTCTGACCCGACCCCATTCCAACCCCACCCCAACCCAACTCTGACCCGACTCTGACCCCAACCCCACCCCAACCCAACTCTGACCCGACTCTGACCCCAACCCAACTCTGACCCGACTCTGACCCCAACCCCACCCCAACCCAACTCTGACCCGACCCCAGCCCGACCCCAACCCAACTCTGACCCGACTCTGACCCCAACCCCACCCCAACCCAACTCTGACCCGACTCTGACCCCAACCCAACTCTGACCCGACTCTGACCCCAACCCCACCCCAACCCAACTCTGACCCGACCCCAGCCCGACCCCAACCCAACTCTGACCCGACTCTGACCTCAACCCGACCCCAGCCCGACCCCAACCCGACTCTGACCCCAACCCCACCCCAACCCCACTACAACCCCACTCCAACCCGACTCTGACCTGACCCCACCTCGACCCCAACCCGACTCTGACCCGAACCCACCCCGACCCCAGCCCGACCCTGACCTGACTCTGACCCGACCCCACCCCGACCCCAGCCCGACCCCAACCCGACTCTGACCTGACCCCACCTCGACCCCAACCCGACTCTGACCCAAACCCACCCCGACCCCAGCCCGACCCTGACCTGACTCTGACCCGACCCCACCCCGACCCCAGCCCGACCCCAACCCGACTCTGACCTGACCCCACCTCGACCCCAACCCGACTCTGACCCAAACCCACCCCGACCCCAGCCCGACCCCAACCCAACTCTGACCCGACCCCACCCTGACCCCAGCCCGACCCCCAATCCGACCCCAACCCCGGCCATTTATATTTTTAAAAGCCCAAATCAGTCCATCGGCAAGGTTCCCACAAAATGTAGGTGGGGGTGGAGTGAACATTTAACCGTGACGGTGAGTGAGGGGGAGTCCCCGTGATATGGGATTCCCGGCAGCAGATCGGAGACGGGAGGAGCCCACCGGCCAAAGTAAGTACAGGATCAGCTCCTTCCGCCACTCTCTGTGGGTCAGGACCAGATTACCATCGCCGAATCCCCACCATCAACATCCTGGGGGTCACCATTGACCAGAAACTTAACTGGACCAGCCATATAAATACTGTGGCTACAAGAGCAGATCAGAGGCTGGGTATTCTGCGGCGAGTGACTCACCTCCTGACTCCCCAAAGCCTTTCCACCATCTACAAGGCACAAGTCATGATCTTATCAAATGACAGAGCAGGCACGAGGGGCTGAATGGCCTATTCCTGTTTCTATGTTCCTATGTTCCTAATACTCTCCACTTGCCTGGATGAGTGCAGCTCCAACAACACTCAAGAAGCTCGACACCATCCAAGATAAAGCAGCCCGCTTGATTGGCGCCCCATCCACCACCCTAAACATTCACTCCCTTCACCACCGGCGCACTGTGGCTGCAGTGTGTACCATCCACAGGATGCACTGCAGCAACTCGCCAAGGCTTCTTCGACAGCACCTCCCAAACCAGCGACCTCTACCACCTAGAAGGACAAGAGCAGCAGGTACATGGGAACAACACCACCTGCACGTTCCCCTCCAAGTCACACACCATCCCGACTTGGAAATATATCGGCCGTTCCTTCATTGTGGCTGGGTCAAAATCCTGGAACTCCCTCCCTAACAGCACTGTGGGAGAACCGTCACCACACGGACTGCAGCGGTTCAAGAAGGCGGCTCACCACCACCTTCTCAAGGGCAATTAGGGATGGGCAATAAATGCTGGCCTCACCAGCGACGCCCACATCCCGTGAACGAATAAAAAAAATAGCTTCTCACTGGTCCCAGAAGGATCCTTCGGCCCCCCCACCCCGATCCCTCAGCCCTCACCCTCCCCCCCCCCGATCCCTCAGCCCTCACCCTCCCCCCCCGATCCCTCAGCCCTCACCCTCCCCCCCCCGATCCCTCAGCCCTCACCCTCCCCCCCCCCCGATCCCTCAGACATCACCCTCCCCCCCTGATCCCTCAGCCCTCACCCTCCCCCCCGATCCCTCAGCCCTCACCCTCCCCCGCCCCGATCCCTCAGCCCTCACCCTCCCCCGCCCCGATCCCTCAGCCCTCACCCTCCCCCGCCGATCCCTCAGCCCTCACCCTCCCCCCCCGATCCCTCAGCCCTCACCCTCCCCCCCCCGATCCCTCAGCCCTCACCCTCCCCCCCCGATCCCTCAGCCCTCACCCTCCCCCCCCCGATCCCTCAGCCCTCACCCTCCCCCCCCCGATCCCTCACCCTCCACCCCCCCGATCCCTCAGCCCTCACCCTCCCCCCCCGATCCCTCAGACCTCACCCTCCCCCCCCGATCCCTCAGACATCACCCTCCCCCCCCCCCGATCCCTCAGCCCTCACCCTCCACCCCCGATCCCTCAGCCCTCACCCTCCCCCCCCCGATCCCTCAGCCCTCACCCTCCCCCCCCGATCCCTCAGCCCTCACGCTCCCCCCCCGATATCCTCAGCCCTCACCCTCCCCCCCCCGATCCCTCACCCTCCACCCCACCGATCCCTCAGCCCTCACCCTCCCCCCCCCGATCCCTCACCCTCCCCCCCCGATCCCTCAGCCCTCACCCTCCCCCCCGATCCCTCAGACATCACCCTCCCCCCCCCCCGATCCCTCAGCCCTCACCCTCCACCCCCGATCCCTCAGTCCTCACCCTCCCCCCCCCGATCCCTCAGCCCTCACCCTCCCCCCCCGATCCCTCAGCCCTCACCCTCCCCCCCTGATCCCTCAGCCCTCACCCTCCCCCACCCCCGATCCCTCAGCCCTCACCCTCCCCCACCCCCGATCCCTCAGCCCTCACCCTCCCCCCCCGATCCCTCAGCCCTCACCCTCCCCCCGATCCCTCAGCCCTCACCCTCCCCCCCGATCCCTCAGCCCTCACCCTCCCCCCCCCGATCCCTCACCCTCCACCCCCCCGATCCCTCAGCCCTCCCCCTCCCCCCCCCCGATCCCTCAGCCCTCATCCTCCCCCCCCCGATCCCTCAGCCCTCACCCTCCCCCCCCAATCCCTCAGACATCACCCTCCCCCCCCGATCCCTCAGCCCTCACCCTCCCCCCCCCCCGATCCCTCAGCCCTCACCCTCCCCCCCCGATCCCTCAGCCCTCACCCTCCCCCCCCGATCCCTCAGCCCTCACCCTCCCCCCCCGATCCCTCAGACATCACCCTCCCCCGCCCCGATCCCTCAGCCCTCACCCTCCCCCGCCCCGATCCCTCAGCCCTCACCCTCCCCCCCCCGATCCCTCAGCCCTCACCCTCCCCCCCCCGATCCCTCAGCCCTCACCCTCCCCCCCCGATCCATCAGACATCACCCTCCCCCCCCGATCCCTCAGCCCTCACCCTCCCCCCCGATCCCTCAGCCCTCACCCTCCCCCCCCGATCCCTCAGACATCACCCTCCCCCCCCCCCCGATCCCTCAGCCCTCACCCTCCCCCCCCGATCCCTCAGCCCTCACCCTCCCCCCCCCCGATCCCTCAGCCCTCACCCTCCCCCCCCGATTCCTCAGCCCTCACCCTCCCCCCCTGATCCCTCAGCCCTCACCCTCCCCCACCCCCGATCCCTCAGCCCTCACCCTCCCCCCCCCGATCCCTCAGCCCTCACCCTCCCCCCCTGATCCCTCAGCCCTCACCCTCCCCCACCCCCGATCCCTCAGCCCTCACCCTCCCCCCCGCCCAATATATCAGCAGCCCCCAGCCCCGATCACAGCCCCGAGTTTCTGTCTCCTCACTGAGTGTTGCTGACTGTCCCACAGGACCCCAACCAGTGACCCCCTGCCATTACTCACCGCTCCTGCCCGCCCAGGAAGTCAATCTGATCCGGCCCAAAATATTTCAAATGAGGCCCTACTGTGAAGATGGGCAGAGCCTCCAGGTCCCCGACCTTGCCTGGTTCATCACCCACGACCGGGACCACCCCCACACCCCCCCCACACCCTCCCCCACCCTCCCCCCGCACCCTCCCCCACCCTCCCCCACCCTCCCCCCGCACCCTCCCCCACCCTCCCCCCACATCCCCTCCACTTTCCCCCACCCTCCCCCACCCTCCCGCACCCTTCCCCGCACCCTCCGCCCACCCCTTCCCCCACACCCCCCCTCGCACCCTCCCCCACCCTCCCCCACCCTCCCCCACCCTCCCCCCGCACCCTCCCACACCCTCCCCCCACACCCACCCTCTCCCCGGATCCTCCCCCCACACCCTCCCCCCACACCCACCCTCTCCCCGGACCCTCCCCCACACCCACCCTCCCCCCCACCCTCCCCTCCCCCCCCCCACCCTCCCCCCCCACACTCCACCACCCTCCCCTCACACCCACCCTCCCCCGCACCCCACCTCGCACCCTCCCCACACCCTCCCCCTCACACCTCCACCCTCCCCCCAGCAGCCTCCCCCACCCTCCCCTGCACCCTCTCCGCTCCCCCCGCACACTCCCTCGCAGGGGGGGGCAGGAGAAATCATTTTACACAGAGGGTTGTGAGACTGTGGAATGAACTGACTGAAATTGGTCTTTTACGGACTAAATTTTTAAAAGGGATCAAAACCCTCAAATTGAAAGGGGGTGAAACTGACCTTGAGCACTATCGTAAATGGGGAGGTGACCAATCGGCAGATTGTTGGACCCCCGTCTGATTTTCTTTTCTCACTGACTTTGTGTAAAACGGGCTGTCGATTCGCCTGTTTCCTGCTCTGGTTGAAGACCAATTTCAGTCAGTGATTGAAGCAGAGACCAGGTTAATATTTACGATTCGGTTGGATCGGTGGGTGAAGGAAAGGGGGAGTAACAGGATCTGGGAATAAGGTGGGCACATGGGACAAGGATAGAGCGCCTGTGGGGGAATAAACACCAACACAGACTGGATGGGCCAAACGGCCTGTGTTTTGAGTTATTATTTCTCTGCAATTTTATGTAAAGTGATGTGGGCGGCCATGGTTACCGTGGGCCCACCGTTAAAATCTCCAGGTGACTATGGCCCTGCTTTGTCGAGCACGGAATCTGTAACTGATTGACGAGGGTAGCCTCGCCGACAGCTTGTGATGGAATCGGGAGGGACAGGCTCCAGTAAAACGCTAGAACTTGGGTTCAGGAGGTTTGTGCAGAAAAGTGCTCGGCCTACCAGCAGGAGCCTTTGGCTAACAATCAAAAGCGAGAAACAAGCTGACTCTTTCCATAGTGAAGCAAATTGTACCTCACCCTACCATCTCCTGGCCTGTACAATTCTGTACTACACCAGCCAGTGTGTCTAAAGAGAAAAGAAAGAACTTGAATTTATGTCACACTTTTCACGACCTCAGGACGTCCCAAAACGCTTTACAGCCAATGAAGTACTTTTTTTGAAGTGTAGTCACTGTTGTAATGTAGGAAACGTGACAGACAATTTGCGCACAGCAAGATCCCACAAACAGCAATGAGATAATGAGCAGATAATCTGTTTTTAGTGGTGTTGGTTGAGGGATAAATATTGGCCCCAGGGAGAATTCCCCTGCTCTTCTTCAAATAATGTCATGGGATCTTTTACATACACCTGAGAGGGCAGACGGGGCCTTGGTTTAAAGTCTCGTCTGAAAGACGGCACCTCTGACAGTGCAGCACTTCCCCCGTACTGCACTGGGAGTGTCAGCCTGGATTATGTGCTCAGGTCTTTGGAGTTTGACTTGAATCCACAACCTTCAGACTCAGAGATGAGAGAGTTACCCACTGAGCCTCGGCTGACACCTAACACTGGAAATATTACAAATTTTTAAGGACATATAATTGACTTTCCCTTTCATCGATAGTATGTAGATTCCGTTATTACAATATAGCTCATTCATGTATTAACACTGATATTGTTTGTCTGTCATTCTGTAGGTTCATTCTTTACTAATTCAAATAAAGCAACAAAATACATCAAATGTGTCCAAGCAGTAACCCATCGGGGAAGCTAAAACAGCTTTTGAAACAATATCAAATAAGGAGTGCAGACCAGGGGGATGAGGATCGATATTCTGTGGCCCAACACATGACGATATTGTCAGCTGGATCTGAAGTCTTTAGTCACCTTTGACTATGATGTGGAGATGCCGGTGATGGACTGGGGTTGACTAACCTTTGACTATACGCAGTGTCCATAGTTCTGCATTCACAAACCATTTAACCAATTGACAATTTAATACCATGGTAACTTGAAGCAAATATAAAGAGTTTTAGCCATTCCTCTGGCGTGTCACTGCTAAACATCAGCAAGAGATAAAAGCAACAGTTTCCCACCTTGCGCTGATTGTCCCCAAGTGAACACTTTAGAATAAATCACTCTGTCCGAACTCAGTCATTCCCGTCATGAATATATTCACGCCTTGCCTCCACTGACATTCCATGTCTGTCATCGCCAACGTTTAACTACACAAAGTCTTTTTGATCAAGTTTTTAAAGGTAGACTCTGCGCACAAGAATTGGAAGGTGATTTGGCTCTTGATAGTGTTAATGGAGCTGTAGCAAATCCATTCCTTGCACTGATGCCCTTAATGTCACTGCGACCTGGTTTTATTAACATCTAATTTCAAAGCTTACAGATGACACAATGTAGTAAAGAGTGAGGAGGATAGTAGCAGACTTCAGGAGGACAGAGACCGACTGGTGAAATGGGCAGACACGTGGCAGATGAAACTTGACGTAGAGATGTGTGATGTGATTAATTTTGGTAGGAGGAATGAAGAGAGGCAATATAAACTAAATGGTACAATTTTAAAGGGGGTGGAGGAACAGAGAGACCTGGGGGTGTATGTACACAAATCTTTGAAGGTGGCAGGACAAATTGAGAAGGCTGTTAAAAAAGCATATGGGATTCTGGGCTTTATTAATAGAGGCATAGAGTACAAAAGCAAGGAAGTTATGCTAATCCTTTATAAAACACTGGTTAGGCCTCAGCTGCAGTATTGTGGCCAAATCTGGGCACCATACAACGATGTCAAGGCCTTAGAGAGGGTGCAGAGGAGATTTACTAGAATGGTTCCAGGGATGACGGACTTCAGTTATGTGGAGAGACTGGAGAAGCTGGGATTGTTCTCCTTAGAGCAGAAAAGGTTAAGAGGAGATTCAATAGAGGTGTTCAAAATCATGACGGGTCGGGAACCAAACGACACAGATTTAAAGTGGCAAAAGAACCAGAAGCGACAGGAGAAAAATAAAAATTATGCAGCGAGTTGTGATGATCTGGAATGTGCTGCCCGAGAGGGCGGTGGAAGCAGATTCAATAATAACTTTCAAAAGGGAATTGGATAAATACTTGAAGGTGAAAAATTTGCTGGGCTTTGGGGAAAGAGCGGGGGAGTGGGGCTAATTGGATAACTCTTTCAAAGAGCCAGCACAGGCATGATGGGCAGAATGGCCTCCTTCTATGGTGTATCATTTTATGATTACATGATCTAAGAGGAATATTAACTGGGGGCGGGATTGGGGCGGGCAGGGGGCAGGGCAAGAGCCAAACGTGCCCGCCATCAGCAGTAGAACTCCCGCGCCTCATCTGCCCACCCGATACAGGCGGGAGCAGAGGTCCTGCTGGCACAAGGCCACAAGGCACCCAGGGAAGGCTCGTCAGCCCTCTGAAGTGACCTAGCAAGCCTCTCAATTCTTTCAAACTGTTACCAGGATGACTAGAGATGGGCAATAAATGCCAACCTCGCCAGTGACCCCCACATCCCGAGAATGAATATAAAGGTTTTGGCCACACCACCCTTACTGCAGTATTGGAGTTGTTCCAGAGGTTGGTAGAGCCAGAGATCTTATTGGCTTCGCTACTTACCTCCTCCAGCCCTACAACCCTCCGAGATCTCTGCGCTCCTCCAATTCTGGTCTCTTGCACATCCTCGATTTTCATCACTCCACCATTGGCGGCCGTGCCTTCAGCTGCCTGGGCCCTAAGCTCTGGAATTCCCTCCCTAAACCTCTCTCTCTCTTTTCCTTTAAGACGCTCCTTAAAACCTACCTCTTTGACCAAGCTTTTGGTCACCTTATCTCCTTATGTGACTCGGTGTCAAATTTCTGTTTGATAATTGCTCCTGTGAAGCACCTCGGGACATTTTACTACTTTAGAAGCGCCATATAAATGCAAGCTTTTGTTGTTGCTTCTCCAGGTGCAATTGAGAACTCTGTTTTCTTTTATTTGAGGGGAACCTTTGTATAGATTGTTGATCAATGGACAATCATTTCACTCTCCGTTTGAACGGTCGGAATGCAATAGGAATCAAGGATGTCAGGTGTATGTTTGCTTTCGAAAGGAAATGGAATGTACAGCCCAAATAGTCAGTTTATTTTCCTTCCCAATTAAACTCCGTAATCCATCTGTTAGATTTAATAAAACTCCCTCTGGTGGCAGTGGTGGAGTTATATTAAGTACTGTACTCACCTAAATTGGATCTTATCTCCATAATAATTAAGGGACCTGACGTGATCATGGTATCATAGTAGGTACAGCACAGGAGGAGGCCATTCGGCCCATCATGAGTGTGTTGGCTCTTTGAAAGAGCTATCCAATTAGTCCCACTCTTTCCCCATAGCCCTGAAAATGTTTTCCCTTCAAGTATTTATCCAATTCCCTTTTGAAAGTTACTATTCAATCTGTTTCCACCACCCTTTCAGGCAGCGCATTCCAGATCATCACTCGCTGTGTAAAAAAATGTTTCCTCGTGTAGCCTCTGGCTCTTTTGCCAATCACATTAAATCTGTGTCCTCTGATCTGTCCAGACCTCATTTAATTTTGGGCTAACTCCCACCGGCATAGTGAGGAAAATTCCTAAGTGCGTGTTAGATTTATACCGAAAGGATGTTCTTTCTACAAGGGCCATTTGTACAACGCATGAATTGAGAGAAGGCTTAGTCTTTCCAGAAAGGAACAGCCAGGCTTAAAGGAGCTCATGCTCTCTCAGTTTAAAGAGTTGTTTTATTTTTCAGGAAGAAGGATAGACTCCCAAAGCTAAAACTCAATGGCAGTGCCCACTGGTGACCTCTGCCACAGACCCCACCAATGCAGGCGGGGGCTTTTAATTTTCATTCTCGGGGTATGGGCGTCACTGGCAAGGCTGGCATTCATTGCCCAATCCCTCGTTGCCCTTGAGAAGGTGGTGGTGGGCCTTCTTCTAGTGACCTCCTCAAACAATTCAACTAGATTAGTCATACATGATTAACCTTAACAATAATTCCAGTAGCTTCTCCACAACTGACAGGCCTGTAGTCACCTGGTTTCTCTCTCCCACCTTTCTTAAGCAATGGAATGACATTAGCAAATTTCTATTCTAGTGGCACAATTCCCAAATCAAGAGAGCTTTGAAAAATTCTATCTGGAATTTTAACCTCTTCCTCCACTGTGACAGCGGATACAAAGTATACGTTTAATAAATCTGCCATGACCGTGTCGTCTATTGCAGCATCACCTGGGCCCACATCTTCCTTAGTCACTTTCTTACTATTAATATATTTATAAAAACTTTTATTATTAGCCTTCATAATTCAAGTATTCTTTATCATATTCTCTTTTTGCAGCTCTTAATATTTCCTTTGTGACCCTTTGTTTCTTTCTTTATTTCTCCCAGTCCG
Source organism: Heptranchias perlo (assembly GCF_035084215.1). Lineage (NCBI taxonomy): Eukaryota > Metazoa > Chordata > Chondrichthyes > Hexanchiformes > Hexanchidae > Heptranchias > Heptranchias perlo. The sequence goes on along the minus strand of NC_090342.1, from coordinate 2,275,147 downwards.
ATGGATTCCCACTTTCCTTGGTATTTGTGTATTAGTTTTATTCTGAGTCTTACCTCACATGTTGATCACGATTGCTTGACTGTACAAGTGGAAGGTTTGCTCTTTAGGGTTATGTATTGGTCTTGTATTCTACTAAATACTTCTTTGAACACCTCCCACAGGTTTTTCTACAGGTTTATTGTTAACAGCTCAGCCCAGTTTAATGTGTTCAGCTCACGTCTCATTCCTTCAAAGTCAGCCTTACTTAGGTTTAAACCCTTGGTTTGCGTGGAATCTTGCTCTTTCTCGGTCATGTGATGGTCATTGTTTGTGAGATGCTCCCTTACTGTCAAATTATTAACTAATTCTGGCTTGTTACTCATTACTAAATCTAGTGTGGCCTCTTCCTTTGTCGGTTCAAAAATATAAGAGCAGGGATGTTATGCTGGAACTGTCTAAAACACTAGTTAGGCCACAGCTTGAATACTGCGTACAGTTCTGGTCACCACATTACAGGAAAGAAGCGATTGCACTGGAGAGGGTGCAGAGGAGATTTACAAGGATGTTGCCAGGACTGGAGAATTTTAGCTGTGAGGAAAGATTGGATAGGCTGGGGTTGTTTTCTTTGGAACAAAGGAGGCTGAGGGGAGATTTAATTGAGGTGTACAAAATTATTAAGGGCCTAGATAGGGTGGATAGGGAGGACCTATTTCCCTTAGCAGAGAGGTCAATAACCAGGGGTCATAGATTTAAAGTGATTGGTAGAAGGATTAGAGGGGAGCTGAGGAAAAATGTTTTCACCCAGAGGGTGGTGGGGGTCTGGAACTCCCTGCCTGAGAGGGTGGTAGAGGCAGAAACCCTCAACTCATTTAAAAAGTACCTGGATGTGCACCTGAAGTGCCGTAACCCACAGGGCTACGGACCAAGTGCTGCAAAGTGGGATTAGGCTGGATAGCTCTATTTCGACCGACACAGACACAATGGGCCGATTGGCCTCCTGTGCTGTAAATTTTCTATGTTTCTATGTTTCTATACTGGCCTCAGTTTTAACCTTATCCTGAGACTATGCTCCCTAGTACTAGACTTTCCAGCCAAGGAAAACAACCTCTCAGCATCTACCCTGTCAAGCCCTCCAAGAATTTTATACATTTCAATGAGATCACCTCTCGTTCTTCTAAACTACTGAGAGTATGGGCCCGATTTTAGCACCCGGTCCCGGGTGCGTTCTCGGCGGGGGGGCCTCTAAAATCCCGATTTCGAGGAGCAGGACCGGATCGCGCCTCGATCCCGCCCACTTCCGGGTTCCGCGCTGACATGCTGGGGTGCGTGCGCAGCCCCCGCTGGTGGGAATCCCGCAGGCAATTAAAGCCAGCGGGGTTCCACTTGAGTGTATTTATCTTGGTATTTCAGGTCATTAAATGACCTGATTGAGCTGTTTATTTAACAGGTGTCGGATTTTACAGTGAAATGAGACTGTTTCCCATACTGGGGGAAACACTCACACTCTCAACGGACGTGTTGCAGCCAGCAGCCTGTGGCAGCTGCCAAGGTGCATTCCACAGGTGGGGGGGCGGAGAGCCTTCACCATCGCAGGAGGACACTCCGTAACATTGGGCAACGCCTGCCCTCCACCACCCTCCTCCAAGCCAGAAGATTCACCGGCGTGGAAGTCCAACCCCTGTGCGAGGACACACTTTTCTAGCGTGCACAACCCCGCAAACCTAAACCTGCCAGATGGGTGCTGCGTTGACATCCTCGGAGGACGAACAGCATGACCAGCCTCAGCAGCCTCGCAGTCCACGCCGTCCGCCTCAGAGACGTGCATCCCCACAACACGGTGCTGTGGCACATCCACCTGCACAGCAGGATGGAGGGCATCCGCAGAGAGAGATGCGTCGCAGGAGGCACTACCCTCCGCACAGGGTCTACAGACCGAGGCTCAGCTTCATGGACCTCTCTGAGCAGCAGTGCATACGGAGGCTCAGAGTCACTCGCCAGGTAGTCGCCGACATCTGCAGTCTCCTCAATGACGAGCTGCTCCCGGATGGACCAAGCAGCATCTTCTTACCCGTCGCCGTCAAAGTCACCACTGCCCTCAACTTCTTCGCCTCCGGATCCTTCCAGGGTGCCACGGGGGACATCACCGGGGTCTGTCAGTCGTCTGCACACAAGTGCATAAGGCAGGTCACCGATGGGTTGTTCCGCAGGGCCTCGACCTACATCAACTTCGCCATGGACGAGCGCAGCCAGATGGAGAGGGCGGTTGGATTCCATGCTGTGGCTGGCTTCCCACGGGTACAGGGTGTAATCGACTGCACCCACATAGCAATACGGGCACCTCCACATGAGCCAGGGCTGCTCATCAACAGGAAAGGGTATCACTCCATGAACGCCCAGCTCATTTGTGACCACCGCCAGAGATTCCTACACGTGTGCACCAGATACCCTGGCAGCTGCCACGATGCCTGCGTCCTCAGGGAGTCCACCGTCCCGCCCCTCTTCCACGCACCCAACGCCGGCAACGGCTGGCTCCTCGGCGACAAGGGGTATCCCCTGCACACGTGGCTTATGACACCTCTGAGGAACCCCATTACCGAGCCACAGCGTCGGTATAATGACAGCCACATTGCTACCAGGTCTACAATTGAGCAGACCGTAGGGCTGCTCAAGATGCGCTTCAGGTGCCTTGATCGTTCCGGGGGAGCGCTCCAATACACGCCATTCAGAGTGGGACGAATTATAGTTGTCTGCTGTGCCCTGCATAACATGGCACTACAGAGAGGGGTGCCGCTGGAGGAGGCCCCATGCACACCCGCCACCCACATTGAGGACGACAATGAGGAGGAGGAGGAGGAGGAGGAGGAGGAGGAAGAGGGAGAGGAGGAGGAACGACCCATGCGCCGAACACCGGCTCACCTGCGTGCTCGTCAGGCCAGGGAGGCACTCATATGCCAACGGTTCTCCTAACATCACACTGTGTGAGGCGTTCGCATGTCATAACGTGCACAGACGAGGGTCCATACAGGCTCCCTCCACAGAAGAGTGGTGGCTGTACACCTGCACCCACTGGATTATGCCCAATGGGTGGGACGGGGTGGTCGTCGTCATGATGAGGCGCACGGAAGGGACATATTGCACAAGCCGCAGAATTATGGACAAGAGGTGGCTGCATTGGTGAGAAAAAGTGAGTTTATTTTGTGGTGACATTCAAAGAGTGGAAATTTAAAAAAAACAAATAGACAAACACCCTGGTGCAATCCCTGTGTGCTCACGGAACTTTAGGCTTTCGTTTCCGGGTACCCCCTACGTGGTGCTACCCCTGTGGCTCCAGCAGAGGTGGTGGCAGGTTGCTCATGTTCGTGCCCTGACCGGGTAGATGCTTTGGGCCGACGCCCCCTGGGTTTCGGTGCCCGTGAGGGCACCTGTGCAGGGGCAGACTCGGCCACCTGGAAAGGATGGACTTTTGCAGGCACTGGTTGAGAGGGGGGCAACGGGTGAGGCGTGGGGGCGCCTTGAGTAGCGTCCACACTTCCATTTCCCCGTTCACCATCTTCCCTCTCATGGCCAAGGCCCACATCACCCCTTCCACCCTGCTGGACGGCAGTTTGGATGACGTAGGTGAGACCTTGCAAGGCCACCTCCAATGTATCTGTCAACCTGTTGATGGCGGCAGAATGTTGCTCACCCTGAATCCGAACAGCCGTTGTGAGGGCCTGGATGGACTCATTGGTGAGCTGTGCGTGACGCTCGAGGGAGGCTAGCCTGACCTCCACCGCAGATGTTCCCACACCTACCCGTGCCACTATCTCAGAGATGCCTTCACGTCCCTGCGACACTATCTCGGCAATACCCTCCTGCACCTGTGCCACCATTCCCCTCATGCAGGAGTTGGACTCCTCCATCCTCCGTGCGATTGTGGAGAGTGCGCATGGCACCTCTCCCAGTACCTCAGCAATGTGCTGGTGCCCCTCGACGACTCTCCTTTTGACAGGTGGCCCCCTGGGTTCAGCATCTGGGTCCAGCTGAGCAAAGCCTGGAGAAGAGTGCTCCCACCGACGCGGACCCTCCGCGGCTGACCCTGCCACCGGGGTCTGCTCGTGCTCACGTGTGCGCGGTGACTCACCATGTGCAATCCCAACTAACTGAGGGGGGGGACCCACCGAGGTGTGTGTATCTGCGCTGGTGGATGCAAAGCTCATGTGTGACGATGCACCCTCAGAGACGGGCATGTCCTCTGAGGAATCGCCCTCAACCGAAACGTCGATCGCAGACGGTCCTGCAAGAGAACAGAGGGAAATATCAGGCATGTGACCAAATGTGGCGGTGGGGCATGTGCCATGTGATGCTAAGATCATTCGCGCTCATGAGTCACGAGTACCAGCTTTCCCTTACCGGCCGTTTCGCCAGAACCAGACTCGCCATCCACCACCGACAGGCAATGCAGCGTGCGGCTGATCTCCAACGCCTCGACCTCGGCGTCTGTCAGGGCCACCTCGTGTGGCAGGCCCCCTCTGGTGCGTGCCCTATCGCGTGCGTTCCTGGCCCTCTTCTCCTGTGAGGGCAAAACACAAAAACGTTATTGAGTGATGATTACAATGTGAGACGCTTCAAGCATTGGTGTGAGTGGGTTGAGCGTGTGGCAGATGGATGGGAGGATGCGTGTGCCACATGGCCATGCCATTGTATGGGCATTGGGGTGTGTGGTAGTGGTCGAGTGGGGACAGGGACGGTGGGTACGTGCAGGCACGGTGAGGATGATAGTTGGGTGGCTGTGAGGATTGGTGCGGGAGCGCAGTGCTGTCAGTGGAGATGGGGTTGTGAGGTGTTTGAGGTGATGTGGAACACGGAGTGATGCAGAGTGCGTTAGTGTACTCACTTTCCCGGACCTGGTGAGGTCATTGAATCTCTTGCGGCACTGAATCCAAGTGCGGGTGGTGTTTCCCCTGCTTGTGACCTCCGCGGCCACCTCCTCCCATGCCCTCTTGGTGGCGCTGGCAGGGCACCTCCTTCCATCCGTGGGGAACAGCGTCTCCCTCCTCATGCGGACCCCGTCCAGCAGCACCTGGAGGGCGTGGTCCGTGAAACGGGGAGCAGCCTTACCCCTGTGCTCCTCCATCCTTCATGGAGTATAGTTTGTGGCTGGAGGGGCTTTGGTGGACTGCCCCTTTAAATAGAGCGCCACCATCGCTCAGACGTCAATGCGCATGCGCAGGCCGCCGGCACGCAGCTGAGAAGCGCGGAACCCGTAACTGCCGGCTAATTACATCAATCATCCCGCGATCGCGCGCGCAACGCACTCAATTTGGACGGCGCGTTTTCCTCGAGCCCGACTGACCACCCGCTGCCAACCCGCACCCCTGGTAAAATCGGGCCCTATGGGTCCATTCGACTCAATTTCTCATCAAAGGACAACCCTCTCATCCCAGGAATCAATCTAGTGAATCTTTGTTGCACTCCCTCTAAGACAAGTATATCCTTGCTTGGATAAGGAGAGCAAAACTGTACCCCGTACTCCAGGTGTGGTCTCACCAAAGCCCGAGGTAATTGCAGCAAGGCCTCCTTACAGCGATACCGTTTTAGCCACACACACTAATTTTAATGGACTTACATACAACAACAATGCAGTAAAATGTCCCAAGGTGCTTCACAGGAACGTAACCAAACAAAAATTGACACCGAGCCAAAGGAGACATTAGGACGGGTGACTATAAGCTTGGTCAAAGAGGTAGGTTTTAAGGAGCGTCTTAAAGGAGGAGAGAGAGGTGGAGAGGTTTAAGGAGGGAATTCCAGAGCTTAGGCACGTCCGCCAATGGAGGGGCAGTGAAAATCAGGGATGCGTCAGAGGCCAGAATTGGAGGAGCACAGAGATCTCGGAGGGTTGTAGGGCTGGAGGAGGTTACAGAGATAGGGAGGGGCGAGGCCATGGAGGGGTTTGAACAGGAGGATGAGAATTTTAAGATTGGGGTGTTGCCGTACCGGGAGCCAATGTAGGTCAGTGAGCACAGGGGGTGATGGGTGAACGGGACTCGGTGCGAGTTAGGATACGGGCAGCAGAGTTTTGGAGGCTGGAAGATGGGAGGCCGGCCAGGAGAGCATTGGAATAGTCGAGACTGGAGGTAACACAAGCTTGGATGAGGGTTTCACTCATATAATACAGGTATATTTACTTAATAAACATCTACCACTATTTAGTAACCAAGGAAGTAAATCACTCACAACGATCAAAACACACTCGTACACTCCGCTTTACATCTCACCATTTTACCAACAAATGCACAAAAAGGTTAAAGTTCACACGCACACACTGTGCGAATATGAGTATTGAGATCACATGACCAGCGATAGAATCTATTACTCATCGGTCTCCCACCCTCCATAAACTTGTGCTCATCCTAAACTCTGCTGCCCGTATCCTAACTCGCACCAATTCCCGTTCACCCATCACCCCCTGTGCTCGCTGACCTACATTGGCTCCTGGACCGGCAAAGCCTCAATTTTAAAATTCTCAGCCTCGTGTTCAAATTCCTCCAAGGCCTCGTCACTCCCTACCCTCTGTAACCTCCTCCAGCCCTACAACCTGTACAAATAAACAGGACGTTGGTTTAACGCCCTTTCCAAAGGATGGCACCACTGACAATGCAGCACTCCCTCGGCACTGCAGTGAAGATTATCAGCTTGGGTCCTGTAGTGGGCCTTAAACCCACAACCTGAGTCTGAGGCAGGAGTGCTACCAACCGAGCCAAGCTGTCAGCCCTGGTATAAAGACACAGTAAAGTTTTGAGGAGACTGCAACACTTACCCTTAATGGAGCAGATCATAAGTTGATCTTCCCTCTAAGTTGGAACATTAGAAACAGGTGTAGACCATTCAGCCCCTCAAACCTGTTCCGCCATTCAATTAGATCATGGCTGATCTGTCTCTTAACCCCATTTACCCGCCTTTGCTCCATATCCCTTGATACCCAACAAAAATCTATCGATCTCAGTCTTGAAAGCTCCAATTGATCCCCAGCATCCACAGCCTTTTGGGGGGCGAGAGTTCCAGATTTCCACAACCCTTTGTGTGAAGAAATGCTTCCTGATTTCACTCTTGAACGGCCTAGCTCTAATTTTAAGATTATGCCCCCTTGTTCTGGACTCCCCCCACCAGAGGAAATAGTCTCTCTCTATCTACCCAATCGAAACCTTTTATCATTTTAAACGCCTCGATTTGATCACCCCTCAATCTTCTATACTCGAGGGGAATACAAGCCGAGTCTATGCAACCTGTTCTCATAATTTAACCCTTTAAGCCCCGGTATCATTCTGGTGAATGTTGGGTGTGGCCCAAGAGGAGAGATTTTCCTGGGTCGGTGTCCGGTTACAACACATATTGGAAAATGGGGTATGTTCGTTCACTAGGTGTGCAGTGCAACCTACCCGATGTTCAGATAGTCACTGGGCCCAGGCACGGATACAGGACAATCTCCCCTTTGATGGGGGAAGGAATAAATGAGATTGTTGGTTAGTGTTTTCTGGCAGCAGGTTAATGGCTATTAAACAGTACTCTAATAGTGAGTGAGTTAATTAATAATGTCTTATAATGACTCTTGAAGCCAGTGAACGTACTGAGTACCTCTGAATCCTGGTTCAGCTGCAATACTGATCAGCAACAGGTCACACATAAGCGCTTTGGGACATCCTGAGATCATGAAAAGCACTATATAAATGAAAGTCCTTTCTTTCACATAATTCTACACCATGCAGCTGCAAGGGTCTGTTACAGGCAAACGTACCAACTGGCTCTTTGTAAGATTTTGTTTATGCAACATTCATTTGTTTATTGATGCGGATTCTCTCGTTACAGACCCCAACATTTAAATAGCTCTGATTTGTTTATATTTATAAACTAATGGTTTGAATTTTCTACCCTTAACAAAGACCAATGGTCAAATAATTGAGCAAATACCTGAAATTCTGAAGCATTACTGCCACCTCCAGTGCAGAGTTTAAATAACCCCATCTTGTTATCTTTGAGATGTTGTTCGATGAGGGAATTCTCAGTGATAGATTTAATTATCGGCGGTGAGAGATCAGTGAAAGGAGACCAACAGTAGGTGATGAACTAGAATGAGATAATGGATTGTTTCAAACACTCAGCATTGCCCTGTCACAGACGCATGTGAGGGCAACACATCCTGAGGCACAGATACTGGACCATCTTTGGCAATCTCAGCAGCTACTGAGAAATTCAATTGGCCAATTTAGTCCACCTTTATAATACAAAGAAAGAAAGATAGAAAGAAAGACTTGCATTTCTATAGCACCTTTCACAACCTCAGGATGTCCCGAAGTGCTTTACAGCTAATGAAATATTTTTTGAAGTATAGGAATGTAGGAAACGCAGAAGCCAATTTGCGCACAGTAAGCTCCCACAAGTGGCAATGTGATAATGACCGGATAACTGTTTTTGTGGTGTTGGTTGAGGCATAAATATTGGGCAGGACACTGGGGAGAACTCCTTTGCTCTTCTTCAAAATAGCACTATGGGATCTTTTACGTCCACCTGAGAGGGCAGACGGGGCCTCGGTTTAAAGTCTCATCCGAAAGACGACACCTCCAACAATGCAGCACTCCCTCAGTACTGGCACTGGAAGGGTCGGCCCAGATTTTGTGCTCAAGTCTCTGGAGTGGGACTTGAACCCGTGACCTTTCTGACTCAGAGGTGAGAGTGCCATGGCCGACACCTAACACGGGAAATATTACAAATTTTCATGGGCAGCTAATTGAGTTTTCCTTTATCAATAGTATATGTCAGCCTAGATACACACAAATAGCTTTCATCCCTGGGTTATTATGGCAGTCTTCCCACAAGTGATTCTGTTTATTTCTCTGGGGTAAATTCCGTTTTAAGGCAGGCACTTTCCCAGAGATTAAGCGATTTCAACGGGCGAAATGGGATTAGTTTGGGGATAAAGCAGGAAAATGGGAAAATCAGCCCCGGGGAAAGAGGGGCTTAAATTTAGCACAAGAAGGAGCTGACTGGCCTCCACCTTTGCTAAAATCTCTATCGCCGAGAATTCCCTCATGGAGTCTCCCACTCCGCCATCTTAACTTCAGCGGGAATTTTGTTTGCACGTAAGATTCAAGGAAATTTGCGGCATATGTTTCTGTGCAAGTAGGAGGCCCGAGCATCTCATCGGACAGACAGTGCAGCATTCCCTCAGTAGTGCACTGAAGTGTAAGCCCAGATTACAGGTCCAGGTCCCGGAGTGGGATTTGAACCGACAACCCACTGACACAGAGGCGAGAGCACTACCCAAAAATATACCCATCATCCGCGTGAAATTTATGGCCTCCTTTGTTTCCTCTCTTGCTGGATTTACTCCCAATTTTCCTACAGTTTGTTCATAGGAACATAGGGATTGCCAGACGAGAAAAGACCAAGGTCCATCGAGTTCACTTTCGACCATCCTGGTAGTCACATGTTCATATCAATATTAAAGAACAAGTGTCATACTTTAAGGATCAGAAAGTGAGAGGTCGGGAGATGTTTACATTATCACAACCACAACAACTACTACTATCACTATTACTACTATCACTACTACTACTATCACTACTACTACTATCACTACTACTACTTGCATTTATACAGTGCTTTTAATGTAGTAAAACGTCCCAAGGCGCTTCACAGGAGCGATTATCAAACAAAATTTCACACCGAGCCACATAAGGAGATATTAGGTTTGGTCAAAGAGGTAGGTTTTAAGGAGCGTCTTAAAGGGGGAGAGTGAGGGAGAGAGGCGGAGAGGTTTAGGGAGGGAATTCCAGAGCTTAGGGCCCAGGCAGCTGAAGGCACGGCCGCCAATGGCGGAGTGATGGAAATCGGGGACGCGCAAGAGGCCGGAATTGGAGGAGCGCAGAGATCTCGGAGGAGGTTACAGAGATAGGGAAGGATCTGAAAACAAAGATGAAAATTTTAAAATCGAGGCATTGCCAAGCCTTTAAATGGTGTTTTTTTCCAAAGCCTCAGTAATTTCCCCAATATAATAATTAAAGTGGTGAGAAATTCACTAAAGTTTACAGCGGAAGTATATCAGTAATAAACTAATCACGACCAGCTGTGAAACCAAACCTTCCCAAATGCTCACCATTTCCCGCAATCCCTTCTCTCTCTGATGTCCACTGCTCTGGGAGTAGATCCTAAAGCAGGATTTACCGCTGATCACCTCCAGACCTGCTACAGAAATATCTGCCTCAAAAGGGAGAATTTTTCTCATCATTCCAAGTGCGAACTTCTCAAATTAAAACCATTCAATTGAAATGCTGCATTAATTCAAAATGTACATAAATATAAATGAACTCAGAATTGCAGCACAAGAGTTTACAGTTAGAGGATTGGATTACACCATGGCTCTTGTCGATTGGCACTGAGAGGGAACAAGGACAAATTCAGCATCTTGAATAAAATGGTCACAGCCTCAAATTTCCAAAACTGAATGTCTTCCGTTATTATCAGACAGCAAGTGATATATTGCGTGTGTATCTGTTTTCAGAAATAAAGCCTTGTGAAAATGTTACGTTACGCGAGATCCATCCGCATAAGAGTTGAAATAACCGAAAGAACAAACAGAAATAAACCCAAGAGGTTAATGCTAATTTGGACAGGAATTAAATTGCTCTTGGATGAGAGGAACACAGTGCTCCTACTGATGGTTTGTCAAAGTACATTCAGGCCTCCAGAGATTTGCTGGGGTCACAACACCAAGGCTGTGTGAGTCTGCGCAGGTTCAGGAGAGCAGCCTGATATCCTCCCTGTCAAACTCTGTGCCTGTGTGGTATATAGGCAAGATTAAATCAACCACTCTCCTGATACAGCAGCAGATATAGAAAGAGAGGGCTGATCAGGTCCGTCTCAAAGCATTTCATAACCAATAAATTACCAGGGAATCAGGATGTGCCAGCAAATGCTGCTCACACTTACCAAACTCTAGCTGCTGCCTCCCTGCTCCTTAACAAATAAACAAAGGTAACCACGGACTCCCATCCCCTCCTCACAAAGTCAGCAAATCAACACGATGGGGGTCATTTTCTGAGCATGTTCTTGGCAGGGGCCCTCACCCGTCGACTGAGCCTGTCGAGATATCGTGGACACCCCTGCCCGTGAATCCCACCCCCCGCCCAAATCTGCTCCACCAGCGAGTGGTGGCATCAGCGGGAACTGCAGAAAACGGACCCTTGGACACTACTCCATGCTGCTGTGACCACGGGAGTGCCGTATTACACATGGGGAGAGACATCGAGTTACATTGAAACTACAGCACAGAAACAGGCCATTCGGCCCAACTGGGCTATGCCAGTGTTTATGTTCCACACGAGCCTCCTCCCTCCCTACTTTATCTCACCCTATCACCATATCCTCCTATTCCTTTCTCCCTCATGTGTTTCTCTAGCTTCCCCTTAAATGCATCTACACTATTTGCCTCAATTACTCCTTGTGGTAGTGAGTTCCACATTCTCACCACTCTCTGTGTAAAGAAGTTTCTCCTGAATTCCCTATTGGATTTAGTGACTATCTTATATTTATGCTATTTATAAGATGCCAAAGAAAGTGGGGTTTGATCTTCGAATCATTGCCTTGGTGGAGTGATTTTACAGCTACAATACCATGGAGATAGGAGAAAATTAAACATACAACTTGTGCTTGAAGGAAATCATTGAAAATATGACATTAAGAAGAAAACAGATTCACTCCAGGGGGTTAACGATCTCGGCTTCCAGTGTAAGTGTCAAGGGACACTGGTCAGCCCCAGATATTCAGCTCCCATTACAATATTAACCGTGGTGATGGGGCAGCTGGAAGATGGTAATCATTGGAATGGCCTCTTGGGGAGTTGTGATTGACAGACTCAATAGGAGGGGGGGTTAAGAGCAGTTTTTGTGCACAGCCCCAGGGAGTAAATTTTAAGTTTATCTCCACTGTTTTATTTGCTCCCTAACTTAAGGCAGGGGGTTAAATTAAGAGCTGAGAAAATACCCCAGTAACTTAATCCATATTAACTAATTAATCGAACTAAAAATAATCAGTTCAGTGGTCAGGGACAGGAGGATGTGACTGCAAGTCAGGCAGGTATGGGGACCCCCGCGGGATGCAGTGATGGAGGAGCCTCAGTCTTTGCCCTTGTCCAAGAGATACGAGGTACTTGTTACCTGTGTGGATAGGAACAAGGGCAGCAAGGGGATGGGTGAACTGACCAGGGCACCATGGTACAGGAGGCCATTTAAATGGGGGGAGTGAAAAGGAATGTAGTAGTGGTAGGGGATAGTATAGTCAGGGGGATAGACACTGTTCTTTGCAGCCGCGACCGAGAGTCCCGAAGACTGTGTTGCCTGCCTGGTGACAGGGTTAAGGACATCTTTATTTTTGTTCTTTCATGTGGGCTTCGCTGGCGAGGCCGGCATTTATTGCCCATCCCTAATTGCCCTTGAGAAGGTGGTGGTGAGCCGCCTTCTTGAGCCGCTGCTGTCCGTGTGGTGAAGGTTCTCCCACAGTGCTGTTAGGAAGGGAGTTCCAGGATTTTGACCCAGCGACAATGAAGGAACGGCGATATATTTCCAAGTCGGGATGGTGTGTGACTTGGAGGGGAACGTGCAGGTGGTGTTGTTCCCATGTGCCTGCTGCTCTTGTCCTTCCAGGTGGTGGAGGTCGCGGGTTTGAGAGGTGCTGTCGAAGAAGCCTTGGTGAGTTGCTGCAGTGCATCCTGTGGATGGTACACACTGCAGCCACAGTGCGCTGGTGGTGAAGGGAGTGAATGTATATGGTGGTGGATGGGCTGCCAATCAAGCGGGCTGCTTTGTCCTGGATGGTGTCGAGCTTCTTGAGTGTTGTTGGAGCTGCACTCATCCAGGCAAGTGGAGAGTATTCCATCACACTCCTGACTTGTGCCTTGTAGATGGTGGAAAGGCTTTGGGGAGTCAGGAGGTGAGTCACTCACTGCAGAATACCCAGCCTCTGACCTGCTCTCGTAGCCACAGTATTTATGTGGCTGGTCCAGTTAAGTTTCTGGTCAATGGTGACCCCCAGGATGTTGATGGTGGGGGATTCGGCGATGGTAATGCTGTTGAATGTCATGGGGAGGTGGTTAGACTCTCTCTTGTTGGAGATGGTCATTGCCTGGCGCTTGTCTGGCGCGAATGTTACTTGCCACTTATCAGCCCAAGCCTGGATGTTGTCCAGGTCTTGCTGCATGCGGGCACGGACTGCTTCATTAACTGAGGGGTTGCGAGTGGAACTGAACACTCTGCAGTCATCAGCGAACATCCCCATTTCTGACCTTATGATGGAGGGAAGGTCATTGATGAAGCAGCTGAAGATGGTTGGGCCTAGGACACTGCCCTGAGGAACTCCTGCAGCAATGTCCTGGGGCTGAGATGATTGGCCTCCAACAACCACTACCATCTTCCTTTGTGCTAGGTATGACTCCAGCCACTGGAGAGTTTTCCCCCTGATTCCCATTGACTTCAATTTTACTGGGGCTCCTTGGTGCCACACTCGGTCAAATGCTGCCTTGATGTCAAGGGCAGTCACTCTCACATCACTTCTGGAATTCAGACCTTTTGTCCATGTTTGGACCAAGGCTGTAATGAGGTCTGGAGACGAGTGGTCCTGGCAGAACCCAAACTGAGCATCGGTGAGCAGGTTATTGGTGAGTAAGTGTCGCTTGATAGCACTGTCGACGACACCTTCCATCACTTTGCTGATGATTGAGAGTAGACTGATGGGGCGGTAATTGGCCGGATTGGATTTGTCCTGCTTTTTGTGGACAGGACATACCTGGGCAATTTTCCACATTGTCGGGTAGATGCCAGTGTTGTAGCTGTACTGGAACAGTTTGGCTAGAGGTGCAGCTAGTTCTGGAGCACAAGTCTTCAGCACTGCAGCCGGGATATCGTCGGGGCCCATAGCCTTTGCTGTATCCAGTGCACTCAGCCGTTTCTTGATATCACGTGGAGTCAACTGAATTGGCTGAAGACTGGCTTCCGTGATGGTGGGGATATCAAGAGGAGGCCGAGATGGATCATCCACTCGACACTTCTGGCTGAAGATGGTTGCAAACGCTTCAGCCTTGTCTTTTGCACTCACGTGCTGGACTCCGCCATCATTGAGGATGGGGATGTTTACAAAGCCTCCTCCTCCCGTTAGTTGTTTAATTGTCCACCACCATTCACGACTGGATGTGGCAGGACTGCAGAGCTTTGATCTGATCCGTTGGTTGTGGAATCGCTTAGCTCTGTCTATAGCATGTTGCTTCCACTGTTTAGCATGCATGTAGTCCTGAGTTGTAGCTTCAGGTTGGCACCTCATTTTTAGGTACGCCTGGTGCTGCTCCTGGCATGCTCTTCTACACTCCTCATTGAACCAGGGTTGATCCCCTGGCTTGTTGGTAATGGTAGAGAGAGGAATATGCCGGGCCATGAGGTTACAGATTGTGCTGGAATACAATTCTGCTGCTGCTGATGGCCCACAGCGCCTCATGGATGTCCAGTCTTGAGCTGCTAGATCTGTTCTGAATCTATCCCATTTAGCACGGTGGTAGAGCCACACAACACGTTGGATGGTGTCCTCAATGCGAAGACTGGACTTCGTCTCCATGAGGACGGTGTGGTGGTCACTCCTACCAATACTGTCATGGACAGATGCATTTGTGACAGGTAGATTGGAGATGGACGAGGTCAAGTAAGTTTTTCCCTCATGTTGGTTCGCTCACCACCTGCCACAGGCCCAGTCTGGCAGCTATGTCCTTCAGGACTCGGCCAGCTGTGGTGCTACCGAGCCACTCTTGGTGATGGACATTGAAGTCCCCCACCCAGAGTACATTCTGTGCCCTTGCTACCCTCAGTGCTTCCTCCAAGTGGTGCCCAACATGGAGGAGGACTGATTCATCAGCTGAGGGAGGGCAGTAGGTGGTAATCAGCAGAAGTTTTCCTTGCCCATGTTTGACCTGATGCCATGAGATTTTATGGGGTCCAGAGTCAATGTTGAGGACTCCCAGGGCCACTCCCTCCTAACTGTATATCACTGTACCGCCACCTCTGCACTGGACAGGACATACCCAGGGATGGTGATGGAAGAGTCTGGGACGTTGGCTGAAAGGTATGATTCTGTGAGTATGGCTATGTCAGGCTGTTGCTTGACTCGTCTGTGGGACAGCTCTCCCAATTTTGGCACAAGTCCCCAGATGTTAGTGAGGAGGACATTGTAGGGTCAACTGGGCTTGGTTTGCCTTTAGTTGTGTCCAGTGCCTTGTGGTCTGTCCGGTTTTATTCTTCTTATGACTTTTTGTAGCAAGATTGTACAACTGAGTATCCATTTCAGAGGGCGATTAAGAATCAACCACATTGCTGTGGGTCTGGAGTCACATATAGGCCCAGACCGGGTAAGGACGGCAGGTTTCCTTCCCTAAAGGACATTAGTGAACCGGATGGGCTTTTACGCCAATCCGATAGTTTCATGGCCACCATTACTGATACTGGTTTTTTTAATTCCAGATTTGATTTAATTAATTGAATTCCCCAACTGCCGTGGCAGGATTTGAACTCATCACTCCAGATTGTTAGTCTGAGTCCCTGGGTTACTGGTCCAGTAACATAACCACTATGCTACCGTATTCATGTATGCATCTCATCGCGGCTGGAAAAGAACTTGAAGCATGAGGGGGAGGATCCAATTGTCGTGGTCCACGTAGGAACTACGAATGAGGTTCTGCTGAGGGAGTTTGAGGAACTAGGGTCTAAATTAATAAGCAGAACCTCAAAGGTAATAATCTCTGGATTACTACCTGAGCCACACGCAAATTGGCACAGGGTCAAACAGATCAGAGAGTTAAATGCGTGTCTCAAAGAGTGGTGTGGGAGACAGGGGGTTCGATTCATTGGGCACTGGCACCAGTACTGGGGAAAGAGGGAGCTGTTCTGTTGGGACGGGCTTCACTTAAACCGGGCTGGGACCAGCGTTCTGGCAATTCGAATAACTAGGGCTGTGTAGATAAGGCTTTAAACTAAAAAAGAGGGGGGAGGGGTCAGGTGAGGGGGAAATGAAGAAATCTAATGAGAAAAGTCCAGGCAACAGAGCAGTGTAGTGATTTGGGTAAAGATAAGCAGAGTGTGGCAGGAAGGGACAGAGTTTACCAATAATAGAGCATCGACGAGTAAGGTCAAAGCAGGAAAAAATGGTAAAAAGTCAAAATTATAGGCTCTTTATCTGAATGCACGGAACATTCGTAACAAGATAGATGAATTAAATGCACAAATAGAGATAAATGGATTTGATCTGATAGCCATTACAGAGACGTGGCTGCAAAATGACCAAGATTGGGAACTAAATATTCCAGGGTAAATGACATTTAGAAAAGACAGGCAGAATGGAAAATGAGGGGGTGTAGCCCTAATAATAAAGGATGACATAAGGACAGGGGTGAGACACAATCTTGGCTCGGAAGATCAGGAAGTAGAATCAGTAAGGGTGGAAATAAGAAATAACAAGGGGCAGAAAACACTGGGAGTAGTTTATAGGCCCCCTAATAGTAGCAATACCGTTGGACAGAGTATTAATCATGAAATAATAGGAGCTTGTAACAAAAAGAAATGCAGTAATCATGGGGGACTTTAATCTGCATATAGACTGGGCAAATCAAATTGGCAAAGGTAGTCTGGAAGACGAGTTCATGGAATATATTCAAGACAGTTTCCTAGAATAATACGTCATGGAACCAACCAGGGAACAGGCTATTTTAGATTTCGTATTATGTAATGAGACAGGGTTAATTAGTAATCTCACAGTAAAGGAAGAGTGATCATAATATGATAGAATTTCTCATTGAGTTTGAGAGTGGCATATTTAAGTCAGAAACTAGAGTTTTAAACTTAAATAAAGCCAATTACATAGATATGAGGAGCGAGTTGGCTAAGGTAGATTGGGAAATTAGATTAAAGGGTATGACGGTTGATAAACAATAGCAAACATTTAAAGAAATATTTCAACATTCTCAACAAATACACATTCCATTGAGAAATAAAAACTCCAAGGGAAAAGTGATCCATCCATGGCTAACTAAAGAAGTTAAGGATAGTATTAAATCAAAAGAAGAGGCTTATAATGTTGCCAAGAAAAGTAGTAAGCCTGAGGATTGGGAGAGTTTTGGAAATCAGCAAAGGAAGACCAAAAAAATGATAAAAAGGACAAAAATAGAATACGAAAGTAAACTAGCAAGAAATATAAAAACGGATTGTAAGAGCTTCGACAAGTATGTAAAAAGTAAACATTGGTCCCTTAGAGGCTGAGACAGGAGAAATTATAATGGGGAATCAGGAAATGGCAGATGTGTTAAACAAATATTTTTTTATCTGTCTTCACAGTAGAAGACACAAAAAGCATACCAGAAATAGTGGGGAACAAAGGGGCTAATGAGAATGAGGAACTTAAAGTAATTAATATTAGTGGAGAAAAAGTACTGGAGAAACTAATGGGACTAAAAGCCAACAAATCCCCTGGACCTGATAGCCTATAGCTACAGTTATGAAAGAGGTGGCTGCAGAGATGGTGGATTCATTGGTTGTGATCTTCCAAAATTCCCTAGATTCTAGAACAGTCCCAGCGGATTGGAAGGTAGCAAATGTAACCCCGCTATTCAAGAAAGGAGGGAGAGAGGAAACAGGGAACTACAGGCCAGTTAGCCTGACATCAGTCATCGGGAAAATGTTCAAATCCATTATTAAGGAAATGGTAACAGCACACTTAGAAAATCATAATATGATTAGGCAGAGTCAACATGGTTTTATGAAAGGGAAATCGTGTTTTACAAATTTATTAGAGTTTTTTGAGGATGTAACTAGCAGGGTAGATAAAGGGGAACCAGTGGATGTAGTATATTTGGATTTTCAAAAGGCATTCGATAAAGTGCCACATGAAAGGTTGTTACGCAAGATATGGGCTCATGGGGTTAGAGGTAACATATTAGCATGGATAGAGGATTGGTTAAAGGACAGTAAAGAGAGTAAGGATAAACAGGTCGTTTTCAGGTTGTCAGCCTGTAACTAGTGGGGTGCCGCAAGGATCAGTGCTTGGGCCTCAGCTATTTACAATCTATATTAATGACCTTAGATGAAGGGACCGAGTGTAATGTATCCAAATTTGCTCACGATACAAAGCTAGGTGGGAAAGTAAGCTGTGAGCAAGACACAAAGAGTCTGCAAAGGGATATAGACAGATTAAATGAGTGGGCAAGTAGGTGGCAGATGGAGTATAATGTGGGGAAATGTGAGGTTATTCACTTTGGTAGGAAGAATAGAAAAACAGAATATTTTTTAAATGGTGAGAAACTATTAAATGTTGGTGTTCAGAGAGATTTGAGTGTCTTCATACAAGAAACACAGAAAGTTAGCATGCAGGTACAGCAAGCAATTAGGAAAGCAAATGGAATGTTGGCCTTTATTGCAAGGGGGTTGGAGTACAAGAGTAAGGAAGTCTTATTACAATTGTTGAGACCTCACCTGAAGTACTGTGTACAGTTTTGGTCTCCTTATCTAAGGAAGGATATACTTGCCTTAGAGGCGGTGCAACAAAGGTTCACTAGATTGATTCCTGGGATGAGAGGGTTGTCTTATGAGGAGATGTTGAGTCGAAAGGGCCTATACTGTCTGGAGTTTAGAAGAATGAGTGATGATCTCATTGAAACATATAAAATTCTGTGGGGGTTTGACAGGATAGATGCTGAGAGGATGTCTCCCCTGGCTGGAGAGTCCAGAACTAGGGGGCATAGTCTCAGGATAAGGGGTCGGACATTTAGGACTGAGATGAGGAGGAATTTCTTCACTCAGAGGGTTGTGAATCTTTGGAATTCTCTACCCCAGAGGGCTGTGGATGCTGAGTCGTTGAGTATATGCAAGACTGAGATGGATAGATTTTTGGACTGTAGGGGAATCAAGGGATATGGGGATCGGGCAAGAAAGTGGAGTTGAGGTCGAAGATCAGCCATGATCTGATTGAATGGTGGAGCAGGCTCGAGGGGCCGCACGGCCTACTCCTGCTCATATTTCTTATGTTCTTATGTTTTTATGTAAGTTTGTGTGAAGTCTGAGAGCTCAGCTGATAGTCCCTGGTCACAACACTTACGTACACAGTTCTGTGAGGCTGGAGGCAATAATCACTGAAATTTCAGTGACCATCGTCCTAATTTATGTGTAGTTTAAATTCAACACTGTACAACTTCCTGTACTTTATTTTTTACACAACAAACTGCCTACGTTAAACACCCCGTTTGACCAAATCCAGTGAAGTTCCATTCTCTGTAATTTTTTATTGTGCTTAGCCAGTTATTTTCACAAGTATCAATCCTACAATCTCTATTCAGGCCTTAACATGAAGCAATTATAATAGAGGGAGCAAAACAAAATGTTATTCAATTATTTAAGGCATTGAGAAGACTGAAGATATCATTCTCAACAGACCATAAATGTTGATTGTTCAAAAATTCCAGTAGGCTCAGAAGGAATGAAAGGGTTAAGGCAATAGCCTAATAGATTAAAATCCATCCATGTGCTTAAAGTCACAGTAAGTAGTCTATTCTAGTGCTGAGAAGGAAAATGTCCACTGACAGAGTGGATCTGCCTATGCTCTTATATTTCTGCAGAATTGCCACTAAGACAGTGAGGGGAGAGGTTAGGAGAAATTTCTTCACACAGGGGATTGTTGGAGCATGGAATGCTTTGTCACAGGCAATGGTTGAGGCAGAGACTATTGAATCTTTAAGAGAAATTAGGATAATTAGGATGATGTTTCCTACATTACAACAGTGACTACACTTCGAAAGTACTTCATTACTATAAAAGATACTTACCTAAGAAAGGATATACTTGCCATAGAGGGAGTGCAAGTATGAGGAGAGATTAAGTAGACTCGGCCTGTATTCTCTCGTGTTTAGATGAATGAGAGGTGATCTCATTGAAACATACAAAATTTTTACAGGGCTCGACAGGGTAGATGCAGGGAGGATGTTTCCCCTGGCTGGGGAGTCTAGAACCAGGGGTCACAGTCTCAGAATAAAGGGTCGGCCATTTAGGACTGAGATGAGGAGAAATTTCTCCACTCAGAGGGTGGTGAATCTTTGGAATTCTCTACCCCAGAGGGCTGTGGAGGCTCAGTCATTGAGTACATTCAAAACAGAGATCGATAGATTTCTAGATATTAAAGGCATCGAGGGATATGGGGATAGTGCAGGAAAAGACTTGAGGTAGAAGATCAGCCATGATCTTGTTGAATGGCGGAGCAGGCTCGAGGGGCTGGATGGCCCACTCCTGCTCCTATTTCTTATGTTCTTAAAGCTTTTTGGGACATCCTGAGATTGTGAAAGTTGTTATGTAAATGCAAGTTCTTTCTTTTTCTTTTTAAATGGCACCACGGGGCAAAGGACTGCACAGGAGGGCACGGTGAAATGCAGTGGTCACAGGGGATTCGATAGTCAGGGGGACAGACAGGCGTTTCTGTGAGCACCGATGTGATTCCTGTACGGTGTGTTGCCTCACTGGTGTCAGGGTAAAGACATCACAGAGAGGGCGCAGAACATTCTGCGGGGGGAAGGGGAGCAGCCAGAAGTCGTGGTCCATGTGGGAACCAACAACATAGGAAAGGAAAGGGATGAGATCCTGCGGTCAGAGTTTCAGGAGCGAGGGAGGAAGATAAAAAGCAGGACCTCAAAGGTAGTAATCTCTGGATTACTCCCAGTGCCACGCGCTAGTGAGTACAGAAATAGGAAGATAAGGCAGGTTAATGTGTGGCTAGAGACATGGTGCAAGAGGGAAGGCTTCAGATTCTTGGGGCATTGGGACCAGTTCTGGGGCAGGAGGGATCTGTTCAAGAGGGACGGGTTGCACCTTTTGCTGGGGCAAAACTAATCCAACAATTTTGGGCGGCCTTTAAAAAGGAGATGGTTCGGGTACAGTCTAGATACATTCGCACGAGGGGGAAAGGTAGGACAACTAAAGCCAGAGCTCCCTGGATGATGAAAGAGATAGAGAGTAAGATGAAGCAAAAAAAGAGGCGTGTGACAGATGTCAGGTTTTTGAGAACCAGGCTGAATATAGAAAGTACAGAGGAGAAGTGAAAAAGGAAATAAGAGGGGCAAAGAGAGAGTATGAGAATAGACTGGCGGCCAACATAAAGGGGAATCCAAAAGTCTTCTATAGGCATATAAGTAGTAAACGGGTAGTAAGAGGAGGGGTGGGGCTGATTAGAGACCAAAAAGGAGATCCACGCATGGAGGCAGAGGGCATGGCTGAGGTACTAAATGAGTACTTTGCATCTGTCTTTACCAAGAAAGAAGATGCTGCCAGAGTCTCAGTAAAAGGGGAGGCAGTTGAGAAACCAGACGGACTAAAAATTGATGAAGAGGAGGTACTAGAAAGGCTGGCTAAGCTTAAAGTAGATAAGTCACCCGGTCCGGATGGGATGCATCCTAGGTTGCTGAGGGAAGGAAGGGTGGAAATTGCGGAGGTACTGGCCATAATCTTCCAAACATCCATAGATACGGGGGTGGTGCCAGAGGACTGGAGAATTGCAAATGTTACATCCTTGTTCAAGAAAGGGTGTAAGGATAAACCCAACAACTACAGGCCAGTCAGTTTAACCTCGGTGGTGGGGAAACTTTTAGAAACGATAATCCAGGACAAAATTAATATTCACTTGGACAAATATGGATTAATAAAGGAAAGCCAGCACAGGTTTGCTAAAGGCAAATCGTGTTTAACTAGCTTGGTTGATTTTTTTGATGAGGTAACAGAGAGGGTTGATGAGGGCAATGCGGGTGATGTAGTGAATATGGACTTTCAAAAAGCATTTGATAAAGTGCCACATAATAGGCTTGTCTGCAAAATTGAAGCCCATGGAATAAAAGGGACAGTGGCAGCATGGATACGAAATTGGCTAAGTGACAGGAAACAGAGAGTGGTGAACGGTTGTTTTTCGGACTGGAGGGAGGTGTACAGTGGTGTTCCCCAGGGGTCGGTGCTGGGACCACTGCTTTTTTTGATAGATATTAATGACTTGGACTTGGGTGTACAGGGCACAATTTCAAAATTTGCAGATGACACCAAACTTTGAAGTGTAGTGAACAGTGAGGAGGATAGTGATAGACTTCAAGAGGATATAGACAGGCTGGTGGAATGGGCGGACACGTGGCAGATGAAATTCAACGCAGAGCAGTGCGAAGTGATACATTTTGGCAGGAAGAACGAGGAGAGGCAATATAAACTAAAGGGTACAATTCTAAAAGGGGATGCAGGAACAGAGAGACCTGGGGGTATATGTGCACAAATCTTTGAAGGTGGCAGGACAGGTTGAGAAAGTGGTTAAAAAAGCAAACAGGATCCTGGGCTTTATAAATAGAGGCATTGAGTACAAAAGCAAGGAAGTTATGTTGAACATTTATAAAACATTGGTTTGGCCACAACTGGAGTATTGGCCCCGATATTACCAGGGAGGTGGGATGGCAGCGGGGGGGCGTCTGGGCGCGTGGGTAACCCGCCCAGTAAAATCAGTCCGTTCCCCACACGATCGCGGTGAATTTGAAGCCGCTTACCGTGGCTTCCGGGTTTCCCATTGTCAACCTGCGCAGCGGGCGGACTGCGCACCTGCATCACAGGCTGTCAGCTGGAGAATCCCTATTTAAAGGAGCAGTCCTCCAATGCTGCTCCTGCAGCAAAGAACCAAAATTATAGAATGGAGCAGCCCAGGGGAAAGGCTGCTCCCAGATTTACCGATGCCTCACTCCAGGTCTTACTGGATGGGGTGAGGAGGAGGAGGGATATTTTCTACCCAGCAGATGGGAGGAAGTGGCCTGCCTCTGCCACCAAGAAGGCTTGGCTCGAGTTGGCAGAGGAGGTCACCAGCAGCAGCAAAATCTCCCGCACATGGATCCAGTGCAGGAAGCGTTTCAATGACCTAACTAGGTCAGCCAAAGTGAGTACACTTACTCATTCTCCTACACTCCGTCTTCCACATCACCGCCCCCACCCCACAACTCCTTCTGCACTGCCAACGCTACTCTATCACATCACTCCTCACACCCACTCAAACCTCATCCTCAACTTACCTACACTTCCTCACCCTCCCCATTACTCACCCCACTACTACCACTCAACCCAATCCTCATACAATGTCATGGCTCTGTCTCATACTCGCCCTCTGATGCATCTCTTTCACGGCCAGCCACACCCAAACCAATGCATCCAGCGGTTGGCCACATCACCATCAGTCACTCACGCCTCTCTACTTTCTCCCCTTATAGGAGAAGAGAGCCCGGAATGCATGGGAGAGGGCGAGGACCGGAGGGGGGGCCGCA
Source organism: Heptranchias perlo (assembly GCF_035084215.1). Taxonomy (NCBI): domain Eukaryota; kingdom Metazoa; phylum Chordata; class Chondrichthyes; order Hexanchiformes; family Hexanchidae; genus Heptranchias; species Heptranchias perlo. Next base: position 2,251,794 of record NC_090342.1, on the reverse strand, counting down.
ACATCTGGTCGTCATCACGGATGCAGAGCAGGAGGCTCTAGAACTAAGCCGCACACTCGAGTGCCTGTCCGTCGGGGACGCCGAGTCTGCCACCCGACAAATGGCTGGTGACAGAACTTTAACATTCAGCACACACAATAGCAAATTATGTTTTTTTTTATTTATTCGTTCATGGGATGTGGGCGTAGCTGGCGAGGCCGGCATTTATTGCCCATCCCTAATTGCCCTTGAGAAGGTGGTGGTGAGCCGCCTTCTTGAACCGCTGCAGTCCATGTGGTGAAGGTTCTCCCACAGTGCTGTTAGGAAGGGAGTTCCAGGAATTCGATGAAGGAACGGCGATATATTTCCAAGTCGGGATGGTGTGTGACTTGGAGGGGAACGTGCAGGTGGTGTTGTTCCCATGTACCTGCTGCTCTTGTCCTTCTAGGTGGTAGAGGTCGCGGGTTTGGGAGGTGGTGTCGAAGAAGCCTTGGCGAGTTGCTGCAGTGCATCCCGTGGATGGTACACACTGCAGCCACAGTGCGCCGGTGGTGAAGGGAGTGAATGTTTAGGGTGGTGGATGGGGTGCCAATCAAGCGGGCTGCTTTGTCCTGGATGGTGTCGAGCTTCTTGAGTGTTGTTGGCATGTTAACATGCCTTGCCATCTTCAGCACCTCAACATCTGTCATCATGCATAATATTGCCTTCTGTTATGTTACAGGGCCTTCAGCGACCACCGTGACGGTGGAGGACAATTGCTCAGAGGACCTGCTGGCCTCTGAGGGGGCACCGTCACATCTGAGCAAGCCATCCACCAGCACAGATACACACACCTCGGTGGGTCCCCGTCCTCACTTAGCTGAGGTCGCACGTGAGCACGAGCAGACACTGGTGGCAGGGGCAGCTGTGGAGAGTCTGCGTCAGTGGGAGCACTCCTCTCCAGGATCTGCTCAGCTGGACCCAGATGCTGAACCCTGCGGGCCATCCTTTAAAAGGAGAATGATCGAGGGGCAGCAGCACATTTGCGAGGTGCTGGAACAGGTGCCATATGCAATCTCCACAATCGGGCAGAGGATGGAGGAGTCCAACTCCTGCATGAGTGGAATGGTGGCACAGGTAAGGGAGGGCATCTCTCAGATACTGTCACAGGAATGTGAGGGCATCTCTGAGATAGTGTCGTGGGTAAGTGCGGGTATGTCTGCAATGGAGGGAAGGATAGCCTCCATGGAGCTTCAAGCACGGCTCACCGATGAGTCCATTGAGGCCCTGACAATGGCCCTTCGGACTCAGGGTGAGCAACTTTCTGTGCCTTAAACAGGCAGGCAGATACTCTGGCACTGGCCTTCCAAGGCTTCACACATGTCCTCCAAACTGTAGTCCAACAGGGTGGTAGGAGTGATGTGGGCCTGGCCCAGGAGAGGGATGATGGCGAAAGGGGACATGGAAGTGGGGACGCCACTCAAAGCGCTCCCACGTCTCACCCGTTGCCCCACCTCTCAACCAGTACCTGCGATGCTGCCTCCTCTCCAGGTGGTCGAGTCTGCCCCTGCACAGGTGCAGGTGGAGCAGTCTTTGGAGGGGCCCTCAGACACCCAAACCCAGAAGGCGTCGGCCCAAAGCATCTAATCGGTCAGTGCACGAACAAGAGCAACCTGCCACGAACTCTGCTGCAGCCACAGGGGAAGCACCAAGTAGGAGTACTTGTAAGCGTAAGGCAAAGGTTTGTGAGCACAAAGGGGGATGCACAAGGGTGTTTGACGGTTTGTCACGTTTTTTATTTATATTTGATTTTTGTTAATGGCACATTAAATATTATTATTGTCACCACTACTGCCACGTCTTGGCCATTCTTCACTGTAATAAGTCCCTTTCATGAGGTTCACCATGAACACCCACACTTGATGCCACCCATGGGGTCACCCTACAGTGGGTGTATGTGTAGTTGCCCGACTATTTGGTGCAGGTGCCTGTGGCGCAGCACTGTGTTGTGGAGCTCCACGTGGCGGAGGTGGACATCGTGCCTGGCGAGGCTGGTGATGTTGCTCCTCCTCGGATGAAGTGATGAATGCAGCCATGGCGTCCCCCCCATCCTGACGGTGTGAGTTTGAGGGGGTCCGCAAAGTAGGTAAATGTGTTTGCACAGCAGAGTTTAGGATATAAATTAAGAATTTTGAGTGGAAAGACAAAGGTGTTGCAGGCAAAACTTTGTCTGAAGTGACAGAGTGCCCTGCTGCAATCAATGAGGTTTCCCCCCAACTGTCAAATAATCCTTTGCATCTCCCACTGGCTGCTGGCCGAAACACGTCTGCTCCAACAGGGAGTGTTTCCCACAGCACGGGAAACACGCTGAGGATCCTTCAAAATCACACCCCTGCCAAAATCTCCACTCAATGAGGTCTCTCAAGTACCTCGAGTATCTAAATAACTACGTAAAGTAGCATCCCGCTAGCTTTAATTGCCGGTGGGAGTTCCCGCATGCGGGAGCTGTGCGCGCACCCGAACGTATCACTGGGGAACCCGGAAGTCAGCGGGTCGGAGCCGGGCTCCAAACCCGCTCCAGGATTCTGCCATTTTAGGAGCCACCCCCCCCACCGCAACGCACCCACTCGGCCATCCGAAAATTGGCCCCATTGTGTCCAATTCTGGGCACCGCACTTTAGGAAGGACGTGAAGTCCTTAGAGAGGGTGCAGAAGAGATTTACTGGAATGATTCCAGGGATGAGGGACCTCTGTTACGTGGAGAGACTGGAGAAGTTGGGGTTGTTCTCCTTAGAGCAGAGACGGTTAAGAGGAGATTTGATAGAGGTGTTCAAAATCGTGACTGATTTAGATAAAGTAAATAAAGAGAAACTGTTTCCATTGGTGGAAGGGTCGAGAACCAGAGGACACAGGTTTAAGACGATTGGTAAAAGAACCAAAGGATCATGAGGAAGAACTTTTTTACACAGCGAGTGGTTAGGATCTGGAATGTGCTGCCTGAGGGGGTGGTGGAGGCAGATTCAAAAGGGAACTGGATAAGTACTTGAAAGGAAAACATTTGCAGGGCTACAGCGATAGGGCGGGGGAGTGGGACTAGCTGGATTGCTCCTGCATAGAGCCGGCACAGACTCGATGGGCCAAATGGCCTCCTTCTGTGCTGTAACCTTTCTATGAGTCTATGATTCTAGCTTCGCAAAAATGGCATCTCGCTGTCTGTGTCACCATTGAAATAATTGAACAGTGTGAAGTTGCTGTAGATACGGATTAAACTCGCCGCAGAAAGTTATGTCATGTCCATTCCAGTGTAAGTTACCTTTTAACAATGTGATAAGCGAGTTAATTTCTTGCTCATTCCTTCAGCTTTTAATTGTTATTGGAGATTTTAAAAATGTCAAATTTAAAATGAAAACATTTTCTTTTCTGTCTCTTTTTTCTCTCTCTCTTAATCCAATCTTTCTTTCCCTCTCTCTATTTCTCTTTCTGTACCTGATTCGACATTGAATTCACCCTCTCTAATTTACATTTCCTTCTCAGTCCTTGCGCTGTTCATTTCACAATCCTTCGATCGGATTGGTTAAGGAGATACCCAGTCGCTTGCCCCGTTCACTCCGGTCCCAGATGCCCTGTTTCCGTCTTTAACCCGCGGACCTGCCCCTCGCCTGAAGTTGCCGTACTATTTTCACATAAATAATGGTCAGTTCCGTCAGCCTCACTGTTATTTTGACAGGAAAATCTGGCTCATTGATACACATCAATCATAACAAACTTGCAAGGAGACAACCCCATTGGCCAGACCTTGAACACCTTGTGCTTGATGTCCAGTGTCTTTAGTCGATCCTGCCCGATGGGTCACGAGGATACACTAACCTTTCCACCTTTACCATAACACCAACCTTTGGTCACAAGACATGATCTAACCACAGCTCCATGTGCTATTCTCTTTCTCTGAAAATTACTATAACCGGTTTTGTCCAGCTCTGCAGTACAGAAAGGCCTCAGCTCTTACCCCTTCAAGGTTTCTGTAAGAACATGGGCACAGGCGGAGGCCATTCAATTAGTTTGTTCTGCCGTTCAATTAGATCATGGTTGATCTGTATCTCAATTCCACTTATCTGCCTTGGTTCCATAACCCTTAATGCCCTCACCCAACAAAAATCTATCAATCTCAGTTTTGAAATTTTCAATTGACCCCCAGCCTCAACAGCTTTTTGGGGGAGAGAGTTCCAGATTTCCACTCCCCTTTGTGTGAAGAAGTGCTTCCTGACATCACCCCTGAACGGCCGAGCTCTAATTTTAAGGTTCTGCCCCCCTGGTTCTGGACTCTCCCAACAGAGGAAATAGTTTCTCTCTATCTAGCCTATCAAATCCTTTAATCATCTTAGACACCTAGATTAGATCACCCCTTAATCTTCTATAATTCGAGGGAATACAAGCCGAGTCTGTGCAAACTGTCCTCGTAATTTAACCCTTTTAGCCCCGGTATCATTCTGGTGAATCTGCCCTGCACCCGCTTTGTCCAGTATTTTCCCACTAGGCCACAGCTGGAGCCTGTCCTTCCAGGGCAGCACTTCAAATCTCTGACTTTAACCCTTAACTATGAATTGCCTGGGATTCTGATATCTGTCCCATCTCTCTTTTACAGGAAGGTCGTAGAATACGCCATCTGGATGCAACAGCCAACCTACTTGGAGAAGCAAAGGACGAGGACCTGCTGTTTAACTAATGTTGCTGAGGGCCTTTGGTTCTCACTCACTCGGAGGCAATGTCACGGTATCCGGCAGCTCCAAGGCAGGTCAGTAGCTGGGGCCATTTTAATAGCCCCTTCCCCTAGGTTTCTGTCAGGCAGGTTAGGGTTAAAATCGCCCAAGTTCGAGCTGTGAAGTTCTGTCGTTGCCCACACCAGCGATCGCAATGATCCACTTGCTCACCAATGGAAAGAGCAAGATGGTTCATGATCCAAACTGGCAGCTTCCGGACTGAACATAGAATTAAACCTGACAAACTGGATGAAGATATAAGGGGCAAGTTGTCTAATTCAAAAGCAACATTTTTCAAGAGGGATATTTTACCAAAAGAAAAGTCACTTCACAGAATTGTCAAACAGTTTGGATCCTTGAAGAATTGCAAGAGGATATTCAGTTCGGAGGTTTGAGTGACAGTGTGACCTAATGTTAGAACTTTGTTTCAGTGCAGGCAGTTTTCAGAGAATATTTGTCATTTTTTTTCTCAGTGAAGCAACCTTTGCTTCCAAGTTCTTTGATTTACAAACCGGCTTTGAACTGAAACTCACCTTTCAACTCGTATCAAGTTTATTGACTGGAGAGTCCAAAAAAGCAACTTACGACAGAACAGCGGTCTGTGATGTGGGGATTAATATTCCGACTGATCAAAGGAATCTGGAATCTAGGTCACAGCAAGGCTGCTCTTGGTTATCTGGACCACAGCCTGAACCCCATCACACTGCCGACCGTAAAACAGTTGCTGCAAACCAATCTCATAACAGAGTGACTTCTCCCCAGTTTGCCACTTTTAGTTTTTATAGAACGTATAATCTGTTCCAGGGCATCAGATAGACCCTTTCATCGGATACGCAGACCTTTTCATCGGATACACAGACCCTTTCATCAGATACACAGACCCCTTCTGCAGATACGCAGACCCTTTCTGCATATACGCAGACACCTTCTGCAGATACACAGACCCTTTCTGCAGATACACAGACCCTTTCTGCAGATATGCAGACCCCTTCTGCAGATACACAGACCCTTTCTGCATATATGCAGACCCCTTCTGCAGATACACAGACCCTTTCTGCATATACGCAGACCCCTTCTGCAGATACACAGACCCTTTCTGCAGATACGCACCTTTCTGCAGTGGGGAGCCAGCAGGTATTGTGGGTTGGAGAACTGGGTCTACACTATCGCGGCCCTGCGTCCAACGCACAGTCTCTTTCAGTGTGGCTTTCCTTGTCGGGACTGCAAGATCATGGAATTAACCCAAATTTTATCCACCCCTTTCCAATTCTGCCTGCAGATACCTGCAGCGATTCACTCACTGTGGCTCTCTGTATGGGATGTTAATCACACGTTAAAAGGGGGTATTACCAGCAAAGCAGGCATCACTTCATAGAATCATAGAATGGTTACAGCACAGAAGGAGGCCATTCAGCCCATCGATCCCGTGCCGGCTCTCTGCAAGAGTAATCCAGCTAGTTCCACTCCCCTGCCCTTTCCCCGTAGACTTGCATTTTTTTCCCTTCAAGTTCTTGTCCAATTCCCTTTTGAAAGCCACGATTGAATCTGCCTCCATCACCTTTTCAGACAGTGCATTCCAGATCATAACAGCTCACTGCTTAAAAAAACTTTTCCTCATGTTGCCTTTGATTCTTTTGTCAATTACCTTAAATTTGTGTCTTCTGGTTCTTGACCCTTCCCCCAATGGGAACAGTTTCTCTCTATCTACTCTGTCTGGACCCCTCATGATTTTGAACACCTCGATCAAATCTCCTCGCAACCTTCTCTGGTCTAAGTAGAACAACCCCAGCTTCTCCAGTCTCTCCACGTAACTGAAGTCCCTCATCCCTGGAACCATTCTAGTAAATCTCTTCTGCACCCTCTCTAAGGCCTTCACATCCTTCCTAAAGTGCGGTGCCCAGAATTGGACACAATACTCCAGTTGTGGCCGAACCAGCGTTTTATAGAGATTCATCATGACTTCCTTGCTTTTGTACTCTATGCCTCTATATTTAAAAAGCCCAGGATCCCGTATGCTTTTTTAATCGCTTTCTCAACCTGCCCTGCCACCTTCAATGATTTGTGCACATATACCCCCAGATCTCTCTGTTCCTGCACTTCCTTAGAATTGTACCATTTAGTTTATATTGCCTCTCCTCGTTCTTCCTACCAAAATGTATCACTTCACACTTCTCTGCGTTAAGTTTTATCTGCCACGTGTCTGCCCATTCCACCAGCCTCTCTATGTCCTCTTGAAGTTTATCACTATCCTCCTCACTGTTCACTGCATCCATGCAAATCCTAAAATTCCCATTAAACATGTGACTGAAAGTCTTGAGTCCTGCCACTGGATGGAAGATGAGATAGATGAGCAGCTCATGGGGAATTTGTTTCCATTTTGGGGATATTTGCCTGGAGACAAACTATCAGGCTTATCCTCTTCAGCTGTTGTTCTCATATCTTCACACTGTTCCATCAGAGAGTGGTCTGAAGAGGTGGAAGGATTTATAGGCTGATTAATTGTCCACGACGTGAATGCTCCTTCCATGGCTGTAACTGTCTTTACACCAGCTGATAGGAGGGGTTAATCCTCTACTGGGGGAGAGTTTAATGGGCTCCCATAACCCATAAAGTGAGGGGGGCACCCTCATGCGCCAGGACTGCCTGGAGTTCTGGTCTCTACTCTTCAGGACTGTCTGGAGCTCCAGTCGCCACTTGCCAGCACTGTCTGGAGCTCCGGTCTCTGCTCCCCAGGACTGTCTGGAGCTCTGGTCTCCACTCCCTGGCACTGTCTGCAGCTCCAGTCTATGCTCCCGGACTGTCTGGAGCTCCGGTCTCCACTCCCCGGCACTGTCTGGGGCTCCGGTCTCCGCTCCCCGACACTGTCTGGAGCTCCGGTCCCCGCTCCCCGACACTGTCTGGAGCCCCGGTCCCCGCTCCCCGACACTGTCTGGAGCCCCGGTCCCCGCTCCCCGACACTGTCTGGAGCCCCGGTCCCCGCTCCCCGACACTGTCTGGAGCCCCGGTCCCCGCTCCCCGACACTGTCTGGAGCTCCGGTCCCCGCTCCCCGACACTGTCTGGAGCTCCGGTCGCTACGCCCCGGCACTGTCTGGAGCCCCGGTCCCCGGTCCCCGGCACTGTCTGGAGCTCCGGTCCCCGCTTCCTGGAACTGTCTGGAGCTCCGGTCCCCGCTCCCCGACACTGTCTGGAGCTCCGGTCCCCTCTCCCCGACACTGTCTGGAGCCCCGGTCCCCGGTCCCCGGCACTGTCTGGAGCTCCGGTCCCCGCTCCCCGACACTGTCTGGAGCTCCGGTCCCCGCTCCCCGACACTGTCTGGAGCTCCGGTCCCTGCTCCCCGGGACTGCCTGGAGCTCCGGTCCCCGGTCCCCGGCACTGTCTGGAGCCCCGGTCCCCGCTTCCCGGCACTGTCTGGAGCTCCGGTCTCTGTGCCCCGGCACTGTCTGGAGCTCCGGTCTCTGTGCCCCGGCACTGTCTGGAGTCCAGTCTCCGATCCCCGACACTGTCTGGAGCTCCGGTCCCCGCTCCCCGGCACTGTCTGGAGCTCCGGTCCCCGCTTCCTGGCACTGTCTGGAGCTCCGGTCTCTGTGCCCCGGCACTGTCTGGAGCTCCGGTCTCTGTGCCCCGGCACTGTCTGGAGCTCCGGTCTCTGTGCCCCGGCACTGTCTGGAGCTCCGGTCTCTGTGCCCCGGCACTGTCTGGAGCTCCGGTCCCCGCTTCCTGGCACTGTCTGGAGCTCCGGTCCCCGCTTCCTGGCACTGTCTGGAGCTCCGGTCCCTGCTCCCCGGGACTGCCTGGAGTCCAGTCTCCGATCCCCGACACTGTCTGGAGCTCCGGTCTCTGTGCCCCGGGACTGCCTGGAGTCCAGTCTCCGATCCCCGACACTGTCTGGAGCTCCGGTCTCTGTGCCCCGGGACTGCCTGGAGTCCAGTCTCCGATCCCCGGCACTGTCTGGAGCTCCGGTCTCTGTGCCCCGGGACTGTCTGGAGCTCCGGTCTCTGTGCCCCGGCACTGTCTGGAGCTCCGGTCTCTGTGCCCCGGCACTGTCTGGAGCTCCGGTCTCTGTGCCCCGGTACTGTCTGGAGCTCCGGTCTCTGTGCCCCGGCACTGTCTGGAGCTCCGGTCTCTGTGCCCCGGCACTGTCTGGAGCTCCGGTCTCTGTGCCCCGGCACTGTCTGGAGCTCCGGTCTCTGTGCCCCGGCACTGTCTGGAGCCCCGGTCCCCGCTCCCCGGCACTGTCTGGAGCTCCGGTCTCTGTGCCCCGGCACTGTCTGGAGTCCAGTCTCCGATCCCCGGCACTGTCTGGAGCTCCGGTCCCTGCTCCCCGACACTGTCTGGAGCTCCGGTCCCCGCTCCCCGGCACTGTCTGGAGCTCCGGTCCCCGGTCCCCGGCACTGTCTGGAGCCCCGGTCTCTGTGCCCCGGCACTGTCTGGAGCTCCGGTCTCTGTGCCCCGGCACTGTCTGGAGCTCCGGTCTCTGTGCCCCGGCACTGTCTGGAGCCCCGGTCTCTGCTCCCCGACACTGTCTGGAGCGTGGGTTCGAACCCTGCACCTTCTGACTCAGAGACAGGGACATTATCACTGAGCCAATGGCTGGGACCCATCATCTTTGTGCTCATTGAAACCCTTCTCATTTCACATTCTTTTATACTGTAACGTTTATGCAGCATTCAATATAAACTCACAATGGGCCAAATAACAAAGTTTGTCAGTGTCTGTGCAATGCCAATGTGTCTTCCCAGAGTATAATTGGTTGGTGACTCTGGTAACTCTCCCAAATTCAACACATTTTGCATTTGATTTCCAATTGACCAGGATTCTAGTGACAGGCAAACTTTTCAACACAGGGTCACCACCCAAAAGAAGAACACAAAGAAGTTGCTTTGGACGACTGATAACGACAACTGTGGCATCTAAAAGGGTTTAGTGTAACCAGGAAAAGTGACTGATCTCTTTTGCTAAGGGGAAAACTGAGAGATGGACAAGCACAGAAAGAACACAGTAATTAGGAAACAAACCTCAGTGCCCGGACTTGCAAACAGACTGGGAATTAGAAGGTTGTCTCTGTTCGAATGTGGGCAATGTGCTCCAGTGCCATAAATAACAAATTCTAACCATATTGTGTGATTAGAGCTGAGCAGCTGGGATCTCATTTGAAGCCAAGTTAACACCTGCCTCTGAAATGTGACACATATTGCAGAATTCACTGAAGCAAGAAGAAAGAAAGACCTGCATTTCTATAGCACCTGTCACGACCTCAGGACGTCCCAAAGCGCTTTACAGCCAATTAAGTATTTTTGGAGCGTAGTCACTGTTCTAATGTAGGAAACGCGGCGGCCAATTTGTGCACAGCAAGATCCCACAAACAGCAAAATGATAATGACCAGATAATCTGTTTTAGCGATGTTGATTGAGGCATAAATATTGGCCCAGGACACCGGGGACAATCCCCTGCTCTTCTTCAAAATAGTGCCATGGGATCTTTTACATCCACCTGAGGGGGCAGACGGGGCCTCAGTTTAACGTCTTATCTGAAAGACGGCACCTCCCGACAGTGCAGCACTCCCTCAGTACTGCACTGGGAGTGTCAGCCTGGATTTTGTCCTGCACGTTCCTGTATTGGGGCGTAGAACCCAAAACCTTCTTACCAGAGGCGAGAGTGCTACCCACTGAGCGACAGCAGACACCCACAATACAGGACATTAGTGACCACAAGTAACAAAAATACACAGCATTAATAAATAGACAAGGTGGACGGAACTAAGGCAAAATTAAAATGTCATCATCGAGTTAATAACAGGACAGATTTAATGGAATGCCCGTCAAGTTATGCTCCAATCTCTGCCGGGAACACTGTGACCTAATTTTTCCAATAGCCTGCAATAAAGATTTAATTGAATTGAATTTGGGGAGGGCGGATGAGCCAGTCGCTGTTGTATAATGGCAAAAAACATCTGCTCGAGCTCCATCGGTGAGACATGGTGCTGTGCACACTGAGTGGCAGCTCGCTGAGGCCTCGGTAATTTGAGTTTACTTGTCCCAGAATGAAGGCATAAAAATTAGTGAATTGCAATAAGGCAATGTTTATATTTATAAATGTGCAGGAATTTAAAGCCCAGATATTAAGGAGGACGAGTTCAAGGAGAAGCAGGTAATGTCAGGGCTGCAGATTTAAAGGAATAAAGTCGGGCGGGATATAAGAGTGAACAAGTTAAATTCTTGGAACATCCTGATGTAAATATCTGAATGTGCTCAGTCTGTCTTAATGCCAAGTTTCTTTTCACTGTATAATCGATCTTCGTTAATCTGTGATCTAATTTATGAAATCAACATAAGTAATGTCGCCCATAGTGCTGATGTGAAATGGTCAATGCAGAGAGGAGGTGAAGGACAGGGGAGCTCACAATTACAGCCATGAAGTGACCAGGACTCATATCCTTTACTGCTTTATTTTCCTGGGCTCCAGTTTGCTTTGTCCACTGTTCCTGCAGTGTTTGGTTCAGCGATAACGTTCCTGCCTCGGAGTCAGAAGATGCAGCTTTCGAAGCCTCCCTCCAGACCGTCTCAGAGAGTGGAGACCGGAGCTCCAGACAGTCCCGGGGAGCGGAGACCGGAGCTCCAGACAGTCCCGGGGAGTGGAGACCGGAGCTCCAGACAGTCCCGGGGAGCGGAGACCGGAGCTCCAGACAGTCCAGGGGAGCGGAGACCGGAGCTCCAGACAGTCCCGGCGAGGGGAGACCGGAGCTCCAGACAGTCCCAGCGAGCGGAGACCGGAGCTCCAGACAGTCCCAGCGAGCAGAGACCGGAGCTCCAGACAGTCCCAGCGAGTGGAGACCGGAGCTCCAGACAGTCTCGGGGAGCGGAGACGGGAGCTCCAGACAGTCCCGGAGACCGGAGCTCCAGACAGTCCCAGGGAGGGGAGACCGGAGCTCCAGACAGTCCCGGAGGGCGGAGACCGGAGCTCCAGACAGTCCCGGAGGGCGGAGACCGGAGCTCCAGACAGTCCCAGGGAGGGGAGACCGGAGCTCCAGACAGTCCTGGAGGGCGGAGACTGGAGCTCCAGACAGTCCTGGGGAGTGGAGACCGGAGCTCCAGACAGTCCCAGGGAGGGGAGACCGGAGCTCCAGACAGTCCTGGGGAGTGGAGACCGGAGCTCCAGACAGTCCCGGGGAGGGGAGACCGGAGCTCCAGACAGTCCCGTGGAGTGGAGACTGGAGCTCCAGACAGTCCAGGGGAGCGGAGACCGGAGCTCCAGACAGTCCCAGGGATGGGAGACCGGAGCTCCAGACAGTCCCGGGGAGCAGAGACCGGAGCTCCAGACAGTCTCGGGGAGCGGAGACCGGAGCTCCAGACAGTCCCAGGGAGAGGAGACCGGAGCTCCAGACAGTCTCGGGGAGTGGAGACCGGAGCTCCAGACAGTCTCGTGGAGCGGAGACTGGAGCTCCAGACAGTCCCGGAGGGCGGAGACTGGAGCTCCAGACAGTCCCGGGGAGCGGAGACCGGAGCTCCAGACAGTCCCAGGGAGGGGAGACCGTAGCTCCAGACAGTCTCGGGGAGCGGAGACCGGAGCTCCAGACAGTCCCAGGGAGGGGAGGCCGGAGCTCCAGACAGTCCCGGGAGAGCGGAGACTGGAACTCCAGACAGTCCCGGTGAGTGGAGACCGGAGCTCCAGACAGTCCCGGAGGGCGGAGACTGGAGCTCCAGACAGTCCCAGGGAGGGGAGACCGGAGCTCCAGACAGTCCCGGGGAGTGGAGACCGGAGCTCCAGACAGTCCCGGGGAGCGGAGACCGGAGCTCCAGACAGTCCCGGAGACCGGAGCTCCAGACAGTCCCGGGGGGTGGAGACCGGAGCTCCAGACAGTCCCGGGGAGCGGAGACCGGAGCTCCAGACAGTCCCGGGGAGTGGAGACCGGAGCTCCAGACAGTCCCGGGGAGTGGAGACCGGAGCTCCAGACAGTCCCGGGGAGCAGAGACCGGAGCTCCAGACCGTCCCGGGGAGCGGAGACCGGAGCTCCAGACAGTCCCAGGGAGGGGAGACCGTAGCTCCAGACAGTCCCGGGGAGCAGAGACCGGAGCTCCAGACAGTCCCAGGGAGTGGAGACCGGAGCTCCAGACAGTCCCGGGGAGCGGAGACCGGAGTTCGGGCTCTAAATTCTGGGCTGACATCCAGCGGGATTCTTGTGTCCGGTGAGTGTGGGAGGTGTAAAGTTATGGCCATGGAAGGAGTGTTCGTGTCACGGCCTGTCAGACTGTTAATCAGCCTGTGAATCCTCCCACTCCCTCACACTGTTCTCCAAGGGAAGAGCACAAAGTTCATGGAAACAGAACTCTTCCAGCATTGTTTCTATTTCCCAAGTTTCGGTCTCAGTTCCGTTCCAGACTGTATTTTTTTGCACTCCTTTCTACTCACTGATAACTGAGATTTGACTCGTTAATAATTGATCATTAGCTTTGTGTTCAACCTGACACTTCCCCTGGATTGAATGCAGTGAGGAACGAGGGCATTTGGCAGCAGACTGAGTGAATTTTACAATTTCTTACATTAAACCACGGAACTCTGAAGAGAAAGATTAGAATTCAGCTCCGAGCTGGCTGTCAGACCGTGTCAGTGGGAGACTCCAGTCCACACTGAGTGCCAGGCCAGAATAATGTGATCCTGATACACTCCCATTCGATCCGGACACTCCCCTTCCCGACCCAGACACACTCCCTCCCAATCCAGACTCTCCCCCCTCCCTATCTGGAAACACACTCCCTCCCGATCTGGACACAAAGTCTATCCCAATCCGGGCACACACTGCCTCCCGATCCAGACACTCCCGCCCTGATCCAGACACACACATCATCCTGATCTGGACACACGCTCCCTCCTTATCCGGACACACACCCTCTCCCGATCCGGGCAAACTCCCTTCCTATATGGACACTCCCCTGATCCGGGCAAACTCCCCCCAATCCGGACACACACCCTCTCCCGATCCGGGCACTCCCCCCTCCCGATCCGGGCACTCCCCCCTCCCGATCCGGGCACTCCCCCCTCCCGATCCGGGCACTCCCCCCTCCCGATCCGGGTTGTTCTTTCTCCCACACTTGCTGTGCCCTGATCCCACGGACCGTTCACTAATTACCACTGAGTCGGTGATCGGGTCCTTTCTCTGAGGCCTCAGCCATTCTGCTCTAAACCAGTCACTGCGAGGCACAGGAGAGAAGCCCAGGGATAATTTCAGTCTAACTTCTCTCCTTTCACACGAGGAAATATCTGATCACTCTACACCTCCCCCAACAACAGCAAAGACTAGGACCCTAGACATAGAATCTTACAGGAGGAGGCCATTCGGCCCATCGTGCCTGTGCCGGCTCTTTGAGCGAGCTATCCAATTAGTCCCACTCCCCTCGCTCTTTCCCCACAGTCCTGCAAATTTTTCCCCTTCAAGTATTTATCCAATTCTCTTTTGAAAGTTATTATTGAATCTGCTTCCACCACCCTTTCAGGCAGTGAATTCCAGATCATAACAACTCGCTGCGTAAAAAAATTCTCCTCATCTCCCCTCTGGTTCTTTTGCCAATTATCTTAAATCTGTGTCCTCTGGTTACCGACCCTCCTGCCAGTTTCTCTTTATTTACTCTATCAAAACCCCTCATGATTTTGAACACCTCGATCAAATCTCCTCTTAACCTTCTCTGCTCTAAGGAGAACAATCCCAGCTTCTCCAGTCTCTCCACATAACTGAAGTCCTTCATCCCTGGTACCATTCTAGTAAATCTCCTCTGCACCCTCTCTCAGGCCTTCACATCCTTCCTAAAGTGCGGTGCTCAGAATTGAACACAATACTCCAGCTGAGGCCTAACCAGGTTCAGCATAACATGGGAATCAAACAGAGCCCAGCTCTACGTGGTCCAGTCCTGGCCTGTTTTAAAATGTCCCACCAGCTCCCTTGGCCTTGTGTCTGAGGCAGGACATTCCATCTCTGACACGGTGACAATATTTGTGTCCAACACAAAAGTGCTCTGAATTTAGACCATGATTATTTATTTGTGTTAAATGAAACTTTCTGCCAATTCATTCAAAGTCCTGAACTCACGGCAAGAAGCTGCTCGTAATTCAGAAAACAGTTGACAGCAGCTTTCAGAGTCTGGTAGAATACAAATTGGAAATGTTACACTGGGTGCAGTCTGGGTGCCCTTGTTACACTGGGTGCTGTCTGGGTGCCCGTGTTACACTGGGTGCAGTCTGGGTGCCCTGTTACACTGGGTGCTGTCTGGGTGCCCCTGTTACACTGGGTGCAGTCTGGGTGCCCTTGTTACACTGGGTGCAGTCTGGGTGCCCTGTTACGCTGGGTGCTGTCTGGGTGCCCCTGTTACACTGGGTGCTGTCTGGGTGCCCTGTTACACGGGGTGCAGTCTGGGTGCCCTGTTACACTGGGTGCTGTCTGGGTGCCCCTGTTACACTGGGTGCAGTCTGGGTGCCCTGTTACACTGGGTGCAGTCTGGGTGCCCCTGTTACACTGGGTGCAGTCTGGGTGCCCTGTTACACTGGGTGCAGTCTGGGTGCCCCTGTTACACTGGGTGCAGTCTGGGTGCCCTTGTTACACTGGGTGCAGTCTGGGTGCCCTGTTACACTGGGTGCTGTCTGGGTGCCCGTGTTACACTGGGTGCAGTCTGGGTGCCCTTGTTACACTGGGTGCTGTCTGGGTGCCCGTGTTACACTGGGTGCAGTCTGGGTGCCCTGTTACACTGGGTGCAGTCTGGGTGCCCTGTTACACTGGGTGCTGTCTGGGTGCCCCTGTTACACTGGGTGCAGTCTGGGTGCCCTGTTACACTGGGTGCAGTCTGGGTGCCCTGTTACACTGGGTGCAGTCTGGGTGCCCTGTTACACTGGGTGCAGTCTGGGTGCCCTGTTACACTGGGTGCAGTCTGGGTGCCCTGTTACACTGGGTGCTGTCTGGGTGCCCTGTTACACTGGGTGCAGTCTGGGTGCCCCTGTTACACTGGGTGCAGTCTGGGTGCCCTGTTACACTGGGGATAAGGGGCATAAAATTGGGACAGAGATTTACATTGCTGGGACAGTTTAATATTAAAGAAAGAAAGAACTTGCATTTATATAGCGCCTTTCACGACCTCACTACCAATGAAGTACTTTTTGAAGTGTAGTCACTGTTGTAATGTAGGAAACACGGCAGCCAATTTGTGCACAGCAAGATCCCACAAACAGCAATGAGATAAATGACCAAATAATCTGTTTTTCGGTGATGTTGGTTGAGGGATAAATATTGGCCCAGGACACCGGGGAGCAGTGTCCTGCTCTTCTTCGAATTCGTGCTGTGGGATCTTTTACATCCACCTGAGAGGGCAGACAGTGTTAATTGTACCCGTGTAATTTATATCGGTTATTGTTAATTGTGTTCAGGTGGTGGGTATAAAAAGTACAATTGATATCCACCACCTGAATACAATTAACACTAATTGCTGTAAATCACATGGGTACAATTAACAGACAGGGTCTCAGTTTAATGTCTCATCCAAGAGACAGCACCTCTGACTGTGCTGCACTCCCTCAGTACTGTGCGGGGAGTGTCAGCCTAGATTTCATGCTCAAGTCTCTGGAGTGGGACTTGAACTCAGGGGCAAGTGTGCTATCACTGAGCCACAGCTAACACATACACTAACCTTGGAGGAGGTCAAACAGCCACAGGAGGAGCAGAGTCTGGAAAACTAGAAGGAGAGAAACAGTGGGGAGGGAGAGGCCTGGTAGATTTGGGAGGGGTGTCTTTTTGCTTTGTTTAAAACAAGAATCAGCAAACTGGGAGGTTTTAAAGCCTGTGGTTTAAGTTGTTGCCATGGCTTGGGGAAATGTTGTTGTTGCATTTCTTGCTCATCTGCCCACATCTGTCCCCAATGCAGATACTGTCATCTAGTGGTTACAACATTGCTTCGCACATCAGCAGTAAAAGCTAGCTGAAGGATAATTATTGACCAGGACACCGGGGAGAACTCCCCTGCTCTTCGTCGAAATAGTAGCCATGGGATCTTTTACACCCACCTGAGAGGGCAGACGGGGCCTCGGTTTAACGTCCCATCCGAAAGACCTGGTAATCCTGACTGGAGTACGACGAACACCTGCTCCGCTCCTCAGGGCAAACCAATTTACGGTTTGGGTCCCAAGACAGGTGTCAGTCCCCATATTGCCATATTCAAGGTTCCTATCGCCTGATTTAGGCCATCACCAGGAGGCCTGTAAAACGCCTGAACCAATATGGTGTGGGAGTTTGGCCCCCTAAATTGGACCTCGTTGCCCCCGTTTTCCACCCAGAAAATGGGCACCACGAGATCCAATTTCATCCCCTTGATCCACAGGCCATGGAAGGACTGCAGCCTTCAATAATTAATCACACACTCAGTCTGCCAGTGTTATGTTCACCCTTTGAACGATGGCGTTTCTCTTCCTTGAACTGATTTATTCATTTTCTCCAGGTTATTGCAATCCGGCTGACGTTTGTAAAAGAAACTAACGTTCTGTTCAGTGTTGTACTTGTGTCATCTGATTCAGGATTATTCACCAGCATTTTCAAGAGTTCAGATGTTTTAATACACTCTAGGGACGACTATTTTTACAAATGTTCTATTCAGAGGGTTGGTGACTGACATGGTTTTAATCCCCAGGCTGGGGATAAAATATTCCATCTCAGGAGGAATATTCTGTACAGTTTGTTCCAACCTCCCACCCATGCTATTTTCAGGATTAACTGGAACCTTTGACAAAGGAGTTGGGTTGTTACCTGTCGAGAAGGACTGAGGGTTGGCAGAACCGCTGCACGAGAAGATCACAAAACAACATGTCGGGCACTATTAACGCCAACTCCCTGATGGAGCAAAGTGAACTTTACTTTGACCTTCCTCACGGCAATCTGAAACGACACTGTTTTTAACTGAATTGGTCTTTGAAATGACTCATGAGTTCCTTCCCACACAAAGTTATTAAAGTCCTATTTCTAAAATAGCAAAGCCGTTCGATCACATGTTGGGGATGATGGGATGTTGATTTTAAATAGAACATAATGAATAGAACATCTTATGGGTCACATTACTGGCTGATAGATGGCACGAACTGACATTTAACAGAGAGACGAAAGAAAGAAGAAAAAAAAGGAAAGAAAGACTTGCATTTCTACAGCGTCTTTCGTAACCTCAGGACATCCCAAAGCACTTTACAACCAATGGAGTACTTTTGAAGTCACTGTTGTAATGTAGAAAACCTCCGACAGTGCAGCGCTCCCTCAGTACTGACCCTCCGACAGTGCAGCACTCCCTCAGTACTGACCCTCCGACAGTGCAGCGCTCCCTCAGTACTGACCCTCCGACAGTGCAGCGCTCCCTCAGTACTGACCCTCCGACAGTGCAGCTCTCCCTCAGTACTGACCCTCCGACAGTGCAGCGCTCCCTCAGTACTGACCCTCCGACAGTGCAGCACTCCCTCAGTACTGACCCTCCGACAGTGCAGCACTCCCTCAGTACTGACCCTCCGACAGTGCAGCGCTCCCTCAGTACTGACCCTCCGACAGTGCAGCGCTCCCTCAGTACTGACCCTCCGACAGTGCAGCGCTCCCTCAGTACTGACCCTCCGACAGTGCAGCTCTCCCTCAGTACTGACCCTCCGACAGTGCAGCGCTCCCTCAGTACTGACCCTCCGACAGTGCAGTGCTCCCTCAGTACTGACCCTCAGAATGGGGTTGGTAGGCCTGCACTGTCTTAATTAAATTAAACTAACCCAGCTCTAGTTTAGTCTGGTTCACCGGCTCAGTCTGATTTAAACCCTTTCCTGGCCCATTTCCTCGTTTTCCCACTGAAGTCTTTGACCCCTTGTTGAGGTCCAGGTCTGTGGGCAGGTTTTGTGCTCCAGCACCCCTGCTCCAGGGCCCATTATTCACCTATCACCCTGGGAGGTGAGTGGGACCATGGGGAACATCATGGCCGACCCTGACCTTACTGTGACCCTGACCATGACCATGACCCTGACCGTGACCCTGACCCTGACCCTGACCTTGACCCTGACCATGACCGTGACCCTGACCTTGACCCTGCATCCGCCCGATATGCCTGAATTCCCCCTCCCTACAGTGATTACTGGGGAAGATCAGGAGCGGGAACCCTGGCTGATTTCCCCCCTCTCTAATCTGGGGTTACTGAGGCTCTCTGTGGCAGTCCAGTCACCTCACAGGCTGGGATCAAACCTTAGTCATTCGTGGTCCACGTAACTCAGTTACTCATTGGATAAACTCAAGGAACGGTTGGGAGAGTTGGACTGAGTGTTTCCACAAGAACTGACTTGCAATTGGGTCACTTCATTAACGAAGCAAATTAATTTTATCCAATTCATGGCAAACTTTGAGATAAACATCTGGGATGAGTAACTTCATTCATTCCATTTGCAGAGCTCCAGTGACAAGGCCTTGTGTAGGATCTGTATGATCCAAAGTGAGTTCCAGAGGTCTCACTGTGCTAAATACTGAGACACGATTACAGCGACTGCGATGGACCAAAACGGGGAATTTCAGCTTTTGGTTGTAAAAGGTCAGCAAATAATCACCAGCTCGTTCCTCCAATGCTCTGTCTGCCAAAAGTGACAATATAATTAATACATGGGATGAAATTTCTCTTTAAATGGAAATTGGGAGAATGATTGGGTTCTTTTCTCTTTAATTAATGAGCCGACAGCAAAATCGTAGACGTGGAAATCTGACATTTCGAAAACCGTGGATTCCAGAGGTCTGGATTTAAGAACATAAGAAATAGGAGCAGGAGTGGGCCATCCGGCCCCTCGAGCCTGCTCCGCCATTCAATAATATCATGGCTGATCTTCTACCTCGACTCCATTTTCCTGCACTATCCCCATATCCCTCGATGCCTTTAATATCTAGAAATCTATCGATCTCTGTTTTGAATGTACTCAATGACTGAGCCTCCACAGCCCTCTGGTGTAGAGAATTACAAAGATTCACCACCCTCTGAGTGAAGAAATATCTCCTCATCTCAGTCCTAAATGCTTTGATTTGATTTGCCTTTAATAAGACGCCAAACACTTTTAAATATTGATGATGGAATTAGTGTAGGTTTATCAGGGGGAGGGAAATAATTGCTTTACTGAAGTCACTGAGCAGCCTCGTTCATTTCTCCTGTTGTTTTTGATCTTGAAACAGACAGACTGGAGGGTACGAATTCTGATTTCTGACGTTCCCATGTCAATGTTTAAAGCACTCACACAGTTTTCTGTGCGTGTTATTTCACACATGCATTAAAACCAATTTACTTCAGAGATTGCTGGTCAGAATTTCTAACCTTTGATCTATGAAGGAGAAACGGAGGTAAATTTTTAATTAAAGAACAGATGCAGAATGCAGATCAAAGCTGACCACAGAGGTTTGATATTCAGGTGGGGTGGCTGCATTCAGTTCAGTCGGAACAGAACCTCACGAAGTAATGGGAGAGAGGTGTTTGAGGAGAATGGTGCAGTCAATCACGAGGAAAGAGAGGTCAAGGACCAATAAAACAACTTTATTTTACAACAATACAACCTTCTGACCCGAGCACATCACATATTTTACACTGATCATAATATAAATAATGATCTGATATGCTTGAACCAGAAGGAATCACAATTATTTCTATACTTGCGCGCAGCACTGTCGGAGGGTCAGTACTGAGGGAGCCCGCTGCACTGTCAGAGGGTCAGTACTGAGGGAGCGCTGCACTGTCGGAGGGTCAGTACTGAGGGAGCGCTGCACTGTCGGAGGGTCAGTACCGAGGGAGGGCTGCACTGTCGGAGGGTCAGTACTGAGGGAGCGCTGCACTGTCGGAGGGTCAGTACTGAGGGAGCGCCGCACTGTCGGAGGGTCAGTACTGAGGGAGCGCTGCACTGTCAGAGGGTCAGTACTGAGGGAGCGCTGCACTGTCAGAGGGTCAGTACTGAGGGAGCACTGCACTGTCGGAGGGTCAGGACTGAGGGAGCACTGCACTGTCGGAGGGTCAGTACTGAGGGAGCGCTGCACTGTCGGAGGGTCAGTACCGAGGGAGTGCTGCACTGTCGGAGGGTCAGT
Organism: Heptranchias perlo; assembly: GCF_035084215.1. Lineage (NCBI taxonomy): Eukaryota > Metazoa > Chordata > Chondrichthyes > Hexanchiformes > Hexanchidae > Heptranchias > Heptranchias perlo. The sequence goes on along the minus strand of NC_090342.1, from coordinate 2,230,990 downwards.
ACTGAGGGAGCGCTGCACTGTCGGAAGATCAGTACTGAGGGAGTTTTTTTTTATTCGTTCATGGGATGTGGGCGTCGTGGCGAGGCCGGCATTTATTGCCCATCCCCATGTGCCCCTTGAGAAGATGGTGGTGAGCCGCCTTCATGAACCGCTGCAGTCCGTGTGGTGACGGTTCTCCCACAGTGCTGTTAGGAAGGGAGTTCCAGGATTTTGACCCAGCGACAATGAAGGAACGGCGATATATTTCCAAGTCGGGATGGTGTGTGACTTGGAGGGGAACGTGCAGGTGGTGTTGTTCCCATGCGCCTGCTGCTCTCGTCCTTCTAGGTGATAGAGGTTGCGGGTTTGGGAGGTGCTGTCGAAGAAGCCTTGGCGAGTTGCTGCAGTGCATCCTGTGGATGGTACACACTGCAGACACTGTGCGCCGGTGGTGAAGGGAGTGAATGTTTAGGGTGGTGGATGGGGTACCAATCAAGCGGACTGCTTTATCCTGAATGGTATCAAGCTTCTTGAGTGTTGTTGGAGCTGCACTCATCCAGGCAAGTGGAGAGTATTCCATCACACTCCTGACTTGTGCCTTGTAGATGGTGGAAAGGCTTTGGGGAGTCAGGTGGTGAGTCACTCGCCACAGAATACCGAGCCTCTGACCTGCTCTTGTAGCCACAGTATTTATATGGCTGGTCCAGTTAAGTTTCTGGTCAATGGTGACCCCCAGGATGTTGATGGTAGGGGATTCGGCGATGGTAATGTTGTTGAATGTCAAGGGGAGGTGGTTAGACTCTCTCTTGTTGGAGATGGTCATTGCCTGGCACTTATCTGGCACAAATGTTACTTGCCACTTATCAGCCCAAGCCTGGATGTTGTCCAGGTCTTGCTGCATGCGGGCTCGGACTGCTTCATTATCTGATGGATTGCGAATGGAACTGAACACTGTGCAATCATCAGCGAACATCCCCATTTCTGACCTTATGATGGAGGGAAGGTCATTGATGAAGCAGCTGAAGATGGTTGGGCCTAGGACACTGCCCTGAGGAACTCCTGCAGCAATGTCCTGGGGCTGAGATGATTGTCCTCCAACAACCACTACCGTCTTCCTTTGTGCTAGGTATGACTCCAGCCACTGGAGAGTTTTCCCCCTGATTCCCATTGACTTCAATTTTACTCGGGCTCCTTGGTGCCACACTCGGTCAAATGCTGCCTTGATGTCAAGGGCAGTCACTCTCACCTCACCTCTGGAATTCAGCTCTTTTGTCCATGTTTGGACCAAGGCTGTAATGAGGTCTGGAGCCGAGTGGTCCTGGCGGAACCCAAACTGAGCATCGGTGAGCAGGTTATTGGTGAGTAAGTGCCGCTTGATAGCACTGTCGATGACACCCTCCATCACTTTGCTGATGATTGAGAGTAGACTGATGGGGCGGTAATTAGCCGGATTGGATTTGTCCTGCTTTTATGGACAGGACATACCTGGGCAATTTTCCACATTGTCGGGTGGATGCCAGTGTTGTAGCTGTACTGGAACAGCTTGGCTGGAGGCGCAGCTAGTTCTGGAGCACAAGTCTTCAGCACTACAGCTGGGATGTTGTCGGGGCCCATAGCCTTTGCTGTATCCAGTGCACTCAGCCGTTTCTTGATATCACGTGGAGTGAATCAGATTGGCTGAAGACTGGCTTCCGTGATGGTGGGGATATCGGGAGGAGGCCGAGATGGATCATCCACTCGGCACTTCTGGCTGAAGATGGTTGTAAACGCTTCAGCCTTGTCTTTTACACTCACGTGCTGGACTCCGCCATCATTGAGGATGGGGATATTTGCAGAGCCTCCTCCTCCCATTAGTTGTTTAATTGTCCACCACCATTCATGACTGGATGTGGCAGGACTGCAGAGCTTTGATCTGATCCGTTGGTTGTGGAATCGCTTAGCTCTGTCTATTGCATGTTGCTTCCACTGTTTAGCATGCATGTAGTCCTGAGTTGTAGCTTCACCAGGTTGGCACCTCATTTTTAGGTACGCCTGGTGCTGCTCCTGGCATGCTCTTCTACACTCCTCATTGAACCAGGGTTGATCCCCTGGCTTGTTGGTAATGGTAGAGTGAGGAATATGCCGGGCCATGAGGTTACAGATTGTGCTGGAATACAATTCTGCTGCTGCTGATGGCCCACAGCGCCTCATGGATGCCCAGTTTTGAGCTGCTAGATCTGTTCTGAATCTATCCCATTTAGCACGGTGGTAGTGCCACACAACACGTTGGATGGTGTCCTCAGTGTGAAGACGGGACTTCGTCTCCACAAGGACTGTGCGGTGGTCACTCCTACCAATACTGTCATGGACAGATGCATCTGCGACAGATAGATTGGTGAGGACGAGGTCAAGTAAGTTTTTCCCTCGTGTTGGTTCGCTCACCACCTGCCGCAGGCCCAGTCGAGCAGCTATGTCCTTCAGGACTCGGCCAGCTCGGTCAGTAGTGGTGCTACCGAGCCACTCTCGGTGATGGACATTGAAGTCCCCCACCCAGAGGACATTCTGTGCCCTTGCTACCCTCAGTGCTTCCCCCAAGTGTTGCTCAACATGGAGGAGGACTGATTCATCAGCTGAGGGAGGGCGGTAGGTGGTAATCAGCAGGAGGTTTCCTTGCCCATGTTTGACCTGATGCCATGAGATTTCATGGCGTCCAGAGTCAATGTTGAGGACTCCCAGGGCCACTCCCTCCTGACTGTATACCACTGTACCGCCACCTCTGGTCGGTCTGTCCTGCCGGTGGGACAGGACATACCCAGGGATGGTGATGGAAGAGTCTGGGACGTTGGCTGAAAGATATGATTCTGTGAGTATGGCTATGTCAGGCTGTTGCTGAACTAGTCTGTGGGACAGCTCTCCCAATTTTGGCACAAGTCCCCAGATGTTAGTGAGGAGGACCTTGCAGGGTCGACTGGGCTTGGTTTGCCTTTGTCGTGTCCGGTGCCTAGTGGTCCGATGCTAGGTGGTACATCCGGTTTTATTCTTCACTGTCGGAGGGTCAGTACTGAGGGAGTGCTGCACTGTCGGAGGGTCAGTACTGAGGGAGCGCTGCACTGTCGGAGGGTCAGTACTGAGGGAGCGCTGCACTGTCGGAGGGTCAGTACTGAGGGAGCGCTGCACTGTCGGTGGGTCAGTACTGAGGGAGCGCTGCACTGTCGGAGGGTCAGTACTGAGGGAGCGCAGCACTGGTGGAGGGTCAGTACTGAGAGAGCGCTGCACTGTCGGAGGGTCAGTACTGAGGGAGCGCAGCACTGGTGGAGGGTCAGAACTGAGGGAGCGCTGCACTGGTGGAGGGGAGTTCTCCCCGGTGTCCTGGCCAATATTTATCCCTCAACCAACATCACTAAATGTAAGGAATCTTACAACACCAGTTTATAGTCCAACAGAAAATCACAAGCTTTCGGAGGCTTTCTCCTTCGTCAGGTGAGTGTGGGATTCCTTGAAAGCTACAGCATATATAGTCGCGCATATCGACACAGACATCAAGTAAAATTAATCGCGCATATCAACATCACTAAAAACAGATTATCTGGTAATTTATCACGTTGCTGTTTGTGGGATCTTGCTTTGTCCAAATTGGTTGCCATACTTCCTACATTGCAACAGTGGCTACACTTCAAAAAGTACTTCATTGGCTATAAAGCACTATGGGACATCCTGAGGCCATTTCTCTACAGTTACAAATAAAACACATCTTCCCAGCAGTTGGCCTTGGTCAATCAGGCCAGTTTATGGGGTTGCTTTGGATGTGTGACAGAAGCTCACTGAACCCGTGAGCCTGAGTCAGACCAGTCCCGGGCGGGCACGGTGCATCGATACTCCCGTGCGCTGTGCCACCTTGCCAGGGCTGTGACTTTATTCAGTACACAAGAGTCGTCAGTACAGCTGAGCACGATGATATTCAAACACGAGGATTAGTGATTGTGACAACATTGGTACCTCAGGCTCGGAAATAAATATATCTGCCTTTGATCGTAAGGAAATTCTACAATTTACTGTAAATGAAATATTTAAACTTATTCTATGTTTGATAAAGCTTAATTAAAAATTTAAAAATCTGTGGAAAGCTTCCTGCTGTTGGACTGTTTTGGGACTTGCAGTAAATGTACTTAAAATAACCCATGGGCTATATTTACAAATAGATCAGTATGTTCTCATGGTAAGCCTCACTGAATCCAGAACAAGGGGGCATAATCTTAAAATTAGAGCTCAGCCGTTCAGGGCTGATGTCAGGAAGCATTTCTTCACACAAAGGGGAGTGAAAATCTGGAACTCTCTCCCCCCAAAAAGCTGTTGAGGCTGGGGGTCAATTGAAAATTTCAAGACTGAGATTTTTTTTTATTCGTTCATGGGATGTGGGCGTCGCTGGCGAGGCCGGCATTTATTGCCCATCCCTAATTGCCCTCGAGAAGGTGGTGGTGAGCCGCCTTCTTGAACCGCTGCAGTCCGTGTGGTGAAGGTTCTCCCACAGTGCTGTTAGGAAGGGAGTTCCAGGATTTTGACCCAGCGACGATGAAGGAACGGCGATATATTTCCAAGTCGGGATGGTGTGTGACTTGGAGGGGAACGTGCAGGTGGTGTTGTTCCCATGTGCCTGCTGCTCTTGTCCTTCTAGGTGGTAGAGGTCGCGGGTTTGGGAGGTGCTGTCGAAGAAGCCTTGGTGAGTTGAATCAGATCGGGACGCGACACAGGGGAGGCACCTGATTGGTGAGTAGGTTCAGGTGAGTATTTCTACTTATCTACAGTAACTAAAGTAAAAGGAAAGGGAAGGTCTGCAGGTCTTATAGGAAGTAGCGTTTATTTTTTAGTGAATCAAGGTCCCTCGTGTAGTTAACATTCTCTAAATTGAGAACAATTTAAAGGAGTAAACTCCTTAAAGGGAGTGGTAAGTAGTTTTTCTTTCCTTTTTTTTTCTCTTGACATTGTAGTTGTTCTTAAGCTAATTTAAGGGTTAAGTCATGGCAGGAGATCCCAGGGCCGTGTCATGTTCCTCTTGTGGGATGTGGGAATTCAGGGCTCCTTCCTGTATCCCTGATTCCTTCACCTGCGGGAAGTGTGTCCAGCTGCAGCTATTGTTTGACCGCTTGACGGCTCTGGAGCTGCGGATGGACTCACTTTGGAGCATCCGCGATGCTGAGAAAGTCGTGGATAGCACGTTCAGTGAGTTGGTCACACCGCAGATAAAAATTACTGAGGGAGATAGTGAATGGGTGACCAACAGACAGAGGAAGAGTAGGAAGGCAGTGCAGGGGTCCCCTGCGGTCATCTCCCTCCAAAACAGGTATACCGTTTTGGATACTGTTGGGGGAGATGGCTCACCAGGGGAAGGTGGCAGTGGCCAGGTTCATGGCACCGTGGCTGGCTCTGCTGCACAGGAGGGCAGGAAAAAGAGTGGCAGAGCTATAGTGATAGGGGACTCGATTGTAAGGGGAATAGACAGGCGTTTCTGCGGACGCAACCGAGACTCCAGGATGGTATGTTGCCTCCCTGGTGCAAGGGTCAAGGATGTCTCGGAGCGGCTGCAGGACATTCTGGAGGGGGAGGGTGAACAGCCAGTTGTCGTGGTGCATATAGGCACCAACGATATAGGTAAAAAACAGGATGAGGTCCTACAAGCTGAATTTAGGGAGTTAGGAGTTAAACTAAAGAGTAGGACCTCAAAGGTAGTAATCTCAGGATTGCTACCAGTGCCACGGGTTAGTCAGAGTAGGAATGACAGGATAGCTAAGATGAATACGTGGCTTGAGAGATGGTGCAAGAGGGAGGGATTCAAATTCCTGGGCCATTGGAACCGGTTCTGGGGGAGGTGGGACCAGTACAAATTGGACGGTCTGCATCTGGGCAGGACTGGAACCAATGTCCTAGGGGGAGTGTTTGCCAGTGCTGTTGGGGAGGGTTTAAACGAATGTGGCAGGGGGATGGGAACCGATGCAGGAAGTCAGTGGGAAATAAAGTGGTGACAGAAACAAAAGGCAGTAAGGGAGAGTGTACAGAACATGACCGGACAGATGGTCTGAGAAAGCAGGGCAAAGACCAAGGGAAGTCTAGATTAAACTGCATTTATTTCAATGCAAGAAGTCTGATGGGCAAGGCAGATGAACTCAGGGCATGGATGGGTACATGGGACTGGGATGTTATAGCTATTACTGAAACATGGCTAAGGGAGGGGCAGGACTGGCAGCTCAATGTTCCAGGGTACAGATGCTATAGGAAAGATAGAGCAGGAGGTAAGAGAGGAGGGGGAGTTGCGTTCTTGATTAGGGAGAACATCACGGCAGTAGTGAGAGAGGATATATCCGAGGGTTCGCCCACTGAGTCTATATGGGTAGAACTGAAAAATAAGAAGGGAGAGATCACTTTGATAGGATTGTACTACAGACCCCCAAATAGTCAACGGGAAATTGAGGAGCAAATATGTAAGGAGATTACAGACAGCTGCAAGAAAAATAGGGTGGTAATAGTAGGGGACTTTAACTTTCCCAACATTGACTGGGACAGCCATAGCATTAGGGGCTTGGATGGAGAGAAATTTGTTGAGTGTATTCAGGAGGAATTTCTCATTCAGTATGTGGATGGCCCGACCAGAAAGGGGGCAAAACTTGACCTCCTCTTGGGAAATAAGGAAGGGCAGGTGACAGAAGTGTTAGTGAGGGATCACTTTGGGACCAGTGATCATAATTCCATTAGTTTTAAGATTGCTATGGAGAAGGATAGGTCTGGCCCAAAAGTTAAAATTCTAAATTGGGGAAAGGCCAATTTTGATGGTATTAGACAGGAACTTTCAGAAGTTGATTGGGAGAGTCTGTTGGCAGGCAAAGGGACGTCTGGTAAGTGGGAGGCTTTCAAAAGTGTGTTAACCAGGGTTCAGGGTAAGCACATTCCTTATAAAGTGAAGGGCAAGGCTGGTAGAAGTAGGGAACCTTGGATGACTCGGGAGATTGAGGCACTAGTCAAAAAGAAGAAGGAGGCATATGACATGCATAGGCAGCTGGGATCAAGTGGATCCCTTGAAGAGTATAGAGATTGCCGGAGTAGAGTTAAGAGAGAAATCAGGAGGGCAAAAAGGGGATATGAGATTGCTTTGGCAGATCAGGCAAAGGTGAATCCAAAGAGCTTCTACAAATACATAAAGGGCAAAAGGGTAACTAGGGAGAGAGTAGGGCCTCTTAAGCATCAACAAGGTCATCTATGTGCGGAACCACAAGAGATGGGTGAGATCCTGAATGAATATTTCACATCGGTATTTACGGTTGAGAAAGGCATGGATGTTAGGGAACTTGGGGAAATAAATAGTGATGTCTTGAGGAGTGTACATATTACAGAGAGGGAGGTGCTGGAAGTCTTAACGCGCATCAAGGTAGATAAATCTCCGGGACCTGATGAAATGTATCCCAGGACGTTATGGGAGGTTAGGGAGGAAATTGCGGGTCCCCTAGCAGAGATATTTGAATCATCCACCGCTACAGGTGAGGTGCCTGAAGATTGGAGGGTAGCAAATGTTGTGCCTTTGTTTAAGAAGGGCGGCAGGGAAAAGCCTGGGAACTACAGACCAGTGAGCCTGACATCTGTAGTGGGTAAGTTGTTAGAGGGTATTCTGAGGGACAGGATCTACAGGCATTTGGAGAGGCAGGGACTAATTAGGAACAGTCAGCATGGTTTTGTGAGAGGAAAATCATGTCTCACGAATTTGATTGAGTTTTTTGAAGGGGTAACCAAGAAGATAGATGAGGGCTGTGCAGTAGACGTGGTCTACATGGACTTCAGCAAAGCATTTGACAAGGTACCGCATGGTAGGTTGTTACATAAGGTTAAATCTCATGGGATCCAAGGTGAGGTAGCCAATTGGATACAAAATTGGCTTGACGACAGAAGACAGAGGGTGGTTGTAGAGGGTTGTTTTTCAAACTGGATGCCTGTGTCCAGCGGTGTGCCTCAGGGATCGGTGCTGGGTCCGCTGTTATTTGTTATTTATATTAATGATTTGGATGAGAATTTAGGAGGCATGGTTAGTAAGTTTGCAGATGACACCAAGATTGGTGGCATTGTGGACAGTGAAGAAGGTTATCTAGGATTGCAACGGGATCTTGATAAATTGGGCCAGTGGGCCGATGAATGGCAGATGGAGTTTAATTTAGATAAATGTGAGGTGATGCATTTTGGTAGATCGAATCGGGCCAGGACCTACTCCGTTAATGGTAGGGCGTTGGGGAGAGTTATAGAACAAAGAGATCTGGGAGTACAGATTCATAGCTCCTTGAAAGTGGAGTCACAGGTGGATAGGGTAGTGAAGAAGGCATTCAGCATGCTTGGTTTCATTGGTCAGAACATTGAATGCAGGAGTTGGGATGTCTTGTTGAAGTTGTACAGGGCATTGGTGAGGCCACACTTGGAGTACTGTGTACAGTTCTGGTCACCCTATTATAGAAAGGATATTATTAAACTAGAAAGAGTGCAGAAAAGATTTACTAGGATGCTACCGGGACTTGATGGTTTGACTTACAGGGAGAGGTTAGACAGACTGGGACTTTTTTCCCTGGAGAGCAGGAGGTTAAGGGGTGATCTTATCGAAGTCTATAAAATAATGAGGGGCATAGATAAGGTCGATAGTCAAAATCTTTTCCCAAAGGTAGGGGAGTCTATAACGAGGGGGCATAGATTTAAGGTGAGAGGGGAGAGATACAAAAGGGTCCAGAGGGGCAATTTTTTCACTCAAAGGGTGGTGAGTGTCTGGAACGAGCTGCCAGAGGCAGTAGTAGAGGCGGGTACAATTTTGTCTTTTAAAAAGCATTTGGACAGTTACATGGGTAAGATGGGTATAGAGGGATATGGGCCAAGTGCAGGCAATTGGGACTAGCTTAGTGGTATAAACTGGGCGACATGGACATGTTGGGCCGAAGGGCCTGTTTCCATGTTGTAACTTCTATGATTCTATGATTCTATGGATGGTGCACACTGCAGCCACAGTGTGCCGGTGGTGAAGGGAGTGAATGTTTAGGGTGGTGGATGGGGTGCCAATCAAGCGGGCTGCTTTATCTTGGATGGTGTCGAGCTTCTTGAGTGTTGTTGGAGCTGCACTCATCCAAGCAAGTGGAGAGTATTCCATCACACTCCTGACTTGTACCTTGTAGATGGTGGAAAGGCTTTGGGGAGTCAGGAGGTGAGTCACTCACTGCAGAATACCCAGCCTCTGACCTGCTGTAGTTGCCACAGTATTTATATGGCTGGTCCAGTTAAGTTTCTGGTCAACGGTGACCCCCAGGATGTTAATGGTGGGGGATTTGGTAATGGTAATGTTGTTGAATGTCAAGTGGAGGTGGTTAGACTCTCTCTTGTTGGAGATGGTCATTGCCTGACACTTTTCTGTCGCGAATGTTACTTGCCACTTATCAGCCCAATCCTGGATGTTGTCCAGGTCTTGCTGCATGCAGGCTCGGACTGCTTCATTATCTGAGGGGTTGCGAATGGAACTGAACACTGTGCAATCATCAGTGAACATCCCGATTTCTGACCTTATGATGGAGGGAAGGACATTGATGAAGCAGCTGAAGATGGTTGGGCCTAGGACACTGCCCTGAGGAACTCCTGCAGCAATGTCCTGGGGCTGAGATGATTGGCCTCCAACAACCACTACCATCTTCCTTTGTGCTAGGTATGACTCCAGCCCGCGATAGATTTTTGTTGGGTATTATGGGATATGGAACAAAGGCAGGTAAATGGAGTTGAGGTACAGCCATGATCTGATCGAATGGCAGAATAGAGGGGCTGAATGGCCTATGGATCGGTGATGCATCTTTTAACTTTATGAAGCAGTTTGTCACTTTAGATACGCTGGGTGAAAAAAGCACATAAAAGCCCAAAGTTAGGCAACAGGTGTCAGAGGTTAAGGAGCAGTAACGGTACGTTATTGGACCAGTAACCCACGGAGTGTGAGCTCAAATCCCAGCAAGTTGTGAATTGGAATTAAATGTCTCGGGCAATTTGTGGGCTGGTAGCAGAAAAATAAAAGTGGCCCTGAAAGCTGTCAGATTGTCGTAAAAATCGAACTGGTTCACGAACATCCTTCATTAATGCCACTCTTTCCTGGTCTGGCTGACACGTGACTCCAGGCCCACACTAATTGCCCTTGACTCTAAATGATTTAGGGCAACCAGGGATGAACAATAAATATTGCTTTGCCAGTGACACCCACATCCCGAGAATAATTTTTTTAAAAGCATTCACTGATGATCAGTTCACCTCAAGGCCACTAGAGGGAGCAGAAAGACCAGGTATCGGAGGATAATTGTGCATAAATCATAAAGCTGCATTCAAATTAACTTAAGATCGCACATAAATTACTAGTTATTGCAGTATATTTAATGACTTAATTTTTTCGTAACCTACATTTTCACCCAAAAAATACAGAATCCAAGAAAGCTGCTTTCAAATGTTTTTTGTTTATCCAGATACAAAATATTTGCAAAAAAAAAAGACCTTTTTTCCAGCATGAAAAGTTACATTTACTATTTGCAAACGATACTGGAGAATCGTTGAGTGGTTGACGAACAGGATTCCATTACTTTTGCTGTGAGACTAACTTCCTTCTTTATTGCGTGGCTAAAATTGAAATGTAAACACAGGATCGGGAAAGTGAGCCGAGTCCCAATCACACTGGCCACTGGAGTGGGATTCTCCCACTGCTGGGGGTTTAAACCCACATCTCAGACCTCAGTGTGAACGTGGACAGTGGCATTTTGGATTCCAAACTTATCTTCCCTTGTAACATGGTGACACCAGCACATTGACAGTGTTTGGAAACCAAGTTCAGGAAGATGTTAGAATGGGTTTGAAAGAGGGGTGTGAGGCAGATTTACACAATGTCAGTGGGTGGCATCTCTCGCCTCTGAGTCAGAAGATTATTGGGTGAAGGGAATACTGTGGATAGGTGGGCTAGATGGGCCGAAGGGAAGACTGTGGCGAGAGGGGCAACAACAACAACTTGCATTTATATAGCGCCTTTAATACAGTAAAATGTCCCAAGGCGCTTCACAGGAGGATAAATCAGACAAAATTTCACACCCGAGCCACATTAGGAGATAAGGTGACCAAAAGCTTGGTCAAAAAGGTAGATTTTTTTTTTATTCGTTCATGGGATGTGGGCGTCGCTGGCGAGGCCGGCATTTATTGCCCATCCCTAATTGCCCTCGAGAAGGTGGTGGTGAGCCGCCTTCTTGAAACGCTGCAGTCCGTGTGGTGAAGGTTCTCCCACAGTGCTGTTAGGAAGGGAGTTCCAGGATTTTGACCCAGCGACGATGAAGGAACGGCGATATATTTCCAAGTCGGGATGGTGTGTGACTTGGAGGGGAACGTGCAGGTGGTGTTGTTCCCATGTGCCTGCTGCTCTTGTCCTTCTAGATGGTAGAGGTCGCGGGTTTGGGAGGTGCTGTCGAAGAAGCCTTGGCGAGTTGCTGCAGTGCATCCTGTGGATGGTACACACTGCAGCCACTGTGTGCCGGTGGTGAAGGGCCACAGAATACCCAGCCTCTGACCTGCTCTTGTAGCCACAGTATTTATATGGCTGGTCCAGTTAAGTTTCTGGTCAATGGTGACCCCCAGGATGTTGATGGTGGGGGATTCGGCGATGGTAATGCCGTTGAATGTCAAGGGGAGGTGGTTAGACTCTCTCTTGTTGGAGATGGTCATTGCCTGGCACTTATCTGGCCCGAATGTTACTTGCCACTTATGAGTCCAAGCCTGGATGTTGTCCAGGTCTTGCTGCATGTGGGCTTGGACTGCTTCATTATTTGAGGGGTTGCGAATGGAACTGAACACTGTGCAATCATCAGCGAGCATCCCCATGGAGGGAAGGTCATTGATAAAGCAGCTGAAGATGGTTGGGCCGAGGACTCTGCCCTGGGGAACTCCTGCAGCAATGTCTTGGGGCTGAGATGATTGGCCTCCAACAACCACTACCATCTTCCTTGGTGCTTGGTATGACTCCAGCCACTGGAGAGTTTTCCCCCTGATTCCCATTGACTTCAATTTTACTTGGGCTTCTTGGTGCCACACTCGGTCAAATGCTGCCTTGATGTCAAGGGCAGTCACTCTCACCTCACCTCTGGAATTCAGCTCTTTTGTCCATGTTTGGACCAAGGCTGTAATGAGGTCTGGAGCCGAGTGGTCCTGGCGGAACCCAAACTGAGCATCGGTGAGCAGGTTATTGGTGAGTAAGTGCCGCTTGATAGCACTGTCAACAACACCTTCCGTCACTTTGCTGATGAATTTTTTTTTATTATTCGTTCATGGGATGTGGGCGTCGCTGGCGAGGCCGGCATTTATTGCCCATCCCTAATTGCCCTTGAGAAGGTTGTGGTGAGCCGCCTTCTTGAACCGCTGCAGTCCGTGTGGTGACGGTTCTCCCACAGTGCTGTTCGTGTCCGGTGCCTCGTGGTCCGATGCCGGGTGGTCCGTCCGGTTTTATTCTTATGACTTTTCGTAGCGAGATTTTATAACTGAGTGGCTTGCTAGGCCATTTCAGAGGGCAATTAAGAATCAACCACATTGCTGTGGGTCTGGAGTCACGTATAGGCCAGACCGGGTAAGGACGGCAGGCTTCCTTCCCTAAAGGACATTAGTGAACCAGATGGGTTTTTACGACAATCCGGTAGTTTCATGGCCACCATTACTGATACTAGTATTTTAATTCCAGGATTTTATTTAATTAATTGAATTTAAATTCGCCAGCTGCCGTGGCGGGATTTGAACTCATGACGCTGGATTTTAGTCTGGGCCTTTGGATTACTGGTCCAGTAACATAACCACTATTGAGAGTAAACTGATGGGGCGGTAATTGGCCAGATTGGATTTGTCCTGCTTTTTGTGGACAGGACATACCTGGGCAATTTTCCACATTGTCGGGTGGATGCCAGTGTTGTAGCTGTACTGGAACAGCTTGGCTCGAGGCGCAGCTAGTTCTGGAGCACAAGTCTTCGGCACTACAGCTGGGATGTTATCGGGGCCCATAGCCTTTGCTGTATCCAGTGCACTCAGCCGTTTCTTGATATCACGTGGAGTGAATTGAATTGGCTGAAGACTGGCTTCTAGTGATGGTGGGGATATCGGGAGGAGGCCGAGATGGATCATCCACTCGGCACTTCTGGCTGAAGATGGTTGCAAACGTTTCAGCCTTGTCTTTTGCACTCACGTGCTGGACTCCGCCATCATTGAGGATGGGCATGTTTACAGAGCCTCCTCCTCCTGTTAGTTGTTTAATTGTCCACCACCATTCACGACTGGATGTAGCAGGACTGCAGAGCTTTGATCTAATCCATTGGTTGTGGAATCGCTTAGCTCTGTCTATAACATGTTGCTTCTGCTGTTTAGCATGCATGTAATCCTGAGTTGTAGCTTCACCAGGTTGGCACCTCATTTTTAGGTACGCCTGGTGCTGCTCCTGGCATGCTCTTCTACACTCCTCATTGAACCAGGGTTGATCCCCTGGCTTGTTGGTAATGGTAGAGTGTGGAATATGCCGGGCCATGAGGTTACAGATTGTGCTGGAATACAATTCTGCTGCTGCTGATGGCCCACAGCGCCTCATGGATGCCCAGTTTTGAGCTGCTAGATCTGTTCTGAATCTATCCCATTTAGCACGGTGGTAGTGCCACACAACACGTTGGATGGTGTCCTCAGTGCGAAGACGGGACTTCGTCTCCACGAGGACTGTGCGGTGGTCACTCCTACCAACACTGTCATGGACAGATGCATTTGTGACAGGTAGATTGGTGAGGACGAGATCAAGTAAGTTTTCCCCTCGTGTTGGTTCGCTCACCACCTGCCGCAGGCCCAGTCTGGCAGCTATGTCCTTCAGGACTCGGCCAGCTCGGTCAGTAGTGGTGCTACCGAGCCACTCTTGGTGATGGACTTTGAAGTCCCCCACCCAGAGGACATTTTGTGCCCTTGCTACCCTCAGTGCTTCCTCCAAGTGGTGCTCAACATGGAGGAGGACTGATTCATCAGCTGAGGGAGGACGGTAGGTGGTAATCAGCAGGAGGTTTCCTTGCCCATGTTTGACCTGATGCCATGAGATTTCATGGGGTCCAGAGTCAATGTTGAGGACTCCCAGGGCCACTCCCTCCTGACTGTATATCACTGTACCGCCACCTCTGGTGGGTCTGTCCTGCCGGTGGGACAGGACATACCCAGGGATGGTGATGGAAGAGTCTGGGCCATTGGCTGAAAGGTATGATTCTGTGAGTATGGCTGTCAGGCTGTTGCTTGACTAGTCTGTGCGACAGCTCTCCCAATTTTTGCACAAGTCCCCAGATGTTAGCGAGCAGGACTTTGCAGGGTCGACTGGGCTTGGTTTGCCTTTGTCGTGTCCGGTGCCGGGTGGTCCGTCTGGTTTTATTCTTATTATGATGACTTTTCGTAGCGAGATTTACAACTGAGTGTCTTGCTAGGCCATTTCAGAGGGCAATTAAGAATCAACCACATTGCTGTGGGTCTGGAGTCACATATCGGCCAGACCGGGTAAGAACGGCAGGTTTCCTTCCCTAAAGGACATTAGTGAACCAGATGGGTTTTTATGACAATCCGGTAGTTTCATGGCCATCATTACTGATACTAGTATTTTAATTCCAGATTTTATTTAATTAATTGAATTTACATTCACCAGCTGCTGTGGCGGGATTTGAACTCATGACTCCGAGATTATTAGTCTAGGCCTCTGGATTATTAGTTCAGTAACATGACCACTATGCTACCGTACCCTGGAGCGTCTTAAAGGAGGAAAGAGAGGTAGAGAGATGGAGAGGTTTAGGGAGGGAATTCCAGAGCTTAGGGCCCAGACAGCTGAAGGCACGGCCGCCAATGGTGGAGCGATTAAAATCGGGAATGCGCAAGAGGCCAGAATTGGAGGAGCGCAGAGATCTCGGAGGGTTGTAGGGCTGGAGGAGGTTACAGAGATAGGGAGGGGCGAGGCCACGGAGGGATTCGAACATGAGGATGATAATTTTAAAATCGAGGTGTTGCCGGATCGGGAGCCAATGTAGGTCAGCGAGCACAGGGGGTGATGGGTGAACGGGACTTGGTGTGAGTTAGGATACGGGGGGCAGCAGAGTTTTGGATGAGCTCAAGTTTACAGAGGGTGGAAGATGGGAGGCTGGCCAGGAGAACATTGGAATAGTCGAGTCTGGAGGTAACAAAGGCAGGGACGAGGGTTTCAGCAGCAGATGAGCTGAGGCAGGATCGTAATCATTAACTTCAGTCAGACTTGTTCACACATGAAAACACTAGCCTCATGTTAACTCATATACTCACTTTAATTGAATCCCTAACTTCCCTACAGAGAGCATTACGCATTGCAACACAACATAAGAACATAAGAAATAGGAGCAGGAGTAGGCCATTCGGCCCCTCGAGCCTGCTCCGCCATTCAATCAGATCATGGCTGATCTTCTACCTCAACTCCACTTTCCCGCCCGATCCCCATATCCCTTGATTCCTCTAGAGTCCAAAAATCTATCGATCTCAGCCTTGAATATATTCAATGACTCAGCATCCACAGCCCTCTGGGGTAGAGAATTCCAAAGATTCACAACCTTCTGAGTGAAGAAATTCCTCCTCATCTCAGCCTTAAATGGCCGACCCCTTATCCTGAGACTATGCCCCCTAGTTCTAGACTCTCCAGCCAGGGGGAAACAGCCTCTCAGCATCTACCCTGCCAAGCCCCCTCAGAATCTTATAAGTTTCAATGAGATCACCTCTCATTCTTCTAAACTCCAGAGAGTATAGGCCCATTCTACTCACCCTCTCCTCATAGGACAACCCTCTCATCCGAGGACAATTCAAAAACAATTTATTACTTAGATTCCTTTTTTTGCTCAATCACAGGTGGCTTTTTCTGGCGCTACATTAGATTCTAATTGGATAAAACAGGGTTTTTTTCTGTTAACAATACACTGCTATAAATTCATCTTCTTTACGTGTTACACGAGCCCAGGGCTGGTCACCCATTTTCGCTGACTCACACTGAGATAATAAAACCCACACAGGAAGCCAGGGCTACAAGCCAGTAACATAACCCCTGACCGAAATTTAAGCAAGCAATTTTGAATTGCTATTCCTAAATATACCTTGACTCCCGTCTCCAGTGTATCAATCAAAGTTTGCCACCGTTATCGTACCAATATCCAGCTTCCCTTCCACTGTAAGTTTTTAAAGTCCATCGCCATGGTTACCCATAGGATGAGGGCGAGGTTAAGACTTATCGAGCAATGCGCTAACCTTTCTTTGGGATGCTCAGGGATTGCCCTGTCAGTCCCGAGTGCCTCCTTTAGTGTAGTCAGTGACCTCCCCCTGAGATACCAGCTTCTATTGGAGAGCAATCAACTCTACAATTAATTAGAATTGATGGTTTTCCCAGAGCATTGATTACACAGAAGGAATCTACAGGTTAACGGTTAATTAAAAAACTGACCAAATCATAGCATTTTGATTCATTTCCTAACATTTTAACATTTAAATCCTATGTAACCCATTACGCAAAACTGGGAAAAAACATCCAACTGACCAAACACTAACACATTCTCAGGATGTGGGTGTCACTGGCAAGGCCGGCATTTATTGGCAACACTAGCAACTGAGTGTCTCGCTAGTCCATCTCAGAGGGTGATTAAGAGTCAACCACGTTGGTGTGGGACTGGAGTCACATATAGGCCCAGGCCGGGTAAGGACGGCAGGTTCCCTTCCCTAAAGGACATCAGTGAACCAGTTGGGTTTTTATGACAATCCGACAGCTTCACGGTCACTTTTACTGACACCAGCTTTTTATTCCCAGATTTTTTTTAAACGAAGTTCAAATTCTCAAACTTCCCAGGGTGAGATTTGAACTCTCTGGATGATTAGTCCAGGCCTCTGGGTTACTGCTTAATTTAAATATACAAACTTCAATTGCATTTGGTGGTGAAGCATTGCCTGGGTGTAGTTTGGAGAGGAACGTTAGACAGGGAGGATCGCACGCCCCGGAACAGAACCCTCCCACTCTGCCCCGCCGATTCCTCACACTCAAATGCAAAACGAGGAAAATCAGCCCCGAATTTTGGCTTCAACACGTTTTAGCAAGTGTTTTAAAGGGGCATTTTTTTCATGATAAAGAACTTGGCGATTTTTCGTTTTCTTTAGGGGACGAGCTAATCATAATAAAATTGCATTTATTCATTCATTGCATTTCAGGTTTGCTAACAAATCAAAATGGTTTCCTTTAATGGTCCATTCCTTCCCCTTCCCTCCCAAGACATTACAACCTCTGTTGCCTCTGTAATCGACCTTCCTGGAACTAAAAGTGACCAAAACCCCCATATTATATGACAAGATTCAACATATTTCAGGGAGAATTTAATTTGACAATTATGGTATGTCGTTCATTTTATGGAATCCTCTATCCACTTGCCTATAATTGTAGTTAGGAAGCCTTTAGATCGTCTGTAAACAAACTGGATAACCACCGAGATAGAAACAGAAAGTCAAGTTCAATTGGGTCAATGATGTACTGAAGACATAATGACATGGAGTCACCAATGATTAATTTCCTGTTATGAACAATGCAGTCAAGTGCACTGAGTCATACATTGGCAAGACATAATTTAAACATTACCTGTCCACAGGCAATGATCTTGAATATCACATGATCCACCCTTCCTGCATCATAATAGAGCCCTTGGAAGCTTAGCGTTTTCTGCATTGTAATGAAACCTATGCGTCAGTGAATGTTCCAAAACAAATCATGAAAAATTGAGGACCCAGGGGGTCCAGTAACCTTATAACAAAGTGGAATGATATGAGGATGGAGTTTATTTATCCGATTGATTGTGTCCCTGTTTCGTGTGGTGACTGATTTGGGAAAAAAGTGATTATTGAGTGTAATTTTAAACTGTTTAGTAAAACAATTATTTGGGGTATGGTGGAGAATATTCCAGGGTGTGATGAGTAGACCCACTGGTTAGAGGCTCAGCTTCCTGGTCCCAAAATCAGAGATGAGATGACAGACAATCAAAGTGATATTAGGAGCTGTGATCTGAGGAGAATCCAAGGCTCTGCAAGAGGTACAGTATAAAAGGAAAGAACTTGCATTTATATAGCACCTTCCACCACCTCTAAACACCCCAAAGCAGTTTACAGCCATTGAAGTAATTTTTTGAAGTGTAGCCACTGTCGTAATTTAGGAAACGCAGCAGCCAATTTGCACACAGCAAGATCCCACAAACAGCAATGTGATAATAACTACACAATCTGTTTCAGTGATGTTGGTTGAGGGATAAATATTGGCCCAGGACTCCCCTGCTCTTCTTCGAAATAGTGCCATGGGATTTTTTACATCTACCTGAGAGGGCAGACGGGGGCCTCAGATTAACTTCTCACCCGAAAGACGGCACCTTCAACAGTGCAGCCCTCCCTCAGTAGTCCCTCCGACAGTGCAGCACTCCCTCAGTACTGACCCTCCGACAGTGCAGCACTCCCTCAATACTGACCCTCCGACAGTGCAGCGCTCCCTCAGTACTGACCCTCCGACAGTGCAGCACTCCCTCAGTACTGACCCTCCGACAGTGCAGCGCTCCCTCAGTACTGACCCTCCGACAGTGCAGCGCTCCCTCAGTACTGACCCTCCGACAGTGCGGCGCTCCCTCAGTACTGACCCTCCGACAGTGCGGCGCTCCCTCAGTACTGATCCTCCGACAGTGCTGCACTCCCTCAGTACTGACCCTCCGACAGTGCGGCGCTCCCTCAGTACTGACCCTCCGACAGTGCAGCGCTCCCTCAGTACTGACCCTCCGACAGTGCGGCGCTCCCTCAGTACTGATCCTCCGACAGTGCTGCACTCCCTCAGTACTGACCCTCCGACAGTGCGGCGCTCCCTCAGTACTGACCCTCCGACAGTGCGGCGCTCCCTCAGTACTGATCCTCCGACAGTGCTGCACTCCCTCAGTACTGACCCTCCGACAGTGCGGCGCTCCCTCAGTACTGACCCTCCGACAGTGCAGCGCTCCCTCAGTACTGACCCTCCGACAGTGCGGCGCTCCCTCAGTACTGATCCTCCGACAGTGCTGCACTCCCTCAGTACTGACCCTCCGACAGTGCGGCGCTCCCTCAGTACTGACCCTCCGACAGTGCAGCGCTCCCTCAGTACTGACCCTCCGACAGTGCGGCGCTCCCTCAGTACTGATCCTCCGACAGTGCTGCACTCCCTCAGTACTGACCCTCCGACAGTGCTGCACTCCCTCAGTACTGACCCTCCGACAGTGCAGCGCTCCCTCAGTACTGACCCCCCGACAGTGCAGCACTCCCTCAGTACTGCACTGGGAGTGTCAGCCTGGATTTTGTGCTCACGTCTCTGGAGTGGGGACTTGAACCCATGACCTTCTGACTCAGAGGAGAGAGAGCTGCAAATGAGCCATGAGGAGTTATTTTTTATCCTGTATTATTGTATTATCAATGATTCATCTTCATACCAAAGCCTAGAAATGTCTAATGGTGATATTAATGGACAGACATTTAACATGCTCATATGACATTCTTCTGTTTAATATTTTAACTGCGGGGTTTATCAGTTTAAAACAAAGGGATTAAAACCTGTGCAAAAATCAATAGCGAGGAATGTCAAACTAATCTCACAAGCAGCCATCTCAAGGCTCACAAAGAGCAGTGTGGCACAGAAAGGAAACAAGCTCGGCATTAGCACTGATCAGATCTCCGATCTCACCCTCTCAGTCGCAGGTCACCCTTGGCCTGGGAGTGGTTAGAAGGGGCTTCATTTCCTCTGGCTCACTCCAACGTCACCGGCACACTGTAGCGGTGATACGAATGATACACAGAACGCACTGCGGCAATTCACCAAGGTTACTTTGATAGCACCGCTCTCCCCTCCCAAATCCACCACCAAGAATGACAACAGCAGCAAAGGCTTCTTCGACAGCACCTCCCAAACCCGCGGCCTTCACCACCTAGAAGGACAAGGGCAGCAGGCACATGGGAACAACACCACCTGCACGTTCCCCTCCAGGTCACACACCATCCCGACTTGGAAATATATCGCCGTTCCTCCATCGTCGCTGGGTCAAAATCCTGGAACTCCCTCCCTAACAGCACTGTGGGAGAACCGTCACCACACGGACTGCAGCGGTTCAAGAAGGCGGCTCACCACCACCTTCTCAAGGGCAATTAGGGATGGGCAATAAATGCCGGCCTCGCCATCATCCCAAGAACAAATAAAAATTAAAATTCTGATACGTGCTACTTTAATGCAGTTATTAAATGATTTAAAATAAACAGGTTATTAAGACAATCCACAAAGGAATTTGATGCGAGTGAGTTACACAATGTACAGCTCGACCAAATTAAAACCCGAAAGGGAAAAATAAACTGGAAAATAGAGAGTACAGTGCTCAGCAAAACAGGACATAGTGTTGTACGTTCATCACAACGTAAGGGTGAAATTCAACTTAGGGGGCACAAAACGAGCGGTAGCGGATTGAAGACCCATCAGTCACCCTGCCCGATATCCTTTCCACTGACTTCAGTACAATGGAAAGTTGGAGGTGGGGTTTGGGTTGTGGGGGGTGTATAACGGGCACTTTGAGCCCTCACTGAAGTTGAGTTTCACACCCCCTCACCGCCCCCATGTGACTGATATTACTAACTTGGTGTATTAATCTTAAAGTGAGATTAAAAAAAAAACGTACATCGAAAACTTGCCCTAAGCAACAACACAACTTGCATTTATGTAGCACCTATAGTAAAACGTCCCAAGGTGCTTCGCAAGAGCATAAATCAGGCAAAATTTGACACCGTGTGTCATAAGGAGACATTAGGACAGATGTCCAAAAGCTTGGTCAAGGAGGTGAATTTTAAGGAGCGTCTTGAAGGAGGAGAGAGAGGTGGAGAGGCGGAGAGGTTTAGGGAGGGAATTCCAGAGCTTAGGGCCCAGGCAGCTGAAGGCATGGCCGCCAATGGTTGAACGATTAAAATCGGGGATGCACAAGAGGCTAGAATTGGAGGAGCGCAGAGATCTCGGAGGGTTGTAGGGCTGGAGGAGGTTACAGAGATAGGGAGGGGGGGGCGAGGCCATGGAGGGATTTGAAAACAAGGCTGATCATTTTTAAATCGAGGCGTTCTTGGACCAGGAGCCAATGATTGGTCAGCGAGCACAGGGGTGATGGGTGAACGGGACTTGATGCGAGTTAGGATATGGGCAGCAGAGTTTTGGATGAGCTCAAGTTTATGGAGGGTGGAAGATGGGAGACCGGCCAAGACAGCATTGGAATAGTTAAGTCTAGAGGTAACAAAGGCATGGATGAGGGTTTCAGCAGCATATGAGCTGAGGCGGGGGCGGAGACGGGCGATGGAAGTAGGTGGTCTTGGTGATGGAGCAGAGATGAGGTCAGAAGCTCATCTCAGGGTCAAATAGGAGGCCAAGGTTGCGAATGGTCTGGTTGAGCCTCAGAGAGTGGCCAGGGAGAGGGATGGAGTCGGTGGTTAGGGAACGGAGTTTGTGGTGGGGACCAAATACAATGGCTTCGGTCTTGCCAATACTTAGCTGGAGGAAATTTTTGCTGTCGGACTAGCAGTGCGGCAAATGAGAGCGAGTGGAGGGGTCGAGAGAGGTGTTGGTGAGGTGGAGCTGGGTGTTGTCGGCGTACATGTGGAATCTGACGTTGCGTTTTCAAATGATGTCGCCGAGGGGCAGCACGTAGATGAGAAATAGGAGATGCATCAGATAGAAAGGGTGAACTGGCACGGTGTGAGTCCCAGTATGGAGTCGCTTATGATGGGAGCTGGAGCCAGACAATCAGCCCTTTGTGTTTAGTGCTTTGTCTCTATCTCCGACCCGCACTCCCAACTCTATGGTGGGCACAGAGCCTCGCAAGTTAACCCGATAGTGTCTGGTGGAGCACAGACTTTCTGCAGCTGGGGGTTTTGCCAGCACGACATCAGAGATTGTGGAATAGGCAGCTCCAGCAATTGAACCTATTGAAAATTATCCTGTAAGAAAAAGAAACCCTTCAAATATTACATCTAGGAGCAGAGAATGGAGAAGGAAACCAGATTTAGTCTTGCGTCTTTCCTCCTCATTTTTTTTATTGATTTAGAACTACAATAAAATACAAGTTTATACACAGAAGGAGATCATTCAGCCCCTCGTGTCTGTGCTGGCTCATTGTTAGAGTAATCCTAAAATTAATCCCACTGCCCCGTATTCTCCCCATAGCCCTGTACCATACTCTGCTTCAAATATTTATCTACTCTTCCTTTAAAAGATGCAATGGTCTCTGCCTCAACCACTTCCTGTGGCAAAACCATTCCATGCTCCAACCTGTGTAAAGGAATTTCTCCCAACCTCTCTCCTCACTCTCTTCGTAATAATTTTAAATCGATGAGCCCTCGTCACTGACTCCCCAAACAGAGGAAACCCTTCACATTTTAAAAATCTCTATTAAATCTCCCATTAACCTTCTGTGCTCTGATGGAAAATGTCCCAGTATCTCAAGTCTCTCCTTATAACTATAGTTTCCCATCCCTGCCTCATCCTGGTGAATCTACACTGAATGCTCTCTATGGTTTTAATGCCCTTTCTATTATGGAGCACAGTACTCAAACTGTGGCCTAACCAGCTTTTGTATAAATTTATTTTAACCTCTTTGCTCTTGTGCTGTAAGCCCTCATTTATGTACAAGGAATTTCCAAGCTACTCAGTCATAGTTTGAAACCAAATACATGCTGCATTACAGATTAGACAATCCCCACGGCTCTGACACTAAGGCTTATGTATACCTTAATCCATTAATAAAACCTTTCTATTTCCATGCATTTTGAGCTTCTTTTTGTGAGTAAGGCTCTATTGCAGTGTCTCAGTGGATGCACTTTTGTATTCAATTCCAACATTTAAGTTGAAAGACAGTGTTCCTTTCCTTTATTACACCAGGGTGAGCAGAGCAGATAATGGCCCAATGAAGCAGCTAATTCTGAGACACACATACGTAGCCTCAAGTTACCTCAAGGCCAAGTCCCTGAATGTACTGCTACAAATAGATCATTGACAAATAATACTT
This sequence comes from Heptranchias perlo, assembly GCF_035084215.1. NCBI lineage: Eukaryota > Metazoa > Chordata > Chondrichthyes > Hexanchiformes > Hexanchidae > Heptranchias > Heptranchias perlo. Next base: position 2,207,891 of record NC_090342.1, on the reverse strand, counting down.
TTAAAACACTCACAGCAAATAGTAGGAACCTCACAAAGAGCATGAGATTTTTGGTACATTTACACAAAAGGTTTAGCATTAGTAGGAGACAGTTTTGACCGAGTATTGATGATAAATTTGGGCAGTGTAAATTGGGAGTTAAGCCCCAAACTGATTCTAAAGTGAAGCAAAGTAGATTTCTGCAGGAAGTGAAGAGAGAAGTTAAGAGAAATTTCTTTACACAGAGGGTTGTTGGAGCATGGAATGGTTTATCACAGGGAGTGCTTGAGACAGAGGCCATTGCACCTTTTAAGGGTGTGGAGATGCCGGTGATGGACTGGGGTGGACAAATGTAAGGAGTCTTACAACACCAGGTTATAGTCCAACAGCTTTATTTGAAATCACAAGCTTTTGGAGGCTTCCTGCTTCGTCAGGTGAGTGTAGGATTCCATAAAGGCACAGCATATATAGTCAGAGAACAATGTCTGGTGATTACAGATAATCTTTCCAACTGCCCGTTATCAAAGCAATCAAAGGAGTTGAATGGTGTTCAGACAGAGAAACATTACATACAAGACTACTGAATACACAAACGGTCAGAACACAAAGACAGAGAGAGAGAGAGACACCCGAAAGGCAGAGAAAGAGAGCGAATGACCAGTTGTATGAAAAACAGATAACTTTTTTTCGCTGGTGGGGTTACATGTAGCGTGACATGAACCCAAGATCCTGGTTGAGGCTGTCCTCTTGGGTGCGGAACTTGGCTATCAATTTCTGCTCGACGATTTTGCGTTGTCATGTGTCTCGAAGGCCGCCTTGGTGAACGCTTACCCGAAGATCGGAGGCTGAATGTCCTTGACTGCTGAAGTGTTAAGGGAAGAGTGGATAAACATTTGAAGCAGAGGAAGATACAGGGCTACGAGGAGAGCATGGAGCAGTTGGATTAATTTTGAGATTGCTCGAGCAAAGAGCCTGCACAGTCACAAGTCTCCTCCCATGCTGTAAACTTGTATTTTATTGTGGTCCTAAATCAATTTTTTTAAAATGAGGACTAAATTTGCTTTGCTCGGGTGTCAGGTTGGACTCTGATTCCAGATTCAGTCTACGTTTACTCTATAACTACGTTGCCGAGGCGAAGTGAAACTGGTTCACACTGACCCCGTAGTGTAAATGTGTTTTTTAACAAACAGCTCCTTCACGGAAAATATTCTCACCTCTAATGTTTCTTGTTTAAGATACTTGAGAGTACATTTTATAATCGGTGAAGTTCTGTACGAGTTCTTAATGTGTTTGGCCTACAGTCCCGTGTGAACTATTATTAGTAACCACCTCTGGCAACAGAAATTGTTTGGGTGTCAGCCTATCAACCTGTAGAACATAGGCCTGTGTAGTTTGTTCACACAGTCACTAATCTATTTATTATAAACAGTTTAATGCCTGATTAAAAGTAGGGCACGTAGCAACATCGTATGAGTACTGTATGTGTTCATGCATAAACTTTACTCATTGCAAGTTCTACCTTAGGAACATAGGAACAGGAGGAGGCCATTCAGCCCCTCAAGCCTGTTCCACCATTCAATTAGATCATGGCTGATCTGTATCTCAACTCCATGTAACCGCCTCTGATCCATATCCTGTGATACCTTTACCAATAAAAATCTGTTAATTTCAGTCTTGAAAATGTCAATTGACCCCCAGCATCCACAACCTTTTGGGAGAGAAAGTTCCAGATTTCCACTCCCCTTTGTGTGAAAAAGTGCTTCCTGATTTCACCCCTGAGCGGCCGAGCTCTAATTTTAAGGTTATGCCCAACTTGTTCTGGACTCCCCCCACCAGAGGAAATAATCTCTCTCTATCTACTTTATCGAATCCTTTTATCATTTTAAACACCTCAATTATATCACCCCTCAACCTTTTAAACTCAAGGGAATACAAGCCTGGTTTATGCAACCTGGCCTCATAATTTAACCCTTTAAGCCCTGGTGTCATTTTGATGAATCTGCGCTGCACCCCCTCCAAGGTCAATATATCCTTCCTGAGGTGCAGTGCCCAAAACTGAACGCAGTCTCCAGATGGGGTCTGACCAAGGCTCAGTACAACTGAAGCATCCCTTCCTCCTCTTTGTATTCCAACTTCCTTGAGATAAAGGCCATCATTCCATTAGCCTTTTTGATTACTTTTCTTTCTACCCTTGATTTTTGATGTTTCAACGGGCGTCATTTTACCACCCGCTATCGGGTGCGTTCCTGGCGGGTGGGGGGGATCCGAAAATCGGAGAATCCCGGAGCTGGACCGGAGCCCGCCCCGAACCCGTGCACTTCCGGGTTTCCCGCTGACGCGCCGGCGTGCGCGCGCAGCCCCCACTGGTGGGAATCCCGCAGGCAATTAAAGCCAGCGGGATGCCACTTGAAAGTATTTATTTAGGTATTTCAGGTCATTAACTGACCTGATTAAGGGATTATGTGGGATTTTAGAACAAAGTGGGACTGTTTCCCACACTGGGGGAAACACTCCCAGGTCAAATGCACGTGTTGCAGCTGTCAGCCTGTGGCAGCTGCAAAGGTCCATTTGACAGGTGGGGGGGGGGGAGACCCTCACCCATTGCAGGAGGCCACTCTGTCACTTGGGGCAAAGTTTGGCCTCCACCACCCTCCTCCTGACAGTCAAAGTCACCAACCTGCACACTTACCCCGGGGTCCGGAGACATGTACCTACCTTGCGGACCCCCTCAGATGTACATCTTGCAGATGGGGGCCGCCGTAGCTGCAGTCATGACCTCTTCGGAGGGCGAACAGCATCACCAGCCTCGCCAGCCTCGCCATCCACACGTGGAGCTCCACAACACAGTGCTGTGACACATCCACCTGCACAGCAGGAGGGAGGGCTACCGCAGAGAGAGATGCATCGCAGAGGGCACTACCCTCGCCACAGGGTCCACAGACCGAGGCTCAGCCTCCTGGACCTCTCTGAGCAGCAGTGCACACGGAGGCTCAGAGTCACTCGACATGCAGTCGTGGACATCTGCAGCCTCTTTCATGCCGAGCTGCTCCCGGCTGGCCCGAGCACCATCTTCTTACCTGTCGCTGTCAAAGTCACCATTGCCCTCAACAACTTCTCCTTCGCATCCTTCCAGGGTGCAACCGGGGACATCACCGATGTCTCTCAGTCGTCTGCGCAAACGAGCCCTGCAAATACACCTACACCCACTCTGCAGTAACACAATGGGTGGCATCAGTTGTGGGTCCTCATAGTGATCCTCAGGAGAGGGCATTATTGCACAAACCAGACAGGATTCGCGAAGACGTGGCAGTAGTGGTGCCAATATAATATGTAATGTGAGTTGGTCAGAAATTCAATATAAGTAACACCCATGACAAACCCTCAAACACCCTTGTGCATCCCCTTCATGCTCACGACACATTTGCCTTACCCTGCCTACTGCACATATGTGATGCATGCCCTGTGGCTGCAGCACAGGTAGTGGCAGGTTGAGTGAGGCTGACCGTGAAAGAGATGCACGAGAGGGTGAGTATGAGATAGAGCCATGAGATTGTATGAGGATTGGGTTGAGTGGTAGTGGCGGGATGAGTACTGGCGAGGTGAGTAAGTGCAGGTAAGATGAGGATGAGGTTTGAGTGGGTGTGAGGGGTGATGTGACAGAGTAGTGTTGGCAGTGCAGAAGGAGATGTGGGGTGGGGGCAGTGATGTGGCAGACGGAGTGTAGGGGAAAGACTACGTGTACTCACTTTGGCTGACCTACTGAGGTCATTGGAGCACCTCCTGCACTGTATGCAGGTGGACGATATGTCGGTTGCACTGGTGACCTCCTCTGCCACCCCGAGCCAGGCCTTCCTGGTGGCAGAGGCAGGCCGCTTCCTCCCGCACGTCGGGGGGAAGATCTCTGTCCTCCCCCTCCTCCTCACCCCATGTATTGATACCTGGAGTGAGGCATCATTAAACTGGGAGCAGCCTTCCCCCTGGGCTGCTCCATGCTGTAATTTTTGCTATTTGTTGCAGCATCTGTCAGTGGAGGACTGCCCCTTTAAATAGAGCTCCTCCAGCTGACAGATCTTACTGGGCATGTGCAGCCCGCCCGAAGCGCAGCTCAGCAGCGGGGAACCCGGAGGAGCAGGTAAGTGGATCCAATTAGTGAATTGGATGCTACGATCGCACGGGGAGCTGACTAATTTCACCGGGCGCGTTACCCACGCGCCCGATAGCCCCCCCGCCGGAAACCCGCAGCCCTGCTAACATCGGGCCCAATGTCTTCAAAAACTACTTACTGACAAATTTGAGTTTAATCAATCAATAATATATTACAAGTCTTGTAACAAGGATATGGTAGCTTGGAGATTATGGTACTGGACTCGCAACCCAAATGAGTTCAAATCTCACCATGATAAGCAACACAAATGTGTGTAATTTTATTGTAATTCTTAGCAATAAATCCAACAATACCACCAGCAATATTTTGCCTACCACGTAAAATAAACATTGATTGATTGAGAGACATGGTATAGCAAGAAATTGACTGTTTCCCCTTGCTGGAGAGTCTAGAACTAGAGGGCATAGTCTCAAGATAAGGGGTTGGACATTTAAGACCGAGATGAGGAAAAGTGTCTTCACTCAGAAGGTTGTGAATCTTTGGAATTCTGTACCCCGGAGGGCTGTGGATGCTCAGTCGTTGAGTATATTCAAGACTGAGATTGATGTATATTTGGACACTAAGGGAATCAAAGGATATGGGGATCGGGCAGGAAAGTGGAGTTGAGGTAGAAGATCAGCCATGATCTTATTGACTGGCGGAGCAGGCTCGAGGGGCCGTACGGCCCACTCCTGCTCCTAGTTCTTATGTTCTTATGTTCTTTTATATTCTACTGAGAATATTTGAAGATTTTTTCTAGGAAGACTGAGCATTGTGGGTGAAGTACAATGTTCTCCGCCAATGTAGAAGAGTATTACTGACTCCACAGCTGAACGAATGAAATGTTTGACGTTTATACCAATCGGAAAGAAAGAACTTGGATTTATATTGTGTGTGTATATATATAGATGTAGACATGCTGTTTGGATCATTGTTTTTCCAGTCCTGCTTGGATTATGGAAATGCAAAGCATGCAGTTTAACCAGTCAAAGTTCAGTGATGTAGATTGTAACATTAGATCGACGCGCTTGAATCTCACCAGATACTTACCGGGGGTCAGGGAGAAATTTCACAGAGCTTTCATCTACTTTGATGTCATATCTGTGGTTAGTCAATTCCACTGGGAAATTAAATAAATTGGGTAAAATTCGTGACAAGGCAAATTACACATGGTCTGCTGAAGAATGAGTCTGATAGACTGTTTCTTCTTCCATCCCCATTATAAGAAGGAAATTGGAGCCATTGAAGGGGCATAGTGTAGAGTCACTAGAATGAAACCAGGAATGTAATGTTACAGTTATGAAGGAAGGCTCCAAAAATTGGGGCTTTTACACTGAGAAGGATAAAAGGGAATATAATGGAGATTTTTCAAAATTATGAAAGATTTTGAGAGCAAGAAACAGTGAAAGATCATTTCTACTAATTGGTAAATCGGTAACAAGGGGAGGTAGACTCAGGAAGAAGAATGAAGAGGGATGTTAGATTGCTTCACCACAAGTGGCTATTAAAGCAGAGACTAGAACACCATTTAGTGGGGAATTGGATAAATATTTGAAAAGGAAGAATATAAAATGATATGGGGAAAGGGACAGAAAGAAAGGAAGACTTGCATTTATATAACACCTTTCACGAACTCAGGGTGTCCCAAAGCGCTTTACAGTCAATGAAGTACACTACTGTTGTAATGTAGGAAACACGGCAGCCAATTTGCGCACAGCAAGCTCCCACAAACAGCAATGTGATAAATGACCAGATGATCAGTTTTTTAGTGATGTTGGTTGAGGGATAAATATTGGCCAGGACGCCGGGGAGAAGTCCCCTGATCTTCTATCGAGATAGTGCCTTGGGATCGTTTACATCCATCTGAGAGGGCAGACGGGGTCTTGGTTTAACATCTCGTCAAAAGACAGCACCTCTGACAGTGCAGCACTCCCTGGGAGTGTCAGTCTGGATTTTGTGCTCAAGTCTCTGGAGCAGGACTTAGAACCCACAATCTTCTGACTCACAAGCGAGAGTGCTACCCACTGAACCACAGCTGACATCGAAGAGGAGATAGCTGCAGTTTATGAACTAGCACAGGTACAGCAGCCCAAATCATCTTGTTGTGTGCTTCTAATTTTATGATTTCCTTCCTCCAAGAGCATGTGATCTGCCAAAACTGCAGCTCAACATTCTGTTGCAGAACAAAAGGGAATTGGATAAACACGTAAAGGGAAAAAATTTACAGGGCTATGGGGAAAGAGCATGGGAATGGGACTAATTGGATAGATCTTTTACAGAGCCGGCACAGGCACAGTGGACTGAATGGCCTCCTCCTGTGCTGTACCTACCATGATACTGTTATATGAAAAGATCGGCAGTGAATACCGGTAGCAAAGCCTCTTTGCTGCTCCAGGGGAACATCCTCCTAGCCAGTGTCGTGTGGAACTGAATCTGTTGTACATAGAAGTGAAAATGCAAAGCTAACCACCACTTGCTGAACTTTGTCTTAATTACAGATGAACATACGAAAAGAAGGGACAGAAAAGATCTTCAGACCCATCAAGCCTGCTCTAGCCAAACAACAATGCACCGACATATACCATTCAGACCCCCGACCATGCACTCTGTTGGGGGGAAGCAATGAGCCAGAGAGAGAAAATCAATGCCCAATTCTGGAAAAACTCTGGGCAACTCTTTTCTGGCAATCAGGCTACAGGATGCTGCTGTAAAAGAAAAGACTTGCATTTCTATAGTGTCTTTAATTACCTCAGGACGTCCCAAAGTGCTTTACAGCTATTGAAGTATTTTTGAAGCATAGTCACTGTTGTAATGTAGGAGAGTGACTACACCACAAGAAGTACTTCATTGGCTGTGAAGCACTTTGGGACATCCTGAGTTCGTGAACGGCGCTATATAAATGCAAGTCTATTTTTTTAACTGCAGTAACCTCATCCATAACCCTTCAGAATCATCAACTGTGGGAGTGTAACCCAGGAAAGGAGAGAAGAAAGGAGAAAACTGGAGAAAGAAACTAGTACTGCTGAAAAAAAACCAAGTGGTAAGGACTAATTACAAAGAAAGGCTTCATCTCAGTGTCAAATAAAGTCATTTGAAACTCTGTGAGAATATCTCCTTGTGATTGCTCACACACCAATTATTCCCAATTATACCCTCCTGTGAATCAGGGGAAACCTTATTGTGATGCAATGACATCACCACAGTCTCTTTAATGCACTTTCAGGAGTGTTTTAAAACTTTGATTGGAATTTATTCCATTTAATTGAAACTAAATATTCTAAAAGCAGTGTAGGTGAGGTTAAGGCTATAAATTAGTCAAGCTTTGGATTACATCCATAAACCATGCTGAACTTTGTTGTCACGGCTCCTGATTTAATTGAAACCCCTAGGATAATTTATAATCTCACTCAAACCAATCAGAATTCCATATGTAATCTTTCTACAACTCACCGTATCCCACTCTTGAATTTAAAATAATGGGAGTTTTTCAGGAGCATTTTCACAAGTCCTTAAAACATCTCAGTTTTTGTCAAATTGATAGTGGTGGAATAATCTAAATTCTGACATACAATGGTAGTCTTGTAATGATAGTCTCGAGTGCTGGCATGTACATTGCCCATATTCTGCTACCAGTGACATAGCAAGAAATGTAAATACCCTGTCCTCAACCAAATACTGTACCATTTTTCAGATGCCGTGTGCTTGACAAGTAATATGGCCACATACTTAAATCATAGTGGCGTGTCATGATTGGGCAAATGCTACTGGACTGATAACCCAGAGGCTCTGAGTTCAAATATCCTCCCGTGGCTCTTTGAGTATATGAATTCGGTGATAAAAAGCAGGTATCAGTAAAAGTGAACACAAAGCTGTCAGATTGTCGCAAAAACCCAACTGGTTCACTGATGTCCTTTTAGGGAAGGAAACCTGCCGTCCTTACCCGGTCTGGGCCTATATGTGACTCCCAACCCACACCAACGTAGTTGACTCTGAAGCGGCCTAGTGAGACACTCAGTTATATCAAACCCGCTACAAAGAATAACACATAAATTGTAGTGGTTGAAGGAGACGGCCCTCCAGCACCTTCTCAGTGGTAACTAGGGATGGGCAATGAATGCCGGCCTTGCCAGTGATACCCACATCCCCAGAATAGAAAAAAAGTTTTGAGTCAGAGGCTAAAATTAAGGGAGTTAGCAAACCCGGTTCTACATCCTCACTGATTTGCTAATTCCAAAGTTACAACTTCAATATCAGAGTCAACGGAATATCACATGAAATCCCCAGACTCAGAATTCCTCAATTTCAAACCTGTTCACAAACATGAATTAGAATACTTCACAGAATCTCCCGACTTTTCTTCAGTTATGCTCGTCGATCTTCAAAGGGAAAGACAAACGTATCATTATATGTGCCGATATTTGGAAAGTAGAATCTGTTCACAGTGATCAGGTATAAGCTTCAACTGAAAGTTATTAAAACCAATTTGTATAAAATGTGGAGGTTTTCAGTTGGTTGTACTTATAATGTTGTGCTGGTCTCTTGTGATGCTCTATGGGGCTACTTGTTGCTGATGGTCACTTTAACAGCTGTTTTAATCAATAGCTCACCCTCCCACACCAGCTGGTACTTTAAACAGGTGAGCTGCTCAGTTCTGACCAGTAGTAAAAAGAAAAAAGAACTTGCATTTCTATAGCGCCTTTCACGACCTCAAGATGCCCCGAAGCGCTTTACAGCCAATGAAGTACTTTTAAAGTGTAGTCACTGTTGTAATGTAGGAAACACGGCAGCCAATTTGCACACAGCAAGATCCCACAAATAGAATAGATAATCTGTTTTAATTATGTTAGTTGAGGGATAAATATTGGCCAGGAAACCGGGAGAACTCCCCTGCTCTTCTTCAATTAGTGCCATGGGATCTTTTATGTCCACCTTAGAGGGCAGACGGGGCCTCGGTTTAATATCTTATCTAAAAGATGGCACCTCTGATAGTGCTGCACTCAAGTGTCAGCCTAGAATATGCTCTCAAGTCTCTGGAGTGGGGCTCAAACCCACAACCTTCTGACTCAGAGGCGAGAGAGTGCTACCCACTGAGCCACGGCTGACACCTAAACACAGGGGAGGTTGGGTATAATGTTCAGTTGGGATCAATTGGGCAACAGGCTAAATCAACCACTATAACCAGATTCTACTGTACACATATTGGTCTTTCTAATCTATGAGCTGGTGTCAAGTCAAGTCCCGTCTGAAGGACAAGAGTCTGCTCTGTATGTTACTTGTAAAGGACCTATGTGAATTGAGTTTGGGCAGTACCAACCCAGCTGTTAGTGGCCACAGGACTAGAGACCTAATTTGGTAATCAGTAATAGGATGGGAAATACAAAGTGCCACATTAGCACAGTATGAGCTGCTCCTTTGAGGTGCTTTGTTGAGGGGAGTGTTTAGGGAGCTTTAATCCATATTTAGCCTGTGCTGTACCCGATCTGAGAGTACTTTGCACTGATACTGGGGGGGGGGGTTAATTTTAACCAGTGGGTAATTGATGTGTTCAAATCAGCCACCCGTTTTTACACCTTCAGCTGATTTTACTTTCCATTGATGTCAGTGGGCGGCCCACCTGATTGCATCAGTTTCCCACCGTTGCAGCTCAGGTTAAAATGTTCCCCCTGGGTGTCTGAAGTGGGAAAGTTTTCCAAATCCGAGCAGTGACATCCCTCACCTTGATGAGCACAACATTCACCCAAAAAAAAAACTCCAGAAATTCTGCAGCTGTCTTGCATTTTTTAAATGGCACTGTCTTTTATTGCCAGGCAAGTAGGAAAGCCTGGCCTGTGCCCTGAGGTTGTGAGGAGACAACTGTACTTTCACACCAAATATTCAGAAGAAAAATAAAAAATGTTCCCACAAAATTTCTTTAATGAAGTCTTTTGTTCTTAATGTACGTTTCCAGATCAAGAAAATAAGCAAAACAATAATAATGCAGAGAAGTAGACCTCAGCTGAAGATTGTGTCTAATTCTGGGCACCACATTTTAGGAAGGATGTCAAAGTCTTAGAGAGGGTGCAGAGGAGATTTACTAGAATGGTGCGAGGGATGAGGGACTTTGGTTATGTGGAGAGACTGGAAAAGCTGGGGTAGTTCTCCTTAGTGTCAGCTGAGGCTCAGTGATAGTACTCTTGCCTCTAAACTTCTGAGTCATTAAAGGACATGGGTTCAAATCCCACTCCAAGTGAAACTTAAGCATATAATCCAGGCTGACACTTCAGTGTAGTACTAAGGCACTGCTGGAGGTGCTGTCTTTTGGATGAGACATTAAACTGAGACCCTGTCAGGTGGATATAAAAGATCCCATGGCACTATTTCAAAGAGTTCTCCCCAGTGGCCTGGCCAATATTTATCCCTAAATCAATATCATTAAAACAGATTATCTGGTCATTATCTCAATGATGTTTGTGGGATCTTGCTGTGCATAAATTGGCTACTGTGTTTCCTACATTACAACAGTGACTGCACGTCAAAAGTACTTCATTGGTTGTGAAGCACGTTTGGATATCTTGAGGTCGTGAAAGGTGCAAGTCTTTATTTATTTTTTTCTTTCTTTAGAGCAGAGAAGGTTAAGGGGAGATTTAATAGAGGTGTTCAAATTTATGAGGTGATTTGATAGAGTAGATAGGAAGAAGCTGTTTCCAATGGCAGGAGGGTCAGTAACCTGAGGACACGGATTTAAGAAAATTGGCAAAAAAAAGAGGAGAAATGTTTTACTGAGCGAATTATGATGATCTGGAATGCACTGTCTGAACTCCTACTCATGGAGGCAAAAGGCATGGCTGAGGTACTAAATGAGTACTTTGCATCTGTCTTTACCAAGGAAGAACATGCTGCCAGAGTCTTAATATAAGAGGAGGTAGTTGAAATACTGGATGAGCTAAAAATTGATAAAGAGGAGGTAATAGAAAGGCTGTCTGTACTTAAAGTAGATAAGTCAACAGGTCCGGATGGGATGCATCCTAGATTGATGAGGGAAGTAGGGGTGGAAATTTGGAGGTATTGGCCATAATCTTCCAATCCTCCTTAGATACGGGAGTGGTGCTAGAGGACTGGAGAATTGCAAATGTTACATCCTTGTTCAAAAAAGGGTGTAAGGATAAACCCAACAACTATAGGCCGGTCAGTTTAACCTCGGTGGTGGGGAAACTTTTAGAAACGATAATCCAGGACAAAATTAACAGTCACTTGGATAAGCGAGGATTAATTAGGGAAAGCCAGCACGGATTTGTTAAAGGCAAATCGTGTTTAACTAACTTGATTGAGTTTTTTGAAAAGGTAACAGAGAGGGTCGATGAGGGCAATGCGGTTGATGTGGTGTATATGGACTTCCAAAAGGTGTTTGATAAAGTGCCACATAATAGGCTTGTCAGCAAACTTGAAGCCCATGGGATAAAAGGGGCAGTGGCAGCATGAATACGAAATTGGCTTAGTGACAGGAAACAGAGAGTAGTGGTGAACGGTTGTTTTTCGGACTGGAGGGAGGTGTACAGTGGTGTTCCCCAGGGGTCGGTACGAGGACCACTGCTTTTTTTGATATATATTAATGACTTGGGCTTGGGTGTACAGGGCACAATTTCAAAATTTGCAGTTGACGCAAAATTTGGAAGTGTACTGAACAATGAGGAAGATAGTGATAGACTTCCAGAGGACATTGGCAGGCCGGTGGAATGGGTGGACACTTGGCAGATGAAATTTATTCAGTGAAGTGCGAAGTGATACAGTTTGGTAGGTAGAACAAGGAAAGGCAATATAAACTAAAAGGTACAATTCTAAATGGGTGCAGGAACAGAGAGACCTGGGGGTATATGTGCACAAAACGTTGAAGGTGGCAGGACAGGTTGAGATTGCGGTTAAAAAAGCAAATGGGATCCTGGAACTTTATAAATAGAGGCATAGAGTACAAAAGCAAGGCAGTTATGATGAATCTTTATAAAACACTGGTTTGGCCACAACTGGAGTATTGTGTCCAATTCTGGGCACCATACTTTAGGAAGGATGTGGAGGCCTTAGAGAGGGTGCAGAAAAGATTGACTAAAATGATTCCAGGGATGAGGGACCTCAGTTACGTGGATAGACTGGAGAAGCTGAAGTTGTCCTCCTTACAGCAGAGAAGGTTGTGAGGAGATTTGATAGAGGTGTTCAAAATCATGAGGGGTCTAGACAGAGTAAATAGAGAGAAGCTGTTCCCATTGGCGGGTCAAGAACCAAAGGACGCGGGAGTTAAGGTGCTTGCAAAAGAACCTAAGGCGACGTGAGGGAAACCTTTTTTACGCAGCGAGTGGTTAGGATCTGGAATGCGCTGCCTGAGGGGGTGATGGAGGCAGATTCAATCGTGCCTTTCGAAAGGGAATTGGATAAGTACTTGAAGGGAAAAAATTTGCAGGGCTATGGGGAAAGGGCGGGGGAGTGGGACAAACTGGATTTCTCTTGCAGAGAGCCGGCATGGACTCGATGGGCCCAATGGCCTCCTTCTGTGCTGCAACTTTTCTATGATGCTAAAGGGTGGTGGAAGCAGATTCAATACTCACTTTCAAAAGGCAATTGGATAAATTATTGAAAAGGAGAAATCTGCAGGGCCATGGTGAAAGAGCAGGGGGAGTGGGACTAATTGGATAGCTCTTCCAAAGAGCCAGCACAGGCACGATGGGCCGAATGGCCTCCTTCTGTCCTGTATTATTGTAAAGTTCCCAAAGAAGTTGGGCCAGTGGAAACATTTTCTCCTTATTTACTCTATCACAACCCTTCCAATACTGGTGAGTATTTTCCTCTTGAGTTGGTTTCCTGGCCCTCCCTCACTCACTCACTCACCCACTCCCTCACTCCCTCACCCACTCCCTCCCTCCCTCACTCACCCACTCCCTCAGTGAGGAATGCGAGCGCCACGTGACAGCCTCCCAGCCCCGCCCCGACCCCGCCCCCTCCCCCTAAGCCAGACTGACAACCACATCGTCCAATCGGAGAAGGGGATGTGACAGGAGCGGTGGGGCGGGCGGCCAATAGTTGGCGAGTGGGCGGGACCGGCGGTCCGTCACGTGATGTGCGGCGGGAGGGCGGCGGAGGAGCTGTTTGCTGAGCCGGCGACTGACTGAGGGGCGGGGTGTTCACCTGATCCCACCGGGGGCTCCATCGCTCGGTGCCGCCGCCCCTCCTCCTCCCCAGAGCGGGCGCTGTGCGGGGCTTGGATTGACCGGAGCGGGAGCCGTGGAGTGAGTGAGTAGGTGGGTGGGTGCGGCGGCGGAAGGGGGGCCGGGGCCGGTCAGTCAGGGAGTCCCGAGCTATGAAGTTGAGGAGGAGCCCGGAGGAGAGGCAGGAATAGTCGGGCCGCGAGAGGCGGGATGTGGCCGCGGTGGGTCCGTGAGGGGCCCGGGCTCGGCGGAGCGGAGCGGACTGCAGGGACCGTTAAAGAGGCGCCCGCGCGCCGGGAGCGGGGGCGCGCGCTGCTGCCCGGGTTCAATCGGGGGTGGGCGCTCCTGTCCAGGGGCACATGTCGCCCAGGGTGATGGGGGGGGGTAGGGTGCGTGTCTGTGTCCTGCCCAGGGTGATTGGGGGGGTGGGGTTGCGGGTCTGTGTCCTGCCCAGGGTGATTTTTTTTTTGGGGGGGGGGGGGGGTTATGTGTCCTGCTCAGGGTGATTGGGGGGGGGGGGGGGTGCGGGTACGGGTACGTGTGTTGCCCAGGGTGATTGGGGGGGTGCGGGTACGTGTGTTGCCCAGGGTGATTGGGGGGGGCGGGTACGTGTGTTGCCCAGGGTGATTGGGGGGGGCGGGTACGTGTGTTGCCCAGGGTGATTGGGGGGGGGGGTGCGGGTACGTGTGTTGCCCAGGGTGATTGGGGGGGGCGGGTACGTGTGTTGCCCAGCGTGATGGGGGGGCGGGTACATGTGTTGCCCAGGGTGATTGGGGGGGTGCGGGTACGTGTGTTGCCCAGCGTGATGGGGGGGCGGGTACATGTGTTGCCCAGCGTGATTGGGGGGGGTGCGGGTATGTGTGTTGCCCAGGGTGATGGGGGTTGGGTTGCGGGTACGTGTGTTGCCCAGGGTGATTGGGGGGGGTGCGGGTACGTGTGTTGCCCAGAGTGATGGGGGTTGGGTTGCGGGTACGTGTGTTGCCCAGGGTGATTGGGGGGGGTGCGGGTACGTGTGTTGCCCAGAGTGATGGGGGTTGGGTTGCGGGTACGTGTGTTGCCCAGGGTGATTTGTGGAGGGGGGTATGTGCTCCTGCCCAGGGGCATGGGGCATTGCGGGTATGTGTCCTGCCCAGGGTGATTGGGGCGGGGGTGTGGTTATGTGTGTTGCCTGGGGTGATTTGGGGAGGGGGGGCATGTGCTCCTGCCCAGGGTGATTGTGGGGGGGGTGGGTGGTTGCGCACTGCTGCCTGAATAATCAGGGGTGGGGGGCACATCCTGCTGCCCAGGGTGATTTGGGGGTGTGGGGTGGTGTGTGTGTTGCCCAGGAGCATTGGGTGATGTGTGCTCTCAAAGCTTGAGTGAAGTCATGTCTGGATTTGAGTATTTAATATAAATTAAGCAAAATAGTCCAGGCGCTGGAAATCTGGAACAAAAACTGTAAAGAGATCTCGTCCATCATTATCTTCTCAGTGAACACTCTAGGTTTGGGGTGTGCACCCTACAGATTGTGATAATATGTCTGCCTGCCTCTTTATTTGTCAGTTCTGGAGAAGGGTGCAGACGGACCTGAAATGTAGACTGTCTGTTCTCTCCACAAATGTTAACTGCTAACGTGTTTCCAGCATTTTTATGTTCTTACTAAAAATATAAATCTGGGAGGGGCAGGCATTTATTTTTAAACTAACTCAGACCGGGTGTAGAGTTAAATTTTGGAATTGACAAAAATCCATCAATGTAAATAAAATACTGGAAATGCACAGGTCAATGAATCCTCTGACAGAACTGTAATTTCTGATTGTCATTTGCAGTTTTCTTTTCATTTGAGCCATGATTGTAGATCTGAATTTGCAGTTCTAAGCCCACTGGTGTAATTGACACGCGTACTCGATGTACTAAATAATGGAATAAGGAATAAAAACTGTGCTGAAAGTACACAGGTCATCTGTAAATAGAAAAGTCACATGCCAACCTGTGTTTTCAGTGCTTTCTGCTTTTATTTGACTTGCAGTTATTTTAATTTCTACTGTTTTTGTGAGCTCTATAACCTTCTCATCTTCTACATCAACCAATTAAAGGGGATACAGAGTTACTGACAGTTTTGCTGGTACTTGAGCTATTGAAGTACAAATTTATCATCTGACTGAACTGTTTACCATGATCTCAAATGTACAGTTGTGGAACGGTGTCAAAGTATCCAGGTTTTATTGTGTTGAGTATGCAGAAGTTCAGGACGAGGGGGCACAATCTTACAATTAGAGCCAGGCCATTCAGGAGTGAAATCTGGAAGCACTTTTTTCACAGGGTAGTGGAAACCTGGAACTCTTCCCTAAAAGGCTGTGGATGCTGGGGGTCAGTTTAAATTTTTAAGACTGAGATAGATAGATTTTTGTTAGCTAAGGGTACCAAGGGATATGGAGCGGAGGCAGCTAAGTGGGATTGAGGTACAGATCAGCCATGATCTGATTGAATGGTGGAACAGGTATGAGGGGCTGAATGGCCGCCTCCTGTTCCTATTCCTATGACAGTTAAGTGAGGCAGTCTTGGTACTCAGGTTTATTGGAAGCTGTTCTATGAATAGGAACTACTGTATTAAATGAAATGCTGTACTAAAAGTGCACCAGGTTAATATTTCAAGGGGATTAAAATAGGCTAGAATAAATCCCTACTGATCATTTGTGGTCAGTCAGAACTGTGCAGGCTAGGTACAGGAGCTGCTGTTAAACTGGTAATTAGTGGAGGCAAGTATTTTAGGACACAATTATTTTGGGAACCAGTAGCCTCAAATGAATGCTGGCTGAATTACTTTTGTTGATATGTCTAACTATAAATCTTCAGATGACATTGAGATGTTTTAGTTGCCTTTGTACTTCAACTTTACTGTGTTGTGGTCTTCTTTGTGGCTTGCTTGTAAGGACACCCAATAAGGAAATGGTTATAAAAACAGAAAATGCTGGAAAAGCTCAGCAAGTGAGGCAGCATCGTGGAGAAAGAAATAGAGTTAATGTTTCAGGTCAAAGACCTTTTGTCAGAACTGGAAGATGTTAAAGAGTTAAAGTTTTTAAACAAGTACAGAGCCAGGGAAAGGGGGGTGGAAGGGAGGAAAGAAAAAAAGGGAACTCTGTGATAGGATAGAGGGCAAGAGTGATTAAATGACAAAAGGGATGATGGTGAAAGGTAAGGAGGGTGGTAATGGGACAAGTTAAGAGACAAAAGATAGGTCTAGATTAGCTGTAAATGGCAACAGCAGAACCATTACCAGCACTTGCTGTCCAAAAAAATGGATTGTAAACAATTTTACAACACCAAGTTATAGTCCAACAAATTTATTTTTAATTCCACAAGCTTTCGGAGGCTTCCTCCTTTGTCAGGTGAACGGTATGGAAATGGAAGCAGTGGTTATGAACTGAAGTTATTGAAATTAATGTTGAGTCCGGAAGGTTGTAAAGTGCCTCAACAAAAGATGAGGTGCTGTTCCTCGAGTTTCCGTTGAGCTTCATTGGAACAGTGTAAGAGGCCGAGGACAGAGGGGGAGTGGGACAGGGAATTAAAATAACAAGCGAACGGCAGGTCAGGGTCACACTTGCGGACAGAGCGGAGGTGTTCAGCAAAGTGATCGCCCAATCTGCATTTGGTCTCCCCGATGTAGAAGAGACCGCCTTGTGAGCAGCGAATACAGTATACTAAATTGAAAGAAGTACAAGTAAACCGCTGTTTCACCTGGAAGGAGTGTTTGGGGCCGAGGACAGAGAAGGTGAAGGGGCAGGTGTTACGTTTCCTGCGCTCGCATGGGAAGGTGTTGGGGCTGATGGAAGAGTGGATCAGGATGTCGCGGAGGGAGTAGTCCCTTCGGAATGCTGAAAGGGGAGAGGAGGGAAAGATGTGTTTGGTGGTGGGATCACGCTGGAGATGGCGGAGGATGATCCGTTGAATGTGGTGGCTGGTGGGGTGGAAGGTGAAGACGTGGACCCTATTATGGTTCTGAGAGGAAGGGGTGAGGGCAGAAGTGCAGGAAATAGGACGGACACAGTCGAGGACCCTGTCAACGACAATGGAGGGGAATCCTCGGTTGAAGAAAAAGGAAGACATATCGGAAGCACTGGTGTGGAAGGTGGCATCGTCGGAACAGATGCCACCTGATGGAGAAACTGGGAGAAGGGAATAGAGTCCTTACAGGAAGCGGTGGGAGGAAATGTATTCAAGGCAGTTGTGGGAGTCGGGCTTATAATAGAAATTGGTTGACAGCCTATCCACAGAAATGGAGATAGAGAAGGGAAGAGTCGGAGATGGACAATGTGAAGGGGAGGATGGAAATTGGAAGCAAAGTTGATGAAATTTTCCAGTTTGGGACGAGAGCAGGAAGTCATCAATGTACCGGAAAAAGAGGTGATGGAGGGGACCTGAGTAGGATTGGAACAAGGAATGCTCCATATATCCCACAAAAAGGCAGGCATAGCTGGGAGCCATACGGGTTCCCGTGACAACACCTTTTATTTGGAGGAAGAGAGTGGAGTCAAAGGAGAAGTTGTTCAACATAAGAACAAGTTCCTCCTGGAGGAGGAGGACGACCACCACGACCGGGACCAGTTGGGCCGCCGTTCATGGAAGCAGCGGAGGACCCGCAGGCTTTCCTGGTGGGGATGGAGGTGTAGAAGGACTGGATGTCAATGGTGACAAGGAGACGGTTAGGGCCGGGGAACGGGAAACTGTTAAAGTGGCGGAGGGCCTCAGAAGAGTGACGGATGTAGGTCGGAAGAGACTGGACAAGGGGAGAAAAAATAGTCCAAGATAGGAAATGGTTATACTTTGTTACATTGTCACCTTTGCACCTTGGTATACTATTTTCTCCTTGTGCTTTGGAAACTAGTCATGTATAGCTATTTACATCATTGCCCTACATGTTATTTTGGGTACAGTAGCGTCATGCAAACCAGAGGTTATGAGTTGAGATTCCATAGCAAGCTGTGAAATTGAATTCCATTAATCTGATAATTTGCACCAAAAAGGTCCATTAAAGGTGCCGGATTGACTTTAAAAACCCAACTGGTTTACTAATGTTTTGCTATCCTACCCAGCCTGGCCTACGTTAACTCTAATCCTACACTAAGTGGTTGACTGATAATGCCCTCTGAAATGGCCGAGCAAGCCAGGCCATTTCAGAGCAATGGACAATAAATGTTACCGTGCTAGTGTTGCACTCATCCTGAGAACAAATAAAAAAATGTAGCAGATGAACTGTCATTCTTGTGTTGACGTGCATGTTTTAAGCAATTCTGTCTAGGGGGAACAAGCTTCTGATTCCTGTAGTTTCGTGTGTTGGTTAGGCTCTGTTCGAGAATTGATATATGTTTATAGGATTTATCTTGTATATATTTTTCCCAAATTACTGCCGACAACTAGCCTGTTCCAAAGGTAGTAGTATGTTATTAGCTTGTATTATGGTCTTGGATTTCATTGATAATTCCAGCTTGTGTTTGGGATTGCATCATACTTATTCCTATTCCAGACGTAGGGTAATGTAGGTCTTGACCAGCCTGAAACAAAAGGGTGTTTGTGTACTGTATTGAGAAAAGGTTGTAGGACTCTGTCCAATATTTTTCATCTTGTATGTGCGGGCATTGTTTCAAATTATTATAGAAATACTGAAAACAGTATATCCATATGCAATCCATTTGAGGAAAAATTTGTTGCTGCAACTTTTTTATAAAAATGGGTGTTGGGAGAGTGTAAGTCCAATTTCTTGATGCAACAATCAAAACAAATCATGCACCACTTGAGCAACACAATAGTGTTTGAATGAGATTTGTGACTGGTGGTGGTGGTTTGAGTTTTCTGATCTGGTGGTTTGGATTGGCCCATAGACAGTATGCAGTATTAAGATCTTGACTGTGAATTTATATCGTTTAGGGATATGGTGGGGGGAGGATGAGAGTAGGTTGGCTGAACTAATAATCTCACGCAGTTGAGAATTGAAAATTTTCAGGAGCAGTATGAATAGAAATACTTTGAAATAACTGATATGAAGTGAGATGTTTTGTCCAATTGTTTTCTTTCCTCCGAGCCAATGCAAGAGTAAAGTTTTTCATGTTATCAGTTATATGTAATCTAAGATTTGAATCAGTTGTTTGGTTAAACACAGTGATATTGTGGCACAATTTTCATTTAGCTAGGTGAGTCAAATGATTTTACCAATATGAAGCAGTATTTTCTATCAGTTGCTAAACTGGTGAGTGGCTGTAACGTTCCCTGCCAACTTGTGCCTCTCATTACTAAAATCATACTACCTTTTGGTTTTCTGTGCGATTAACTTCTATACTTTGCTGAGCAAGTTACATCTCAGTCTATAATATTCTGATGTGGGTTCTTCTATTGTCCATATTGCAGATCGACTCGCATCCAATTTGACTTTGTTGGTGTGCTTTTGCTGGTCTGACTGTTGATCTGCAAAAAATATAACCAGTTGTGATTCTGCACATCATTCCGCAGCTGTTATGTTCAATATCGAACCTGAATATTTGCCTTACTGGTCTGGAACGCACGTGTGTAAACAAGTTTATAATTTGAAAAGCAACTTCGTTGTCACATTTAGCTGCTGTTCTGTGTTTGAACATAACATTTTGACAATGCTATACCAGTTTACCAGTTGAGTTTCAGTTGGTTAGTAAGGTCAGGGAGGATTCTGTGAAAAAGCAATGTATGTGAGTCACATGAGGCAATTTTACAGTTTCTGAAAATAATTACAGCCGTGATGGGGTTTTGGAGAAGAAAAGCAAAGGAGCCTCAAATGTGATTTTAGCATAGCTGCTATACTAACTGTAAATCTAAAATACATGAAGTGCTACTTCTGGTTTTCACCTGAGTACTATTTTCTAAATGAACTCAAGTTCATAACATTCCCAGTTTACAAGACTAAAAAGTTTACAATGCACTGCTTACCAGTAACAGAAAATATCACTTCTGTATATATAATTTCTTTAAAATGTAAACATTTTTTAGACACAAGTTTTATTTAAAAGCAAGTTAATCTCAAAGTGATGCAGGTTTGAGGCATGCTCTGCACAATTCCTGATCAGAGCTGTATCTGGCAGGGAGATGGTGGGCACTATTTCCTTCAGATGGTCGTGGGTGCCTCCTGGTAGCTGGCTATTGAGAGAATATTGTGTACCTCCAGTCTTAGCTGCAAAGATTGGGCAAGGTGGATGGAAGAAGGACGATAAATGATTTTTATTTGTTTGAAAGGTAATTTAAAAAATCTTTAATAAAATAATCAGGGGAAATTTAACCTTCAATACTGTTGCCAATATT
Organism: Heptranchias perlo; assembly: GCF_035084215.1. NCBI lineage: Eukaryota > Metazoa > Chordata > Chondrichthyes > Hexanchiformes > Hexanchidae > Heptranchias > Heptranchias perlo. The sequence goes on along the minus strand of NC_090342.1, from coordinate 2,187,296 downwards.
AAAGTTGGTCTAAGCCATGTAGGCTCCCAGCAACAGGCAAAATGGTAGTCCTGAGTCTTCATGTAGTACCATTTATCCTTAAATCAATTTGAGCTTTTTGCTCTGAGCCCCTAAATGACTATTTCCCTTTATAAACATTGGAAGCAATTCATGTTTGAACTGTACAGCGTATATGCAATCCAATGTGCTGAATGAGTGATGGACTTTCACATATCCTGCTCCAGTGGCACTGCATCACATGACAGAAATATTCCCTGATGCTTTTTATTAATCATACATAAGTGACTGAAATATTTAAAATTGATATTGGAATGTGAAGCATTTAATCTTTTGAAAATGGTAAATATTTTAGAAGCAAATCGGGCCAATATATTACACCCATTACTTAGATTCTGAAATTAATTTTCCTAATAGTTTCTATCAAATGGATTAAATATGATATTCTCTATCCTTTTCAGTAAAGAGCTACTGTTAGAATTAGGCAGTACAGAGCTCCAATATGTAGACGTATCACTCAGTGCATCATAGGAGGCAAAATAATTAACCTCATTAAACGGGCATCTCAAAGTCACAGTAACGTCATTCACACTTTGTTTGCCACAGTGTGATTCCATGCACTGGAAAAAGATACTGATTAAGGATCAAAAACAGAAAATGCTGAAAATACTCAGCAAGTCAGGCAGCATCTGTGGAGATAGGATCAAACTTGTCACTTACTGAGCCAAAGCTCAGCAACAAAATTACTTGTGATAAAAGATTGAGTTTTCTGTGATATGGTTCTAAGACACCAAGTTATAGTCCAGCAATTTTATTTTGTGGACTATAACTTGGTGGTGTAAAATTGTTTACAATTGTCAACCCCAGTCCATCACCGGCATCTCCACATCATGGTTCTAAGAGGCTCAGTTCATGGCTGCATGAAGTCTGCTCTCAATATTTACAAGCAGAGCTCTGTCGTGGACAAGAAAAGTGATCAGATTGTTTTTGTGCTTTCAGATCACGTCTAGTGACTTAATTAAATATATAATGTTTTTATTGAAAGCATGAATTATATAGCTGGCACTTTTTCCATTGAAGGCAGTCTAAGTTTAATTAGACAGACTGTACATAAACACACTTTTGCCAATTTATATCTGAATAAGAGTGTGTCCAGTTGAGTAATGAATGTACAGAGTGGAAGTGAAACAACACAGATTTTGATAGACCAATCTAATACACGTTAGTCAGATTTAACATGCAAGTCAGTTAATACCAAAGATGAGGTGTGCTGCTGGTTCAGTGTTGCTGTTAATGTATGGCAATTTACCTCTTTGTTAGGTACATGTCACCCCCAAAAGAAAGACAGACTTGCATTTATATAGAGCCTTTCACGACCTTAGGACGTCCCAAAACACTTTACAGCCATGAAGTACTTTTGAAGTGTAGTCACTGTTGTAATGTAGGAAACGCGTTGTCCAATTTGCGCAAAGCAAAGTCCCACAAGCAGCAATGTGATATTGACCAGATAATTTGTTCTGGTGATGTTGGTTGAGGGAAAAATATTGGCCAGGACACTGGGAGAACTCCCCTGCTCTTCTTTGAAATAGTGCCGTTGAGTCTTTTATGTCCACCTGGTAGTTATGGTGTGATTTTAAAAAAAATTGTACCATAAAATGTTCACTATACAGCCAACAAAGTATGAAGAAAAGGACTGACTGTTCTGTCAATTGGTCCCATATTAGAAACATAATATTGTAAGTTGACCTTGATCTTCGACTGCTGTATCTCTGGATGGCTGGCTGAGATTGGGAGCTCACAATATTTCATCTTGCTGATTTGATTTTTGAGAAGGGCTAACTCCATGAGTTGTCAACAGATTTTTTTGGAAACACTGAAATGTAAAGTGTGGTCATGAAAAATTGCATTTTTCTGAATTAGTGGCCTACTCAAGGTCAAAGGTTTGATGTATCCATCATAGTTTCCCAATATACCACAACACAACACTTTGTCCTACAGTATTTTAGGCTTCTGTTTTCAATTAGACCATGAACTGAAGAATTCATTCGATGAATATTACGTTTTTGTTGCTCTCTCCCAAGTTGTTACGTATCATATTTGTAGCCCCACTTGTATATTTAAAAACTTGCACTTTTTTCTGAAAATGTCATTGTAACCTTGTTACAAATTTTAATATTTGAAGAGTTCAGATCTGAGTCATTCAAAAAGCATTGAAATATTTTGAAAAATGGGTATATAAGTGGGTGAGATGGGCAGTACCAGTGCTGTTTTTGGGTCGCTGCCAAGAATTGTCAGAATGTTGGGGTAGAAACTAAGCACCAATCTTTGTTTCTTTCACTTGGTACTATCAGTGTCCTCTGCTGTGCCCTTCCCTGTTACAGCCTAACAGTACTACTGAGAGTGGGAACTCAGTGGAACTGAGAATTGAACTTGTGTAGCACTGCACTTTGAGGTCTTTATATAATTTTAATTTTGTGAAAGGAAACTTATTTTTTATGCTTTTCTTATGAACTCCTCTGATCTTGCTGTGCAGGACATTCTGGAGGGGGAGGGTGAACAGCCAGTAGTTGTGGTCCATATTGGTACCAACGACATAGGTTAAAAAAAGGGATGAGGTCCTGCAAGGTGAATTTAAGGAGTTAGGAGATAAATTAAAAAGCAGGACTTCAAAGGTAGTGATCTCAGGATTACTACCAGTGCCACGTGCTAGTGAGTATAGGAATAGGAGAATAGACAGGATGAATGCGTGGCTGCAGGGATGGTGTAGGAAGGAGGGATTTAGATTCCTGGGACATTGGGACCGGTTCTGGGGAAGGTGGGACCTGTACAAGCGGGATGGGTTACACCCAAGCAGGACCGGGACCAATGTCCTCGTGGGGGTGTTTGCTAGTGCTGTTGGGGAAGGTTTAAACTAGAGTGACGGGGATGGGAACCTGAGCGGGGAGTCAGAAGGGAATAAAGTTGAGAGCAGCAAGAGAGGGGAAGACCCAGGGGAAATCTACAATACAAATAGTACAAACAGTTGTTCAAGAACAAGTGAAAGGGAAAAGCGTAGAGCAGCGGAAAGAAAGTGTACTTTAGGCACGAGAGATAAAATAAAAACTAGAAGGCATAAGGTGATTAACCCAGCATCAAAGCTGAAGGTCAGGCTAGGGTGTGTGGCCCAACTAAGAGTTCCATATACAAATGCACTGAGTATAAGGAATAAATTAAATGAACTACAGGTTCAAATTCAAATTGGAGGGTATGACATGATAGCTATTACTGAGACTTGGCTGCAGGATGGTCAGAATTGGGAACTAATTATACCGGGTTATAAGGTCTACAGGAGAGATAGGGAAAATGGAAGAGGGGGAGGAGTAGCCTTAATGATTAGAGATGAAATCACTTCAATGATAAAGGGGGATATAACGAGAGGTAAGCAGCCAACAGAGACCTTATGGGTTGAATTGAGAAATAGGAAAGGATCTAAGACTATAGTGGGAGTTGTATATAGGAGCCCTGGCAGCAGCTCTGAAGTGCTAGATTGTATAAATGCAGAGATTAGACAAGCGTGTAAGAAAGGCATAGTGGTCTTAATGGGGGACTTTAACCTTCACATAGATTGGGAAACGCAGACTGGCAACTGTCAGAAAGATAGTGAATTTCTTGCGTGTCCAGGATAGTTTTCTACAGCAGTATGTCCTCGAGGCAACAAGGGGGCAAGCCGTACTAGATTTAGTAATGAGTAATGAACCAGATTTAGTTAACGGCTTAACTGTGCGTGAACATCTATCCAATAGTGATCATAACATGATCGAGTTCAAGGTAGTGTTTGAAAGGGAAAAAAGTGAGTCAGCTGCTAAGATTCTAGACTTGGGCAAGGCCGACTTCAATGGGATGAAGAGACTGTCCACAGTAAACTGGGCAAATCTGTTAATGGGTAAAACGACTGATGATCAGTGGGAAATATTTAAAGAAACATTTAACGTGATACAGAATCGGTTTATACCCCTGAGGGGCAAGAACGCTACTTGCCAAAAAAAACAGCCATGAGCAACTAAAGAGGTAAGGGACAGTATAAGACATAAGGAAAGGGCATACAAAAAGGCAAAAAATGGCACAGATCCTGGCGAATGGGAAAGATACAAAGATCAACAAAGGGTCACAAAACGGATAGAAAGGGCTACAAAAAGAGAGTATGAAAAGAAACTCGCAAGGGATATCAAAACCAATACGAAGAACTTTTATAGTTATATTAGGAAAAAGAGGGTGGTCAGGAGCAGTGTTGGCCCCATAAAAACTGAAAGTGGGGATATTGTCATTGACAATGGGGAAATGGCGGACATGTTGAACAATTACTTTGCATCAGTATTTACAGTCGAAAAAGAGGATAGCCTTCTGGAAATCCCAAGAAAACTTATATTGAATTGGGGACAGGGACTCCATAAAATTAAAATAAGTAAAGCAACAGTAATGAAGAAAATAATACCACTAAAGAGTGACAAATCCCCGGGACCACATGGTTTCCATCCCAGGGTTTTAAAAGAAGGAGGTGAGCACATTGCGAATGCCCTAACTATAATCTTTCAAAGTTCTCTAGATTCAGGAACTGTCCCTCTAGATTGGAAAATTGCACATATCACTCTGCTTTTTAAGAAAGGAGAGAGAGGGAAACCAGGGAATTATAGACCAGTTAGCCTAACATCTGTTGTGGGGAAAATGCTGGAGTCTATAATTAAGGATAGGGTGACTTAACACCTTGAGAATTTTCAGTTAATCAGAGAGAGCCAGCATGGATTTGTGAAAGGTAGGTCGTGCCTTACAAACCTGATTGAATTTTTTTGAAGAGGTGACTAAAGTAGTGGACAGGGGAATGTCAATGGATGTTATTTATATGGACTTCCAGAAGGCATTTGATAAGGTCCCACATTAGAGACTGTTAGCTAAGATAGAAGCCCATGGAATCGAGGGAAAAGTACGGACTTTTCACTATTTATTAACTACTTAGATGAAGGCATAGAAAGTCTCCTCACAATTATTCACAATATTTATTAACGACTTAGATGAAGGCATAGAAAGTCTCCTATCTGAGTTTGCCGACGACACAAAGATTGGTGGCATTGTAAGCAGTGTAGATGAAAACATAAAGTTACAAAGGGATATTGATAGATTAGGTGAATGGGCAAAACTGTGACAAATGGAATTCAATGTAGACAAATGTGAGGTCATCCACTTTGGATCAAAAAAGGATAGAACGGGGTACTTTCTAAATGGTAAAAAGTTAAAAACAGTGGATGTCCAAAGGGACTTAGGGGTTCAGGTACATAGATCATTGAAGTGTCATGAACAGGTGCAGAAAATAATCAAGAAGGCAAATGGAATGTTGGCCTTTATATCTAGCGGACTAGAGTACAAGGGGGCAGAGGTTATGCTGCAGCTATACAAAACCCTGGTTAGACTGCACCTGGAGTACTGTGAGCAGTTCTGGGCACCGCACCTTCGGAAGGACATATTGGCCTTGGAGGGAGTGCAGCGTAGGTTTACTAGAATGATACCCAGACTTCAAGGATTAAGTTAGGAGGAGAGATTACACAAATTGGGGTTGTATTCTCCAGAGTTTATAAGGTTAAGGGGTGATCTGATCGAAGTTTATAAGGTATTAAGGGGAACGGATAGAGAGAAACTATTTCCGCTGGTTAGGGATTCTAGGAGTAGGGGGCACAGTCTAAAAATTAGAGCCAGACCTTTCAGGATCGAGATTAGAAAACATTTCTACACACAAAGGGTGGTAGAAGTTTGGAACACTCTTCCGCAAACAGCAATTGATACTTGCTCAATTGCTAAATTTAAATCTGAGATAGATAGCTTTTTGGCAACCAAAGTTATTAAGGGATATGGGCCAAAGGCAGGCATATGGAGTTAGATCACAGATCAGCCATGATCTTATCAAATGGCGGAGCAGGCACGAGGGGCTGAATGGCCTATTCCTGTTCCTATGTTCCTCGATTGCCTGAGTGTGGCTATATTACAGGCAACTGTTCCAGAGTTTTAGGATTTCAGATTAAGTTTGAAAGCAGGAAGTTGCTGCCAAAATTCTGTGAAATTTTTGGAAGGCTTCCAATTGAAACCAAAGCAGCTGACATCTGCTTATGGGAATTGCAGCCTAAATTTTTTAATTATTTTCCTTCTGACAGTCTATTTTAAAAAAAAATACTTTTTCTGAAGTTGTTTGTGGTAAAACTCAATTTTAATTAAAGAATCAATTACTGCCATAAGGAGGGATGATATATTAGCAGGTTCCTCTAATGAGGCCATATGGGTGGAGCTTAAAAACAAAAGGGGGCAAGCACTTTGATGGGAATGTACTATAGGCCCCCAAACAGTCAGGGGGAGATAGAGGAACAGATATGTAGGCAAATCTCAGAAAATTGTGCAAATAATAGGGTAATAATAGTGGGGGATTTCAACTTCCCCAATATTAACTGGGATACTCAGAGTGTAAAAGGCTTAGAGGGTACAAAATTCTTAACGTGCATCCAGGAGAGCTTTTTGAGCCAGCATGTAGAAAGTCCTACAAGAGAGGGGGCGGTACTGGACCTAATTCTAGGGAATGTGGCCGGCCAAGTGGAAGAAGTGCTAGTAGGTGAGCACTTTGGTGAGAGTGACCATAATTTGGTGAGATTTAAGGTGGTCATGGAAAAGGACAGGGAGGGGCCGGAAATAAAGGTTCTAAATTGGGGGAAGGCCGATTTTAATAGGATAAGGCAGGATCTGGCCAAAATGGACTGGGATCAGCTGCTTGTAGGAAAATCCGCATCGGAGCAATGGGAGTCTTTCAGAAGGGAGATTGAGACCATACAATGGCAACATGTTCCCGTAAAGGTCAAGGGTGGTTCCAAGAACTCCAGGGAACCTTGTATGTCGGGATATACGAGAATGGATTAGGAAAAAAAGGAGGGCTTTTGGCAGATACAAAAGGCTAAAGACGGAGGAAGCCCTAGAGGAGTACAAAAAGTGCAGGGGGATACTTAAAAAAGAAATTAGGAGATCAAGGAGGGGCCATGAAATAACACTGGCGAGCAAAATAAAGGAAAATCCTAAGATGTTTTATAAGTATATTAAGGGTAAGAGGATGACTAGGGAAAAAATAGGGCCCATTAGGGACAAAAATGGCAATCTGTGTGTGGAGCCGGCAGATGTAGGAGGGGTTCTAAATGAATTTTTTGCATCTGTTTTCACTATGGAGAAGGACGAAGTAGACATAGAAATACGGCAGGGGGACTGTGATATACTCGAACATATTAACATCGAGCGGGAGGAGGTATTGGCGGTTTTAGCAGGCCTAAAAATGGATAAATCCCCAGGCCCGGACGAAATGTATCCCAGGCTACTGTGTGAGGCAAAGGAGGAGATTGCGGGGGCTCTGACACATATATTCAGAACCTCTCTGGCCACAGGGGATGTGCCAGAGGACTGGAGAACCGCTAATGTAATACCATTATTCAAGAAGGGGAGTAGGGAAAAACCGGGGAACTACAGGCCAGTGAGCCTAACATCAGTGGTAGGAAAATTATTGGAAAAAATTCTGAAGGACAAAATTAGTCTCCACTTGGAGAAGCAAGGATTAATCAGGGATAGTCAACATGGCTTTGTCAAGGGAAGATCATGTCTGACTAATTTGATTGAATTTTTTGAGGGGGTGACTAGGCGTGTGGATGAGGGTAACGCAGTGGATGTGGTATACATGGATTTCAGTAAGGCCTTCGATAAAGTCCCCCACAGGAGACTGGTCAAGAAGGTACGAGCCCATGGAATCCAGGGTGCCTTGGCACTTTGGATACAAAACTGGCTTAGTGGCAGAAGGCAGAGGGTGATGGTCGAAGGTTGTTTTTGTGACTGGAAGCCTGTGGCCAGTGGGGTACCACAGGGATCGGTGCTGGGTCCCTTGCTGTTTGTGGTCTACATTAATGACTTGGATATGAATGTAAAAGGTATGATCAGTAAGTTCGCTGATGATACAAAAATTGGTAGGGTGGTAAATAGCGAGGAGGATAGCCTCAGTCTGCAGGACGATATAGATGGGTTGGTCAGATGGGCGGAACAGTGGCAAATGGAATTTAACCCGGAAAAGTGCGAGGTGATGCACTTTGGAGGGACTAACAAGGCAAGGGAATACACAATGAATGGGAGGACTCTAGGCAAGACAGAGGGTCAGAGGGATCTTGGTGTGCAAGTTCACAGATCCCTGAAGGCGGCGGAACAGGTAGATAAGGTGGTAAAGAAGGCATATGGGATACTTGCCTTTATTAGCCGAGGCATAGAATATAAGAGCAAGGAGGTTATGATGGAGCTGTATAAAACACTGGTTAGGCCACAGCTGGAGTACTGTGTGCAGTTCTGGTCGCCACACTACAGGAAGGATGTGATCGCTTTGGAGAGGGTGCAGAGGAGATTCACCAGGATGTTACCAGGGCTGGAGCGCTTCAGCTATGAAGAGAGACTGGGAAGATTGGGTTTGTTTTCCTTGGAGCAGAGGAGGCTGAGGGGGGACATGATTGAGGTGTACAAATTTATGAGGGGCACAGATAGGATGGATACTAAGGAGCTTTTTCCCTTCGTTGAGAGTTCTATAACAAGGGGACATAGATTCAAGGTAAAAGGCGGGAGGTTTAGAGGGGATTTGAGAAAGAACTTTTTCACCCAGAGGGTGGTTGGAGTCTGGAACTCACTGCCTGAAAGGGTTGTGGAGGCAGGAACCCTCACAACATTCAAGAAGCATTTGGATGAGCACTTGAAATGCCATAGCATACAAGGCTACGGACCAAATGCTGGAATATGGGATTAGAGTCGACAGGGCTGATGGCTGGCGCGGACACGATGGGCCGAAGGGCCTCTATCCGTGCTGTATAACTCTATGACTCTATGACTTGGGCGTTCAGTTATTAACTGAACTTTTTTAGTCTATACAGTTGTCTTCACCTTCCTAGCAAAAGGGTCTGGTTTGTAAGATCTAGTGTATATTTGATGAGGTAGAAATACCTAGTTTTTTGCATTTTGTTTAGACACTGCCTTGAGAAACATTCATTCTCTTGGAGACATCTGTTCGGTGAAGATGACGTTTAACCAGCTGATCTGTTTGCACAGTGTAAATTGATTCAGTACAAGTGTTTAACTTGAATAGATGGTAATAAATATGTACGTTCATGTGGCAAGTTTTGGCACAGGTGATTGGTATGAGTGACTCAGACCAGCTGTCCTTAAATAGAAGTTTCACAATAAGGCTCCTTTTTAAAAAAAAATCTCAAACTGTAAAGAATTGCAATCAGCATTCTCCTTTGTTCAGTTATTTGTTTTTCCTTATCCTCTTCTCCCTCCTTTGGGACAGGTCAGTATGTCTGGTTTATAGACATGCCACCAGTGCCATATAACACGAGGGCTACCGATGACATTGTTGGGTAAAAAGAGTTTGAATAGAAATGTGTAGGGATACTATTATAAATCCAGGGAGGACATGGTATGAATGGTGTGTGTTAATTTGAGTCTTGTCCTGAGCTCAGTAACTCTTCCAAACCAGGACCATGATACAGTAGTAGTATCATCATTCATGTTTAAACAAAATCTACTTTAAAAATTTATCAAAATGGTCACATTAGAGCAGGTAATCTGATCTTGGAAAAAGGATAAGAATTCTTTACAACCTGTCTCTGCGCAACCAAGAAAATTTCAAAATAAAGGATTACTATTCTTTTACCTCTGTACATGATTGTTACAATTTCAGTTCTCACCCAACGCGTTTAACTTATGTTTGCAACAAAATGGCAATTTCATACGTAGACTAATTTCCCTATGAACCAAAACCTTCAACCTTTATGTGCATGAGTTTGATACCATGTCATGGAACTAATAGTTATCGCTTAACCACATAATATTGCGCAGGAGACCACCTGGATTGTCTGTCACAATCTCCTATTTGCTTTGAAAAGTGGAAGTACCACTGTCAGACCGTTTTCATTCAGGCAAAAAAATATGTATGTAAGTAAGATAATTGCGTAGAAGTAGGAAGACACAGCAAACTACTGATGATGCAAATACTTAGACAAAGGTTAAATCAGTCTGCGGGGGGGGGGGGTAAGATATCTTACTCAGTTCGATAATTTGCGGGACTCTTGGAAGAAAGTCTTTCATGGACTTATCGATGCAAAGTTAGTACATGGATTTTCTAAGTTGACCAGGCGAATGTAAATGTCAAATTGAAACAAACTGAATATGTGGCAAAAAGCCTATCATATATTTCCAGCCCATAGGGCCTCTTAATAAAGGTTCAGTCAGGTTCAAAAATGCATTGGTACATCCTGTGCATGGAAACGCTTGAGAAGCAGCTGTTTACACCGCCTTCAGACCTCACATATCTGTTAATGCTTTGGGTTGTGTACAGTTAACACTTGGGACAAAGCTTCTGCGTCCTGGCTAAACTACAGATCCAAGAACATCTTAACTTTTTATAAAAGTTTGACAGTTTTGTGGGTCAGGTGTGTTTGGGGGTGAGAAAATTCAAATCTTCCAGTAATTAGATATTTTGTTAAAATATTAAATTCTGAGTGAAATGTTGAAGATGTAATATTTGTGATGACCTGTCAAGCAGTGACCTTGTTAAATACAATATATGTGTGTGGCTTCTGGGATGTTATGCGATACAGTATTTGTACACTTGAAAAATGAATTATGTAGTAGTTTTAATACTGTAAAGTAAAAATGTTGCTTCAAGCCATTTTTTAATGATTAGTCTTTACCAAAGACTGCTGAGTCACAACTGCGCATTAAGTTTCCACATAGCCTGGAGCAATGTAAAGAACGCAAATAAGATTTATGTGCATAATGAGTACTGTAGTGTAACAGCATGTTTATCTTTTCATTAGAATATCGGAGATTTGAGTTTGATGGAACTCAGTTACCCATCTGAGGGTTGTTGAATAGTTTTTAGACAGGTGATAAATGGAAGGAGTCTCATTGACTATGCTTTATTAACGACCTTCAAGACTGGAAGACTGTTAGGAGTCCTGGACCCTACAAAAATCTACATGCCAGGGGATTGTCAGCCGATTAGTATCTTCACTCTGTTACTGATAGTTTTGCTTCACTAGAATAATTGTGATTGGTAGCCGCGTACTGTAGATACAGAGATATATTTTCTTTGCCCTGAGAGGCTATTCCAAAGAGTAGGGTCAAGACAAGGGTCCACTAGCGAGGATGGTGTGGAGGAGAGAGGCCAGAGTCAGAGGACCAATGGTTATGAGCTAGGACATAGGGCTGGAGGAGGCTGTAGAGGATAAAGCTGAGTATGAGCAAAATTGCTAGGGAGGAGGAAAAAGTAAGATGATAACTTTTCATTAAACATTAATGAAATTTTTCCATGCAAACTGAAAAATGTAATATTTATAAATGTACAACTGTAATCGTGCTCATTTATTCAATCACTCATGGTATGAGTACCCAGGTGAGAGTATTTTACCTTCCAAAAACCTTATCTAGAAGAAATTGTCAAAGAAATAGGTTCTTTGGAAAATCTGATTTGTTGATTGAAAGATGTAAAAGATCCCATGGCAATATTCAAGGAAGAGCAGGGAGTTCTCAGTGTCCTGGCTAATGCTCTTCCTTCATACACCATCACCAAAAAGAGATTAACTGGTCATTCCTCATTTGCTGTTTGTGGGACATTGTTGTGTGCAAAATGGCTGGCACATATCTACATAACAATGGTTACACTTCCAAAGTGCAAGACATAGAAGTAATTACTTTTGGATGTGTTACGGTGCTACGTAAAGCAAGTGTTTTTTTTCTTGCTTTAGTACAGTTTGTGAAAGCACTTCTTCAAAAACTGATAGAAAAGGCAAGTACTATTAGAGTAAACTCGGTGATATTTTTGTAGATGCCTGCAGCTATAAAACAGCCAGTACCAGGTGTTGTCAGTAACTGCTTTGCTATTGTTTTTAATATAATGGGTCATTTGCTGGCTTTCTCTGCCTTCTGGATGTTTCTGCCTCTTTTTTTTTTCCTGTTTGTTTTTTTGTTGAATGTGTATTTGGGGGTTCTGTAGGTGACACCTCTCTGTCTGAACACGGTGATTGCCTTGGCAACGGGCAGTTGCAGGGGCAGTCTGTAAACACCATGTATTGTTCTATATGTATAAATGCGTAGACTTCGAGGAGCTCCTGAACATTTACCTGAGGAAGGAGGAAGCCTCCGAAAGCTTGTGAATTTAAAATAAAATTGCTGGACTATAACTTGGTGTTGTAAAATTGTTTACAATTGTCAACCCCAGTCCATCACCGGCATCTCCACATCAGAACATTTACCTGACGAAGGAGGAAGCCTCCGAAAGCTTGTAGATTTCAAATAAAAATTGTTGGACTATAACTTGGTGTTGTAAAATTGTTTACAATTGCTATTAGAGAATGTGTTCAGTGGATCTAAATGTGAGGCACAGCTGGTCTATTGCATATATACCCAGCGCTTTGTTGCTCCTTGTGTCTGCCATACATGAAAGATGGTGTATTCTTGAAAATTTTTTTGAAGGAACATTGCTGACTGAGTAAAAATGCCTATTTTGTCTTTTGAAAATGAACATTGGATCGTACAGTAGTCAGGTTACATTTGATTTAGAATATGAAGTTTTAAAATATTTTTTCAAATTTGTATGTTTTTGTCTGATCGAAGGGAACTATTATAGGCTCTAGTAACTGTCCTGCACATTGTCCTCAAACAATATTCAGTTTTTCACTTCCCCCCCCCCCCCCAATTTTATCAAACCCACTTACCAAAAAGTGGTTTCTTTAAGCTTTAAATATTTTGACCAATGCAAAAATGGTATTTTTGTTTTTGTTCCCCCTCTCATCATTCTGTTCCCCCCCCTGCCCCCCATCCCACATTAAAAGGAACATATTTGGTTAAGCGTACCCTTGTATGATTTGCATGGAAGGGGTGAATTGGAATTGTTACCAGCTTTACAAAAACATTTTTGTGCGCGTCAATGACCAGACGTCACTTGTATTGCTGATGACTTTTCAGCCTCACTTGTAGTTACGCAGCATATCTACATGAGCTACCCTTATTTTAATTTTGGTGCTCATAGTTTCCCCTCAAGCTTATCAAGGCATGGTATTTTTGTATAATTTTGAAGGAATATGGTCCTCTGGGAAATCCTGCATTCCATTTTAGAAATTCCAATCTACAAATTGAGTAATCAGTTCAAAGAATACAAAGCAATAAAGATGAAAATCTCTATGGCAGACAGTTTTCAACTGCTCCAAAGACATGATTTTTGTAAAAATTTTGTGTCTTTTAAGAACTGTTCTTGAAGTTGTGTGGTTTAGGAAATGAAATTTGCTACTAGCCTGAGCTTGCCTCTCATTCTGGTGCAATGTCGTGTTCCTTTTGCTTTTTCATTCTGTATATTAACAAAGGAGCAAGAATGTCTCAATCTAAGGCTCTAGTTGTCTGTGAGTACGTGGGTCTTCTAATTTACTTTCCTAACTGGATGTATTCATTGTTAGGCAAAATATCCTAGCAAGTGTTTGCTAGTGACTGGAAGCTGGCACGTGCCTCCTGTTTGTATGCTGTCTGCCACAATCAAAACGGAACTCCATTCTCTCCATTCTGCATGTTGAGTCGTGTGAGATGTGTTATAATGTAACTAGACCAGAGTGCCTTTATCAGATTCTTGGTGCATGTGACTTAAAGCTGAGTCTTTTTGTAGTGCTTCCTTTAATTACAAATGTTGATTGTATTTTCACTAGAATAGAGGCCAAGGCACATGATCTCTCATGTTTATAAAATGATACATAATTACTGGTAAATAGTTTACTTTTTGAATTTTGAAACTTTGTGCTTTATCTATAAAATTAGCAACAAATTTCAGTTGCTAGTTTTGTGTTCCAATTGGATGGATTTGAGTGTCTAGTATCTCTCTAGATTAAGTTTCTGTGTAGTAATATCTGAGCACCTTGCTGACTGTTTTGTTTGTGAATGGGGCCAATAAGGGAGCCTTATGTTAGTTTTAGCTATTAAAACAAATTTTATTAGTCCCACTGTATAGTGGTATAATGTTAAAAAGGCATTTTTTCCATTTTTGAAAAGTGTGTAGTGTTAACTAGATGGACAGAATATATTGCTGCAGTGTTACTTTTACTGTGATGGTTGGGAGGGCAGATATTAAATAACTTTAAAAATACAATAAGGGTATAATTAAGAACATGTTATGGACAAGACTTAAGACACTTTGTTCACAGGTACAGCTCAAGCAGGGTTCACTCCCCATATGTATCGAACCCTGTTTTAACTGGTGATACGTGCTTTCTTAAAACTGCACCATCTGTAATAGTACACGAATCTCAGTGATGGATTGAACTGTTTCGGTGTGGCTGCTCATCTCCCCAAATCTGAATTAAAGCAGCAACAACAGTATAAAAGTATTTTCAAGTGCCGAGCTGAGTTAATTGATTTTTTTTTTGTTTCTCTTGCTTATAGAGAAGCACCAGCTTCTGTTTGGCACCTTCACCCGTGACTACTTGCTCAAGGGGCTGAATGGCCTACTCCTGTTTCAATGTTCCTAGTATCATTGTGCCCCACCAAGTTTCCTAGACTGGAGTTCTTAAAGGCAACTATTAATTTTACAAATCTTTGCATTCAGTATGATTTCAGCACAACCTTAGAATTGGATGCAGTTGCGTATTGATTTTTCAAAAGAACATGATCTAAATTAAATGGTTGAAGTTGAGCTTCTCGAGTACAGCAAGTTGTGTGAATCTAAATTTAGTCGTTCAGGCTTGATTGAGACCATGTACAGTAAATAGATAGCTAGAAATTTAACTGGGAAATTACTCTAATTCTGGATGTCAGTCAAGGGTGTATGTCGCTTGTGATGCATATTATGCCACAGCGGGTGATGATCCACTGGATGTTTTGTAACAGTCCTAACACACAACTAAAATGGAGTAACTGAGTTAACCATTTTATTTTATTCGTTCACGGGATGTGGGCGTCGCTGGCGAGGCTGGCATTTATTGCCCTCGAGAAGGTGGTGGTGAGCCGCCTTGAATCACTGCAGTCTGTGTGGTGACGGTTCTCCCACAGTGCTATTAGGAAGGGAGTTCCAGGATTTTGACCCAGCGACAATGAAGGAACGGCGATATATATGCAAGTCGGGATGGTGTGTGACTTGGAGGGGAACGTGCAGGTGGTGTTGTTCCCATGTGCCTGCTGCTCTTGTCCTTCTAGGTGGTAGAGGTCGCGGGTTTGGGAGGTGCTGTCGAAGAAGCCGTGGCGAGTTGCTGCAGTGCATCCTGTGGATGGTACACACTGCAGCCACAGTGTGCCGGTGGTGAAGAGAGTGAATGTTTAGGGTGGTGGATGGGGTGCCAATCAAGCAGGCTGCTTTATCTTGGATGGTGTCGAGCTTCTGGAGTGTTGTTGGAGCTGCACTCATCCAGGCAAGTGGAGAGTATTCCATCACACTCCTGACTTGTGCCTTGTAGATGGTGGAAAGGCTTTGGGGAGTCAGGAGGTGAGTCACTCGCCGCAGAATACCCAGCCTCTGATCTGCTCTTGTAGCCACAGTATTTATATGGCTGGTCCAGTTAAGTTTCTGGTCAATGGTGACCCCCAGGATGTTGATGGTGGGGGATTCGGCGATGGTAATGCCGTTGAATGTCAAGGGGAGGTGGTTAGACTCTCTCTTGTTGGAGATGGTCATTGCCTGGCACTTATCTGGCGCGAATGTTACTTACCACTTATGAGCCCAAGCCTGGATGTTGTCCAGGTCTTGCTGCATGCGGGCACGGACTGCTTCGTTATTTGAGGGGTTGCGAATGGAACTGAACACTGTGCAGTCATCAGCGAACATCCCCATTTCTGACCTTATGATGGAGGGAAGGTCATTGATGAAGCAGCTGAAGATGGTTGGGCCTAAGACACTGCCCTGAGGAACTCCTGCAGCAATGTCCTGGGGCTGAGATGATTGGCCTCCAACAACCACTACCACCTTCCTTTGTGCTAGGTATGACTCCAGCCACTGGAGAGTTTTCCCCCCCGATTCCCATTGACTTCAATTTTACTAGGGCTCCTTGGTGCCACACTCGGTCAAATGCTGCCTTGATGTCAAGGGCAGTCACTCTCACCTCACCTCTGGAATTCAGCTCTTTTGTCCATGTTTGGACCAAGGCTGTAATGAGGTCTGGAGCCGAGTGGTCCTGGCAGAACCCAAACTGAGCATCGGTGAGCAGGTTATTGGTGAGTAAGTGCCGCTTGATAGCACTGTCGACGACACCTTCCATCACTTTGCTGATGATTGAGAGTAGACTGATGGGGCGGTAATTGGCCGGATTGGATTTGTCCTGCTTTTTGTGGACAGGACATACCTGGGCAATTTTCCACATTGTCGGGTAGATGCCAGTGTTGTAGCTGTACTGGAACAGCTTGGCTAGAGGTGCAGCTAGTTCTGGAGCACAAGTCTTCAGCACTACAGCTGGGATGTTGTCGGGGCCCATAGCCTTTGCTGTATCCAGTGCACTCAGCCGTTTCTTGATATCACGTGGAGTGAATCGAATTGGCTGAAGACTGGCTTCCGTGATGGTGGGGATATTGGGAGGAGGCCGAGATGGATCATCCACTCGGCACTTCTGGCTGAAGATGGTTGCAAACGCTTCAGCCTTGTTTCTTGCACTCACGTGCTGGACTCCGCCATCATTGAGGATGGGGATGTTTGCAGAGCATCCTCCTCCCGTTAGTTGTTTAATTGTCCACCACCGTTCACGACTGGATGTGGCAGGACTGCAGAGCTTTGATCTGATCCGTTGGTTGTGGAATCGCTTAGCTCTGTCTATAGCATGTTGCTTCTGCTGTTTAGCATGCATGTAGTCCTGAGTTGTAGCTTCCCCAGGTTGGCACCTCATTTTCAGGTACGCCTGGTGCTGCTCCTGGCATGCTCTTCTACACTCCTCATTGAACCAGGGTTGATCCCCTGGCTTGTTGGTAATGGTAGAGTGAGGAATATGCCGGGCCATGAGGTTACAGATTGTGCTGGAATACAATTCTGCTGCTGCTGATGGCCCACAGCGCCTCATGGGTGCCCAGTTTTGAGCTGCTAGATCTGTTCTGAATCTATCCCATTTAGCACGGTGGTAGTGCCACACAACACGTTGGATGGTGTCCTCAGTGCGAAGACAGGACTCATCTCCACGAGGACTGTGCAGTGGTCACTCCTACCAGTACTGTCATGGACAGATGCATTTGCGACAGGTAGATTGGTGAGGACGAGGTCAAGTAAGTTTTTCCCTCGCATTGGTTCGCTCACCACCTGCCGCAAGCCCAGTCTAGCAGCTATGTTCTCCAGGACTCGGCCAGCTCGGTCAGTAGTGGTGCTCCCAAGCCACTCTTGGTGATGGACATTGAAGTCCCCCACCCAGAGTACATTTTGTGCCCTTGCTACCCTCAGTGCTTCCTCCAAGTGGTGCTCAACATGTGACGTGCTCATTAATGTAGCTGGGTTGTTAATCTTTGGTATGAATATTGGAGATACAAATTGACTTCATTTCTATGCAAATCGGCGTTGAGGTTAGTAAAAGCTTATAATTAAGAGACTATAGAACAGTATAATGATAGTGTGTTTTAATGTTGTGGAGAGCTTTAATTTTTAGAAAATTCTCGTGCAGTCGTCTTTTCCAGAAATAGACAAGATTATTACAGGGAGTTTAAAACCATGTAACCATACGACTGTAAAAGATTGAGCAGCCTGCTGACTCCTCACTTGGGGGTACTACTGCATGTTATCATTTGGATTTAAATTGCTTGATGGGCAAGGGTATCTGAAAAGTGAGTGATTATGGAAAGTTTAACAATCTTCTAGGGAATATTGAAGTAAATAAGGAGACTATTAAAATAAACAGACTCAAAACTAGGAGCAGGATGAAGATGATACACAGAAGTTAAAGTATGCTGGATTTACACTCAACTATTGGTATGAGTAGCATGAAACCACAATTTGGAAACAATGCAGTCATAAGTTTCTTGTATGAGTGTAAAAATGGACTAATGTGACTGGAATTTGCCTTTAATCAATACTACTTTCACTCCAGGTTAAAGGAGATACAGTACCAGTGTGATCAGTGACATTACAGTACTTTAGGGGCTATGTGAAATGCAATTGAGCAATTTCGGCCAGCTTCTAGTGGATATGTCCCTGCTAATTTCACATTAGTTGGCAATCATTCTGAGGGACAATGAGGAAGGTCGACATGACACATATATATGTTACAATAAGGAGTATCCATGAAATTGGGATAAGACCGTCTGATGGCAGAGTAAATAAATCTTTAATCAGTTTTCCTGACATGAAAGTGCTTGATGCCATTGCCAAGTACCTGAAATGAGGGAGCCTTCCATTTTCTTACACGACTGTCCTTCACCTTGATAAGCACGATAAATCCGAAGTGTTTATTGTCCGTGTCACTCAGTTGGAAGTGGGCCGGGACTTACAGTAGGACGAATAGCAAACAAAGCTTATTTACTCAGCAAATAGCAAAGCAAATAAAGTCTATTTATAGAGTCTTTAAAAAGAGTCTGGAGGAATTGCAGCAAACAGAACTGGTGCAGACTGAAACTGCAGCAATCTCACTATTTAAAAGCATGATGTGGAGATGCCGGTGGACTGGGGTTGATAATTGTAAACAATTTTACAACACCAAGTTATAGTCCAACAAATTTATTTTAAATTTCACAAGCTTTCGGAGGCTTCCTCCTTCCTCAGGTGAATGTTCCACAACATTCACCTGAGGAAGGAGGAAGCCTCCGAAAGCTTGTGATATTTAAAAGCAGGGTGATTTCTCCAGCAAAATGCAATGAGTGGAGGATAGTTACATAATACAAATTATGTGTAAAATCAATCCCAGTCACTTACAGAAGTGCTGACTCCAGGTGTGATTGATGAGGGAATTATTACCCAGTCATCTCCATTCTGGCCGGAAATAGTGGTATCACTTATGTAGCCCAATAGATTACCTTGTTTTTGAGAGTATGGGTGGTTGAATAAAAAAAAAAGAATGCTCACTATGTCTTTGGAGATAGGATTTCTGTAGTACTATAGGTTATAAGAGGAGCTGAGCTATAGTAATTTTGGCCTACCCTGGCTCAGCCAGAAGCAAACTTATTTTTCAACTCTATAACTGCTGTAAGATGTTTTAAATGCTTTAAAAAAACAGCATTTTTAATCTATAAGCTAAGACTGTTTTATTTCTGCATCTTGAGTGTACATTTTCAATACTCTTCGTATTCTCTAATGTGTTGTAAAGTTTACAATTTTGGGAAAGATTAATAGACATTTCAAATGAACATAAGAACAAAAAATTTTACTTAACAACCCTGGGGCTGAAACATAAATTCTGCTCAAAATCTAGTATCTAATTAAATGTTGTTTTCTGTTGATTAAGGTAATATATGTCTGAAGTATTCAATTAAAAAAATTAGATGCTTTTTAAAACAAAAAATAATGTGCCACCTCTTCATGTCCCAACTGTATCTAATTTGCACAACAGTAATTCCACTAATTAGAGTAGGCGGACAGAGGTTACCAAAGAGTAGTAATTTGTTTTAACTGATTTGAAATGAAAAAAGCTAGATTAGTTCTGCAGTACGGTATTCTGACTTTGTGTGCAGCATGTAATAGTGTTTGATTTTTAAATCTACGATGCTGTCCATTGACCAATGGATTGCCTAACCTTTCGACTGATGCTGTTACGTACAGTAGTTTACAGTGTGTACCTCTTCTAGCAAGGAGTTGGACTCTGTAACACGTGTGTACAATGTGCCACTCCCAGTGAGCAGTTGGACTCTAACAAGTGTCCCTACAACCCACTCAGATCTCTGCGCTCCACCATGGCAGCCGTGCCTTTAACTGCCTAGGCCTTAAGCTCTGGAATTCCCTCCCTAAACTTCTCCACCTCTCTCATCCTTTAAGCCACTCCTTAAAAGCTACCTCTTGGTGACCAAGCTTTTGGTCACCTGTCCTAATATCTCCTTACGTTGCTCAGTGTCAGATTTTGGTTGATAAAACGTCCCAAGGCACTTCACAGTAATGTTATTACATTAAAGGTGCTATATAAATGCAAGTTGTTGTAAGTCATTCGATGTTTTGAAAGAATGCCAGCTGCTTTTCCTTCCTGTGACTCGGCTCTGGCTTTGGGTAGGGCAGGAGATCAATTAAGCTGTTCTTGTCTACAAGTTCATTTAATTATTTCTACATTGGTTAGCCGGGGGGGGGGCATTATGCAGATGGGTTTGTGAAGGCTCTTTTTTGCCAACCTGAATATTTCAGTAAATCACACTGCCAATAGTCTCTTCCGTGACAGCAGAGGAAAAGATTGGTGTTACGTTAAATTGACCTTCGTGCTTAGACAGTCATTGTAGATCAGTGGAAGAAAACTACAACATCCATTCTTGAACTGTTTTGACTTCTGATGGAGGCTGGTGGCCGTGGAATGAGCCCAAATTATAGTTTGTGGTCTTGAGTTACTTCATGCAGAACTTTCACTGCTGTAGGAAGGGCTGTCTCCATGTTGTGTATATTCCTTAACTGCATTCTCCATGTTGGCAACACTTTTTGATGTCTTTTTTAAACTGCTCCTTTGTTGTCCGGCCAACTGGGGAAGTGGATTACGATGTCTATTTCACAGAAACAAGATCTGACCTGATCGCTAATAAACGTGAATCTGGCTATCCCAGCCCATCAGAATTCTAGATGCTATTACGTTTTCAGAAATCTGGTTTGTTTCATCTTATGGTGACCCTGCTTTTGCTTGTATAGATAATATTTCAGAACCTGTAAAATTTGAATTGATTCCACTGTAGAAACAAATGGAGGTGGGGAAGAGGAAAAAATTTACCTTGATTTCTACAGTACTGTAGACAGATGGCTTGCTCTGAACTGAGAGCTGATGGTCAGTCAGCATTTTGAAAGAGCTTAGGCATGGGGTTCCAGTTACAGTATTCTCACTCCAAAAGCGGTATTTATACTTAATGAGTAGCTGCCAGTACTGGACCAGGGAACTGTGGATGAATAGGTTGGTCTGTAATTCTGTTGTCTTGGAGTTTCCTAGTGCAGTTGGAATCTCTCTCATTACTTACTGGATCAGCTCCTGTTACAGTTTGAGCCTTTACCTTGTTTTTTCTGGTGAGCTGACAAAAATTGTCATGGCACAAACATGCAGAACTTTCTATTGCTTCTGGCACACAGATGATTGTTGTTTACCATTATTCACGTGTTAAAGTTCCGCACTCTTGCACACTTATAGTTTTAACATCCTCTCTACTGGACTTGAGTTTGCACTATGACTGCTGTTGCAATTAAATGATTCACATTCAAGATACACTTAAGAAGTAATCTAACTCACTCATGTTGTACAGTGTGTGTAATGGAACAAACCTGACCTGAAATACAATGTTTCTAATTATTATTCATGATCAGATTATTAAATATGTTTGTGATGAATGCAGCTTAGTTGTATTTTATGGCATTTGATTTTACTAGTACAGTGCAGTTGCTATTACTGGTTTGGCCTGCATTGTGAATTAATTCACTGTTGAGAAAACAGTTACTCAGTGTACAACATAAGTTTCAGCTAATTGAAACTCATGTAACCAAAGTTTCCAGGCTTCTTGCTGATGTACTATGATACAGTAATCAGGAAGTGGCTTCCTACTTAAATGACTTTCAAGTGTTTAAGATGGGAGGGGGCGGCGCTGCGAGGGAATTAAGGGGAAAAAAATCTTGGTGTTACATTTCACATATCAGCAAGAAGCCCCCTGTTACTATCCAACAGCACTGCAAAGTTTACAAAAAATCTTTGTAGTAACGTAGAATTCCAGTTAAGAAAGCTGTAGTATGATACAGAATATCATTTAAGCTATTGAGCGATGAGATTAAAAACTGCAGTAGTGTTTTCTTTAATGCTTTTGTTCATAATACAGAAGTACTGAATATGGTCAGTATAACTTGAACAGACTGGAAATATTTAAGTAATGAACTTTGCTCTGATCACGATTGAATGGAGGGAAGTTTTCCTTGGCTCATACTATGTTTGGATTGGGATGCTAAATACATCCCTTTTCCTGACACTGTGCTTATTATTGTGATGCTCCTTTGTAAAGTTAGTTTAATGCTGGTGCTGGTTTAGGAAGCTGGTATCTGCACTGCGAAATCCAGCTTTCTTATCCGATGGCAGAATCATAGATCCAGTTTTTCTTGAGTCTGTGATCCTTCCTCCTGGATAAGGAAGCTGAATTTAGTAGTGTAAATGCAGGGAGCAGGCTCATGGATGCCAAATTAAAACAGCACCAAGTTAGCACCGCCTTAAATCAATCTAACAATGTCCTTTTATGCAGACAGATCAAGTCAATGTGCAGTGGTATCAGGAAGAATGACTAAATCGACCTTTTCATCAGCCAGTTGTGATTTGTCCTGCACAGAGAATTCCTGGTTTTAAAATGGTGTTGTCTGTCAGTCTTCGTTTCCAGCAAGCTTAGTTCAGGCTGCAGCTCGCTGTGAGACTGGTGAGTCGGGAGCTCGAGCCACGAACTGATTTTACACGGTATAAAAGCAGCTTTAACTGCTTTCGCTTTGTTGATAATTGCTTATAATTGTGTGTATTCCACATGAATTATGAGAGCATTTGCTGCTCCAAACCACCTGCGTATTGGGTGAATTTATCTTCTTTCTTTTCATGAGGTGTGGCGGCTTGACACTCCATCTTCTGGAGTTAATAGACCAACTCCAGCTGCTTGAGCTAGGCCACGTGGTAAACCAAGTGGTAATGTGCAGACATCCAGATGGAGGCAAATGTGCAACAGTGATGGAATTATTGGAGAGAAACTGGGGAAATGTTAAAAAATACTTTTAAACAAAAGTTGTGCTTTTGTTCAAACTGTCAAATAGCTATTTGAATATTATTACAGCAGAAATAGAAGTTAATCCTGTTTACGGCTGTTTTAAATTGAATATGCCTTCCAGTTTGCAGGAAATATTAAATTTGATCTAAAAGCAAATTTACTTGAATAACTGTTATTCGTAATAGACTGAAGCACAAATATGTTGTGTTGGGTCTTTTAAGAAATATAATTGATGGTAAGCTGCATTGTCCATGGTTTATCGGGGTTAGCGTCCACGTGTGCTGGTTTGTATCATGAACGCTCAGATTGATTTCGGCTACTCGTCTTTAGCTATCTATCTGCAGCCTATGTTTGATTGTCCAGTCATAAACTCCTCTTGCTCTACCATCTTCAAACTAGTGCAAGACAGACCTCTGGCAGATGTGAGAGTTAGATGAAATGATTTGATTTGTTCCATGTTGCCTATTCAATTGTTGTAAATAAGTGGAGGCATGCAGAAGTTTATTAAACAAGTTAACTTCTTTTGCCGTTTACCCAAGTATGAAGCTTTCTAATTTTAGAGCGCTTTAAAAATAAATTTAGATGTAGTAATTTAGTCTGATGTAGCAAGAGGTTCTAATACATTACATTCTAATTTGTCCTGGAAAAGCACTCCATGGAATTTATTTCTACAACTTGAAAGAGTAATTCATTGACTATAACTGTTGATTTTGGATTTGTTTCAGGAGCTGTGCCAAATGTTGATCAGGTTCAGCCAAATGTATGACAGGGTTATTTTGTGATTTATGCATACTGTAGTTTTCAACTCTTGCTCTGCTGTCTGATTGTTTGGTGGAGGTGTTGGTATTGTGTAGTGAGATCTCCTGTGGCATTGCTCGCAAGTTGCAGGACTGCTCTGTGCCTTGCCTGTTTGTATTGTCTTCATGCTCTAGGTAGAAACATAGAAAATAGGAGCAAGAGTGGGCCGTTCGGCCCTGTTCCACCATTCAAAATGATCATGGCTGATCGTCTAACTCAGTACCCTGTTCCCGCTTTTTCCCCATATCCCTTGATTCCTTTCTCCTCATCTCGTTTCTAAATGGCATACCCCGTATCCTGAGACTGTGACCCCTGGTTCTGGACTCCCCAGCCATCGGGAACATCCTCCCTGCATCTAGTCTGTCTAGTCCTGTCTAGTCTAGGTGATGTCGCTGTGTCCTTTTGTGGTTCTGGTGTTTTGCTTCTGTTTCTTTGTTTTTTGTTACTTCGTTCTAGAGGGGATATGTGGTGTATTGTGCTTGTCATCTTGCTCTATTATATGTTCCCCTTACCAAGCTTCTTCCTGTGCGCTATACATGCCATTGTTTCCCTGTCATTCGGCCTCTTTGTTTTCTTCCAACTGCATATTGTCTGTCTTGTTTTCCCTATCCAGCTACACTTCATGTTCCTTGACTACCTTTCTGATTTCTCCTAGAACCATAGAAAAGATGCGGCACAGAAGGGGGCCATTCGGCCCATCGTGTCCGCGCCGGCTCGAAGAGGGCCATTCGGCCCATCGTGTCCGCGCCGGCTCGAAGAACAACAAGGTGCCCATTCTAATCCCACCTTCCAGCACCCGGTCCGTAGCCCTGCAGCTTACAGCACTTTAGGTGCAGGTCCAGGTACTTTTAAAAAGAGTTGAGGGTCCCTGCCTCTACCACCAATTCGGGCAGCAAATTCCATACACCCACTTGAACTCTCCGCTAGGGGAAACAGATACTTCCTGTCTACTCTGTCTGGGCCCCTCATAATTTTGCACACCTCAATTAAGTCACCCCTCAGCCTCCTCTGCTCGAAGGAAAACAACCCCAGCCTATCCAATCTCTCCTCGCAGCTGCAATTTTCAAGCCCTGGCAACATTCTTGTAAATCTTCTCTGCACTCTCTCCAGAGCAATTACGTCCTTCCTGTAATGTGGTGACCAGAACTGCGCACAATACTCCAGCTGTGGCCTTACCAACGTTTTATACAGTTCCATCATTACATCCCTGCTTTTGTATTCTATACCTCGGCTAATAACGGAAAGCATTCCGTATGTCTTCACAACTTTATCTACCTGTACTGCTACCTTCAGGGACCTGTGCACATGCACTCCAAGGTCTCTCACTTCTTCTACCCCTCTCAATATATTCCCGTTTACTGTGTATCCCCTTTTACTGTTTGCCCTCCCTAAGTGTATTACCTCACACTTCTCCAGGTTGAACTCCATTTGCCACTTTTCCACCCACTCCACCAACCCATTGATATCTTCTTGGAGTCTACAGCTAACCTCTTCACTATCAATTACACGGCCAATTCTTGTGTCGTCTTCAAATTTGCCAATCATGCCCCCTACATTCAAGTCCAAATCATTAATATATACCACAAACAGCAAGGGACCCAACACTCAGCCCTGTGGCACACCACTGGAAACGGATTTCCATTTGCAAAGACATCCATCGACCTTTACCCTTTGTTTCCTGTTACAGAGCCAATTTTGGATCCAATTCGCCATATTTCCCTGTATCCCATGGGCTTTTACCTTTCTGACCAGCCTGCCATGTGGGACCTTGTCAAATGCCTTACTAAAATCCATGTAGACAACATCCACTGCACTATCCTCATTAATCCTCCTTGTCACTTCCTCAAAGAATTCAATCAGATTTGTAGGGCATGACCTTCCCTGAACAAATCCATGCTGACTATCCCTGATTAAACCATGCCTTTCCAAGTGACAGTTTATCCTATCTCTCAGTATTGATTCTAATAGTTTGCCTACCACGGAGGTAAGATTGACCGGCCTATAATTGTTCGGCCTTTCCCTCGTACCCTTTTTAAACAATGGTACTACGCTTCCTATTCACTTCCATTTTACTCCACTACCTTTCCTAAACCGCATCTGTTCTTTGTAGACTTCTGCCAAAGTTGTTGAGGGCTCTGCATTCTTGCAGTCTTTGTATATCCCCACATGTTGCATACTCTGCCATTTTGTCTCACCTGTCGTGCATTACTCACCTGTCCTTCACACTTCCTGTATCCCTCTCACTGTGCCCCTTTCCCCAGGTGTGCTGTCACTTGTGTCGTTGCTGCCTTAGATTTCACCCCTCAGTTGCAGTTGACTGTTTTCGTTTTCTTAACTTTGTGGTATTTCCATCACCCTTCCCTTATCCCAGGCTGTGAATAGTTCTCTTCCCACCCCCCCCAACCCTGTACACTGAAGGTTTTCAGATACAACCCTGTATCGTGCCATTCTCTGGTATATCCATTGTGCTATGCGACATCACTGCCACAGCAGCAGATCTTAAAATTTTCATGTACAGTGACAATTATATTTCTGCTTTTATATACCCATGCTAAAAAAATGCTTAAAATTGCTGAGTTATAGTTGAATTTCTAGCTGTGTGAGTCTATCCTGATTAGGTTACATTATCTGCTCAGCATTTGTACCCAGCAGCTGAGTTAAAATATTATGAGGAAAGTTGTGATTCTGCAATCATGGACCATTTTTATGTTGTAATAGTGCCGACCGCCTTAGTGAATCAGGCAACACTATTGCAATATTAAAGACATTTGGGAATGTTTTAAGAACAAGGAGCAAGTTTGCTTTATTTAATCCTCTAGCTAGAAGTTTGGCACTGCTATCTTATTGAAATACAATAATTGGGAATGCACATGCTCCTCCCCTAACATAAACTTCATCCTATTAGATTTAATAAATGATGGACAGCAAAGCTAACCAATTATAACTGAAATATACTTGCCATTTGCATTTTTAGGAATATTTGAAACTTGGTTACGACTAGCAATCACATCATGACTACAAGGGAGGGCAATAAGACAATTCGCTGATTAGTTGGGATTAGTTTTGGATCGCTCTAGCAAAGAGCTAACACAGAGGCAATGTACCAGTTGTTTATCTGGTTAGCATCATTTGTGAAATTTGTTGAAAATTTCCACTGCTGAATTCTGATTGACCTATTACTATCCATCTAGTTATCCTCTCCCCTCCCCCCCCCCCCCCTCACCCATCCATTATTTTTTCTTTAAAAGGGGATGCATTTTTGTCAAGGATACAGTCTGCTCCTATTAACTCAGTCATTCTTTTTGCTTAAGTAATTTGAATTAAGCAATTTAAATGAAACAGTACAGGAGGTGTTTTTCTGCATGATTTCCGTTTGAATTAACAGATCACAAATTGGGTGTTGAAGCAGATGTGGATGCATATATAATTTCACAGTCGCCAATCCCTGAGTGTGACACATTTTTGTTTCTGCTCTTTATTTGCATCTAGGTACATAAATAGTAGGAATTTCAAATCCTACGCATGTGGTGCATGATCAGTTTGCAAGCAGTTTGAGTAGTGTGAGCCTTCGTAATGAAGGCTGATTTTGTTTCTTAAAACAAATTAAATGTATGATAGAGGATGCCAATTTCATGTCCTGGACCCGCCAGGACCACTCTGCTCCAGACCTCATTACAGCCTTGGTCCAAACATGGACAAAAGAGCTGAATTCCAGAGGTGAGGTGAGAATGACTGCCCTTGACATCAAGGCAGCATTTGACCGTGTGTGGCACCAAGGAGCCCTAGAAAAATTGAAGTCAATGGGAATCGGGGAAAACTCTCCAGTGGCTGGAGTCATACCTAGCACAAAGGAAGATGGTAGTGCTTGTTGGAGGCCAATCATCTCAGCCCCAGGGCATTGCTGCAGGAGTTCCTCAGGGCAGTGTCCTAGGCCCAACCATCTTCAGCTGCTTCATCAATGACCTTCCCTCCATCATAAGGTCAGAAATGGGGATGTTCATTGATGGTTGCACAATGTTCAGTTCCATTCACAACCCCTCAAATAATGAAGCAGTCCGAACCCGCGTGCAGCAAGACCTGGACAACATCCAGGCTTGGGCTCATAAGTGGCAAGTAACATTTGCGCCAGTCAAGTGCCAGGCAATGACCATCTCCAACAAGAGAGAGTCTAACCACTTCCCCTTGACATTCAACGGCATTACCATCGTCGAATCACCCTCAATCAACATCCTGGGGGTCACCATTGACCAGAAACTAAACTGGACCAGCCATATAAATACTGTGGCTACAAGAGCAGGTCAGAGGCTCGGTATTCTGTGGCAAGTGACTCACCACCTGACTCCCCAAAGCCTTTCCACCATCTACAAGGCACAAGTCAGGAGTGTGATGGAATACTCTCCACTTGCCTGGATGAGTGCAGCTCCAACAACACTCCAGAAGCCCGACACCATCCAAGATAAAGCAGCTCGCTTGATTGGCACCCCATCCACCACCCTAAACATTCACTCCCTTCACCACCGGCGCACTGTGGCTGCAGTGTGTACCATCCACAGGATGCACTGCAGCAACTCGCCAAGGCTTCTTCGACAGCACCTCCCAAACCTGCGATCTCCACCACCTAGAAGGACAAGAGCAGCAGGCTCATGGGAACAACACCACCTGCAGATTCTCCTCCAAGTCACACACCATCCCGACTTGGAAATATATCGCCGTTCCTTCATCGTCGCTGGGTCAAAATCCTGGAACTCACTGTGGGAGAACCTTCACCACACGGACTGCAGTGGTTCAAGAAGGCGGCTCACCACCATCTTCTCAAGGGCAATTAGGGATGGGCAATAAATGTGGGCCTCGCCAGCGACGCCCACATCCCATGAACGAATTTTTAAAAAGTGGTAAGGAGGAATGTGGGCCTATTAAAGACAGATGCAGGTGATACTATAATGGATAATAAGGAAATAGCAGACTTGTTGAATGAATACTTTGTCTGTTTTCACAGTGAGGAAGAGGGCAAAATAAAATGGCACGAGGGAACCTGAAAATAAGTTAAGGAGAGCAACTTAGTGGATTTAATAAGTTTTTTTTTAAAAATGGCAATGGAGAAAATAATGGAACTTAAGATAGACAAATCTCCAGGACCTGTTCATTTCCAGCCTAGGGTATTAAAAGAAACAAGTGGGGAAATTGCAGATATGCTGGTCATAATTTTCTTAAGCTCTTAAGATTCAGGAATTGTGCCTTTTGGATTGGAAAATTGCAAATGTCACTCCATTATTTGAGAAAGGAGAGAAGGAGAAACCAAGAAACTGCTGACCTGTCATTTTAATGTCAGTTGTGGGGAAGTTGCTGGAATCTATCATCAGACAGAGTGAGCATTTGAACAAGAAAGAGTTGACCAAAGAGTCAGTATGCATTTGTGATGGGTAGGTCATTTCTATAGTTGAATTTTTTGAGGAGGTCACTAACATGCTGGACAGGGGAATGTTTATAGACGTTAGGGTATCGTGGGAGGATGCAGTTGTCGTGGTCCACGTAGGAACCAACGACATAGGTATTACTAAGACTGGGGTTCTGCTGAGAGAGTTTGAGGAGCTAGGGTCTAAATTAATAAGCAGAACCTCAAAGGTGGTAATCTCTGGATTACTACCTGAGCCACATGCAAATTGGTGTAGGGACAAACAGATCAGAGTGTTAAATGCGTGGCTCAGAGTAGTTGGGATACAGGGGTTTCGATTCATTGGGCACTGGCACCAGTACTGGGGAAAAAGGGAGCAGCTCTGTTGGGACGGGCTCCACTTAAAGTGGGCTGGGACCAGCGTCCTGGCAATTCGAATAACTAGAGCTGTGTAGATAGGGCTTCAAACTAAAAAAGTGGGGGGAGGGGTCATGTGAGGGAGAAATGTAGAAATCTAATGAGAAAAGCCCAGGCAACATAGCAGTGTAGTGATTTGGGTAAAGATAAGCAGAGTGTGGCAGGAAGGGACAGAGTTTACCAATAATAGAGCATCGACGAGTAAGGTCAAAGCAGGAAAAAATGGTAAAAAGTCAAAATTATAGGCTCTTTATCTGAATGCACGGAACATTCGTAACAAGATAGATGAATTAAATGCACAAATAGAGATAAATGGGTTTGATCTGATAGCCATTACAGAGACGTGGCTGCAAAATGACCAAGATTGGGAACTAAATATTCCAGGGTAAATGACATTTAGAAAAGACAGGCAGAATGGAAAAGGAGGGGGTGTAGTCCTAATGATAAAGGATGACATAAGGACAGGGGTGAGACACAATCTTGGCTTGGAAGATCAGGAAGTAGAAGCATTTACAACCATCTTCAGCCAGAAGTGATGAGTGGATAATGCTTCTCGGCCTCCTCCCCATATCCCCACCATCACAGAAGCCAGTCTTCAGCCAATTCGATTCACTCCATGTGATTTCAAGAAACGGCTAAGTGCACTGGATACAGCAAAGGCTATGGGCCGGACAACACCCCGGCTGTAATGCTAAAGACTTGTGCTCCAGAACTTGCCATACCTCTAGCCAAGCTGTTCCAGTACAGCTACAACACTGGCATCTACCCGACAAAGCGGAAAATTGCCCAGGTATGTCCTGTCCACAAAAAGCAGGATAAATCCAATCCGGCCATTGCTGCCCCATCAGTCTACTCTCAATCATCAGCAAAGTGATGGAAGGTGTCATCGACAGTGCTATCAAGCGGCACCTGCTCACTGATGCTCAGTTTGGGTTCCGCCATGAACACTCAATTCCAGACCTCGTTACAGCCTTGGTCCAAACATGGACAAAAGAGCTGAATTCCAGAGGTGAGGTGAGAGTGACTGCCCTTGACATCAAGGCAGCATTTGACCGAGTATGGCATCAAGGAGCCCTAGTAAAATTGAAGTCAATGGGAATCGGAGAAAACTCTCTAATGGCTGGAGTCATACCTAGCACAAAGGAAGATGGTAGTGGTTGTTGGAGGCCAATCATCTCAGCCCCAGGGCATTGCTGCAGGAGTTCCTCAGGGCAGTGTCCTAGACCCAACCATCTTCAGTTGCTTCATCAATGACCTTCCCTCCATCATAAGGTTAGAAGTGGAGATGTTCATTGATGGTTGCATAGTGTTCAGTTCCATTCTGGAAATGCTGGGATCCATTATTATGGAAGTGGTAACAGGGCACTGAGAAAATCATAATCTGATCAGGCAAAGTCAACATGGATTTATGAAAGGGAAATCATGTTTGACAAATTTATTAGAGTTTTTTGAGGATGTAACTAACAGGGTAAATAAAGGGGAACCAGTGGATGTGGTATATTTGTATTTTCAAAAGACATTCAATAAGGTGCCGCATAAAAGGTTGTTACACAAGATAAGGGCTTATGGCGTTTGGGGTAACATATTGGCATGGATAGAGGATTGGTTTACAGACAGAAAACAGTAGGGATAAATGGGTCATTTTGTAACTAGTGGGGTACCGCGAGGATCAGTGCTTGGGCCTCAGCTATTTACAATCTATATTAATGACTTCGATGAAGGGACCAAGTATAATGTATCCAAGTTTGCTCACAGTACAAAGCTAGGTGGGAGAGTAAGCTGAGGACGGCGCAAAGTCTGCAAAGGGATATAGACAGGTTAAATGAGTGGGCAAGAAGATGGCAGATGGAGTATAATGTGGGGAAATGTGAGGTTATTCACTTTGGTAGGAAGAATAGAAAAACAGAATACTCTTTTAAATGGTGAGAAACTATTAAATGTTGGTCTCCAGAGAGACTTGGGTGTCCTCGTACAAGAAACACAAAAAGTTAGCACGCAGGTATAGCAAGCAATTAGGAAAGCAAATGGCATGTTGGTCTTTAGTGCAGGGGGGTTGGAGTACAAGAGTTAGGAAGTCTTACTACAATTGTACAGGGCTTTGGTGAGACCTCACCTGGAGTAATGTGTACGGTTTTGGTCTCCTTATCTAAGGAAGGATATACTTGCCTTAGAGGTGGTGCAACGAAGGTTCACTAGATTAATTCCTGGGATGAGAGGGTTGTCCTCTAAGGAGAGGTTGAATAGAATGGGCCTATACTCTCGAGTTTAGAAGAATGAGAGGTGATCTAATTGAAACATATAAGATTCTGAGGGGACTTGACAGGGTAGCTGCTGAAAGGTTGTTTCCTCTGGTTGGAGAGTCTAGAGCTAAGGGGCATAGTCTCAGGATAATTAGACGGCCATTTAGGACTGAGATGAGGAGGAATTTCTTCACTCAGAGGATTGTGAATCTTTGGAATTCTCTACCCCAGAGGGCTGTGGATGCTGAGTCATCGAGTGTATTCAAGGCTGAGATAGATAGATTTTTGGACTCCAGGGGTATAGGGATTGAGGTTGAAGATCAGCCATGATTTTATTGAGAGGCGAAGCAGGCTCAAGGGGCCGTATGGTGTACCCCTGCTCCTATTTCTTATGTTCATATGTTCCACTGTTTTTAATAAAGTCTACTAGTTAACAGTTCTGTGCATTTAACTGCATTTACCTCCTATTTGCCCATCCCATTAACCTGTCTGTAGGCTGAATTCTTGCACACAGTTTGCCGTACCCCTTGATTTGGAATCATTGGCAAACTTCAACATCATTCTTCTTTTGCCCATGTACAAATCGCTTGTATAAACGGAAAGAGCACAGATCTCTGAGAACTGTGCAATTCATCAATCTGAAAAACATCCATTTACCTTTACTTTTTGTTTTCTGTCTTCTGGTCATATTTCTATGAATATGGTTACATTCCTCTGATGCCCTTTAATTTTCACAAGTTTCTTTTACATGGCATCTTATTTTGAAAATCTTGGTTTTTGCTTTTTTTTTAACCTCTGCGCTGTTCTTTAGTCAGAAGGTTGAACAGATTGGGTTGTGAACTAGTTTATGACCGCTGTCAGCACTTCGTAGTGAGTCAATCAGAGATGTGAGGCAATCTGATCATATGGTCCATATAAAAGAATGTGTATATGACATCAGGTGGACATGAACAGGTTAGTAGATTGGATATGTAGATATTGGATGAAATTGAAGAGAATTTGCATTTATATGGTGCCTTTCATGTCCTTGGGATGTCCCAAAATACTTTACAGTCAATTAATTACTTTTGCAATGAAGTCATTGTTATATAAGCAAATACTGCAGCCAATTTACACACAAGATCCCACAAACAGCAATGAGATATATAACCAGTAAATCTGTTTTAGTGATGTCGGTTGAAATAGGAATGTTGGACCAGCACACTGGGAGAACTCCCCTGCTCTTCATATATTGTCATGGGATCTTTTACACCCACCTAAACGAGACAGGGGCTCGTTCTAACATCTCATATGGAAGATGTCTCCTCCAACATTGCGCTGAAGTAGACCTAGAATATGTGATCAAGCCCTGGTGTACCAACAAACATGTAAATATTTCCTTTTAAGCTCATTCCTTAAAAATAAGCAGTTCTAACAGTGAGTGACTCAGTATTCTTTGTGGTACATACGGAAATACTTAGCAGTTACACTAGGAGTACAATGTACCCATTTTTAAAGATATGATTCCTTTTTTTGGCTTTTCTGTACTTGATGAAAACTTTTTTTAAAATTAGCATGGACACTTGTATTAAAAAAAGGTTGATTTAACTGATTTTTAAATGGGAAAAAAGGCAATGTCAAAATATTCATACAAGTGGACAGTGCTGGAAAATGCACATCTTTAACTATGGATGCTGAATAGTAAAACCACCAGGAAGCCTCAGAACTGTTAAAATGGAAACTGCAGTAAACGTTAGTGAAGATGTCATCTCACAGAACACTCATCTTGTACATCTATATATAATAGATTTTTTATTTGGTTGAGCATGCTGTATTCTATGAAGCTTTAGTATTTTTAGACTTGTAGAGTCTAAACAGAGACCACTTTTCCCCCCCTTTCTCATTAAGTGAAAAGCAGTCCCATTTTAGCTGCCTTTCAGATGAGATATTAAACTGAAGCCTCATTTGTCCCCTCAGGTGGGTGTAAAAGATCCCATGACACTATTTGAAAGAAAAGCAGGGGAGTTCTCCTTGTGTCTGGCCAACATTTATCCCTCAACCAACATCACTGAAACAGGTTATTTGGTCATTTATCTCATTGCTGTCTGTGGGACCTTGCTGTGCACAATTTGGCTGCCATGCCTCCCTACATTCAATAGTGACTACACTTCAAAAGTAATTCATTGGCTGTGAATTGCTTTGGGATGTCCAGAGGATTGAAAGGTGGCACATAAATGCAAGTTTGTTTTTTCTATTCTTGCACCAAATAAAAATGCTAATTATGCTGTTTCTGGAGAGAAGACATGTGGAGGTATGCCGATTCCCTGTAGCTGCAGAGCAAACAATAAATGGAAATAGGAAATATTCCAAGTATATAGAAAATCTTGGGATTGGAAGATTTTAAATATAATGAAAACAAATGATGAGATTAAGAGGATTATTGAGTCAACCAGTGCTGTCACTTAGATTTCAGTAATGTGTAACAGTGAATGTGTGTAATTTTCACCACAGCATGAGAAAAACACCCAACGATAAAAGTAGATTATAGACTTCTGGTTGTGTCCAGGGAGAACATTTTGAGCTATTTAATGCAAAGGTGAAATTCTGACATTACAGATTTGTCACTGGTGTAATAGAATAATTTGATGTATGAATTAAGACTACATTTACCTGAGAATTATAATGTCTGCTTGAAATAGCTTCTGCTTCACACCAGCAAGTTGTTGTGTAACTTCAGTGTCAGGTCAGCCCCTGTCTCTGGATTCCTGGCTCTGGATTGACACCATAATGTCTTAGCATCTCCTTGTTCACTGCACAGTCACTTTGTGCTGATACTAAGGATGCAATATAAATGTAGCCTAAGGACATCATGCAAGAAATGTGATAGCACAACATTAAATCAAGGTGGCATGGTGTGATTTGTTTTTTCCCCTAGATAAACTTAGTGATCATATTGCTACATGGATGCTTGCCAAAATTCACATTTACTATGGATTGAAATAAAAACACAAAATGCAATATGCAGTAGCTCCATCAGGACCAATAAAGTGTAAAACTGGGTTAATGTTTTGGCTGATGGGTTCACATTTGAAATGTTAACATTCCTTTTCTCTACAGACGTTTCTGGACCAACTGTATTTCCTGCACTTTTTAAAACATTTGTACTTGGGATGAGAGGCAGTGCTGGGAAAGCCGCGTTCATTGACCATCCATAGTTGCACTGGGCCTTCTTGAACCGCTGCAGTCCTTGTGGTGATAGTACTGTTTCGATGGTGTTGGGTGAAGAGTTCCAGGATTTTGATCCAGTGACGATAATGGAGCAGCAGTAAGTCAGGATAGTGTATGACTTGGAGGGAAACTTGGAAGCGATGGCATTTCCCATGATCTTGCTGCTCTTATCCTTCAGTGGTGGAGATTTTAGGGCTGGGAAATGCTGTTGAAATAAGCTTGATAGGTTGCTGCAGAGTATCCTGTAGATAATACGTACTGCAGCACTGTGTGCTAGTGGTGGAGGAGTGTATATTAAGTTCATTGGCAGGTGTGCTGATCAAGTGGACTGCTTTGGCTTGGATGGTATTTAGCTGCTTAAGTGTTGCTGTGGCTACACTAATGCACGTGAGTGGTGACTCTTCCATTGCACTCCTGATTTGAGCCTTATAGGTGGTGGTGAGTCACTGGGGAGGGACTGGTCAGGTCAGGTAGGAGAAATTCATTGCAGAGTAGCCAGCCTTTACCTTGCTCTTGTAGACACTATTAATATGGGTGGTCCATTTAAGATTACGAACAATGGTGACCTCCCTGGCTGTTGATAGTGGTGCCATTGAAGTTCAGGGGGAAGTGGTTGAGCCATTTCTTGCTGGAGATGGCCATTGCTTGGCAAGTAAGTGGTGTGACTGTTACTTGTCAGACCAGACCTGGATGTTGTCCAGGTCCCATTGTAGGCTAGCATGGGCTGCTCCATTATTGAAGGAGTTGTGTATGGAGTTGCACCCAGATATTGTTAACAAACATCCCTACTCCTGGCCTAATGACATAGGGACGATCATTGATGAAGCAGCTGAAGATGGGCCGTGATGAACTCCAGCAGCAGTGCTAGGGCTGTGATGATTGGCCTATGATAACGATGACCATCTTCCTGTCTGTCATGTACTACACCAGCCACTGAAGGGTTTTTGCATTGACCTCAGTTTTTCTAGGCACCGTAATTCCATATTAAGTTGAATGCTGCCTCGATTTCAAGGGTGTCTACATTCATCTTTCCTCTGACGTTCAGCTTTTGCACCCACATCCCAATTTAAGCTGTGACTAGGTCAGGTGTTGGTGGAACCTGAACTGGGTGTTGACAGATAACTTATTGGAGAGTAGGTGTTGCTCAATAGCCCCATTGATTACTTCTTCCATCACATTGCAGTTTTCCTTTTTTTGTACTAAGCTTCTGAGTTCAGAGTTTTGTAACAAACATCTACATTATTACCAATTCAGTAGCAAGATGGAAGATTGCAGCGGGCTATCATGATTGTAAATGACTTTTATTGAGCTCAAGAAGTACTGTATGCTCTGCTGACTTGCTACAGTTCATTTATAGTTTCCTGTGAATTTAATATCTTTAGTCAGATTCACGGTGTAACATTTAAAGTGGAGCCATTGAGATGGTTATTTTTCATATGTGCCCAGTGGAACTTCACAGATCATTGACTTAGAGAGTTGGTTATTAAGTTAGTCATTTTACTAGTGATTTTAGGACCACACAAGTGCAATGTTCCATTATAAAGCTGCAGAAATTTCTGTTATAGTTATATAAAAAAATGTTTTTCCGTGTCTGTTTTGTCACCTGCTCTCGCTTTCTTTTTATCTGCCTCTTGGTTGCTGTTTCTCTCCATCTCTTGTTCTCTGTCTCTCACTTTAGGAGGGATGGTCCAGTTTTCAATACCGGGTCAGTTTGGGATGATCGTCTGTCTGTCTCTGTCTCTGTCTCTGTCTCTGTCTCTGTCTCTGTCTCTGTCTCTGTCTCTGTCTCTGTCTCTGTCTGTCTATGTCTCTCTCTCTGTCTGTCTGTGACTCTCTCTCTCTCTCTGTCTGTGACTCTCTCTCTCTGTCTGTGACTCTCTCTCTCTGTCTGTGACTCTCTCTGTCTGTCTGTGACTCTCTCTCTCTGTCTGTCTGTGACTCTCTCTCTCTGTCTGTCTGTGTCTCTCTCTCTCTGTCTGTGTGTCTCTCTCTCTCTCTCTCTCTCTCTCTCACAGGGTATCATAGCAAAAGCATGAAGCACTGGAGCAAACAAATTTGAATTTGATATTTTTAATCCCACACCAATTTGTGGCTCAGCTCGTGTGACAGGGTGAACTCCCACAGAAATTCAACCCCAATATGTGTATGTGGGACACGTGTCTCCTGATTGTATAGTGTGTGTGTGTTCTCTTGTCACTGGTCCCATAATGTAACCCAAGGGCTTCTTGCAGCCTGTCTCTCCTCCCCTTGTGATCCATGTGAATGTCTGATTTAAAAAAAAACAAATTGATAAATCAGTGAAATGTAAGTAAGGTACTTGCAGCAAATGGTAGTGGAAGAGAATTTAGAATGGGGTAATTTAATGCAGGTGATGGTGTAAAGCGAAACCAGTCATTTTATTAATTTTAATATGGGCTTAATAATGCTTCCCTAAGGCAAGCTCCTTTGTGAATAAAAATGGGGGTAAAAGACATCTAAACATTTCTGGCAGTGTTTTTAGTATCGGGAACAGTGAAATACTCTAAATTATTCAGTGTGGAATGGTCAGTTTCTCCCAAGATCTAATTTTTATCCAATTCGATTATAAACTTGTTGAGACCTGGAAAGACACCCAGAGGTCGTAGAAGCCAATTGAATGTGGACACTGATTTGTGGCTGAGACTCTCCAAAATCAAATAGATTCCACAAATTGTGCGCTAGCAGGAAACAGGCTCATCCTACTCGCTGAGACAAAGAAGTCATCAAGCTTTCTTTTTGTCCAAGTTTATTCAGTAGTATAGTAGTGGTACTGTGCATTTATGTTGCTGTTTGTCATAAACGATATGTTAGCTGAGAAAATAAAATCCTCTTGGTCTACGCAAAAAATACTATTCCTTAGAAAGGTGGGGTCCGTGCATGGGACATAAATCTCGGAAGTTTGTGAATCTCTGCTCTGCACTATTTGCTGTCTGAAAGCTGTTGTGATCCCCCTTGCATTTGGCCCAGTAGTTTAATCTACATCAGAACACAAGCTATTCATGTAGGGTTTTTAAAATTTGACCCAGCTGTTCACTTACCAGGATGTTGTTTAGACTCTTGGCTTTCTACCAGTGTTAACAGAATCTCGAGGATTATATTTGTTTTTGCATATAATTTGTAGGAGTGTGGAATGGTATGTGTACACCACATGCTGGGTATTAAACAATTAATCGCACGCAGATCACCATTTGAGGAGTGCCGCTGCTCATTGAGATGAAATGAGAAGGATGTGAAACACTGATTCTTCTAAGTTCAACCTAATTATAGTTGCAGGAAACTAATATTTGTTTTTCATGCTCAATAGGCTAGTCACAATTAATTTTTATAATGGTACAGAAGTATTGTATTGTCTAACCGATTTTAGTTCCCATTTTCTTATTTCCATGCGACTGATTAAGGTTGCAGATGCTGATTTGTTGCTATTCAGGTTTGGAATGTGGTACGCACTTATTTACAAACAAACAATCATTAACCTAACTACCCCCCCCATTCCAAATCTAAAGAATAGCAAACAAATCCGATCAATTAAAGCTCGAATAGCTCATTTTGTAGTTGATTAACATTGAAGTAGTGAAAGTTTGTCTTTCGTCTCCATTGTATTTTTGGAAATTGAATGTGGATGGAGTGATCAATAACAAGCGTGGAATGAGAAATAGCTATGCACTCCTTGAATGCTGCTCCTTCCTATAGACTAACCTTCACTATTCTGCCCAGATTTGAACCAAATCGACAAAAGTAATTTAAGTAAAATTTTGGGATCACTATCTATCCACTTACTGACCTTTTATCTTCAAAGGACTTGTTTTTTTTAACCTTGACAGACTGACATGCCTCAACTGTCAAGTCATTCATGAGAAGGCTGAAATGGCGAAATGTAATAAAGGAGTTCAAATTTTGAGGTTTTAGAACCATAAAATTTTACAGCACTGAAGGAGGCCCACCGTGTCTGGCAGCTCTTTGCTAGAACAATACAAAAGTAATCCCTGTCCCATGCTCGCCCCATATCCCAGTATCTTACTGTGCTTCAAATATTTATCCAATTTTCCCTTAAAAGGTGCAGTGGTCTTTTCCTCAACCCCTCCTTGTAGAAAAACATTCTACATAAGGAAATTTCTCATAACCTCTCTCCTCGGTCTCTTGAAGATATTTTTTAAAAAGCTGAAGTAATTGTCCCAGTCTGCTTGGTGCTGCTATATAGGATGCATATCCTTCTGATTTTGATATATATATATGTAAAAAATTATCTGGCAGCCACAACTGAAACTGGACTGTCCAATTCAAAATCAGAAGGATATGCATCATATATATACACCACATGTACAAGTCGGTGTATCTTGCACATGTGCAGCTTTTAAAAAAACAGAGCCCCAGCCCGTAGAATTTTGGACTGACTGGAAAATCACCACTCTACTGCACCATTGTGTCATATAGTTTTCTTTTTTGCTCTCTCTCGCATGGTTTTGATTAGTTAAGAATATGGGGTTTGGCCTGTGGTTACATGGTGAATTTCTGATCTGG
This sequence comes from Heptranchias perlo, assembly GCF_035084215.1. Lineage (NCBI taxonomy): Eukaryota > Metazoa > Chordata > Chondrichthyes > Hexanchiformes > Hexanchidae > Heptranchias > Heptranchias perlo. The sequence continues at coordinate 2,147,795 of NC_090342.1, read as the reverse complement.
GGAAGGTTCTAAGTAGAGACTTGTACTTCTGCAAGAATATACATTGGAGAAGGTCGCTCCACTGCAACCTGGGAGAGATATGGGAGGAAGCTGTATGTCATCTTCAGCTGGTAAATGACATGTTCCACAGGGTGAACCTAAAAGGGGGAGGGATGAGGCCACATTTTTGAAAATGTTTCTTCCATCCGCAAGTCTTTCTGTGGGAGTCTTAGATTAAAACCACTTCTCCATAATACTCTTGTATCTCTTTCTCCCTCTCCCTTTTGTGAAAAGATGATGAATTTGGGTGTTTAAGATAAATGGAGTGCACTGCATTCCCTGCAAGTATATGCGACACTTAATTCTTATGAGAAACCCTAGATTCAAACAACTTAAATAAGCCCTAGATTCAAACAAATATACTGAATAATCTAATATTGATTTTCTAATGCAAGCAATTTTTTAGTCCTAGTTTATCAGAAAAAAAATGTTAGGATCTCCCAGTGGCTCAGTGGATAGATGCAGCTTGTGCCGTAGTACTGAGTCAGATAGATCAGGAGGGTCATGATCTGTGCTGAATTAGTTATCTGCTAGGCAGTGGGTGTGTGAAAAATGGCACGTTTTGTGCATTGCTTCAGCTGATTTAGGATATTTTTGTGATCTAGATAGATAGTGTCCTGTAAAAATCTATTTTCATCTGTCAGTTAAGTTGGCCGTTAGAACAACACACCGAAATGTAGATGTTCAAGGATGTAGAATAAGTGAGTGGACAGAACATTAGCAGATGCAGCTTAACTTGGTGTGATGTAGTACACTTTGGGTGTAAGAAGAGCAGATGGGAGCACAGTTTAAATTGGGAAGCACTAGGTGAAGTAGATGAATAAATGGATTTTAGAGATCCGTGTATACACTAAACACTAGCTGACGGATGCAGAAAGTAGTCAGAAAGGCTACTGAGATACTGGACTGCATCACAAAAGGTATAGAATATAAAAGCAAAGAGATACTACTGCAGTTAGTGCTGGGTGAACCTCATTTGGAATATAGTCTTTTGCTTTGAGTGTCCCACTTTAGGAAAGATAAAGATGCCTTGGAGAAAATCCAGTGATAGTTCAACAGGATGTTAGCAGGTTATTCTATGGCCAACGACTGGGTAAACTTGGGTTATGTTCCCTGGGATGAGGGGGTTAAAGGCTGATTTGTTGAGGTGTCCAAAATAATGAAACCCACAAGGGTAGCACAGTGGTTATGTTACTGAGCTAGTAATCCAGAGGCCTGGACTAATAATCCAGAGAATATCAATTCAAATTTTGCCTTGGAAGTTTAAGAATTTAAATTCAGTTTTTAAAAAAAATCTGGAAATAAAAAGTTGGTATCAGTAAAAGTGACCCATGACGCTGTTGGGTTGTTGTAAAAACGCAACTTGTTCGTTCATGTCTTTTAGTGAAGGAATACTGCCATCCTTACCTGGTCTGGCTTGTACGTGACTCCAGTCCCATACCAATGTCCTTGATTCTTAATTGCCCACCAGAGTGGCCTATGAAGACACTCTATTGTATCAAACCACTACAAAGAATAACAAGACTTTCACCGCGCAGATTGCAGTGGTTCAAGAAGATGGCCCACCACCACCTCCTCAGGGCAACTAGGTATGGGGACTAAATGCTGCCCTTGCCAGCAATGCAAACATCTCGAGAATGATTTTTAAAAGAAAAAAGATAGGGAATGACCCTTCTAACGGGAAATTCAAAACAAGGGGACAAAATCTTAGAATTCGAGCTAAACTGGTTAAAATGAAATCAAGGAAAAAATTCTTCACGTAACGAGAATGTGGAACGCATTACCCCAGAAAACCATAGATGTAAGGTCTACTGAGGTGTTCAAAAGGGTGATTGATACTGGAATTGTAAGGATATTAAAACATTGAAGAAAAGCCAAAATGGTGGAGCAGGCTCAGTGGGTCACTGAGCCTGTTTCTGTGCTGAAGATGCCCGGTAGCAGATGCCTCAAGGATGCTGCACCAACATTTTTTGAAAACCTAGCATAGTAACCATGTTGCTGGATACATAATGCCAAGTTAATGTAAACTTGCAAAAACTAACCTCATTGAAAAGCTGACAACTTAAAAACAGCCCTAGATAAACACCCATGATTAGGACCAGTGACAGTAAGTTATGTTACTTTTTCCTGTATATTTTACGTCATTCTCTGCATATCTTCTCCTGATGCATTTTACATCACTTAGTCTATTCAGTAAGTTTACACGATCAATTTCTTAGAAGCCAGTGTGGAAGCCAAAGCGATCATTCATGCCAATAAATTCCACATCTTCACAGATGATGATAATAGGGCATTCTGACTTCCTCGAAAAGGGGCCAGATACCGCGGGAAACGCCGATTTTTGTCAGAGTACTGACTTGTAGACCCAATTCTCTAAGCGTGAATGCATCAGAAATAGTCTCTCTTAGCCTTTGGAATAAGCAACTTCAACCTACACCTATACTCCCCTTAAACAAAGGCAAAATACTGAAGATGCTGGAAATCTGAAATAAAAACAGAAAATGCTGGTAAACACTGAGCAGGTCAGGCAGCATCAGTGTAGATAGAAACAGAGCAAACGGAGCCGATTTTCGGATGACTGCTCCTAAAATGGTAGAAATCCGGAGCGGGTTTGGAGCCCAGCTCCAACCCGCTGACTTCTGGGTTCCCCAGTGACGCATTCGGGTGCGCGCACACCTCCCGACTGCAGGGCTCCCACCGGCAATTAAAGCCGGCGGGATGTTGATTTACATAGTCAGATAGTTGAGGTACTTGAGAGACCTCTTTGAGTTGACATTTTGGCAGGGGTGCAATTTTGAAGGATCCTCAGCGTGTTTCCCGTGCTGTGGGAAACACTCCGTTGTAGCAGATGTGTTTCAGCCAGCAGCCAGTGGGAGATGCAAAGGATTATTTGATGGCTGGGGGAAAACCTCATTTATTGCAGCAGGGCACTCTGTCACTTCAGACAAAGTTTTGGCTGCAAGCCCTTTGTCTTTTCACTCAAAATTCTTACCGTACACCCAAAACTCTGCTGTTCAAGCACATTTACCTACTTTGCGGACCCCCTCAAACTCTCACCGTCAGGATGGGGGAGCGCCATGGCTGCATTCATCATTTCATCCAAGGACGAGCAACACCACCGACCTCGCCAGGCACGCCGTCCACCTCCACCACGTGGAGCTCTACAGCAGTGCTGCGCCTCAGGCACCTGCACAAGTGCACGGAGGGCAACAACAGAGAGAGCGATGTCACAGGAGGCACTGTCCTCTCAACAGGGTCTACAGACCGAGGCTTAGTTTCCTGGACCTCTCTGAGGAGCAGTGCATACAGAGGCTCAAAGTCAGTTGCCAGGTAGTCGCAGACATCTGCAGCCTCCTTCATGCTGAGCTGCTCCCAGCTGGCCCGAGCAACATCATCTTACCTGTTGCTGTCAAAGTCACCACTGCCCTTAACTTCTTCGCCTCCGGATCATTCCAGGGTGCCACCAGAGACATCACCGGGGTGTCTCAGTCGTCTGCACACAAGTGCATTAGGCAGGTCACCGACGGCTTGTTTTGCAGGGCCTCACACTGTCAACTTCCCCAGGGATGACCTCAGCCAGGTGGAGAGGGCAGTGGGATTCCACGCTGTGGCTGGCTTCCTACAGGTGCAGGGTGTAATCGATTTACACCCATATAGCAATCCGAACACCTCCATACGTGCCAGGACTGTTCATCAACAGGAAGGGCTATCACTCCAACACTCAACTCATCTGTGACCACCGTAAGAGATTCCTTCACATGTGTGCCAGATACCTTGGTAGCTGCCACGATTTCTTCATCCTCCGTGAGTCCAACATCCTGCTCCTCTTCCACGGACCGAACACCCGCAAGGGCTGGCTCCTCAGGGACAAGGGATACCCCTGCACACGTGGCACATGACACCTCTGAGGAACTCCACCACCGAGCAACAGCGTTGATATAACAACAGCCACATCACTGGTCTACAATTGAGCATGCTATAGGGCTGCTCATGATGCGCTTCAGATACCTTGATCGTTCTGGGGGAGCACTTCAATACACACCAGACAGAGTGGGACATGTTATAGTTGTGTTGTGCCCTGCACAACATGGCACAACAGAGAGGGGTGCTGCTGGAGGAGGCCCCATCCACATCTGCCACCCACATTGAGGAGGAGCAACTCATTGGCAGAACAGCGGCTCACCTGGCTGCTCGTGAGGTCAGGGAGTCACTGATATGTGAACGGTTCTCCTAACATCAGACAGTGAAGAGTCCAGTCCTCACTACCTGGACAGAGCAGCGGCCACACCAGCACCGCCCCCTGCACAAAACAGTCCTACAACTACACACACACACCCACTGTAGAGTGACCCAGTGGGTGGCATCAAATGTGGGCGTTCATTGTGAACGTCATGAAAGGGCCATATTACAGAAGCCAATCACGAATAGCCAAGACGTGGCAGTAGTGGTGACCATATTTAATGTGTGTTTAACAAAAAGCTAATATAAATTTTAAAAAAAACATGACCAACTGTCAAACACCTTTGTGCTTATAAAACCTTTGCCTTCTACGTGGTGCATCCCCTGTGGCTGCAGCAGAGGTAGTGGCAGGTTGCTCTTCATGCCCTGACCGATTTTAGATGCTTTGGGCCTATGCTTTCTGGGTTTCAGTGCCCATGAGGGCCCCTCCAAAGACTGCTCCACCTGCACTTGTGCAGGCACAAACTCGGCCACATGGAGAGGAGGCAGCATAGCGGGTACTGTTTAAGAGGGGGGCAACGCGTGGGACGTGGGGGCACTTTGAGTGAGTGACGTCCCCACATCCATGTCCCCTTTCGCCATCATCCCTCTCCTGGGCCAGGTCCACACCACTCCTACTACTCTGCTGGACGACAGTTTGGAGGACGTGTGTGAAGCCTTGTAAGGCCAGTGCTAGAGTATCTGCCTGCCTGTTTAAGGCGGCAGAATGTTGTTCACAGAGTCCGAAGGGCCATTTTCAGGGCCTGAATGTTTGTGAGCCGTGCTTGAAGCTCCATGGAGGCTAGCCTTCCCTCCATTGCAGACATTCTCGCACTTACCCGCGACACTATCTCAGAGATGCCCTCACGTCCCTGTGACAGTATCTAGAGATGCCCTCCCTTACCTGTGCCACCATTCCACTCATGCAGGAGTTGGATGACTCCATCCTCTGTACGATTGTGGAGAGTGCATATGGCACCTGTTCCGGCACCTGTTCCAGCACCTCATAAATGTGCTGCTGCCCCTTGATCATTCTCCTTTTCATGGATGACCCCCAGGGTTCAGCATCTGTGTCCAGCTGAACAGAGCCTGGAGAAGAGTGCTCCCACCGACGCGGACTCTCCACAGATGCCCCTGTCACCAGTGTCTGCTCTTACTCTTGTGTGGTGATTCACCATTTGCGACCCCAACTAACTGAGGATGGGGACCCACTGAGGTGTGTGTATCTGTGCTGGTGGATGGCTCGCTCAGATGTGAGGGTGCCCTCTCAGAGGCCGGCAGGTCCTTTGAGGAATCTCCCTCCACAGTCACGGCGGTCGCTGAAGGCCCTGTAACAGAACAGAAGGCAATATTAAGCATGATGATAGATGTTGAGATGCTGAAGATGGCAAGGCATGTTAACATCAATTGATATTGTGTGCTGAATGTTAAAGTTCTGTCAGACGTTTGTCGGGTGCCAGTCTCGGGGTCCCCAACGGACAGGCACTCAAGGGTGTGGCTCAGCTCCAGCGCCTCCTGCTCTGCGTCTGTGAGGACGACTAGCTGTTGCGATCCCCCCTCTGGTCCTCGCCCTCTCCCATGCATGCTGGGCTCTCTTCTCCTATAAGGGGAGAAAGTAGAGAGGCGTGAGTGACTGATGGTGATGTGGCCAACCGCTGGATGCATTGGTTTGGGTGTGGCTGGCCGTGAAAGAGATGCATCAGAGGGCGAGTATGAGACAGAGCCATGACATTGTATGAGGATTGGGTTGAGTAGTAGTAGTGGGGTGAGTACTAGGGAGGTGAGGAAGCGGTGAGTAAGTGCAGGTAAGTTGAGATGAGCTTTGAGTGGGTGTGAGTAGCGTTGGCAGTGCAAAATGAGTTGTGGGGTGGGGGTGGTGATGTGGAAGATGGCATGTAGGAGAATGAGTAAGTGTACTCATTTTGGCTGACCTGTATCCAGGTGCAGGAGATGTTACTGCTGCTGGTGGCCTCCTCTGCCACCTCGAGCCAGGCCTTCTTGGAGGCAGAGGCAGGCCACTTCCTCCTGTCCGCCGGGTAAAAGACATCCCTCCTCCTCCTCCTCCCCCCATCCAGTAGCACCTGGAGTGAGGCATCACTGAATCTAGGAGCAGCCTTTCCCCTGGGCTGCTCCGTTGTGTAATTTGGGCGTTTGCTGCAGGAGCAGCCATTGGAGGACTGCCCCTTTAAATAGGGCTCCTCCAACTGACAGCCTGTGATGCGGGTGCGCAGTCTGCCTGCTGCGCAGGTCTCCGACGGGAAACCCGGAAGCCACATTTAGTGGCACTAATTTACCTGCGATCGCGTGGGGAGCGGATGAATTTTACTGGGCGGTTTACCCAAGCGCCTAATCACCGCCCCGGTAATATCGGGGTCCACGTTTCAGGTTGATGACCTTTATCAGTTCTGACGGAAGGCCATCGACCTGAAACGTTAATTCTGTTTCTCTCCACCGATGCTGCCTGACCTGCTGAGCGTCTTCCAGCATTTTCTGTTTTTATTCCTAAACTCCCCTTGCTCCCTCTCCTCAGTTGTCTCTGCTGCCTTGTCCTCGCATGAACTCACCCTCCACACGAACTCCCCCACCCATACCCATGGCCACATCTTTGCCCTCACTGTCTCTCTTGTGGCCTCTCTTTCTGAGGTTTCAATTCTGCCAAAACCGCCTACTATTCCAAAATCATCCTGGATGACGAGGGCAACCCAGGCCTCTTATCTAACCAGATTCTGAAACCCTGTTGTACTGGATTCATCGATCAAATGCCGGAAGCATTAGTTGGCAATATGTGGCCTGTAGCATTCTCATCATTTTGAAAACTGCATTTAATGTTTTGACAAAATAAAGAATACATGGAATGAAACGTTCCTAGTTTAAAGATTTACTGCCACGGCTTGTATAATCAGAATTTGATTATTATAGTAGATATTAATCAAGTGCACACAGTTTCTAAGGAAAGATGGGATGTAAAAGATTTATTGGTATGTATTGATTATGCTGAGAAGAGTCATTAATGTTAGTACACTGCGCTATAATTAAGTGCCCAGGGTCCTCTGAGGAATTGTTTGTATCTGGAATTACAAATTTGTACTTTGCTAGTGTGATGAACCAGTCAATCTGTGTCAGCTGTTTGTCTAGACTATGTCTACTAGAATAAGCCTGAGGGTTTGTTAATTTTTTTTAAGAAACAATCCATTACAGCAAAACCACCATTCTTTGAAATTAATTCTATGTTCACTACAATTTAAAATGTATTAAATTTGGATAATTATCAACTTGTAATAATGGGACATTTTTGTATTCTTGAATTAATGGTAGGATTTACCCTATTAGAAGTAATTGAGATTTTTGATAACTTCTGTTGTCCAAAATAGAAGACAGTAAATGCTATGCCCTGATTAACAGTTCGTGCTGCAGGCTGGGATAGAATGTTAAATGACATTAGTTTCCATTAGTGATTGTTGCTGTTTTGTTGTGTATATGATGTGTTGCCACTCCTAAAAGTCACTAACAAAAGCATTTCCGATCAAGTTGAGTGACTTGAGTGATTATAAATTTACTTTAAATTGGGGTTATTTTGACAAAAGAACAGCATGCAGTTTAACAGTGTGTTTAAATAGGTCACATAAAAAGCCTTATCAAAATGCTCTCTGGCTTGCCATTTTAATGTAATGCATTTTTAAAAAAGCAAACAAAGCACTGGGGTTCATTTCCAGAAGGATAGAATTGAAAAGCAGAGAAGTTATGTTAAACTTGTATAGAACCTTGATAAGACCATACTTGGAGTACTGTGCACAGTTCTGGTCTCAATATTATAAAAAAGATCTAGAGGCACTGGAGAAGGTGCAAAAGATTTAGAAGGATGATATCAGAAATGAGAAGTTATACCTATCAGAAAAGATTGAGCAGGTTGGGGCTCTTTTCTTTAGAAAAGAGAAGGCTGAGGGGTGACCTGATAGAAGTCTTTAAGATTATGAAAGGATTTGGTAGGGTAGACGTGGAGAAGATGTTTCCACTTGTGGGGGAGACCCCAAGCTAGGGGTCATAAATATGAGAGTCAATAATAAATCCAATAGGGAATTCAGAAGAAACTTCTTTACCCAGAGAGTAGTTAGAATGTGGAGCTTGCTACCACAAGGAGTAGTTGAGGCGAATAGTGTAGATGCATTTAAGGGGAAGCTAGATAAACATGAGGGAGAAAGGAATAGAAGGATATGCTGATAGTTAGATGAAGAGGGGTGGGAGGAGGCTCATGTGGTGCATAAACACCAGCATGGACCAGTTGGGCTGAATGGCCTAGAAAATAAGAACATAAGAAATAGGAGCAGGAGTAGGCCATATGGCCCATCGAGCCTGCTCTGCCATTCAATCAGATCGTGGCTGATCTTTGACTTCAACTCCACTTTCCCGCCAGATCCCCATATCCCTTAATTCCCCTAGAGTCCAATAATCTATCCATCTCAGCCTTGAATATATTCAATGACCCAGCATCCACAGCCCTCTGGGCTAGAGAATTCTGGAGATTCACAACCCTCTGCGTAAAGAAATTCCTCCTCATCTCAGTCTTGAATGGCTGACCCCATATCCTGCGACTATGCCCTCTAGTTCTAGACTCCCCAGCCAGGGGAAACAATTTCTCAGCATCTACCCTGTCAAGCCCCCTCATAATATGTTTCAATGAGATCACCTCTCATTCTTCTACTCTCCGGAGAGTATAGGCCCATTCTAGTTAACCTCTCATAGGACAACCCTCTCATCCCAGGAATTAATCGAGTGAACCTTCGTTGTACCATTTCTGTGCTGTACATTCAATGTAAAAATGGCTGAGTCAGATTATTTCCCCCCCACTTTTTCAAAAGTTTCCATGGTGTTTCATTTTGGACAAAGATCAGGAAACTCCATCCAGTTAATGTGTTTTTTAAATTGGGGATTGAAACTCAGTTTTGGTATGCAGTATCAGGCTGCACTTACACTCCAGCTTTTAGCATTGATGTGAAGTGGAAACCACTTAGCCCTTAAAGTTAAGGAATCTTACAACACCAGGTTATAGTCCAACAAATTTATTTTAAAATCACAAGCTTTCGGAGATTATCCCCTTCGTCAGGTGAATGAGTGAAAGGTTCTCAAATCGCATATCTTATATTTGGCTGGGACACCATCACACCAATCAAAAGGTGTCGTTGGTGTTCAGACAGATTAGCCACGGAGAACAGTACGTCCCAGTACACTGAATATACATTGTGTCAAATTACACAGACAGAGAGAAAGAGACCCAAATGGTGCAGAGAGAGAGAATATTAAAAACAGATAACTTTTTTTTCCCCCCTTGCTGGTGGGGTTACGTGTAGCGTGACATGAACCCAAGATCCCGGTTGAGGCCGTCCTCATGGGTGCGGAACTTGGCTATCAATTTCTGCTCGACGATTTTGCGTTGTCGTGTGTCTCCAAGGCAGCCTTGGAGAACGCTTACCCGAAGATCAGTGGCTGAATGTCCTTGACTGCTGAAGTGTTCCCCGACTGGGAGGGAACCCTCCTGTCTGGCGATTGTTGCGTGGTGTCCGTTCATCCGTTGTCGCAGTGTCTGCATGGTCTCGCCAATGTACCATGCTCCGGGGCATCCTTTCCTGCAACGTATGAGGTAGACAACGTTGGCTGTGTCACAGGAGTATGAACCATGTACCTGGTGGGTGGTGTCCTCGAGTGATGGTGGTATCCGTGTCGATGATCTGGCATGTCTTGCAGAGGTTGCCGTGGCAGGGTTGTGTGGTGTCGTGGACGCTGTTCTCCTGAAAGCTGGGTAATTTGCTGCGAACGATGGTCTGTTTTAGGTTGGGTTGCTGTTTGAAGGCGAGTAGTGGAGGCGTGGGGTTGGCCTTAGCGAGGTGTTCGTCGTCATCGATGACATTTTGAAGGCTGCGGAGAACATGGCATAGTTTCTCCGCTCTGGGGAAGTACTGGACGACGAAGGGTACTCTGTTGGTTGCGTCCCGTGTTAGTCTTCTGAGGAGGTCTATGCGATTCTTCGCTGTGGCCCGTCGGAACTGTCGATCGACAAGTCGAGCGTCATATCCCGTTCTTACGAGGGCATCTTTCAGCGTCTGTAGGTGTCCATCGCGTTCCTCCTCGTCTGAGCAGATCCTGTGTATTCAAAGGGCCTGTCCATAGGGGATGGCCTCTTTGATGTGGTTGGGGTGGAAGCTGGAAAAGTGGAGCATGGTGAGGTTGTCCGTGGGCTTGCGGTAAAGTGAGGTGCTGAGGTGCCCGTCTTTGATGGAGATTTGTGTGTCCAAGAAAGAAACCGATTCTGAGGAGTAGTCCATGGTGAGTTTGATGGGATGGAACTTGTTGATATCGTGTAGTCTCTTCAGTGATTCTTCGCCGTGGGTCCATAGGAAGAAAATGTCGTCGATGTATCTGGTGTATAGCGTTGGTTGGAGGCCCTGTGCAGTGAAGAAGTCCAGCTCGAACTTGTGCATGAAAATGTTGGCGTATTGGGGTGCGAATTTGGTCCCCATGGCTGTTCCGTGTGTTTGGGTAAAGAACTGGTTATCGAAGGTGAAGACATTGTGATCCAGAATTCATACGTTGCAGAAAAGGATGCCCCGGAGCATGGTACATTGGCGAGCCCATGCAGACACTGCGACAACGGATGAACGGACACCGCGCAACAATCGCCAGACAGGAGGGTTCCCTCCCAGTCGGGGAACACTTTAGCAGTCAAGGACATTCAGCCACCGATCTTCGGATAAGCGTTCTCCAAGGCGGCCTTCGAGACACACGACAACGCAAAATCGTCGAGCAGAAATTGATAGCCAAGTTCCGCACCCATGAGGACGGCCTCAACCGGGATCTTGGGTTCATGTCACGCTACACGTAACCCCACCAGCAAGGGGGAAAAAAAGTTATCTGTTTTTAATATTGTCTGTCTGTCTCTCTCTCTCTGTCTGCGCCATTTGGGTCTCTTTCTCTCTGTCTGTAATTTGACACAACGTATATTCAGTGTACTGGGACGTACTGTTCTCCGTGGCTAATCTGTCTGAACACCAACGACACCTTTTGATTGGTGTGATGGTGTCCCAGCCTAATATAAGATATGCGATTTGAGAACCTTTCACTCATTCACCTGACGAAGGGGATAATCTCCGAAAGCTTGTGATTTTAAAATAAATTTGTTGGACTATAACCTGGTGTTGTAAGATTCCTTACATTTGTCCACCCCAGTCCATCACCGGCATCTCCACATCATGGCCCTTAAAGTTACACAGTTTGAAGATCTGACCAATGTTTGGGTTTTCAGTGGTGGACTGGAAGTGATGCAACCATGCTCAGAAAGAGGCAGTGATAATGCAGGTTTCAAGAACCTTTGGAGTTAGCTGTGGTTTCTAAGGATAGACATCTCTGGGCACTGGATCAAGGATAAAGTTATCCTTTAATAATCAATGCACTGCTATACTGAACTGTAACTAAGCCAAAGGGCAATTAACAGAGCGCTGGGATATTGTATACTGTTCGAATACTGCTTCGCTGTAGCATAAGTCTCCCAAGCTGCTTGGATCTTAGATTGTACAGGGATTAAAGAAACTCACTTAGTTCTGTTTAAATCACTACATGTAACCACAAGTTTCACGCTGTCTTCTTTTGTTTCCTTTCTTGTGGGTAGTGGATCTGGTTTGCAAGATATGTTTGCTAACCCTAACACGATGGGATGCATTATAAGTACATTATGTATATATGCAGCATGTTGCAACTGTGATACTGTTTTCTAAAAAAATTTTGCTTTTTGACTGGGTTAATCTCAGTTACGATCGGTGCCAGTATTGGGAGGCTGCCAGGCTTGTGGAAGACAGCTGAAGATTAATTCAGTTATTTTTCACAGGAAAGCATCCAACAAGACTTCAGAGTGAAAGCAAATGTCGAGAAATGCAAAAGCAAATGTTTGTAAACTCCCTTAAGTAGCAGTTTCACATATTTACTTTAATGGTCATTTTGTGGGTGGGGGAGGCAGGTTTGTAGAAGAGTGTGCATTGAAAATAACTTGTCCAGACTCTAGGTGGAAAGGAAATTATTTGTAAATTTCCTGTGGCTACGAGTGCATTTTGTAAACCGAACAGAATGTTCCTTAAAGTCAGCTGAATCCACCTTCAGTTACAGCTAAAAATCCTCCTGAAGCACGCGTTCCAAATTGGTGCCAGCATAAAGATCCACCTAAATGTAAGGCTTATGCCATTGTGTGTTATGATGCATGTGTAAGTTTGCCAGTATAAATGGCCACAGAATTATGCATTGACACACACGTGCATTTAGCATCCTCCTCCTCTTCCTCCATGTGATTGTTGGTTCAGTTCTGACTACCAATGGGAAAACTTTTTTTCAAGTCTCTTGCACATCCTATGTTTGTGCATGAGTGCCAAGTTTCTTTTCAATTAGATCAGCCACCCACTGGAACATATAAGGCAGTTTCACAAAATATACCCACAAAAGTTTGATTGTTTGAATTGGATCTCAGCATAAAGGAGATGTTGAAAATGAATGTGAAGGAAAACCAGCTTATTAATTGACTTTTTTGTTTTAATTGTTTTATTTCATTTTTCAATTATAGTTAGCAGTTTTTAAAAAAAAATGAAATCTGAGTTTGCTGCCTTATTTCATTTCCAGAAAGCATACAGACCCACATTATTACTATCGGGGGAAGAAATACCTGTTCCAGAAAAGCAGAACTTTTGTTCCCAGCAGCAGCAAAAAGATGAATGAGTCCCTGTGCTATAGTGAAGCAGCACCACAGTCATGGACAAAACATTTATGGGACAGAAGTCAGTTACTGACTGACGTTTGCCCTTTTACTGACACTGGCAAAGTACCAAGAAGCCTGGACCACCTCCTCTAAAAATATATATACAACAAGATTTGTATTCCCCCATCCCCACCTCCCCCTCACATACCACAGCACGTCCCCATAGATGGTGAGTCAGGCTGGTGTGCACCATCAGGAAAGCAGCACAGCTGCAAAACCAAACTACGTAATCCTGAGGTACACACTACTACTCTGCCAACACATGCAAACATGCCAGCACTTACTGTGGCAATGTGTGCAGCTGCATGTACACAGCTACTGCACCAGTATGTAAATCCATGTCAAGCTGAAAATGAGAACTGGTGCACAGGGGGTCAAGTTTTGGATTAGATGAGATCTTTCATTCCCTTATTGATTAGATGTGTCTCTCTCGCTCGCTCATTCAGATATCACGGCTTTTCCATAGCTCTGTTGGGGTTTAGTTGGGTGGCCATTTCCCACTCCACAAACTCAAGCTGTAATGTATTTGTGGCACTTTGTACTTGGAAGTAGTTGAGGGAGTGGTTATGAATGGATGAAAATTGCAAGGAGTTCCCAGTATGAGAGATATTGTACTATTATTGCTTTTTCCTGCACTAGATGTACTGTAACTTCATGCTTATTTTCTTTTGCTTCAGGTGTGGCATTGACTGATTTACAAGAATAGAAGGATGACTGATGCCAGTGAGATGTTGGCTGCTGCCTTGGAGCAAATGGATGGTATCATAGCAGGTAAGGCACAGCTAGGAATTACTGACTGATTCAATTTATACCTTTAAAGATGTTTGTTTTTTGTTTGTGCCTACTTGTTCCTCTGCTTTTAATACAGTAACCACTACAAACATTTACTGGAGCTATGTCTGTGGAAACTATTTGCATTCTGTGCATTGAACCATATCCAGATGACTGCAATGAATGTTTAAAAGAAAATCTCATTACGAATAACATTGCCAGAACCCATATGAATCTTCTAGGTTTAAGATTGCTAATAAGATGCCTCGGAGGGGGGGGAGCGGTGGTAATAAAATAGATGGGCAACGAAACGTCCCTCAGTCAAATGATAATGAGGTAAACACCCCTGTGCTCGCTGACTTGCATTGGTTCCTGCTCCGGGAACGCCTCGATTTTAAAATTCTTATCCTTGTTTTCAAATTCCTCCATGGCCTCGCCCTTCGCTATCTCTGTAACCTCCTCCAACCACTGTTCCCTCTAAGCTACGTGCGTGTGCAGCTGCGCAGAAGTCTGTGGGCTGCGCGCTTAAACATTCGGTCTGCACACCAAACCAGTTCTTTGGGCCCCCCTCTCACACTGACCAGTCCCCAGGCCCCCCCCCCTCACACTGGCCAGTGCCTGGACCCCAGGCCCTTTCTCCCGCTCTGACTCCCCGGTCTTCAGGCAGGCTGCTCTGCCTCTGGTGATCGGGAGTGTCCGATCCGGCGGCTCCGACCCCAGCAGCCGCATTGTTTACCGTGTTGCTAGGAAATGCAGTCAGCGAGCAGCTGATTGGCTGCGCGGAAACAAGACCAGGAAGTAAAATGAAACTGCTGCGTTTGTCAGTGGCCAGTCAGAGACCGGGCGACTCCACCCAATCACAAATGTGGGGCCCATACATAGAAGCAGCCAAAACTAATGAGACCTGCAAGATGTCCAATTGGAATGCAATAATTTGTTAAACCCTACTGAGGAGTCAGCTGAGGGAGGGGGGAGCTTTAAACCGTTCCCTATCCCCAAATTCACACTGACTTGTTAGCTGTTTTGTATTTGACTCAATTTAAAAATTCTGATTGCACACGATTTTTTCTGTTTGAATCAGAGTCATTATGCTGATTGATTGGAATCGTTCCCATCAGATAATTTTTAATAAAATATAACAAGACTGGTCTGCTCAATCCTAGTGCAACTTAAGAAACCCATTTCATAAACTATATAAATTTATCAGCCAATATAACATTAAATTGTTACGTTTATCCATTATTTTGTACATTTGTTCTGAATAACGTTTCCTAAAAAGATGGTCTATTTAAAGTTGTGATTTTTTTTTTATGGTGGCGCGCACAGCCTTTATATCAGTGCATAAACCCCCCAAAAATTAGAGGGAACCTTGCCTCCAGCTTCTCCCCACATTGAGATCTCTGTGCTCCTCCAATTCTGGCCTCTTGCGCACTCTCGATTTTCATCATTCCACCATTGGCGGCTGTGCCTTCAGCTGCCTAGGCCCGAAGCTCTGGGATTCCCTCCCTAAATCTCTCCACCTCTCTAACACTCTCCTCCTTTAAGATGCTCCTTAAAACCTACCTCTTTGACCAAGCTCTTGGTCACCTGTCCTAATCTCCTTATGTGACTGTGTCAAATATTGTTTGATTTCTCCTGTGAAGCACCTTGAGACGTTTCACTATGCTAAAGGCGTTACATAAATGCAAGTTGTTGTTGTCCTATTAGAGCAAAACAATCCTCTACGTCAGTACCATGCTTCAGAATAAAAGTAGGTAATTTCAGGCATTTACCCTGACTATAAGTGGAGTTTCCCCAGAGAAGGCACTGCCAATCTGCTTCACTCTGGCTTCAGGTTAGCTTCAAAGTAGAAATAGCTTTGCACCAACACTAAAGTTATAGGAGAGTAGGGATAAGTGAAAGAGAGTGCTTGTGATGTGGTGTACGCTGCTACCTAATCATGCTGCCTAACCAACACTTAGTCCTCAACCATTGCCCTCAAAACAGATTAATTGATCATTTACCTTGTTTGTGTGATCTTGCTGTGTACAAAGTGGCTGCTGCATTTGCTTATGTAACACTGACTGCCGTTTGAAAGTGTAGTGCTTTGGGATGCCTCCGGATGTGAAAGGTGCTTTCCTGTCCCCTTTCCCTCCTTCCATGTGTTTTGATTTTCCTCAACTTCAATGTTTTTCTCCACCCTTGAGGTGACCTAAGATTAGTGCTGTCTGTTTAGTTGGCGTGGATTGGAAGTGAGTGGTAACTCCAGATTCCAATTAAGAAATGGGAAGGATTTCCCCTTTTGGCCAATGTTTAAGCCATTACCTAGCCTGAAATGTCAGGTGTGAGGCAGTGTATAATTGAGGAGTTCTACCAGGTAGGCGATTTGTACTTTTAAAAAAATAATTATGCAAATCTATAGAGGAAGTACTTAGTATTGAATCATAGAAAGATTACAGCATGGAAGGAGGCCATTCGGCCCATCAAGTACATGCCGGCTCTATGCAAGAGCAATCCAGCTATTCCCTCTACCCCGCCCTTTCCCCATAGCCCTGCAAATTTGTACGTGTAGTTCCCCTTTAGGACTTTTTCATTACTTTTCCTATTCACTTTTATTTAAAAAAATAAGTTTAATTTACTGGTAAAGGATTTTTGCTTAAGGGATAATCCAGGGAAACAAATTTTCGATTTTAAAAAAAACTGTTGTAATAAAAACAGGAAGTGCTAGAAATGGATAGCAAGTCCATCAGCATCTGTAAAGAGAACAGACAGGTTTATGCATTGCAGAAATCATTTTCTTTAAATCTAAAAGCTTACCTACAATCCTCTGTCCCCATGAATATAAAACAAAACTATTATTGTAAATACAAATTCAGTTTCTTCCTCACCCACCTAAAACATCCCGAAAACACACAATCGTGTCCTCCCTCCCTCACAAATACAATGATGTTACACAAAATTGTTAACTCCTGTCTCTCCTCCCCCGCCCCGCCCAGAATAACATATGCAAGTTGTTAATTTATTCTCGTGTCTTATTTATTTCCTTTTATGTAGGTGCAGTTTTGATTAGTTACATCTGTCATTTTATCACAATGTTGAATTTTCTTTCAAATGGATTCAGGCTGCATTTATATTGTAGAATCAAATGATGAACATAATTAAATACTGGACAGTATACACCAGATTTGTTGGCATAAAAAAACCTTCCATTTCATGTGTGTAGGCTGTGGGAGCTCAGTGTAACAGTGTCATTTACAATATTGGGCATTCAAGGTTTTGCTTCTGGTATGTTAGCCTGTTGTGTGAAAACCCATCAGTAACCTGGAATTTCTAGGCCCTTATGCTCTTTAATAAGGCACTTCATCTGTTTCGAAAATGAATTCAATACATGTGTGTGCTACTACCAACCAGTTTCTAGCCCAAGTTCCAGATTTGAAATGGCATCTGACATAAACAGTGAGGAGGATAATAGCAGACTTCAGGAGGACATAAACAGACTGGTGAAATGGGCAGACACAAACATGACAAATGAAATTTAATGCAGAGAAGTGTGAAGTGATACATTTTGGAAGGAAAAATGACGAGAGGTAGTATAAACTAAATGGTACAATTTTAAAGGGGGTGCAGGAACAGACACCTGGGGATGCATGTAAATAAGTCTTTGAAGGTGGCAGGACAAGTTGAAAAATCTGTTAAAGCAGACAGGATCCTTGGCTTTATAAATAGATGTAAGGAATCTTACAACACCAGGTTATAGTCCAACAAATTTATTTTAAAATCACAAGCTTTCGGAGATTATCTCCTTCGTCAGATGATTGAATGAAAAGGTTCTCAAATCGCATATCTTATACGATGTTGGGACAGCATCACACCAATCAAAAGGTGTCGTTGTTATTCAAACAGGCCAGTCACGGAGAACAGAACGTCCCAGTACACTCGATATACATTGTGTCTTTTACACAGGCAAGCAGAAAGAAACTTAAAATGGCAGAGAGAGAGAGAGAATTTTAAAAAACATATAAATTTTTTCCCCCTTTTTGCTGGTGGGGTTACGTGTAGCGTGACATGAACCCAAGATCCCGGTTGAGGCCGTCCTCATGGGTGCGGAACTTGGCTATCAACTTCTGCTCGACGATTTTGCGTTGTCGTGTGTCTCGAAGGCCGCCTTGGAGAACGCTTACCCGAGTTCGGGTAAGCGTTCTCCAAGGCGGCCTTCGAGACACACGACAACGCAAAATCGTCGAGCAGAAGTTGATAGCCAAGTTCCGCACCCATGAGGACGGCCTCAACCGGGATCTTGGGTTCATGTCACGCTACACGTAACCCCACCAGCAAAAAGGGGGAAAAAATTTATATGTTTTTTAAAATTCTCTCTCTCTCTCTGCCATTTTAAGTTTCTTTCTGCTTGCCTGTGTAAAAGACACAATGTATATCGAGTGTACTGGGACGTTCTGTTCTCCGTGACTGGCCTGTTTGAATAACAACGACACCTTTTGATTGGTGTGATGCTGTCCCAACATCGTATAAGATATGCGATTTGAGAACCTTTTCATTCAATCATCTGACGAAGGAGATAATCTCCGAAAGCTTGTGATTTTAAAATAAATTTGTTGGACTATAACCTGGTGTTGTAAGATTCCTTACATTTGTCCACCCCAGTCCATCACCGGCATCTCCACATCATTTATAAATAGAGGCAGAGAGTACAAAGCAAGGAAGTCATGCTTGACCTTTTATAAATCATAGGTTACAGCACGGAAGGAGGCCATTCGGCCCATCGAGTCCGTAGCCCTGCAAATTTTTTCCTTTCAAGTACATATCTAGTTCCCTTTTGAAAGCCACGATTGAATCTGCCTCCACCACCCCCCGACAGTGCATTCCAGATCCTAACCTCGCTGCGTAAAGAAGTTTTTCCCCATGTCACCTTTAGTTCTTTTGCCAATCACCTTAAATCTGTGTCCTCTGGTTCTTGACCCTTCTGCCAATGGGAACAGTTTCTCTATCTATTCTGTCTAGATCCTTCATGATTTTAAATACCTCTAGCAAAACTCCTCTCAACCTTCTCTGCTCCAAGGAGAACAACCACAGCTTCTCCAGTTTATCCACGTAACTAAAGTCCCTCTTCCCTGGAATCATTCTAGTAAATCTTTTCTGCACTCTCTAAGGCCTTTACAGCTTTCCTAAATTGCAGTGTCCAGAACGGGACACAATATTCCAGTTGTGGTCTAACCAGTGTTTTATAAAGTATCATCATGACTTCCTTGTTTTTGTACTCTGTGCCTTTATTTATAAATGATGTGGAGATGCCGGTGATGGACTGGGGTTGGCAAATGTAAAGAATCTCACAACACCAGGTTATAGTCCAACAATTTTATTTGAAAATCACAAGCTTTCGGAGGCTTGTGATTTTCAAATAAAATTGTTGGACTATAACCTGGTGTTGTAAGATTCTTTACATTTATTTATAAAGCCCAGGATTCCATATGCTTTTTTAGCCGCTTTCTCAACCTGCCTTGCCACTTTCAACGACTTGTGCAGTTATACTCCCAGATCTATCTGTTCCTGTACCCCTTTTAGAGTTGTGCCCTCTGGTTTATGTTGCCTCTCCTCGTTCTTCCTACCGAAATATATCACTTTCCATTTTTCTGCGTTAAATTTCACCTGCCACGTGTCCGCCTATTCCACCAGCTTGTCTATATCCTCTTGAAGTCTATCACTATCCTCCTCACTGTTCACTACACTTCCAAGTTTTGTGTCATCTGCAAATCACTGATTAGACCTCAGCTAGAGTATTGTGTCCAATTTTGGGCATCAGCTTTAGAAAGGACATCAAGATCTTGGAGAGAATGCAAAGGAGATTTGCTCAAATGATACCAGGAATGAGGGACTTTGGTTATGTTGGGAGATTGGAGAAGCTGGGGTGGTTCTTCTTAGAATAGAGAAGGTTAAAGGGAGGTTTGATAAGAGGTGTTCAAAATTATGAAGGGTATTGATAGAGTAGATAGGGAGAAACTGCACAGGCAGGAGGGTCAGTAACCAGAGGACACTGATTTAAAGTAATTGGCACAAATGCCAGGGGCAGATGAGGAGAAATTTTTTTACTCAGCGAGTTGTTATGGCCTGGAATACACTGCCCGAAAGGGTGGTGGAAGCAGATTCAATGGTAACTTTCAAAAGGGAAATGCATATATACTTGAAAAGGAAAAATTTGCCGGTCTATGGGGAAAGAGCAGGGGAGTGGGACTAATTGGTAGCTCTTTCAGAGAACCGGCACAGGCACGATGGGCCGAATGGCCTCCTGTGCTGTATGATTCTATTGAATGAGATGTTCATGACAGAGTTAATTTTTTTTCAATTTGTTTTTGACCAGGTTCAAAGACCTTGGACTACACAAATGGCCTGTTTGACTGCCAGTCACCTAACTCCCCCTATATAGGTGGACTGCGAGTCTTACACCTTGTAGAAGATCTTCGTGGACTACTAGAGCTGATGGAGAATGAGGAGAAGGATGGACTGAGGTGTCAGATACCAGACTCCACTGCGGAACTTCTGGGTGAATGGTTACAGAGTCACCTGGTGAGTAGCTTGGTATAGAATTTCTACTTTCAATTGTTCCTAGTTTTTCTTTCCAGTTAGTTTGAATGTAAACATGTCTCCGCTTTATATTCGCGCTGACAAAATGGAGAAAAATATACTGGCATATAACGGGAATGTAGAAGATTTGAAAAGTACTTGCAGTATTGTATAAAGACTGCCTCCTTGACCTTGTATGTACTCTATTTTTAAAACCTTTAGCACTTTCCCACAAAGATCTGTGCAGTGTATGGCTATTTTGCAACTGCTGATTAGACCTCAATTTGTTTAACAGGTAGTTAAAAGATGTTGCCGAGGCAGATTGGCATGGAGAACCACCTTGCCCTACCTCCTTGTTGATTGGAAGGGCCCATTTTGAAGCATAGAATCATAGAAGTTTACAACATGGAAACAGGCCCTTCGGCCCAACATGTCCATGTCGCCCAGTTTATATCACTAAGCTAGTCCCAATTGCCTGCACTTGGCCCATATCCCTCTTTACCCATCTTACCCATGTAACTGTCCAAATGCTTTTTAAAAGACAAAATTGTACCCGCCTCTACTACTGCCTCCGGCAGCTCGTTCCAGACACTCACCACCCTTTGAGTGAAAAAATTGCCCCTCTGGACCCTTTTGTATCTCTCCCCTCTCACCTTAAATCTATGCCCCCTCGTTATAGACTCCCCTACCTTTGGGAAAAGATTTTGACTATCTACCTTATCTATGCCCCTCATTATTTTATAGACTTCTATAAGATCACCCCTTAACCTCCTACTCTCCAGGGAAAAAAGTCCCAGTCTATCTAACCTCTCCCTATAAGTCAAACCATCAAGTCCCGGTAGCATCCTAGTAAATCTTTTCTGCACTCTTTCTAGTTTAATAATATCCTTTCTATAATGGGGTGACCAGAACTGTACACAGTATTCCAAGTGTGGCCTTACTAATGTCTTGTACAAATAGGGTAATAATAGTGGGGGATTTCAACTTCCCCAATATTAACTGGGATACTCAGAGTGTAAAAGGCTTAGAGGGTACAAAATTCTTAACGTGCATCCAGGAGAGCTTTTTGAGCCAGCATGTAGAAAGTCCTACAAGAGAGGGGGCGGTACTGGACCTAATTCTAGGGAATGTGGCCGGCCAAGTGGAAGAAGTGCGAGGAGGTGAGCACTTTGGTGACAGTGACCATAATTCGGTGAGATTTAAGGTGGTCATGGAAAAGGACAGGGAGGGGCCGGAAATAAAGGTTCTAAATTGGGGAAGGCCGATTTTAATAGGATAAGGCAGGATCTGGCCAAAATAGACTGGGATCAGCCGCTTGTAGGAAAATCCGCATCGGAGCAATGGGAGTCTTTCAGAAGGGAGATTGAGACCATACAATGGCAACATGTTCCTGTAAAGGTCAAGGGTGGTTCCAAGAACTCCAGGGAACTTTGGATGTCAGGGGATATACGAGAATGGATTAGGAAAAAAAGGAGGGCTTTTGGCAGATACAAAAGGCTATAGACGGAGGAAGCCCTAGAGGAGTACAAAAAGTGCAGGGGGATACTTAAAAAAGAAATTAGGAGATCAAGGCCATGAAATAACACTGGCGAGCAAAATAAAGGAAAATCCTAAGATGTTTTATAAGTATATTAAGGGTAAGAGGATGACTAGGGAAAAAATAGGGCCCATTAGGGACAAAAATGGCAATGTGTGTGTGGAGCCGGCAGATGTAGGAGGGGTTCTAAATGAATTTTTTGCATCTGTTTTCACTATGGAGAAGGACGATGTAGACATAGAAATACGGCAGGGGGACTGTGATATACTCGAACATATTAACATCGAGCGGGAGGAGGTATTGGCGGTTTTAGCAGGCCTAAAAATGGATAAATCCCCAGGCCCGGACGAAATGTATCCCAGGCTACTGTGTGAGGCAAAGGAGGAGATTGCGGGGGCTCTGACACATATATTCAGAACCTCTCTGGCCACAGGGGACGTGCCAGAGGACTGGAGAACCGCTAATGTAATACCATTATTCAAGAAGGGGAGTAGGGAAAAACCGGGGAACTACAGGCCAGTGAGCCCAACATCAGTGGTAGGAAAATTATTGGAAAAAATTCTGAAGGACAAAATTAGTCTCCACTTGGAGAAGCAAGGATTAATCAGGGATAGTCAACATGGCTTTGTCAAGGGAAGATCATGTCTGACTAATTTGATTGAATTTTTTGAGGGGGTGACTAGGCGTGTGGATGAGGGTAACGCAGTGGATGTGGTATACATGGATTTCAGTAAGGCCTTCGATAAAGTCCCCCACAGGAGACTGGTCAAGAAGGTACGAGCCCATGGAATCCAGGGTGCCTTGGCACTTTGGATACAAAACTGGCTTAGTGGCAGAAGGCAGAGGGTGATGGTCGAAGGTTGTTTTTGTGACTGGAAGCCTGTGGCCAGTGGGGTACCACTGGGATCGGTGCTGGGTCCCTTGCTGTTTGTGGTCTACATTAATGACTTGGATATGAATGTAAAAGGTATGATCAGTAAGTTCGCTGATGATACAAAAATTGGTAGGGTGGTAAATAGCGAGGAGGATAGCCTCAGTCTGCAGGACGATATAGATGGGTTGGTCAGATGGGCGGAACAGTGGCAAATGGAATTTAACCCGGAAAAGTGCGAGGTGATGCACTTTGGAGGGACTAACAAGGCAAGGGAATACACAATGAATGGGAGGACCCTAGGCAAGACAGAGGGTCAGAGGGATCTTGGTGTGCAAGTTCACAGATCCCTGAAGGCGGCGGAACAGGTAGATAAGGTGGTAAAGAAGGCATATGGGATACTTGCCTTTATTAGCCGAGGCATAGAATATAAGAGCAAGGAGGTTATGATGGAGCTGTATAAAACACTGGTTAGGCCACAGCTGGAGTACTGGGCGCAGTTCTGGTCGCCACACTACAGGAAGGATGTGATCGCTTTGGAGAGGGTGCAGAGGAGATTCACCAGGATGTTACCAGGGCTGGAGCGCTTCAGCTATGAAGAGACTGGGAAGATTGGGTTTGTTTTCCTTGGAGCAGAGGAGGCTGAGGGGGGACATGATTGAGGTGTACAAAATTATGAGGGGCACAGATAGGATGGATACTAAGGAGCTTTTTCCCTTTGTTGAGGGTTCTATAACAAGGGGACATAGATTCAAGGTAAAAGGCGGGAGGTTTAGAGGGGATTTGAGAAAGAACTTTTTCACCCAGAGGGTGGTTGGAGTCTGGAACTCACTGCCTGAAAGGGTTGTGGAGGCAGGAACCCTCACAACATTCAAGAAGTGGAGATGCCGGTGATGGGCTGGGGTTGACAATTGTAAACAATTTTACAACACCAAGTTATAGTCCAGCAATTTTATTTTAAATTCACAAGCTTTCGGAGGCTTCCTCCTTCGTCAGGTGAACGATGTGAAAATCGTTTTCACATCGTTCACCTGACGAAGGAGGAAGCCTCCGAAAGCTTGGAATTTAAAATAAAATTGCTGGACTATAACTTGGTGTTGTAAAATTGTTTACAACATTCAAGAAGCATTTGGATGAGCACTTGAAATGCCATAGCATACAAGGCTACGGACCAAATGCTGGAATACGGGATTAGAGTGGACAGGGCTGATGGCCGGCGCGGACACGATGGGCCGAAGGGCCTCTATCCGTGCTGTATAACTCTATGACTCTATGACTCTATAACTTCAACAAGACATCCCAACTCCTGTATTCAATGTTCTGACCAATGAAACCAAGCATGCTGAATGCCTTCTTCACCACCCTATCCACCTGTGACTCCACTTTCAAGGAGCTATGAGCCTGTACTCCTAGATCTCTTTGTTCTATAACTCTCCCCAACGCCCTACCATTAACGGAGTAGGTCCTGGCCCGATTCGATCTACCAAAATGCATCACCTCACATTTATCTCAATTAAACTCCATCTGCCATTCATCGGCCCACTGGCCCAATTTATCAAGATCCCGTTGCAATCCTAGATAACCTTCTTCACTGTCCACAATGCCACCAATCTTGGTGTCATCTGCAAACTTACTAACCATGCCTCCTAAATTCTCATCCAAATCATTAATATAAATAACAAATAACAGCGGACCCAGCACCGATCCCTGAGGCACACCGCTGATCACAGGCCTCCAGTTCGAAAAACAACCCTCTACAACCACCCTCTGTCTTCTGTCGTCAATCCAATTTTATATCCAATTGGCTACCTCACCTTGGATCCCGTGAGATTTAACCTTATGTAACAACCTACCATGCGGTACCTTGTCAAAGGCTTTGCTGAAGTCCATGTAGACCACGTCTCCTGCACAGCCCTCATCTATCTTCTTGGTCACCCCTTCAAAAAACTCAATCAAATTTGTGAGACATGATTTTCCTCTCAAAACCATGCTGACTGTTCCTAATCAGTCCCTGCCTCTCCAAATGCCCGTAGATCCTGTCTCTCAGAATACCCTCTAACAACTTACCCACTACAGATGTCAGGCTCACCGGTCTGTAGTTCCCAGGCTTTTCCCTGCCGCCCTTCTTAAACAAAGGCACAACATTTGCTACCCTCCAATCTTCAGGCACCTCACCTGTAGCGGTGGATGATTCAAATATCTCTGCTAGGGGACCCGCAATTTCCTCCCTAACCTCCCATAACGTCCTGGGATACATTTCATCAGGTCCCGGAGATTTATCTACCTTGATGCGCGTTAAGACTTCCAGCACCTCCCTCTCTAATATGTACACTCCTCAAGACATCACTATTTATTTTCCCAAGTTCCCGAACATCCATGCCTTTCTCAACCGTAAATACCGATGTGAAATATTCATTCAGGATCTCACCCATCTCTTGTGGTTCTGCACATAGATGACCTTGTTGATCCTTAAGAGGCCATACTCTCTCCCGAGTTACTCTTTTGCCCTTTATGTATTTGTAGAAGCTCTTTGGATTCTCCTTTGCCTTATCTGCCAAAGCAATCTCATGTCCCCTTTTTGCCCTCCTGATTTCTCTCCTAACTCTACTCCGGCAATCTCTATACTCTTCAAGGGATCCACTTGATCCCAGCTGTCTATGCATGTCATATGCCGCCTCCTTTTTGACTAGTGCCTCAATCTCCCGAGTCATCCAAGGTTCCCTACTTCTACCAGCCTTGCCCTTCACTTTATAAGGAATGTGCTTACCCTGAACCCTGGTTAACACACTTTTGAAAGCCTCCCACTTACCAGACGTCCCTTTGCCTGCCAACAGACTCTCCCAATCAACTTCTGAAAGTTCCTGTCTAATGCCATCAAAATTGGCCTTTCCCCAATTTAGAATTTTAACTTTTGGGCCAGACCTATCATTCTCCATAGCTATCTTAAAACTAATGGAATTATGATCACTGGTCCCAAAGTGATCCCTCACTAACACTTCTGTCACCTGCCCTTCCTTATTTCCCAAGAGGAGGTCAAGTTTTGCCCCCTTTCTGGTCGGGCCATCCACATACTGAATGAGAAATTCCTCCTGAATACACTCAACAAATTTCTCTCCATCCATGCCCCTAATGCTATGGCTGTCCCAGTCAATGTTGGGAAAGTTAAAGTCCCCTACTATTATCACCCTATTTTTCTTGCAGCTATCTGTAATCTCCTTACATATTTGCTCCTCAATTTCCCGTTGACTATTTGGGGGTCTGTAGTACAATCCTATCAAAGTGATCTCTCCCTTCTTATTTTTCAGTTCTACCCATATAGACTAAGTGGGCGAACCCTCGGATATATCCCCTCTCACTGCTGCCGTGATGTTCTCCCTAATCAAGAACGCAACTCCCCCTCCTCTCTTACCTCCTGCTCTATCTTTCCTATAGCATCTGTACCCTGGAACATTGAGCTGCCAGTCCTGCCCCTCCCTTAGCCATGTTTCAGTAATAGCTATAACATCCCAGTCCCATGTACCCATCCATGCCCTGAGTTCATCTGCCTTGCCCATCAGACTTCTTGCATTGAAATAAATGCAGTTTAATCTAGACTTCCCTTGGTCTTTGCCCTGCTTTCTCAGACCATCTGTCCGGTCATGTTTTGTCCACTCTCCCTTACTGCCTTTTGTTTCTGTCACCATTTTACTTCCCACTGACTTCCTGCATCGGTTCCCATCCCCCTGCCACATTAGTTTAAACCCTCCCCAACAGCACTGGCAAACACTCCCCCTAGGACATTGGTTCCAGTCCTGCCCAGATGCAGACCGTCCAATTTGTACTGGTCCCACCTCCCCCAGAACCGGTTCCAGTGTCCCAGGAATTTGAATCCCTCCCTCTTGCACCATCTCTCAAGCCACGTATTCATCCTAGCTATCCTGTCATTCCTACTCTGACTAGCCCGTGGCACTGGTAGCAATCCTGAGATTACTACCTTTTGAGGTCCTACTCTTTAGTTTAACTCCTAACTCCCTAAATTCAGCTTGTAGGACCTCATCCTGTTTTTTACCTATATCGTTGGTACCTATATGCACCACGACAACTGGCTGTTCACCCTCCCCCTCCAGAATGTCCTGCAGCCGTTCCGAGACATCCCTGACCCTTGCACCAGGGAGGCAACATACCATCCTGGAGTCTCGGTTGCGTCCGCAGAAACGCCTGTCTATTCCCCTTACAATCGAGTCCCCTATCACTATAGCTCTGCCACTCTTTTTCCTGCCCTCCTGTGCAGCAGAGCCAGCCACGGTGCCATGAACCTGGCCGCTGTCACCTTCCCCTGGTGAGCCATCTCCCCCAACAGCATCCAAAACGGTATACCTGTTTGAGAGGGGGATGGCCACAGGGGCCCCCTGCACTACCTGCCTGCACTTCTTACTCTGCCTGGTGGTCACCCATTCACTTCCTGCCTGTACTCCCTTTACCTGCGGTGTGACCAACTCGCTAAACGTGCTATCCACGAGTTTCTCTGCATCACGGATGCTCCACAGTGAATCCACCCGCAGCTCCAGCTCCGAGATACAATTGGTCAGTAGCTGCAGGTGGTTTTGCTGTCAACCAGCTCACCCACCCAACAGCAAAGCAACTAGTGCATTCATTTAATGTTTTTGTTTTATTTTTAAAACACAATTTGTGTGGGCTACTCCTCCCTGACATTTTGATGTTCTCCTTCCAAGTGGAGGGCACTTGAATTGGAGTTTGAATTTGTCCATTCCCACTGGCTTATCAGTGGACTGCCAACTGACCTGACCAACTCTCTCCTCTCTGAAACTTCAATAATCATTTGATCTTCTGAATCCTAAACCTGTTGGATCAAAAAGAGGTTAATACAACCCCATTCTGGATTCCTCAACGAAGATCTTGAAGAACGGGTGAAAGGTGTTCCTGGCTCAGATGTTTTCACCTAATAGTTACTGCTTTTGTCATTTTCCAGGCTTTCAAAAAAAAATCATTTTTTAAAACTAATAATTTGTTTACAGGCTCAAACAGCTGCTGTAATTACTGAAAAGTAAAGTAATTTGGCTGCTGTTTGCAACTGTAAACGTCAATTTCAAAAATGAGAGGAAGCTTTTTAAGAAAAAAACTCACTTCCCCTCAGGTGACCTTTTCCGATGCAAATCATAGATGGTCCTCGAGTGGCTGGGACAAAACCAAGGCTGGCAGCAGCTTTGCTTTTTGATGCCAACCTCCCCACCACTAAAAGTGGCTGGTTTCACCAACGGGAAGCAGAAACTCCGAATGTTCAGGGTTGCACTGTCATTGTAGCATAAATAATAGTCTTGGGGAATTTTCTAAATTGTTGATATCTGTCCAATGACTCAGCTTTTAATGCTTAATGCATTCTAATCTTTTCACCTTTGCTGATTTATTTTATTGCTTAGTGCCCTTTCCCCTGCTGTTTATTCTGAAAATGTTTTCTTTGATCACTGATCAGAGGAAGCATACAGAAACTTGCACTTATATCGCACCTGTCACATCCTCATAAAATTGCATTGAATTACAATAGGGAAACTGGCCGTTTGGCCCAACCAGTCTCTGGTGTCTGTGCTCCATGAGTAGTATCCTAATTTCATGTGCCCACTCTATCCCCATTTCTCTTTCCTTTTTCAACCATCTGTCTAACCTATTGAAGGCTGACTTTTTTTGCTTCAGTCAGTAACTCTGGTACCTGTAGTATATTCCTTCGGCTCACACCCCTCTGTTTAAAAAATCATTCTCCTGCTATCTGTCCTTATGTTTAATTTTATATCTATGTTCCCTCATTCTACATTGCTCATCCACTGTAGGACATCCCAAAGTGCTTTACAGCCAATTAATTACTTTCAAAGTGCAGTCAATTTGCTTTCAGCAAGGTCCCACAAGCAGCAACAAGATAAATGAGCAGTTAATCTGTTATGGCGGTGTTGCTTGAAGGAGGAATGTTGGCCAGCATACAGGGAGAACTCCCTGATCCTCTTCAGATAGTACCATGGGATCTGTTACATTCACCTGAACAGGCAGGTTTAACGTCTCATCCAAAAGACAGCATCTTCAACACAGCACTCCCCTCAGTACTGGTGTCAGTCTTTATTCTGTGCTCAGGTCCTACAGTGGGACTTGGAGACACGAAGGAATAGGTGAGCCAAATAAAACATACAGCACAGAAACAGGCCACTTGGCCCAACAGGTCCATGCCAGTGTTTATGCTCCACATGAGCCTCCTCCCACCCTTCATCTAACCCCATCAACATCGTTGATGGTATCTGTCCAATGACTCAGCTTTTAATGCTTAATGCATTCTAATCTTTTCACCTTTGCTGATGTTAAATATGGCTTTTATTTTGCTTCCAGTGGGCCAATGAGAGAAGTTGATTTGGTCTATCAGACAGTGCCATCCTGTGGTGACTTCTGACTATTACTAGTCAATATCAATATTTTGATTTATGTACACATATATGCATTTGGACAAACCAGATGAAAGTAATAGTGTTTTGGAGTGTTAAAGAGCCTTCACTTGGGTGTAGAGTGCATAGTCTAGTTAATGGATATTTGTACTAAAATAAAATGAAGTGAAGCTAGCAAGTTTATTAATGAAATTGGCATATTAAAAATAAAAAGTGGTGAATTTTTAGGAAATGTGACTTAGGTTTTGAAAAAAATGGCATCATACCCCGTCATAAATGCTGTTCTATGGTATCAGTCATCTCATTTACTACTTGAGAAGTTGCTGCGTTGGCTGCTACATGTGCTGACGTAACAACAGTGACCACACTTAAAAACAATCCATTGGCTGTAAATCACCTTGCGAAGTCCCGAAGGTGTAAAAGGTGCTATATAAATGCACAGTCTTTTCTTCCTTGCTTCCCATGTATTCGGTTTCAGTTAAATGGTACTCATGCAATGGGTCGACATTGAACATAAGAACATAAGAAATAGGAGTAGGCCAGATGGCCCCTCGAGCTTGCTCTGCCATTCGGTCAGATCATGGCTGATCTTCGACGCCAACTCCACTTTCCTGCCCGATCCCCATATCCCTTGATTCCCCAAGAGTCCAAAAATCTATCGATCTCAGTCTTGAACATACTCAACAACTCAGCATCCACAGCCCTTTGGGGTAGAGAATTCTAAAGATTCACAACCCTCTGAGTGAAGAAATTCCTCCTCATCTCAGTCTTAAATGGCTGACCCCATATCCTGCGACTATGCCCCTGAGTTCCAGACTCTCCAGCAAGGGGAAACAACCTCTCAGCATCTACCCTGTCAAGCCCCCTTAGAATCGTACATGTTTCAACAAGATCACCTCTCATTCTTCTAAACTCCAGACAGTATAGGCCCATTTTACTCACCCTCTCATAGGACAACCATCTCAACCCAGGAATTAATCTTTTTTTTTTATTCGTTCACGGGATGTGGGCGTCGCTGGCAAGGCCGGCATTTATTGCCCATCCCTAATTGCCCTCGAGAAGGTGGTGGTGAGCCGCCTTCTTGAACCGCTGCAGTCCGTGTGGTGACGGTTCTCCCACAGTGCTGTTCGGAAGGGAGTTCCAGGATTTTGACCCAGCGACAATGAAGGAACGGCGATATATTTCCAAGTCGGGATGGTGTGTGACTTGGAGGGGAACGTGCAGGTGGTGTTGTTCCCATGCGCCTGCTGCCCTTGTCCTTCTAGGGGGTAGAGGTCGCGGGTTTGGGAGGTGCTGTCGAAGAAGCCTTGGCGAGTTGCTGCAGTGCATCCTGTGGATGGTGCACACTGCAGCCACAGTGCGCCGGTGGTGAAGGGAGTGAATGTTTAGGGTGGTGGATGGGGTGCCAATCAAGCGGGCTGCTTTATCTTGGATGGTGTTGAGCTTCTTGAGTGTTGTTGGAGCTGCACTCATCCAGGCAAGTGGAGAGTATTCCATCACACTCCTGACTTGTGCCTTGTAGATGGTGGAAAGGCTTTGGGGAGTCGGGAGGTGAGTCACTTGCCGCAGAATACCCAGCCTCTGACCTGCTCTCGTAGCCACAGTATTTATATGGCTGGTCCAGTTAAGTTTCTGGTCAATGGTGACCCCCAGGATGTTGATGGTGGGGGATTCGGCGATGGTAATGCCGTTGAATGTCAAGGGGAGGTGGTTAGACTCTCTCTTGTTGGAGATGGTCATTGCCTGGCACTTATCTGGCGCGAATGTTACTTGCCACTTATGAGCCCAAGCCTGGATGTTGTCCAGGTCTTGCTGCATGCAGGCTCGGACTGCTTCATTATCTGAGGGGTTGCGAATGGAACTGAACACTGTGCAGTCATCAGCGAACATCCCCATTTCTGACCTTATGATGGAGGGAAGGTCATTGATGAAGCAGCTGAAGATGGTTGGGCCTAGGACACTGCCCTGAGGAACTCCTGCAGCAATGCCCTGGGGCTGAGATGATTGGCCTCCAACAACCACTACCGTCTTCCTTTGTGCTAGGTATGACTCCAGCCACTGGAGAGTTTTCCCCCTGATTCCCATTGACTTCAATTTTACTGGGGCTCCTTGGTGCCACACTCGGTCAAATGCTGCCTTGATATCAAGGGCAGTCACTCTCACCTCACCTCTGGAATTCAGCTCTTTTGTCCATGTTTGGACCAAGGCTGTAATGAGGTCTGGAGCCGAGTGGTCCTGGCGGAACCCAAACTGAGCATCGGTGAGCAGGTTATTGGTGAGTAAGTGCCGTTTGATAGCACTGTCGACGACACCTTCCATCACTTTGCTGATGATTGAGAATAGACTGATGGGGCGGTAATTGGCCGGATTGGATTTGTCCTGCTTTTTGTGGACAGGACATACCTGGGCAATTTTCCACATTGTCGGGTGGATGCCAGTGTTGTAGCTGTACTGGAACAGCTTGGCTAGAGGCGCAGCTAGTTCTGGAGCACAAGTCTTCAGCACTACAGCTGGGATGTTGTCGGGGCCCATAGCCTTTGCTGTATCCAGTGCACTCAGCCGTTTCTTGATATCACGTGGAGTGAATCGAATTGGCTGAACACTGGCTTCTTTGATGGCGGAGATATGCCTGACTAATTTGATTGAATTTTTTGAGGGGGTGACTAGGCGTGTGGATGAGGGTAACGCAGTGGATGTGGTATACATGGATTTCAGTAACACCTTCGATAAAGTCCCCCACAGGAGACTGGTCAAGAAGGTCCGAGCCCATGGAATCCAGGTTGCCTTGGCACTTTGGATACAAAACTGGCTTAGTGGCCAGTTAGTGGCAGAAGGCAGAGGGTGATGGTCGAAGGTTGTTTTTGTGACTGGAAGCCTGTGGCCAGTGGGGTACCACAGGGATCGGTGCTGGGTCCCTTGCTGTTTGTGGTCTACATTAATGACTTGGATATGAATGTAAAAGGTATGATCAGTAAGTTCGCTGATGATACAAAAATTGGTAGGGTGGTAAATAGCGAGGAGGATAGCCTCAGTCTGCAGGACGATATAGATGGGTTGGTCAGATGGGCGGAACAGTGGCAAATGGAATTTAACCTGGAAAAGTGCGAGGTGATGCACTTTGGAGGGACTAACAAGGCAAGGGAATACACAATGAATGGGAGGACCCTAGGCAAATCAGAGGGTCAGAGGGATCTTGGTGTGCAAGTTCACAGATCCCTGAAGGCGGCGGAACAGGTAGATAAGGTGGTAAAGAAGGCATATGGGATACTTGCCTTTATTAGCCGAGGCATAGAATATAAGAGCAAGGAGGTTATGATGGAGCTGTATAAAACACTGGTTAGGCCACAGCTGGAGTACTGTGTGCAGTTCTGGTCGCCACACTACAGGAAGGATGTGATCGCTTTGGAGAGGGTGCAGAGGAGATTCACCAGGATGTTACCAGGGCTGGAGTGCTTCAGCTATGAAGAGAGACTGGGAAGATTGGGTTTGTTTTCCTTGGAGCAGAGGAGGCTGAGGGGGGACATGATTGAGGTGTACAAAATTATGAGGGGCACAGATAGGATGGATACTAAGGAGCTTTTTCCCTTTGTCGAGGGTTCTATAACAAGGGGACATAGATTCAAGGTAAAAGGCGGGAGGTTTAGAGGGGATTTGAGAGAACTTTTTCACCCAGAGGGTGGTTGGAGTCTGGAACTCACTGCCTGAAAGGGTTGTGGAGGCAGGAACCCTCACAACATTCAAGAAGCATTTGGATGAGCACTTGAAATGCCATAGCATACAAGGCTACGGACCAAATGCTGGAATATGGGATTAGAGTAGACAGGGCTGATGGCCGGCGCGGACACGATGGGCCGAAGGGCCTCTATCCGTGCTGTATAACTCTCTATGTCTCTCTCTCTCTCTCTCTCTCTCTCTCTCTCTCTCTCTATATCGGGAGGAGGCCGAGATGGATCATCCACTCGGCATTTCTGGCTGAAGATGGTTGCAAAGAACTTCAGCCTTGTCTTTTGCACTCACGTGCTGGACTCTGCCATCATTGAGGATGTGGCTGTTTACAGAGCCTCCTCCTCCCGTTAGTTGTTTAATTGTCCACCACCATTCACGACTGGATGTGGCAGGACTGCAGAGCTTTGATCTGATCCGTTGGTTGTGGAATCGCTTAGCTCTGTCGATAGCATGTTGCTTCCGCTGTTTAGCATGCATGTAGTCCTGAGTTGTAGCTTCAGGTTGGCACCTCATTTTTAGGTATGCCTTGTGCTGCTCCTGGCATGCTCTTCTACACTCCTAATTGAACCAGGGTTGATCCCCTGGCTTGTTGGTAATGGTAGAGTCAGGAATATGCCGGGCCATGAGGTTACAGATTGTGCTGGAATACAATTCTGCTGCTGCTGATGGCCCACAACACCTCATGGATGCCCAGTTTTGAGCTGCTGGATCTGTTCTGAATCTATCCCATTTAGCACGGTGGTAGTGCCACACAACACGTTGGATGGTCTCCTCAGTGTGAAGACGGGACTTTGTGTCTCCACGAGGACTGTGCGGTGGTTACTCCTGCCAATACTGTCATGGACAGATGCATTTGCGACAGGTAGATTGGTGAGGATGAGGTCAAGTAAGTTTTTCCCTCGTGTTGGTTCGCTCACCACCTGCCACAGGCCCAGTCTGGCAGCTATGTCCTTCAGGACTCGGCCAGCTCTGTCAGTAGTGGTGCAACCGAGCCACTCTTGGTGATGGACATTGAAGTCCCCCACCCAGAGTACATTCTGTGCCCTTGCTACCCTCAGTGCTTCCTCCAGCTGATGTTCAACATGGAGGAGGACGGTAGATGGTAATCAGCAGGAGGTTTCCTTGCCCATGTTTGACCTGATGCCATGAGATTTCATGGGGTCCAGAGTCAATGTTGAGGACTCCCAGGGCCACTCCCTCATGACTGTATATCACTCTACCGCCACCTCTGGTCGGACTGTCCTGCCGGTGGGACAGGACATTCCCAGGGATGGTGATGGAATTTAATAGTTTCGCATCATTTAAAAAATATTCTGTTTTTCCATTCTTCCTACCAAAGTGAATAACCTCACATTTCCCTACATTATTCTCCATCTGCCACCTTGCCCACTCATTTAATCTGGTCTGTATCCCTTTGCAGATTCTTTGTCCTCCGCACAGCTTACTTTCCCACCTAGCTTTGTATCGTCAGCAAACTTGGATACATTTCACCCGGTCCCTTCATCTAAGTCACTAATATAGATTGTAAATAGCTGAGGCCCAAGCATCGATCCTTGCGGTACCCCACTAGTTACAGCGTACCAACCTGAAAATGACCTGTTTATCCCTACTCCGTCTTCTGTCCATTAACCAATTCTCTATCTGTGCTAATGTTATCCCTTACCCCATGAGCCCTTATCTTGCGTAAGAACCTCTTATGTGGCACCTTATCGAATGCCTTTTGAAAATCCAAATATACTACATCCACTGGTTCCCCTTTATCATCTACCCTGCTACTTACATTCTCAAAACACTAAATTTGTTAAACACAATTTCTCTTTCATTAAACCATGTTGACTCTGCCTAACCATATTGTTCTAAGTGCCCTGTTACCACTTCCTTAATAATGGATTGCAGGATTTTCCCAAGGACTGATGTCAGTGTAACTGGCCTGTAATTCCATGTTTTCTCTCTCCCTCCTTTCTTGAATAGCGGGGTTACACTTGCTCCCTTCCAATCCGCTGGGACCTTTCTAGAATCTAAGGAATTTTGGAAGATCACAACCAATGCATCCGCTATCTCTGTAGCCAGCACTTTTAGAATCCTTGGATGTAGGCCATTAGGCACAGGGGATTTATCGTCTTTTAGTCCCATTAATTTCTCATTTGAGTCCCACAAATACTCATTACTTCATTACATAACTCGCAGTCAACAGTCATGAGTAGCGCCACATGTTTTAACAGTTATGGTACTGAACATGTCCCGACTGTATATGCTGTGCTATTTTATCCTGTTAAAGAAAATGAGGTTTGAATGAGTACTTGATTCTGAAGAGGTGAAGCAGTGTCAGATGCTGCATTGATTCAAATGACCCAGTTACTGTAGCATTTAGTAGGTTAAAGTGGTGCTTACACTTATCCTAACAACAGTATTCAGTGGGTCTCAGGTCACTTTCATTTTCTAAAATTGATGAACTTAGAATTATAGAATCATACAACACAGAAGGAGGCCATTCGTCCCATCGTGTCTGTGCCAGCTCTTTGAAAGATCTATCCAATTAGTCCCACTCCCCTGCTCTTTCCCCATAGCCCTGCAAATTTCTCCTTTTGAAGTATACATTCAATTTCCTTTGACTCAGGATCAGGATATAAACGGGGAAGAAAAGCAGAGACAGAAATCATGAAGCAAAGTTAAAAAGAAACTGAAATAGGCTGGGAGATGAGGAGAAAGGAAGGCAGGAAATTAAAACATGCCGACATGTTTCAGCAGCTTTTACGAGTGACATTGCAGTTATGAATAATGTTTTAAAATACAGGAGTGGTTTAAAAGGTGATGGGCTGCAAAATGAAGGAGATGCTGGTGAAGCCTTTTTTACACTGCAGAGCATAGCTCCTGCAGCAACCATTCTATTTAATAGATTAACAATCTTCCTTCTGTGTGCACTTCTGGTCAGATTTCTCATTATAAATTCCTATGCCCACATTTGTAAAGGCAACTGTCAATGTGAAACATGTCAGGCTGTAATTACACTGCTCTTGGGAGCACTGAGTGCTGCCAAGGCCCGAGAGAGCAGGAGGATAAAAGGCGCAGTCGGAGGCGAAGCCAGCAGCACAAGGCCCAAGAGAGTTTACCAATAATAGTGCAACAACAAGTAAGGTCAAAGCAGGACAAAATGGTTAAAAAGTCAAAATTAAAGGCTCTTTATCTGAATGCACGGAGCATTTGTAACAAGATAGATGTATTAATTGCACAAATAAAGATAAATGGGTTTGACCTAATAGCCATTACAGAGACATGGTTACAAAATGACCAAGGTTGGGAACTAAATATTCCAGGGTAAATGACATTTAGAAGAGACAGGCAGAATGGAAAAGGAGGGGATGTAGCCCTAATAATAAAGGATGACATAAGGACAGTGGTGAGAAAGGATCTTGACTCGGAAGATCAGGAAGTAGAATCAATATGGGTGGAAATTAGAAATAACAAGGGGCAGAAAACACTGGGAGTAGTTTATAGGTCCCCTAATAGTAGCAATACCGTTGGACAGAGTATTAATCATGAAATAATGGGAGCTTGTAACACATTAATGCAGTAATCATGGAGGACTTTAATCTGCATATAGACTGGGCAAATCAAATTGGCAAAGGTAGTTTGGAAGACGAGTTCATGGAATATATTCAAGACGGTTTCCTAGAGCAATACGTCATGGAACCAACCAGGTAACAGGCTATTTTAGATTTCGTATTATGTAATGAGACAGGGTTAATTAGTAATCTCCCAGTAAAAGAACCTCTGGGGAAGAGTGATCATAATATATTTAGAATTTCACATTGAGTTTGAAAGTAATGTACTTAAGTCAGAAACTAGAGCCTTAAACTTAAATAAAGCCAATTACATAGGAATGAGGGGCGAGTTGTCAAGGGTGGATTGGGAAATTAGATTAAAGGGTATGACAGTTGGAAAGCAATGGCAAACATTTAAAGAAACTTTGCAATATTCTCAACAAATACACATTCCATTGAGAAATAAAAACTCCACAGGAAAAGTGATTCACCCGTGGCTAACTAAAGAAGTTAAGGAGAGTATTAGATTGAAAGAAAAGGCCTGTAATGTTGCCAAGAGTAGTAGTAAGCCAGGGGATTGGGAGAGTTTTAGAAACCAACAAAGGACGACCATAAAATGGATAAAAAGGGAGAAAATAGAATATGAAAGTAAACAAGCATGAAATATAAAAACAGATTGCAAGAGCTTCTACAATCATGTAAAAAGGGAGAGAGTAGCAAAAGTAAACATTGGTCCTTTAGAGGCTGAGGCAGGAGAAATTATAATGGAGAATCAGGAAATGGCAGATGCAATAAACAAATATTTTGTATCTGTCTTCACAGTAAAAGGCACAAAAAGCATACCAAATACAGAGGGGAACCAAGGAGTAAATGAGTGAGGAACTTAAAACAATTAGTATCACTAGAGAAAAAGTACTGGACAAACTAATGGGCCTCAAAGCCGATAAATCCCCTGGACCCGATGGCTTACATCTTAAGGTTCTAAGAGAGGTGGCTGCAGAGATGGTGGATGCATTGGTTGTGATCTTCCAAAATTTCCTAGATTCTGGAACGGTCCCAGTGGACTGGAAGGTAGCAAATGTTACCCCGCTATTCAAGAATGGAGGGAGAGAGAAAACAGGGAACGACAGGCCAGTTATCCTGACATTGGTCATCGGGAAAATGCTGGAATCCGTTGTTAAGGAAGTGGTAACAGGGCACTCAGAAAATCATAATATGATTAGGCAGTGTCAACATGGTTTTATGAAAGGGAAATTGTGTTTGACAAATTTTTTGAGGATGTAACTAACAGGGTAGATAAAGGGTAACCAGTGGGTGTAGTATATTTGTATTTTCAAAAGGCATTCGATAAGTTGCCACAAGGTTGTTACACAAGGTAAGGGCTCATGGGGTTGGGGGTAATATATTAGCATGAATAGAGGATTGGTTAAAGGACAGAAAACAGAGTAGGGATAAATGAGTCATTCTCAGGTTGGCAGGCTGTAACTAGTGAGGTGCCACAAAGATCAGTGCTTGGGCCTCAGTTATTTACAATCTATAATAATGACTTAGATGAAGGGACCCAGTGTAATGTATCCAAGTTTGCTGACGATACAAAGCTAGGTGGGAAAGTAAGCTGTGAGGAGGACACAAAGAACCTGCAAAGGGATATAGACAGATTGAATGGGCAAGAAGGTGGCAGATGGAGTATAATGTAGGGAAATGTGAAGTTATTCACTTTGGTAGAAAGAATAGAAAAACAGAATATTTTTTAAATGGTGAGAAACTATTAAATGTTGGAATTGAGAGAGACTTGGGTGCCCTCGTACAAGAAACACAAAGTTAGTATGCAGGTACAGCAGGCATTTAGGAAAGGAAATGGTATGTTAGCCTTTATTGCAAGGGGGTTGGAGTACAAGAGTAAAGAAGTCTTGCTGTAATTGTACAGAGCTTTAGTGAGGCCTCACCTGGAGTACTGCGTACAGTTTTTGTCTCCTTATCTAAGGAAGGATATGCTCGCCTTAAAGGCGGTGCAACAAAGGTTCACTATTGATTCCTGGGAAGAGAGGTTGAGTAAAATGGGCCTATACTCTCGAGTTTGGAAGAATGAGAGGTGATCTAATTGAAACGTATAAGATTGAGGGGGCTTGACAGAGTAGACGCTGAAAGATTGTTTCCCCTGGCTCGGGAGTCTAGAACTAGGGGGCATAATCGCAGGATAAGGGGTCAGGCATTCAAGACTGAGATAGAGGAATTTCTTTGCTGAGGGTTGAGTCTTTGGAATTCTCTACCCCAGAGGTCTGTGGATGCTGAGTTATTGAATATATTCAAGACTGAGATGGATAGATTATTGGACTCTAGGGGAATCGAGGGATATGGGGATCGGACAGGAAAGTGGAGTTGAGGTTGAAGATCAGCCATGATCTGATTGAATGGCGGAGCAGACTTGATGGGCCATATGGCCTACTCCTGCTCCTGTTTCTTATGTTCTTACCACTGGCAAGAAGCATAATTGCAGCATGACTATTTCAGATTGTCAGTGCCTATTATAAATATACAGGAATGCATAATGGAAATACATAATTAAGGACAGAATGTATATTTAAAAATAGGGACTAAATTACATCTGTGTGACCGGGTCCCAATTATCCCTTGCCCTCAGCCCCAGTCCAGCTTAAGACTACACTTAGTCTTAACTCCCTATGTGTAATGCCATGTGAGATCGACTAGTTACCAACGTATTCCTTTGTGTGTTAGATTCAGCAAATCACTACGCATTTACAGATAATGCCATTGTTTTAAAGCTAACAGAGGAAAGTATTGAAAATATCTCCAAAAGCATGCATGTGTACTTTTCAAGACAATAACTGATGCCATGGAGATGTATGTGAACAAACATTTCAGTTTGATGTGTAGCATTAACTGCACTAAAGATCATTTGCTTCCCATGTTTGTTTTGGATTCCATATTGGCAGCATTCCTCTCTTGGGGGGGGGGGGGGGGGGGTGAACCCTTTGAAACTGATCATGCAGCCCTGTTGTGTTAAATGGTACCTAATTATCTATAAATTATTCATTATGCCTGAATATTGTAGCAGTTGATTTCTGCTGCATGGTGGTATTGTGTAATTTCACTAACATTGCTGTTAAGCAAAACAAAACCCAGAGACACAGTTTCAGTGAAAGCCATCAAACCATAGACAGGCGCCACAAATTCAGTGCAATCTATTTCTAGACACACAAGTGATGTGAAGTGGTATCTGGTTCACAAGATAAATACAGATGAGGAAGGCTGTTTGCCCATCCCTGTTCATCTCAAAGAGGAGCAAGGGGTTCTCTCTGGTTCTTGGGCAACATTCTTTCCTCAGCCAATACCAGCAAAAGTAGATTTGGTCATTCTTCATATCGCTGTTTGTGGGACTTTGTGTACAATATGTCTGTCAGCTGTGTTTTCTTACATAAGTAGCTGCACTTCGGTTATGTAAAGCACTGTCATCCAGAGAGTTGTCCTTCCTTCCCCCATTCAAGTACGCTGTCACTCCCAAATACAGAGCGAGCTGGGCTCTGCAGTTTGTACAAAAACCCTGCATTCCTCCAATTCTGGCCTTTTGCCCATCCCTCACGGTCTTCACTCCACCATTGGCGGCTGTGCCTTCAGATGCTTAGGCTCTTAAGCTCTGGAATTCCCTTCCTAAACCTCTGCACATCCCTCTCCTCTTCCTCCTCCTTTAAGATCCTCCTTAAAACCTACCTCTTTGACCAAGCTTTTGGTCCTTCCTAATATTGTCCATTTGTTAGATTATGCCTCTGTGAATCGCCTTGGGATGCTTTTTGCTGTTGAAGGTGCTATACAAATGCAAATTGTTGACTGCCTCCCCATTGCTGGCATTGTTTGGGATGATGCATGGTGGCAGGTTCATGATATCGTTCGTTGGTGCAACAGTTGACCACTATGCAACCATCGCTAACCCCATAATCTAGAATAGTGCAACGTTTTTTATAGAATCTTGCAAACAGAAGGAGGCCATTCGGCCTGTCGAGCCTGTACCTGCTCTTTGAAAGAGCTGTCCAATTTAGTCCCACACACCAGCTTTTTCCCCATAACACTGCAAATTAGTCCTTCAAGTATATATCCAATTGCCTTTTGAAAGTTCCTATGGAATCTGATTCCATCAAACTTTCAGGTAGTGCGTTCCAGATCTTAACAACCCTCTGAAAAAATTTCTCCTCATTTCCCCTCTAATTCATTTGCCAATTATTTTAAATCTATGACCTCTGGTTACTGACCCACTTGCCAGAGGAAACAAGTTCTCTACATGCTCTATCAAAACCCTCATTATTTTGAATACCTCTATTGGGTCTCCCCTTAACCTTTTCTGTTCTAAGAACAATCCCAACTTCTCCAATCTCTCCACATAACTGAAGTCTTTCATCCCTGGTATCATCCTGGATACCTTCTCTGTACCCTCTCCAAGGCTTTCACATCCTTCCTAAAGTGTGGTGCCCAGAATTGTACCCAATACTCCAGTTGAGGCCTAACCAGTGATTTGTAAAGGTTTAGCATGACTTCTTTGTTTTTGTATTTAGTGCCCCTATTTACAAAGCCAAGTATCACATGTTCTTTCTTAACAGCCTTATCAACTTGCCCTGCCACCTTCAAAGATGTGTGAATATGCACCCCCAGATCCCTCTGCTCTTGCACCCCCCTCAATTTAGATTCTACAACCTCTCCATGTTTCTCCCAAAGTGCATCACTTCACATCTATCCACATTAAATTGCATCTGCCGTGTGTCTGTCCATTTCACCAGTCTGTCTTTGTCCTCCTGAAATCTGCTACAATCCTCCTCACTATTTACTACGTTGCCAAGTTTTGCATCATCTGCAAACTTCGAAATTGTACTCCCTATGTCCAAGCCCAGGTCATTTATATATAACAAGCAATGGTCCTAACACCGACCCCTGGGGGGCCCCACTGCATACTTCTCTCCAGTCAGAAATGCATCCACTCACCACTACTCTCTGCCTCCAATCCTTTAGCCAATTACGTACCCAAGTTACCAACATCCCTTTAATACCACGTGCTTCTTTTTCCGAATAAGTCTGTTATGTGGTACTTTATCAAATGCCTTTTGAAAGTCCATATATACAACATCTACTGCACTACCTTCATCAACCCCCCTCTGTTGCTTCATCAAAGAACCCAATCAGTTAGTCAGACACGATTTACCTTTAACAAATCCATGCTGACTGTCCCTTATTAACCCATGCTTCTCCAAGTGAGAATTAATTTTATCCTTGACAATGGTCTCTAGTAGTTTTCCCACCATTGATGTTAGACTGATTGGCCTGTAGATACCAGGTTTATCCCTCTCCCCTTTTTTGAACAGGAGTGTAACATTTGCCACCCTCCAGTCCTTTTGTCTTAACACAATGGCCACCCACATAGATATTCCAAGAAATATTAGTAGTTACAGGGTAAATTTAAAGACTGGGGTGGGTTGAAGTAGTGTAGAACCAGAGATCCATTTGCAGCATATCTACTCCACCTCACTGGTGACAGTGAATTCTCTTTTTAGAAAGTCACCTTGCTCTAGCTATCTCCTCTGTCCTTTATTTGCTGAGTTGTAGCAAGTGCTTGGGTTTGGAGAGGGAGGAAGTGACACCCACAGCTGGTCTGTGGTCTGTTTACTTTGGGGCCAATTGGCATCAATATTGATGAGCAGATGAGTTTTAACTGGGAGGGGGAGATGGGTGGTGTCACTTGACTTGTGCCACTTCAACTTATAATTTTAGCAGCTCTGATAGTTCCTGCAGCACTAAATGGGCAGATTATATGGTTTTGTGGAAAATCCTTGCAATTGAAATTAAGCTGTCATCTGGGCAAGCACAGCAGAAATTTTCACACAGCAAGACCCCATAAACTGTAATATTAATTTGTATTTATGCAGCGCCTTTCATGTCCACAGGATGTCCCAAAGAGCTTCTACCAATGAAGTACTTTTGAAATTTAGTCACTGTTGTCGCATAAAAAAATGCATTGGCCAATTTGTGTACAACAAGATCCCACAAACAGCAGTGGAAATAAATGACCAGTTAATCTGTTTTTGGTGTTGATTGAGAGAAAAATGGACCTGGGCGATGGGAGAACTTGCTGCTCCTCTGGAAATAGGGTCTTGGGATCTTTTACGCTCACTAGAAGAGGTTTAAAATCTCATCCAAAAAGACAGCACATCTGACAATGCTGCACTGATCAGCCTCGATTATGCTCAAATCCATAATCTAGCAGCCACAACTATTTGACTTTGAAGTGAGAATGTAACCAATTGAGTCAAGCTGACAATTCTAAATGTATTTACATTTAATGTGTCAAAGTTGTTCATACCTTTACTAATTATTCCAGTTGAATGCAGCGAGAGTTTTTACAGGTTTAAGGATAAAAGTAGTTCGCCATCAGTTCTTTAATTTAAACTAACAAACCTCCCATGGTGTTGCTCATAAATATCTGGGGTTTCGAACTCCGTTTTGATGTTTAGCTGCTAACCTGGCCAATGCTCAAATACTCCCTGTAGTATCATAGAATGTTACAATATAGAAATACGTCATTCAGCCCATCAGATCTCTGCTGGTATTTTTGTCCACATGAGCCACCTAGTCTAAACCCACTCTCCTCCTTGTTCCCACATTCCTTAATAATCCTCTTTTTCAGGTAACTATCTAATTCCCCATTAAAAATAATTTATTGACTCTGCTTCAATAACGATAATTGACAAAGAATTCTACATTCTAACCATTCTCTGTAAAGAAGTATTTTTCTAACTTCCCTTTTTTAATTCTTTAAGGAAAGTGGGCCAAATCAACCTATCCATATAATTTTAGCAGCTGTTAACTGCTTGTAAGTTTCAAGGATCCAGGTCAATGACTGGTTTTCCCTTTTACATTTAAAAAAAAGTTTTACATTTAATGAAGTAGGGTAGCTGTCACTAGACGCAATGGGCGTGCTAATGACACACACTCTTATTAACGTGCAAATCGGCCAGCGAATTCAGGGGATGAAGAGATATGCCATGAGTTAATCTCCAGAACTTGCTGGTCGATTTACCCAACTCCACCGGTTGCTTCGCACAAACGGCATATCACCCTTAGCCTCCCCGTTATTTTTAGGAACTTGCTGGATTTGTATATTAATTGCCTATTAAACTTGCCACAGAGAGTTAAGTCTGGTAATTAACAATGTAAGTACCTTTTAATAGCGTGATAATTGTTAATACAATGCCAATCAACCTCTTCAGCCCAGAAATTGAGCAATTTAAACTGTGGAATCTCATTCTTCAGGTGATTTTTAAAAATTTCAAATAAAAGAAATATTTTCCTCTCTCTCTCTCTCTCTCTCTCTCTCTCTCTCTCTCTCTCTCTCTAATCCAATCTTTCTTTCTCTCTCTTCAGTTTCCTTTCTATGCTGATTTGACTCTAATTTGCCCTGTTTTCTTCTCCGTCGTTCCTGTTTCTTTCTCAATCCTTAAATCTCATTGCTTAAGTCCCAGATGCCGTGTTGCCCTTGCCACGCCATTATCAGCTCGCACTTCCAGCAAGTTATGGCGCAAAAATGTTTTGAACTGAAGAGTGCAGAAAAAGTCTAACAAATGGGACACGCTGTCAGATGCCCTGCTCCAGCAAGATCAGGCCTAATTCTTTTATTTTTATATAATTACATATATTTGAACACCTTGAACATTCTAATTACATTGTGTAAAGGGACACTCATCAGATTTAATGGTTGTAAATATATAGTGTATGAATTCACTATATATTCCTCACTCTACCATTACCAACAAGCCAGGGGATCAACCCTGGTTCAATGAGGAGTGTAGAAGAGCATGCCAGGAGCAGCACCAGGCGTACCTAAAAATGAGGTGCCAACCTGGTGAAGCTACAACTCAGGACTACATGCATGCTAAACAGCGGAAGCAACATGCTATAGACAGAGCTAAGCGATTCCACAACCAACGGATCAGATCAAAGCTCTGCAGTCCTGCCACATCCAGTCGTGAATGGTGGTGGACAATTAAACAACTAACGGGAGGAGGAGGCTCTGCAAACATCCCCATTCTCAATGATGGTGGAGTCCAGCACGTGAGTGCAAAAGACAAGGCTGAAGCGTTTGCAACCATCTTCAGCCAGAAGTGCCGAGTGGATAATCCATCTCAGCCTCCTCACGATATCCCCACCATCACGGAAGCCAGTCTTCGGCCAATTCGATTCACTCCACGTGATATCAAGAAACGGCTGAGTGCACTGGATACAGCAAA
The DNA here is from genome assembly GCF_035084215.1 of Heptranchias perlo. Lineage (NCBI taxonomy): Eukaryota > Metazoa > Chordata > Chondrichthyes > Hexanchiformes > Hexanchidae > Heptranchias > Heptranchias perlo. The sequence goes on along the minus strand of NC_090342.1, from coordinate 2,103,047 downwards.
GGCTATGGGCCCCGACAACATCCCAGCTGTAGTGCTGAAGTCTTGTGCTCCAGAGCTAGCTGCGCCTTTAGCCAAGCTGTTCCAGTACAGCTACAACACTGGCATCCACCCGACAATGTGGAAAATTGCCCAGGTATGTCCTGTCCACAAAAAGCAGGACAAATCCAATCCGGCCAATTACGGCCCCATCAGTCTGCTCTCAATCATCAGCAAAGTGATGGAAGGTGTCGTCGACAGTGCTATCAAGCGGCACTTACTCACCAATAACCTGCTCACCGATGCTCAGTTTGGGTTCCGCCAGGACCACTCGGCTCCAGACCTCATTACAGCCTTGGTCCAAACATGGACAAAAGAGCTGAATTCCAGAGGTGAGGTGAGAGTGACTGCCCTTGACATCAAGGCAGCATTTGACCGAGTGTGGCACCAAGGAGCCCTAGTAAAATTGAAGTCAATGGGAATCAGGGGGAAAACTCTCCAGTGGCTGGAGTCATACCTAGCACAAAGGAAGATGGTAGTGGTTGTTGGAGGCCAATCATCTCAGCCCCAGGGCATTGCTGCAGGAGTTCCTCAGGGCAGTGTCCTAGGCCCAACCATCTTCAGCTGCTTCATCAATGACCTTCCCTCCATCATAAGGTCAGAAATGGGGATGTTCGCTGATGACTGCACAGTGTTCAGTTTCATTCGCAACCCCTCAGATAATGAAGCAGTCCGAGCCTGCATGCAGCAAGACCTGGACAACATCCAGGCTTGGGCTCATAAGTGGCAAGTAACATTCGCGCCAGATAAGTGCCAGGCAATGACCATCTCCAACAAGAGAGAGTCTAACCACCTCCCCTTGACATTCAACGGCATTACCATCGCCGAATCCCCCACCAGAGGCTGGGTATTCTGCGGCGAGTGACTCACCTCCTGACTCCCCAAAGCCTTTCCACCATCTACAAGGCACAAGTCAGGAGTGTGATGGAATACTCTCCACTTGCCTGGATGAGTGCAGCTCCAGCAACACTCCAGAAGCTCAACACCTATCCAGGACAAAGCAGCCCACTTGATTGGCACCCCATCCACCACCCTAAACATTCACTCCCTTCACCGGCGCACTGTGGCTGCAGTGTGCACCATCCACAGGATGCACTGCAGCAACTCGCCAAGGCTTCTTTGACAGCACCTCCCAAACCCGCGACCTCTACCCCCTAGAAGGACAAGGGCAGCAGGCGCATGGGAACAACACCACCTGCACGTTCCCCTCCAAGTCACACACCGTCCCGACTTGGAAATATATCGCCGTTCCTTCATTGTCGCTTGGTCAAAATCCTGGAACTCCCTTCCTAACAGCACTGTGGGAGAACCTTCACCAGACGGACTGCAGTGGTTCAAGAAGGCGGCTCACCACCACCTTCTCAAGGGCAATTAGGGATGGGCAATAAATGCCGGCCTTGCCAGCGACGCCCACATCCCGTGAACGAATAAAAAAAATTGTACTTAAGTGTGATGCTGTTTGTTTAAGGGATCTGGTGAAAACCTGTTGCTACAATAAACTAGGCCAAACACAAAGTTGTAACTATCTGGACCAGTGTGTAATGGGAACGACCAACTGCCAGTTGAAGTACAACATTTTCTTTGAGCTGCTAACAAAAAGCTTGGTACAAACATTTGGTGATCAGAGCTTGCTCTCCTGCTGAGGTAAACGGCCTCAAAGCAGAATAATTTCCCTTCTGGGAGTGTCCACACAGCAGTTTGAGTAAACTATGACACATTCCTAAAGGGGTGACAATGGTAATTGCAGGACTTTTTTAAACAGTTCTGTAACAGCTGGGGAGATACTAGTGTGTCCCCAAACAGACAATGGCAGCTGCGTTCAGAATTCAGCAAGCCACTTGTGTTACCCTATTAACGAAGTTCAGTATCTTATACCAGTGCTTCATTGGTAAGGAGACTTGAGCGTTTCTCCTCCTTTAATAAGTGATGTATACCAGAATGGAGAGGGAATTGGATATCTACAAGCACTTCAAATGGCTGAAAAGGGTAAGATTAGTAGGAGTTGAAACTAAGTAGAGTTCAGAAGAAAGAAATCAGTAGCAAGTGCTGTGTATTTTTCTGTTTAATTAAAATGCTTGTAATGCTGCAATGAGAGGCAAAGATCAGCACTGTCAGTTAAAGTTGAGGTAGCTGCAGAATGAACTGCTTCTTGTGCTGTTCACTTCAGCCCTGTCGCTAAAGCGGAGGCGTATTAAAATGTATTTGGATTTTTTTTAAAAAGGGGCCACAAGTTCCTCAAAAAAGGTTAATTATTTGCTCCAATTTCCTTTCTACATTTATTTCAGAAGGAATAATTAAACTTAAACATAAAACTGGGCTCTTGTATTTAAAAAAAGAAACACATAACCTGACTGCAAAGCACTGGTTAAAAGATCAATAATGTATGTTCTTTACAAGTTACTGGGTATTTGTGGCAGCGTAACTGCTTTTACATCGGGTTAGGTACTGTGCTAAAGCCCTCGGCTTTTTAAAAAAAGTCCTCCCGGTTGTCAGCAATCTCACTTTGGTTGTTGCTGGCAGCGTGAAAGCTGTGTGCCATGAGACAGCAGCACTAGCACAGATGGGTGGTTCATTTTCACAAACAGTTACTGCATGGTTATGTAGAATTGTTATGCTGCAATTTTTGTGAAATTGTAAAGACTAGGCAACTCTTTTTCATGTGGGTTAGGCTATCTGGAATTCTCTTCCCCAAAAACCTGTTGAGGTTAATTGAAAATTTCAAAACTGAGATGGATAGGTTTTTGTTAGGTAAGGGTATTAACGGTTAGGGAACAGAGGCAAGTAAATGGAGTTAAGATACACATCAGCCATGATCTAATTGAACGGCGGAACAGGCTCGAGGGGCTGAATGGCCTCCTCCTGATCCTGTATTTCAGCTGTTATCAATGCTGAGAGAGATCTTGCTTAAAAAAAAATAAAATTAGCCATTTTTAATGTTAGATTTTAGATTGAGTCAACATTAGAATTTTGTTGTAAATGAAATAGATCATGTTGCTATTGTGGGTAAAATCTGACTTGTACAATTTTATTAAATGTACAACGGCTTTCCAAATCACAGCCATAGTGTCACAAATAGCTAAAGAGCAGCAAATCATTGTATTTGCAGACAAGCACTATAGAATAAATGTTGAAACAATAGATGTTTTCCATGGGCTGTACACTGCTGCTCAATCTCTTAACAGCTCTTCCATATGATCAGTTTTGTTAAATCAATTATGCAGGACCTGAGATGTGAGAGCAGTTCCCTACAGAATAGTGATTCCTGCTGCCACATACACTTCTATCCTACTAATGAAACTTGTAAATGTATTGATTACTTATCACTGCTTTAGTTGTCACGTTTCGTGTGAACAGCTGCAATAATGGCCACAGCGGTTCACTATTTGCATGGCTGCTGTCTAATTCAAAACCCTGTTTGGGCAAACAAGGTTGCCTAGGCTTCCAGCAAATGGTATAGCAACACTATTTCTTTCCAAAGTTATGTTGAATGTGTCACTCTCGATAGAGCATAGATCATTTTGTCTTGGATAGTCCAAAATGGTGAAACAATGGCTTTTCAGGAATTGAATTTTAATGTGGGGTAAGTACAGGGCATTGTTTGTCTACATGATTGTGAGCAATTCAGTTCTATAAAGAAGAAAGAACTTGCATTTATCCAGCATCTTTCACGACCTCAGGATGCCCCAAAGGGAGTCACAGCCAGTGAAGTGTAGTCATTGTTGTAAAGTAGGAAACGCGGCAGGCAGTTTGTGCACAGCAAGGTCCCATGAACAGCAATGAGATAATAACAAGATAATTTTTTTAAGTGATGGTTAAAGGATAAATATTGGCCTGGACACCGGGGAGAAACTCCCCTGTTCTTTGAAATAGAACTTGGGGTCTTTTATGTCCACCTGTTTACCATCTCATCCAAAAGATGGCACCTCTGACTGCAGCACTCCCTCAGTACTGCAACACCGCTCAAGCCTCTGGAGTAGGACTTGAACTCAGGCGAGAGTGTTACCATTGAGCCATGACTGACAGCATGGATGAGGGATTCAGCAGCAGATGGGCTGAGGTAGGGTTCGAGTTGGGTGATGTTACAGAGGTGGAATTAGCCGGTCTTTGTGATGGGGAGGATAAGAGGTCGGAAGTTCAGCTTGGGGTTGAATAGGACGCCAATGTTGCAAACTGTCTGCTGGCATAGTGGCTGGGGAGGGGCGATGGAATCGATGGAACGGGGCTGAAGGCAATGGCTTCGGACTTCGAAATGTTCAATTGTAGGAAACTATGGCTTATCTATGACGGGATGTTGGACGAGCAGTTTAACAATGCAAGGCGATGGGGGAGTTTAAATAGATGGTGGAAAGGTAGAGCTGGGTGTCGCCAGCATACACGTGGAAGCTGACCCCATGTCTTTGGGTGATGTCGTCAAGGGGAAACCCGTAGATGATGAAAAGGAGGGGACCAAGGAAAGATCCTTGGGGGGGCTCCAGAAGTGATGTTGCAGGGGGTGGAAGTTGTTGCTGGAGATCCACTAATTACGATTGAATAGGTAAAAGAGCAATCAAGGGAGGGCAGTCCCACTGAGGTGGACAATAGTAGACATGAGTGAAAGGTGCTCATAGGACATGAGAAAGTTGGGCAGGGAGCATCAGGGAATATTTCATTTGTTTATACTGCTGCTCCAAGCCCTGCTATCATAAAATAAATTTCAGAAAAGTCATGAGAACAAAGAATTCCTTGCTCAGGATATTTAAGGCCTTGTTAAAGTCCAATTAGAGGAAACTTGTACAGATTTCTACAGGGTAGAGGGGAAGGCTGATATAAACAGGTACTCTAGAACTTCAGCTCACCTTGTTATGCAAAAGTAGAGCTTAAGGCAAGTTGCAAATAGTGATTATTTAAATGTGACTAGAATCCAGGCTATCTTTTTCTAAACTAACCCAATCCTGACTCTAAAACAAACACCAAGCCTTAATCCTTTTTGTTTATACCAGTAATTAATGCTGTGTTTCAGACTTGCCCAAATTGCTGTTTGCTTTTAAATCTCTTGCAATATTGTAAAATCTGTTAATGTGACATGTTAATTATTTGTACTGGGATGAATTTGATAAATTTTGGTACACCAAATGCAATAGAATATGAATTCTTAAAATTACATAAACTTTATTTTAATCTCCCAGATCATAAGTTTCTCTAAGTATAATCGCTAATTATAAATTCTTGGTCCCATAACTACTTCAGAAAAATTGCAGCTGTAACTGTGGTGACGGTCACTGCATTTGTTGAAGTTGTGAAAGTTTTGGTTGTGAATGAGATTGCATCAACAAAGGGCACACTGTTCCCAAATTTGGTTTGTTCACTTAATGTCTGTGTGCAAGTAGTCATCCCCGTACAAAAGCTACATAACAAACTGCTACATGTCTTTAAATTACCCATTGTAAACAAAGCTAGGTATTTTATTTCACCTTTTTAGGGAATGGATAAAAATAACAATGGGGTGCCGCAAGGATCTGTGCTTGGGCCTCAGCTATTTACAATCTATATTAACGAAATAGATGAAAGGACCTAGTGTAATGCATCCAAGTTTCCTGATGATACAAAGCTAGGTGGGGACAGTAAGCTGCAGGATGATACAAAGAGTCTGCAAAGGGATATAGACAGATTAATTGAAAGGGCAAGAAGGTGGCAGATGGAGTATAATGTAGAGAAATGTGAGGATATTCACTTTTTAGTCGGAAGAATAGAAAAACAGAATATTTTTTAAATGATAAACTGTTAAATGTTGGTGTTGTGAGATTTGGGTGTCCTCATACAAGAAACACAAAAAGTTAGCATGCAGGTACAGCAAGCAATTAGGAAGGCAAATGGCATGTTGGCTTTTATTACAAGGGGCTTGGAGTACAAGAGTAAGGAAGTCTTACTACAATTGTACAGGGCTTTGGCAAGACCTCACCTGGAGTACTGTGTACAGTTTTGGCCTCCTTATCTAAAGAAGGATATATTTGACTTGGAGGCGGTGCAACAAAGGTTCACTGGATTGATTCCTGGGATGAGAGGGTTGTCCTATGGAGTTTAGAAGAATGAGAGGTGATCTAATTGAAACATAAGATTCTGAGGGAGCTTGACAGGGTCGATGCTGAGAGGTTGTTTCCCCTGGCTGGAGAGTCCAGAACTAGGGGGCATAGTCTCAGGATAAGGGGTGGGCCATTTAAGACTGAAATGAGGAAGAATTTCTTCACTCAGACGGTTGTGAATCTTTGGAATTCTCTACTCCAGAGAGTTGTGGATGCTGAGTCGTTGAATATATTCAAGAGTGAGATACTTAGATTTTTGGACTCTAGCGGAATCAAAGGATATAGGGATCGGGCTGGAAAGTGGAGTTGAGGTCGAAGATCAGCTATGATCTTGCATGGCCGAGCAGGCCCGAGAGGCTGTATGGCCTACTCCTGCTCCTATTTCTTATGTTCTTATAATATTTGACTAGTACTGTACACTATGACAAAAATGGTATTTGTCTTGTAAAAGAATTGTTTCTTCAGATTAAACGAGTGCTATCATACACCTTGTCAACCAACTTTCTTGATGCAAAAATATAATCCCGTTGGACAATCCAGATTTCCCCTTTTATTTTAATAGCTATATTTCCAATCTTGCTTCTCTTGGATTTATATGCATATAGAGAGAGACACATGTCTGTCTGTCTGTCGCCCTCCAGATGTAATAATTGGCCCAAAGGCACTGATCCAGCTGCTTCCCCATACTAAATATATATCAATGTCTTGATGAATAGGAGAGGCAACTATTAACCTAGAGAGGAAAAAGAAAACTTGATGTACAACATGTAGTAAATGTTACTTTCGCCAGTGTTCTGGCAAACCAAATAACTAGGGCGGTAGAGAAGGCTTTAAACTAAATAGAGGGGGGAGGGCTCAGTTGGGGCGAAGTTGAGATTGATAGAGAGAAGACAAGGAAGTAGTACAGGAAAGTGATGGGGGTAATGATAAACAGAGTATGTCAGGAAGGGACAGAGTGTACAAACATAAGAGTGCACTAGCAAATGGGGCCGGGGTAGGAAAGAATGGTAAAAAGACAAAATTAAAGGTTCTTTATCTGAGTGCGCACAACATTCGTAATAAGATAGATGAATTGACGGCACAAATAGAAACAAATGGATATGATCTCGTGACCATTACAGAGACGTGGTTGCAAGGTGACCAAGGTTTGGGAGCTAAATATTCAGGAGGGTTATTTAACATTTCGGAAGGATAAAAGAAAAGGTAACGGTGGTGGGGTAGCTCTATTAATAAAGGATGAAATTGGTATAATAGTGAGAAATGATCTTGGCTCAAAAGATCAAGATGTTGAATCAATTTGGGTGGAGGTAAGAGATAGCAAGGGAAAGAAATCACTGGTGGGAGTAGTATATAGGCCCCCTAACAGTAGCTACACTGTAGGGCAAAATATTAATCAGGAAATAAGGGGGGCTTGTAAAAAAGGTAATGCAATAATCATGGGCAATTTTAACTTTCACAGATTGGACAAATCAAATAGGCAAGAATAGCCCTGAGGAGGAGTTCATAGAATGTATTAGGGACTGTTTCTTAGATCAATAAGTCAGGGAACAGGCCATTTTGGATCTGGTAATGGGTAACGAAACAGGATTAATTAATGATCTCAAAGTAAAGGATGTAAAGAATCTTACAACACCAGGTTATAGTCCAACAATTTTATTTGAAAATCACAAGCTTTCGGAGGCTTTCTCCTTCGTCAGGTGAATGTGGGAATCCTTGAACGTTTCGCATTTATATTCTGAGAACAATACCTGGTGATTACAGATAATCTTTCCAACTGCCCGTTGTCAAGGCAATCAAAGTGTTCAGACAGAGAGGTGTTACCGACAGGACCACCGAATATACAAACGGCCAGAACACAAAACAGAGAGAGAGGGAGAAACATCCAAAAGGAAGAGAGCTCATAGGATGCTTTCAAGGTCTGGATCGAAGGTCGTGATCAGTTTGTTGAGCTGGTGGGTGTGTTCTTTGGTCGGATCTGTGGGTCACCGTCTGTAGTGCTCCTGGTTGTCCAGTTGTCGGTATGCTGTTCCTGGTTGTCCAGTTGTCGACAACTGGACAACCAGGAACACTGCAGACGGTTACCCGCTGATCAAAACCTTCGATCCAGACCTTCAAAGCATCCAACGCGCTCTCATCCCACGTACTCCCCGCGTGGGAGGCTTCTACTGCCTCCCAAAGATACACAAAGCCAACACACCCGGACGTCCTATCGTATCAGGCAACGGAACCCTGTGTGAGAACCTCTCTGGATACGTCGAGGGCATCCTGAAACCCATCGTACAGGGAACCCCCAGCTTCTGTCACGACACTACAGACTTCCTACAAAAACTCAGTACCCACGGACCAGTTGAACCAGGAACATTTCTCACCACGATGGACGTCTCGGCACTCTACACCAGTATCCCCCACGATGACTGCATCGCTGCAACAGCCTCAGTACTCAACACCAACAACAGCGAATCTCCAGACGCCATCCTACAACTCATCCGCTTCATCGTGGATCACAATGTCTCCACCTTCGATAACCAGCTCTTTACCCAAACACACGGAACAGCCATGGGGACCAAATTCGCACCCCAATACGCCAACATTTTCATGCACAAGTTCGAGCAGGACTTCTTCACTGCACAGGACCTCCAACCAACACTATACACCAGATACATCGACGACATTTTCTTTCTATGGACCCACGGTGAGGAATCACTAAAGAGACTACACGATAACATCAACAAGTTCCACCCTACCATCAAGCTCACCATGGACTACTCCTCAGAATTGGTTTCTTTCTTGGACACACGAATCTCCATCAAAGACGGGCACCTCAGCACCTCATTTCTACCGCAAGCCCACGGACAACCTCACGATGCTCCACTTTTCCAGCTTCCACCCTAACCACGTCAAAGAGGCCATCCCCTATGGACAGGCCCTGCGAATACTCAGGATCTGCTCAGACTAGGAGGAACACGATGGACACCTACGGATGCTGAAAGACGCCCTCGTAAGAATGGGATATGACGCTCGACTTGTCGATCGACAGTTCCGATAGGCCACAGCGAAAAATCGCATAGACCTCCTCAGAAGACTAACACGGGGCGCAACCAACAGAGTACCCTTCGTCGTCCAGTACTTCCCCGGAGCGGAGAAACTACGCCATTTTCTCCGCAGCCTTCAACATGTCATCAATGACGACGAACACCTCGCTAAGGCCATCCCCACACCTCTACTACTCTCCTTTAAACAGCCACCCAACCTCAAACAGACCATCGTTCGCAGCAAATTACCCAGCTTTCAGGAGAACAGCATCCACGACACCACACAACCCTGCCACGGCAACCTCTGCAAGACATACCAGATCATCGACACAGATACCAACATCACACGAGAGGACACCACCCACCAGGTACATGGTTCATACTCCTGTGACTCGGCCAATGTTGTCTACCTCATACGTTGCAGGAAAGGATGCCCAGGAGCATGGTACGTTGGCGAGACCATGCAGACACTGCGACAACGGATGAACGGACACCGCGCAACAATCGCCAGACAGGAGGGTTCCCTCCCAGTCGGGGAACACTTCAGCAGTCAAGGACATTCAGCCACCGGCCTTCGGATAAGCGTTCTCCAAGGCGGCCTTCGAGACACACGACAACGCAAAATCGTCGAGCAGAAATTGATAGCCAAGTTCCGCACCCATGAGGACAGCCTCAACCGGGATCTTGGGTTCATGTCACGCTACACGTAACCCCACCAGCGAATAAAAGTTATCTGTTTTTAATACAACGGCTCATTTTCTGTCTTTCTCTTCCTTTCGGATGTTTTTCTCTCTCTCTCTCTCTGTTTTGTGTTCTGGCCGTTTGTATATTCGGTGGTCCTGTAGGTAACACCTCTCTGTCTGAACACTTTGATTGCCTTGACAACGGGCAGTTGGAAAGATTATCTGTAATCACCAGGTATTGTTCTCTGAATATAAATGCGAAACGTTCAAGGATTCCCACATGCACCTGACGAAGGAGAAAGCCTCCGAAAGCTTGTGATTTTCAAATAAAATTGTTGGACTATAACCTGGTGTTGTAAGATTCTTTACATTTGTCAACCCCAGTCCATCACCGGTATCTCCACATCAAAGTAAAGGATCCCTTGGGAAGCAGCGAACATAACACGATAGAATTTCACATCCAGTTTGAGAGCGAGGATCTTGGGTCTGAAACTACTGTATTAAACTTAAATAAGGGCAATTATAAAGGAATGAGGGCGGAATTGGCTAAAGTGGACTGGGTAAACCGATTAGATGGTATAATGGTGGATAAGCAGTGGCAAACATTTAAAAAGATATTTTATGACTCGCAACAAAAATATATCCCTGTGAGGAGGATAGACTCCACAAAAAGGGTGAACCAACCATGGCTAACTAAGGAAGTAAAGGATGGTTTTCGGTTAAAAGAAAAAGCATACAACATAATACAATCAAGGAGAGTCAACATGGTTTTATGAAGGGGAAATCGTGTCTGACAAATTTATTAGTTCTTTGAGGAAGTAACGGGCAGGGTGGATAAAGGGGAACCAATGGATCCAGTATATTTGGATTTCCAAAAGGCATTTGGTAAGGTGCCACATAAAAGATTACTGCACAAGATAAGAGCTCATGGTATTGGGGGTAATATACTGGTATGGATAGAGGATTAGCTAACAGAAAACAACGAGTCAGGATGAAAGGGTCATTTTCAAAATGGCAATTAAGTAGTGGGGTGCCTCAGGGATCAGTGCTGGGGCCTCAACTATTTACAATATATATCAATGACTTGGATGAAGGAACAGAGTGTCTTGTGGCCAAATTTGCTGCTGATACAAAGATAGGTGGAGAAGCAAGTTGCGATGAGGACACAAAGTGTCTGCAAAGGGATATTGACAGGTTAAACAAATGGGCAAAAATTTGGCAGATGGAATATAATGTGGGAAAATGTGAAGTCATCCACTTTTGGAGGAAAAATAAAAAAGCAAAATATTATTTGAAAGGATAAATACTACAAAATGCTGCGGTACAGAGGGATCTGGGTGTCCTTGTACATGAAACACAAAAAGTCAACATACAGGTGCAGCAGGTCATCCACAAGGCAAATGGAATATTAGCCTTTATTTCCAGGGGGATGGAGTATAAAAGCAGGAAGTCATGCTACAACTGTACAGGGTGCTGGTGAGACCACACCTGGAGTACTGCATACACTTCTGGTGCCCTTATTTAAGGAAGGACATACTTGCATTGGAGGCAGTTCAGAGAAGGTTCACTAGGTTGATTCCGGGTATGGAAGGGTTGTCTTATGAGGAAAGATTGAACAGGTTGAGTCTACTCATTGGAGTTTAGAAGAATGAGAGGAGATCTTATTGAAACATACAAGATTCTGAGGGGACTCGATAGGGTAGATGCCGAGAGGATGTTACCCTCATGGGGGGAATCTAAAACTAGGGGGCATAATCTCAGAATAGGTGGTTGCCCGTTTAAGACTGAAATGAGGAATTTCTTCTCCCAGAGGGTTGTGAATCTTTGGAATTCTTTACCCCAAAAAGCTGTGGCGGCTGAGTCATTGGGCAGGAAAGTGGAGTTGAGGTAAAAATCAGATCAGCCATGATCTCATTGAATGGCAGAGCAGGCTCGAGGGGCCGAATGGCCTGCTCCTGCTCCTATCTCATGGTCTTACGGTGCATCATTCATCGTCGTTTGGAAACTCTCTGTAGCCTCTCTGGAGAGGGTGTCTTACAGGCAGAATTGTTGCAGCTGTGCAGAGTGGTTGTGGGCCACCACTTCAACCACACCATCTCTCGTGGCAGCTCTGCTCCCATAGTCACTGACAATGTCACCTCCGACCACTTCCTTGTATCCCTCACCACCTAGATTCACCCCAATCCATTCCAACCTCACTGCCTTCTGTGTTCATCCCTGGAAAACATCTTTCTCTCTTTTCCTCCCTGCCCTGCCCCCCAAGATGCTTACAGCTGAAATTTCAAACTCAAAACTGCATAGCCTTTGGTTCTCCTTTTGCCATCATATTTCTGCAGCTGTTGATTTGCTCAATCACTTTCTTATCTCCACCTTTGATGCCCTTTTCCCCAGCAAAACCTTCACTAGTAGTAATTATTATTTCTGGTATTCTGCAATGCAACTGAAAGGAAAAAGCCAACTTTTTTTTGGAAACTTGTCTTCCACAGACGAATGGCCATGTCTCTGTCACCGGTGATCCGTACCAGGATAGACTGGCACGATTAGAAGGAGATAAAGAATCCCTGGTTTTGCAAGTAAGTAAAATTAATGCAATTTAAGAGCTCTTTGATGTTAGCAGGCTGTGATTTCCACAGTATTTGAATCTTGGTATACAAATTAATTTCTAAACTGGTACTGACACGGTTTAATCCTCATCCTTTCTGTGGAATGATGCATTACAGTAAATGGTGCAGCTGTATACTACTCTGCTGTGTATTTAGACTATATAAACTGAGGTGCATTTCTGTTGGGCTTTAAAGAACAAAATTTCTTCGCCATGAGTTTAAAAACAACACTAATGTATTAAAACAAATAGCTGCACAACCTGAGTTTCCATTCACTTTTGAGTGTTTTTCTAAAACAATTTTTTTAAAAAGTCCTTGCCTGCACGGGCTAATACTCACGTCCATGCTTTCCTCAGCCTCTCCGTAGTCAAGTATTGCACCTTCGTCAACTCTATAAGTGATGTGCTTGACAGTCCAGAAAGCTGACCGCTTCCTGGTGAATACTCCCTCTTTCCCATGCAAGTTGCACAGTCATCCTCTGGGGAAACCTACAAGCTGATTCAAAATGAATCTCTTAATTGAGAGACCAATGTTCTCGATTTCAGTTCGCAGGCAGGCGATTATTTTGTTAAAATTAATTTATATTCCGTTGTACTTTGACTTCATAGCGGATGCTATAATGTCAATCATTGAAAAATATTTTAGTCTAAGTGAGTATTTATGGAAGAGGGGTTGACCATCAAGTTTAACCATTCCAAATCCTCTTTATTTTTACTTGCGCTTGTAGAGCTTGTCTTGCAAAGGCATGTTGACTAATGTATTCAATTAAAATAGTTAACTAAAAAGGTATATTTATTGTCATATATTTGTCCTAAAATAAACTTCAGACATGTTTTACAGCTTGTATTTATACCTGTCAAGACAGTGCAAATAGAGAATAGTAGATTGCATTCCTAGACACCATGATCCAGGCGGGCACACAAATTTCAAGTGCCTCCTTAAATACTTAGTATTACAGCATGTTCAGTACATACACACTGTAAAATGTTTCAAGTTTTCTGGATCCTGCAACTGAATTTGAAACCAAAACCTTCCACCTTCCTAGTGGAACGTAAGGTGAAAAATTCTGTGATTTTGTTTCCCATACCCCGGAGTTTTCAGACGTGATGGAACATGCTTAGATTGCCAGAATAAACATGAAATTGTTTAATCAATAGGCAAGCTAACATTTGGTATTCCAAGTATGCGTAAAGCTTATAGCTATTATAGTGAGCATCTAGGTGACTACACCACTGAACCTTTTTTTGGAGGCGTAGATTTCTTTTCATGTTATCGTACCAGAAGTCATACTTTGTTTTGCAGGTGAGTGTTCTAACAGACCAGGTGGAAGCCCAAGGGGAGAAGATTCGAGACCTAGAGTGTTGTCTGGATGAGCACCGAGAGAAGCTGAATGGCACAGAGGAGATGTTGCAGCAGGTATGAGTGGAATGGTTGGGAAAAGATTTTTGAATTGGGAAGTCCATTGGTCTTGAGGTTTCAAACCTTCAAATTAGACAACAAGTTAAAAGTTTAATAAGGATTTGTTTAGTGAAGTTACAAATGCTAAAAGTTTATTTCTTTCAGTTTTAAATAGTGTGTTGATTTACCTCAGCACCATCAGATGTAGATTCCACTCTGATAAAACTGTTTAGCTAATGCTGCAAAGAGGTTTCACTATGTTGAGGGAGAACAGGACGGCCACAGGCTAGCATGACTGCCTCTTGCTTTCTCTAATTGCAATCAATGCAATATTTGTACAGAGTGACACTCAGCATCTGTGTCTGTGTGTCCTCACTCCCTTCCTTCCTTTAAGGTCACAATGTCTAACTCTTAACGCAGGGTAAGGTGAATCATTGTTGTCTAAGGGAATGTTCTTGTAAAATTCAGGCTCCAAATCAGAAGAATCCAGAATGAAATGCCTGGCTTTCTTTTAAAGGTTGCTTTGTATCTGCAGTGTGACATTTTTGTGAGAAATCACCCTATTAAAAATTGTTTTAAAAGCTGAATGTGTCACTACCATGCCTCTGTGTGGTGTATGTCTGATTTTTTTTTTGGTTAAAGAATATTTTGTGCTTTTGGATTTTTAGTGACAGGTGACTCTTTTTGCTGATTTGGCTCCCATTTGCTAATGTTAGTGAGATATAATCTCAAAGTTGCTTAATTTGAATTACCTGTTAATTTGAATTGAATTTGTGTTTTTAAAAAAAAACTCAGTAAAATTGCTTAATTCAAACTACCGATCATTCAAAAAATAATTCCAAGCACACAACAATTTCAAATGAGCAGGGATAGACTGTATTGGATGAGTTCTGATGTCAGGCAGGACGAGTGAGCTGAATTAATTTACACTGTTAAACTGAAGCACCCTAGTTTACAAACAAATCGTCTGCCTTGCATTGTCAGATTGGGGATTGTCTCCACTCCAGCTTCCCTGATTTCACGGTGTCACTAACACTCTCTGCCAACTGCTTCAATAGAGGGGAGGAAGGGAATTATAAACTCCTAAAATTCATCTCAATTCTTTGTTGCAGTGTGATCTTTGAACAGGAATACTGCTGAGGCTCTCACTTCAACCCAGCTTCCTTATTCTGTCGCAATTATGATTACATTTTATTGGAACAGTATGTAAAAATATCCTTTTTGTTTCAGGAACTCCTAAGCAGAACATCACTGGAGACTCAGAAACTGGACCTTATGGCTGAGGTGTCAAACCTGAAGATAAAACTGAGTACGGTGGAAAAGGACAGATTGGAATATGAGGAGAGATATAAAGATACTGAGGTGAGACAAGTAATATGACTTACTGTACTATTTCTAAGCAGTAGAATATATTTTTACTTGAATTTATCCAGTTTAATAGCTATTGTATTAAATAGATTTTCTTCCCATTTGGTAACCTTTTCTGGGTGTAAGCATTGCCCTCTGTTTTTCAATTCCCGTTCTAAACTTGTTTTAACCCTAATTCTCAGTTTCATAAATCTGTATTTCCATAAATATGTTGTATTGGACACACTTTTAGATTTTTCATAATGTAGCATTTTTAAATCTTAAATTATTTTTACAAGAAAAAATTCATAAGCTCCCCGGCCAGAGAACTTGGGGTACGACAATTGGCTTCCGAGCCCCTGATTAGGGAGGGAACAAAATACCAGCTATGGTTCACACTCCTGGTTGCTAGCCATGTAGCAGCTGCTGCTAGACATCACATGAGCCATTATTGAGCTTGGCTGTACTGCCCCGTGGGGTTCAATAACAAGTAATGGAGTAATTAACTCTTGGGGTTCTGCTGACTCTAAACGTGAGTTCATGATGTCCGATCTGCTCAATTCAATTCCTGCCTTGCAACTGACTTTTAGCTATTTACTATAGGATTTTTTTTTTAAAGTAACTCCTAATGTATAAATTCAGATGTGGGTGGAAGATTTAAAGGTAATGGGTCAGCTATGCAGCACTGATACCAATTTTGAATTCATTATAAGAATTAGGCTGATTTCCACAGCAAAATCATAGAAGTTACAACATGGAAACAGGCCCTTCGGCCCAACATGTCCATGTCGCCCAGTTTATACCACTAAGCTAGTCCCAATTTCCTGCACTTGGCCCATATCCCTCGATACCCATCTTAACCATGTAACTGTCCAAATGCTTTTTAAAAGACAAAATTGTACCCGCCTCTACTACTGCCTCTGGCAGCTCGTTCCAGACACTCACCACCCTTTGAGTGAAAAAAT
The DNA here is from genome assembly GCF_035084215.1 of Heptranchias perlo. Taxonomy (NCBI): domain Eukaryota; kingdom Metazoa; phylum Chordata; class Chondrichthyes; order Hexanchiformes; family Hexanchidae; genus Heptranchias; species Heptranchias perlo. The sequence goes on along the minus strand of NC_090342.1, from coordinate 2,086,924 downwards.
TGCCCCTCTGGACCCTTTTGTATCTCTCCCCTCTCACCTTAAATCTATGTCCCCTCGTTATAGACTCCCCTACCTTTGGGAAAAGATTTTGACTATCTACCTTATCTCTGCCCCTCATTATTTTATAGACTTCTATAAGATCACCCCTTAACCTCCTTCTCTCCAGGGAAAAAAGTCCCAGTCTGTCTAACCTCTCCCTATAAGTCAAACCATCAAGTCCCGGTAGCATCCTAGTAAATCTTTTCTGCACTCTTTCTAGTTTAATAATATCCTTTCTATAATAGGGTGGCCAGAACTGTACACAGTACTCCAAGTGTGGCCTCACCAATGCCCTGTACAACTTCAACAAGACATCCCAACTCCTGCATTCAATGTTCTGACCAATGAAACCAAGCATGCCGAATGCCTTCTTCACCACCCTATCCACCTGTGACTCCACTTTCAAGGAGCTATGAACCTGTGCTCCTAGATCTCTTTGTTCTATAACTTTCCCCAGCGCCCTACCATTAACGGAGTAGGTCCTGGCCCAATTCGATCTACCAAAATGCATCACCTCACATTTATCTAAATTAAACTCCATCTGCCATTCATCGGCCCACTGGCCCAATTTATCAAGATCCCGTTGCAATCCTAGATAACCTTCTTCACTGTCCACAATGCCACCAATCTTGGTGTCATCTGCAAACTTACTAACCATGCCTCCTAAATTCTCATCCAAATCATTAATATAAATAACAAATAACAGCGGACCCAGCACCGATCCCTGAGGCACACCGCTGGACACAGGCATCCAGTTTGAAAAACAACCCTCTATAACCACCCTCTGTCTTCTGCAGTTTGGGAGCAAATTTAAATCCTTATCTAGTACATGCTAATTTAGAAGTGATGTGGAGATGCCGGTGATGGACTGGGGTTGACAAATGTAAGGAATCTTACAACACCAGGTTATAGTCCAACTGTTTTATTTAAAAATCACAAGCTTTCAGAGGCTTTCTCCTTCGTCAGGTGAGCGAGTGTGACACTCACCTGATGAAGGAGAAAGCCTCCGAAAGCTTGTGATTTTTAAATAAAACAGTTGGACTATAACCTGGTGTTGTAAGATTCCTTAAATTTAGATGTGAGCAAGTCCTTGATTGTTCACCTTGCTATCGCCCATTGTATAGATTCCTGTGTTAACAGTAAATGTGAGAATCCATTCATACATCAGAATTTTAGTAGATTCTAAAGCATTAACATATTTAGTAAAGTTAAATGTTAATGTAGGTCTTGCTGCAAACTTCAGCTAAAGTTTTATGTGTGTCTGTATTTTTTTTAAATTACTTACCCTATCTATGATTTCTTATTTCTTTTTTCACTACTTGTTCTATTCAGATCTTTTTCTCTATTCTCTTTATCTCATTTGCCTTGTGTTCTGCAGTCATTGTTTAACCTAATAGCAGAGCTGAGACAGCAGATGGAGAAAGTGGAGGTGGAACTAGCATTATTCCAAGAAAAGAGGTCACAGTTTGGGGATCAAGAGGTGACTGCACGACAAAGGATGCTATGTAACATTAGCATCTTAGCCCAATGATACCGTGCATGTTTCGTGTTTGATTGAAAGCTGATTTACTGAGGGGAGGGATTGAGTAGGAGGAGAAATTTTTTAAATTAAGAATACAGTAGCGCATCTTCAGTCCATCTACTGCTGCATTCATTGCCCTGTATCTCTCAATCAAGTAAACTATAACCTCTTGTATCTGATGAGATCAGTGGGAAACATGAAAGATAAAAAGGTCATTCTGGCCCAGCAAACTCACTCACTCCATCCACAGACCATATAATTCACTACAATATCCATTCTACCCTTTAAAACTTCCGAGAAAGTGCTTTGTAAAATGTATCTCTCGCACTCCCTGACTGCACCCTGCCCTTCGCCTCCTGCCAAAAAAAACTAACCTAAAATACATACCTAACCTTGTATTCTACATTATTTGTCAATGATGGGACACTGTATTTTTATACAGCATTTGATTATCCATATCCGTAATTATACTTATAAACCTCAGTCCTGTTCTTAACTAGACGGTTAGTTAGCTTGTTTGTGTTCTGCTTTAATTAATTGTTAATCAAAATAGCATTAGTTGCTTTATTTGGGAGCCTGTTTCTCTTGCCTGGGGAAGGGAGAAGAGAATTCTTATCTGAAATCTTGCTTGAAACATCTTGATTTGTATTAATGTCTCAGTAATATGATGATAGTCCAGACTAAATAATCTGCTTGCCAAATATATTAATTCTATTCAGTATTTCACATACCTGAATGATATCCCACCTTGTCATATTTCCTCTAATTAAAATAATCAGTTATCTGAGTGTCTCCATCACTTAAAGTCTTAAGTGCCTAAAAGCATCTTGGTCACTCTTCTGAACTCCCTTTAATCTGTCAATGTTCTTTTGAAAGCAGGGTGTCCAAAATTGCGCACACTTTTCTAATGTAGCCGCATCAATCACGTAAGTAATTTGATCAAAATGAAGTAAAAAGTTACATAACTGTAAGAGAGCCTCTTTTGCAAGTAGGTGAATATTACAACATATTTAAGAGAAATCAGTTAAGTCTTTCCACCAACTGCAAGGCACAAGTCAGGAGTGTGATGGAATACTCTCCACTTGCCTGGATGAGTGCAGCTCCAGCAACACTCCAGAAGCTCAACACCTATCCAGGACAAAGCAGCCCGCTTGATTGGCACCCCATTCACCACCCTAAACATTCACTCCCTTCACCACTGGCGCACTGTGGCTGCAGTGTGTACCGTCCACAAGATGCACTGCAGCAACTCACCAAGGCTTCTTTGACAGCACCTCCCAAACCCACGACCTCTACCACCTAGAAGGACAAGAGCAGCTGGCACGTGGGAGCAACACCATCTGCACGTTCCCCTCCAAGTCACGCACCATCCCGACTTGGAAATATATCGCCGTTCCTTCATTGTCGCTGGGTCAAAATCCTGGAACTCCCTTCCTAACAGCACTGTGGGAGAACCGTCACCACACGGACTGCAGCGGTTCAAGAAGGCGGCTCACCACCACCTTCTCAAGGGCAATTAGGGATGGGCAATAAATGCCGGCCTCGCCAGCGACACTCACATCCCATGAACGAATAATTTAAAAAAATGACTTGCAACTTAGTGAAGTGCCTGTGATATGCATCCCAGTACATAATTCGCCTTGTTAGCAGTTCCAGATTATTATTTTAGTGAATGGCATTGGTTGAGTGCAACATTTTAAATTAGAATTGTATTTGTAAGTAATATTCTTCAGTATTTAGGATTCAGCTCTACGATTGTGGTAGGATGGTAGGAGAGAACAAAGGAAAACCTGTATATTTAAAACCATAGCTGAATGAGTTGCTTTGGTTGGTTGCATAGAGTTTAGGATGAGTATATAGGTAAACTACAGTCAGCAAATACATAATAAGCATTCTGAAAAACTGAAGTACCAGTTTCCCAGCTCTGTGCTGGGATTGAAGATTAGGAAGCAGTGCCTTTCCCTACCCGCCTCTTTGCTGTTCTTTCTCTTCTTACTATCTTTCCCCCCCCTTCTGCCTTTTTCTCTTCCCACTCCACTTTGCTCCTTCACCACTTTTTCCACCAGTCTTTTTCTGATAAATTTGCTGCCCTGTGCCCTCACCCCACCGTTCCCATTTCCCTTATCGACACTTCCTCCTTCCCCTGCTTTCCCCATACTTTTTCGATGGCATATTGTCTTTTTTTCCCCCCCAAAGTGTGCTAACCGTTGTCAATTTCCCAGGCGCAGGGCAACATTTGGCCTGAGGAGACCGATAGCAATGGGAAGCTCAGGCAGGAAGACCCTTGAAGGCCAGCGGAGGCTATGGGAAACCAGGGGGAGCACAGTGATGGCATGAAGGCCTGGCAATGGTGCAAAGTGGGTAGGGAGGCTGGTGGAAGCCAACCAAGGTTACGATGGCTTGCCAGTGGTGGGAAATGGGCAGGAAGGTGCAGTGGAAGCAGTGGGCAGAGGAGAGGCCTGAGGAAAGCATAGAAAAGGTAAGTCATTTTTTAGTTACATAAATGTAAAATTGAACTTGGCTGCAGGGAACATGGCTGCTCACAGAATGAAAACACAAAATTAATGAGGCTGACCTACATTGCCACCTAGGGAAAGGGAGCTTGGAGCAGCGGTAACACCACCTATTGTTGGGACAACTGAAAGGTATGTATAATGGTAAGTATATGTATCTTACAGTCTGTAATAGGTTAAGAGAAATAAGTAAGCGTGACACAAAATTGTGACACAGGAAGTGAAGCGTGAAATGGACAGGAAGTGCACACTTTTTGCATTACTTTATTGGAGATGGGTATATAGAGAAAGAGAAAATATATACGCAGATAGTGCCAAGTATCCTTCCTTACTTCCATTTGTTAAGTATTTTGAGATTATTCATGGGCACACAGGCTAATAATTTGAGAAATCTGAAATGCTTCGCTTCCCTTTTTATCCAAAGAGGGCGTTGGTTTGTGTTTAGCAAATGGAAGTACTAAATGCAGAACTAAATGGACTGTTTGGCATTCAATTGAATCCACTTATAGTGGCTCGCCGAACAAGGTGTTTATACATCAGAAACACCCTGCTTTATCTGACAATTTTATATTCCCTTTATTCTTAGTTTTTTTTTAATCTACATGTTTATCTTGGTTTAACTCTGGGAAAGTGTATTTACCTTTTAAAAATGTATGTTTGCGCTAGATTGTGCTGTAATTTGGGCTGTACTCGCACTTTTATGAAGTGATCTGCCTGGATCCTATACTAAAATATAATGCATTGCTTGGCTGTAGGAACTTGCATATTTGTACTGTTGATGTAATCTCATATTTAACAAATTCCAAGATGTTAAGTTACCCACCCTTTCCTGTATGCTTCAGCTTGCCACTGGATTGATTCTAACTTGCTTAGTAAATGTATCTCAACCCTATAATTTTTGTTTCATTTGCATGACCTGAAGTTTTCAGTAATATTGTTTTAAGCAGTGAATTCAAAGTCAACTGAAAGAAATCAGTCAACACTTATGTAAACACCACAACCGTACATAGATTAGTGCCTGCATTTACAACTATAGTGTTCTGTGCAATTATGAGAAAATTTACAGGTTATTTTCAAGCAGTTTGTACATAAGTAATAGTTCAATAATTAAGGTAGATTAGTTTTATATATTAAATAATTAGAAGCATTTTTGAATCTTTTTGCATTTTTCACATACATTTTACGATTGCATCATTCAGTTTGAGTAATTGTGGTCAATTTGATCATTCACTTAAGTTGAGACTTTGTTCCTTTACTTTAGGGGTTATTTCAAGAGGTTAATGATCTAAGAGTGAAGGTGGTTGAGATGGAAAATGAAAGAATTCAGTTTGAAAAAAAGCTCAAATCAACCAAGGTAAGAAGATGTATCAAACTTTGTGATTTCATCGCATTATCCCAGGGGAAATGATTAAAAGCGGTTCATTACTTTATCCTTCTTTATAAGGCAGATGTGTTTTCCCTTGTATTTTCTTATCCCTTTGTAGATTTTTTCCAAGCCATGAGCCTCTGCTGTTAGACTGGGCAAACAACCTTCCAGTGTACCACTAATTCTGCCGTTTGGTCAGCCCAGCACGAGGTGCATGGTATCAAAAGAAAATAAAGAAAAGCATGCATTTATGTAAAGTTTTATTGTATTGCTCTGAAATCTTTGTGCTTCATGTACAATGGTTTACGTTGAATTGCAACTATCTTTTATATAGGCAAGCAGCATCCATTTTGTGCACAGCAAAATAGCTACTGTATTTGCTTACATAAGCATCATTGCATTTCAAAGTATGTGGGGTGCTTACATCTCAGAGAGACGTGATAAAATGAAAATCTCCAATCCTCAAAGTTTGATTACAAAGCATTTTAACACTTGTAAGTATATTTATTTTTTGCATAAATTTTATAATTGTTCAGCCCAATGTGTCTGTAACAGTTCTTTGCTCAAGCACTCCAAAACTAAGCCTGTACACTGCTCTCCCTACTTCATTTTGGTTCACATTGCAAATAAAAGGGAATTATAGGGTTGCCTCTTCTCCCATCTTTACTGGATTATTCCAATTTTTTTAAATGGGAAATTAAACCCACCCAGGCCATGTTCTTTTGTGACAACTTCAGCTAGTTTACAATCACCCAAAGCTGCTGGAAAAGTAAACTGAATTCTTCAGTTTTATTAGCAGCTTTCATTTATCTTAAAGATTGCTTTGTAAACTTTTCGTAGGAGCATTAGAAAGCAGTACCTACTCAAAAGGATTAGGGTTAGGGTTAACCCTAATGCAGCTATTAACTGTATCTTCAACAGAAGTAAAAACAGAAAATGCTGGTAACACTCAGCAGGTCAGGCAGCACCTGTGGAATGAGAGAAACAGTTAACATTTCAGGTTGATGACATTTCATCAAAAGCTTTTGCTTATGTACCTTTAACAGTATTGTACCACTACATTCTGAGTTAACTTAAGATTTTGAATAAAATTTACATAAATGTTTATACTCCTTCAAGGGCACTGCATTTTCAGGATCTAGATAGAGATTGAGAAAAAAACAAGTTCTAAAATTCATTCTAAAGAAAATGAGGAATACTTTATAAGCTTACTTTGGTTGTGCCTGTTGAATAGATGTGATATTGTATACTTGACAAACTGAATATGTCATTACTTGTCCTTATATACCTGGGGTACTTTTTTTTTACATGAGGTCTATAGTATAGGTTTGACTCTTTTCCTCGGGGACACTGAAATTGTGAACAACTGTGGTGCATTGCGAGTCTTGTCTTATGTCGGAGGTGGGGAAAATGTTGCTTTTTAAAAAAATGTTGGTGATCTGCTTCAATTCAGTCAATGTATGGGTGATGTAGCCATTTCATTACAGTACAGAGTTGCACCATCTGATTGAGATCTGCCCTTTCCAATCACTTTTTGATCACATAAATTGAAGTGACAAAAATGATAATGATCAGGACACACCCTGAAAATGGAATGGATTATATAACAGGCAAGTTCATTGTCCCATTAGACTTCAATCATAGAAATCATAGAAAATTTATGGCACAGAAGGTCGCCATTTGGCCCATTGTATTCGCAGCAGCCAAAAATGAGCCACCCAGCCTAATCCCATTTTCCGCCACTTGGTCCGTAGCCTTGTAGGTTACGGCACTTTAGGTGCACATCCAGGTATTTTTTAAATGAGTTGAGGGTTTCTGCCTCTACCATCCTTTCAGACAGTGAGTTCCAGACCCCCGCCACCCTCTGGGTGAAAACATTTTTCCTCAGCTCCCCTCTAATCCTTTTACCGATCACTTTAAATCTATGCCCCCCCTGGTTATTGACCTCTCTATTAAGGGAAATATGTCCTTCTTATCCACCCTATCTAGGCCCTTCATAATTTTGTACACCTCAATTAAATCACCCCTCAGCCTCCTCTGTTCCAAAGAAAACAACCCCAGCCTATCCAATCTTTCCTCATAGCTAAAGTTCTCCAGTCCTGGCAAACTCCTCGTAAATGTCCTCTGTAACCCCTCTAGTGCAATCGCAACCTTCCTGTAATGTGGTGACCAGAACGGTACACAATACTCGAGCTGTGGCCTAACCAGTGTTTTATTACAGTTCCAGCATAACCTCCCTGTGCTTATATTCTGTGCCTTGGCTAATAAAGGAAAGTACTCCATATGCCGCCTTAACCACCTTATCTACCTGTCCTGCTGCCTTCAGGGATCTGTGGACATGCACTCCAAGGTCTCTCACTTCCTCTACTCTTTTCAGTATCCTCCCATTTATTGTGTATTCCCTTGCCTTGTTTGACCTCCCTAAATGCATTACCTCACAATTCTCCGGATTGAATTCCATTTGCCACTTTTCTGTCCACCTGACCTGTCCATTAATATCTTCCTGCAGTCTATAGCTTTCCTCCTCACTATCAATGAATACCATGTTGATATAGAAATTACAGTAATATTCTTGCAGTTCTGATAATTGCAAATGAAGAATTATGGAGGTTTTGAGCTATCTAAGCCATGCACACTACAATTGTAGCATCCTTGTGAAGGTTCCCTAGAGGAAGAAATCCCACTTTGCTTCACTCCGATTCACATTCGGCTCTGACCCTGGGTTTACACTGCAATAGCTTAGTGTTGGTGCAGATCAAAACCGCTTGATGCTGTCTGTGGTCACTAAGTACCAACATGCACAGCAGTGAGTAGCTTTTGTCCCCCAGTCCCTTTATATCAATACTTGATGAAAAATGACAGATTGCAAACAAGACTCTGTTCATGTAAGCAATTTGATCTCAATTGAAATGACTTTCCCTGCACAATGATAACTTGATGGAAAACATTTGGCTCCTAGAATAACATTTATTAGTCAAGTTGAAATAATTAAAGTCACCCCACATGGAAGGTCAAATTCTACTGCTGAGAAAAACAGCAACTTGTGCCATTCTAATTCCTCATGTATGGGTGAATAAAAGAGTGCTGGTAGTGACCTGAACATTTTATTACTGTAAAGCTTTTTCAATAGCTTTATTAAATGAAGTTAGTTGAAAGTGTTATTTAAAATTTTACACTTGTCCAGAAAGTTTTTTTTAGTCCTAAGCTCGCAATCTTTTTTCTAAATAGATTGCTGCTCCCAGCCTGTGATACTGAAGTTACTTAATGTAGTAATGCCTTGGGGATGTCTGGAGTAGTTTTATTACTGCGATATTTAAATACACATGTATAAAAAATTTAAATACAAAAACCTCTTGATTATTTCTAGTTGCCTTCTCTCATCCTTCCCTTAACCCTATTTGATCTTTTCTTACATATATTGTTTTAAAATAGTAAACTTTCCCATTTTGCAGTGTCTCCACTAATCCATTGTCCATATTGCAGCTGGAACTCACAATAGACATTGCTCTGTGATGGAACGAAAGCTGATGCTGACAGTTGTCTTCTCCGTGAATAATTAGTTTGGCCCAGTCATTTCATTTGAAAAACCAGGTCAAACTTCCGATATATTTTGTGGACTAACGTCCAAATAGAACTCATCAGCTAAAGCAAACAGGTGTTATTGTGGCAGCTCATGGGTTACGGTTTTACTTATTAAAAGGATTTCTTTGGGCCATTCGCTAGAAGTGTTCTTTGCTTGGGTTTCTTGGGTTTGAATCCTAGACTGATTATATATAGTTGAGTAAATATTTAAAGAGCTACCATTCTGCAAGTAGTGGTACGAAGTTTCTGGGCAGTGCATCTCAGCTACTCCAGCTTTGCCTCTTTCAGCCTCTAGCTTTTTATTTTTGTATTCCCTCATCTCTACCAGTCATTAATGGCTAAACTCTCTAGCCTGAAAATCAAGGTTGGTCAGATGCAGTACGAGAAGCAACGACTGGAACAAAAATCCCAGGCAGTAAAGGTGTGGTGGGTTTTGGCTTCTTGGTAATATTGTGTTGTGCTGTAACTTTTGCCTGGACTGTTTTGCTGTGTGTCCATACTTGTGTGTCTTTGAAAAGATTGTTGCATTAAAAAAAATTGTCAAAAATGAAAATTGTCTTTGCATGGAACTTTGTTTTCCTGCGTTTGCTTTTTGCACAGCTTTGTTTTTCTAATGTATCTCCAGTTTTAAAAAATATGGGTACCATAAGCATAATACAGCAATTATGGAACATGCATTCTCTGTTCTAATGTCCATCAAACTGCATTGTGTCACACCAGTATTTTCCAGCATGCAGTGATTTTAATTTCTCTTTACAGTACATATATGTAAAGTTTAAACAAAAGGTGGTCAGATTCAATGTCAAACTTCACCTGTGGTTCTGTCAAACTCCTTTGTACATTTATGTATTCATCTTATCAGGTGTATTCAACCTGCCTCCATGTGTTAATGTTGTTACCTAAATTGTTGCAGTTTTGAAAAGCGTTTTGATTTCACCTGGTGAGCAATTTATATTAGAAAAGATTCAACTTCTTGATAAATTATATATTATAAAAGTTTTTAACTTTTTTAAATGTGCAACAGACCCATGGAAGAATTAGTTGCTATGGATGTCAACTCCTAGATGGATTTTTCTCCTTTCTGGATTTGTTTTTTTTGCTTTGTGCATGTTTCTTTTAAAGTTGAAAGGTAGTCTGTCTTCTGTTCTCAGAAAAGTCCAATCCTATGAAAATCCAACGGCCAAGAATCAGTTATCTTTTAACACAATTTTTTTCAAAATCTGTTTATTTAGCAGATGTTGATGGGCACTTCTTAGTTAAATATCAGTAAATGCATCTGTGTGGGCAGAATTCAAGCATAAGAAAAGTGAGAAAAGAACATCAGGCCCACCCTATTCATTGGACAGTGTAACCTTGTGCCCTGTGCTCTGCAATCACTAGTAATAGTAACTCTGAGCAAGGCAAAAAAAATAGAGAAAAAAACTTCTGGGAATTTCAGGCAAAATACTGGGAGATATTTCTCACCAACTCCCTCAAGCGATCAAGCAAGTCCCAGGAGACCATGGGTATCTATGATGCATCACTAGACATAATAACTAGCTCCCACCCCTCTATATCCCGATTTCCTTAAGATCAAAGGACTGGTCAGGGCTGCAGAAGATGATTTCCAAGTATCAGGTGGCCTCAGGTTACAGACCTCTTATCCCCATTTAGCTCTCCACCTCGGTGGTTATCTTCATACAGAAAGTCATTGGGGTATCTGTAGGGCTGTACAAGACTGCAAACAAGCAAATGTTCCTATTTTTTAAAAAGGGGGACAAACATAATCAAGTCCATTAGCCTAATATCAATTAACTAGTAAAATACTAAACGGTTGTAAGGATGGGCTGGAGAACTACCTGTGCATTAGTAATTTAACAGCTAGGATGGATTTAGGGGAAGATCCAACCTGACAAACTTCCCTAACTTCTTTTGCGGATGATACAAATAAAACCTTTTGGACCTTCAGAATGCTTTTTACAAGGTTCCAAATGAAGGGCTTTTAATTAAACTGAAAGCCACAAGAGTCCATGGTAAAACATGGGGCTGAATTAGAAGTTAGATTAAAAATTAGGAAACACAGGTACTCGTGGGAGGTGTAATGTCCGACTAGGTGGAAGTATTGAGCAGAGTTATGCCTTGGGTCAGTGCTTAGACAGACCCCTGTTGTTTCTAATCCACGCACTGAAACCAATTGTAAGCTTGTTACTTTTTCAGCGGATACTAAAATAGGGAGCATAGTAGAGACGGGATACAGTTAATAATTTTCAGAAGGATTTAGATCATCATGCAGCTGAACTGGTAAATTAAATGTAATACTGACATGTAAAGGATTACATACAGGCAAATTTGCAACATGTACATTGAATGGGATTGAATTAGCACAGGAAAGGAACCTGGCAGTAATGGTAGAATTTTTACTGTTAATGCTGAGATGATGTGGCAACCTAATTAAAGCAAATATAATAGAGATATATTACCAAAACAGTAGATAGAAGCATACAGATATCATTGCTAAGCCTTTATTATCTTAGAAACATAGAACATAGCAAATTTACGGCACAGAAGGAGGTCATTCGGCCCATCGTGTCTGTGCTGGTCTTCTGCCTGGACCACACTTGGAGAACTGTGTTCAGTTTTGATCACTGCTTCAAAAGGCATCTATGTTTATTGGAACATAGGAAACGAAGTAGGCCGTTCAGCGCCTCGAGCCTGCTCCGCCATTCAATTAGATCATGGCTGTTGTGTATCTCAACTCCATTTACCCACCTTGGTTCCCTAATCCTTAATTCCCTTACCTAACAAAAATTTATCAATCTCAGTTTTGACATTTTTAATTGACACCCGGCCTCAACAGCTTTTGGGGTGATTAAAAGAGCAACAAGATTGATCCCAGGTGTAAAATGAATGTGCTATAGGAAAGATTAGAGAAACTTAGGCTACACATTCTGGAGAAGATGGTTAAGGGGCAGACCTGGTTGAGGTACAAATTGTATAGATAAATTGAACCACAAATGTTACTTAAGAGACAAATTAAACCAGGAGGGCCAGAGGACTTAAGTTTAAATTAGTGAGAAATTTAAAGCAGATATTGTAAGAAATGTCTTTATTCAAAGGTGATCAACATTTGGAGTAATCTGCCAGGCCCAATAGTGGCATTAAAAACATTAGGTGTGTTCAAAATGCAGTGGAAATCTAGTCTGAGAGTTAGCGTATTAGAGGAACGAGCTTCAATGGACAAAGTTGACTTTTCTTGCCCTGGAATATTTTTATTTCAGTCTGGTATAAGTAAATTTGAGTTATTAGTTCTTGGCAAATGAATGAATAATGTTAAACCTTCTAATTAAACTGGAGGTGTGATGTCAGCACCACAAATGCAGTGACAAGGTTTTAAGGGTTAAACAATTGGATTTGCTTGTATTAAAATTGTTCATTTTGATGTAGGCTAGAAAAGTGTTGCTCAAAACTTATTTCTTGGGAAAACCAGTGTATTTATCAGGAGTTTGACAAACCCATGTTTTGTGCAAGGTTTGTGTAATATAAACCTGAAGTTTGGGGTTTGATGCAAGTGGTTTTGAGTTTTAACTTTGGAATGTTCAGGTGGTTAAATGTTGATTCCTAAACCAAAAATTGAGTTTATCTACCTGTTGGTTCTCAGAACACCATATGATAAAGTGGCTACATATCAGAGTGGGGAAGAGAGGAAGACTAAAAGATGACCAATGTTAGCTGATCTTGCTCAGATTGCATTTGCCAACAGCTAATGATGAATGGCATTAAAGGGATTTTTGAAACCTGCACTCTTGACCATCAATACCTGTTCTCGCTCTTGACTATCCCACCCTGTGAACTGGAGGGCGATGTTTGGGAAAAGAGAAATACATTCTTAAAATGGAAACAAAAAACACTCCCATTCTTAACAATGTTAGCCAGATACAAGTTAAATCTTGCTTGTAGATTGTGCTGCACCATGAACTCTTGGTTACAACATGAAGAATAGACCAGGGTGCCCTTAAGCGACTTAAAACTCAATCTTTCTATCCTTTGTATAGTACAATTACTGCTAGAAAAACTATTCTTTGTTGTGGTGTAGGATGAGCTGGTGCAACTGAAGGAACAATTGGAGCAGAAAGATGCTGAGGTCAAAAGGCTATGGTCGGAGCTGAGTTACAAATCTGAAGTAGATGAAAGTGACAGTGGAGCTGGTAAGAGACATAATTCTTTGCTCATTTGTGTAAGAGAACTGGAAGAGGTGCTGACTTAGTTTGTATCCTGAATACAGCAACTTTCTGCTCATGCATTATTAGTAGAAGATTTTTATGTCCCTGATGTCATCTTCAATTCATTTGTTTTTGCCATGTCTTTTTAAAAATTCCTTCTCTGGATGTGGGCATCGATGGCAAGGCCGGCAATTATTGCCCATCCATTAAATATATTAAAAATATATTATTTAATATATTAAAAGTCTTGTGTAGGGCATGCAGTTCCTGTCCACAGATCTTTCTTACTGTTGTCATGATTTTTGGGGACAGTTGTTTCTCATCATTTATCATTGTAACTTACCATGTTAACATTTCCCATTCAATTTTGCTACGTCAGCTTAAGATATATATATATATATTTTTGAACCTTGCACAGCTTGTTTTGATCTTATTTCTGCAGGGAGTTCTGTATTTTGAAAATTCTAAGTTTTTCATAAATGTTCAAATGTTGTATTCATATGCAGCTGCAAATAACTGTAGTACTAATGTGCTTTTAAATTTACCCACCTTTTTTTTGTGAACTAACCGCCTACTTTTTTCTTGTACCCGTATTACATGAATTTCCTGCACAGAGGAAAGTTATAAAAAGAAGCTGAAAGAGAAAAGTAAGGTCTTGGTATCTCTGTTTTGTGAATGTGTAATAATTGCATCCATGTGCATAAGGGTGTTGCTGCCCCACCCCGTTGAAGCAATTTGCATGTTCAGTTGAGAAACCTTTAAAACCTCCTGTCTTATCTGTAATCCTTGGTTGTAGCATTGAAGTAAGAGGTTGAAAATAAGTCAGTTGTGAAGAGTCTGGGTAGATGCATCCTGCGTCTTATCTGCTTGTCAGATTTTGAACTGAGAAAATGACTTGTTACAGAAATCCTTCTTTAATTGTATAGTGTTAGTATGGGGAAGGAAAGTAGAGATTAATTAGTAGAGATTAATTCTATAAGTCTTGTTATTTCCTTGGATGCATTTTAAGATAGTCTGTGGGTTAGCTATTTGTGCCAAATACAATTGAATTGATAGAGGCAGATTTCAAATGTGCCATTTCCAGTAGTTAGTGTGCTATTTACATTAATTTTAAAATCTCAATGCTAAAGGTTACAGATGAGTCCTGATTTTGGTTTTGTGCTGTTCGTATTTGAAACCCTTGCATGGCTGCTCATTGCACTTCAGTATGCTGCAATTAATAGGTAGCTTCGTCATACAATGCATTACATCGAGTTACATCGAAGCTACTGCAGAGAAACAGGCCATTCGGCCCAACGGATCTATGCCGGCGTTTATGCCCTACATGAGCCTCCTCTCTCCCTACTTCATCTAACCCTATCAGGATTCCCTTTTATTCCTTTCTCCATCGTGTGCTTATCTAGCTTCCCCTTAAATGCATCTATGCTATTTGCCTCAATTACTCCTTGTGGTAGCGAGTTCCACATTCTCACCACTCTCTGGGTAAAGAAGTTTCTCCTGAATTCCGTATTGGATTTATTAGCAACTATTTTATATTTACGACCTCTAGTTTTGGACTCCCCCACAAGTGGAAATGTTTTCTCTACATCTACCCTATCAAACCCAGTAATAATCTTAAAGACCTCTATCAGGTCACCCCTCAGCCTTCTCTTTTCTAGAAGAAAGAGCCCCAGCCTGTTCAGCCTTTCCTGATAAGGGTATCATCCTCGTGAAATTTTTTTGCACCCACTCCATTGCCTCTATATGCTTTCTGTAATATGGAGACCAGAACTGTTCACAGTACTCCGTGTGGTCTCACCAAGGTTCCATACAAATTTAACATAAACTTCTTTGCTTTTCAATTCTGTCCCTCTAGAAATTAACCCTAGTGCTTGATTTGCCTTTTTTATAGCCTTATTAACCTGCATTGCTACTTTTAGTGATTTGTGTATCTACCCCTGGATCCCTTTGCTCCTCTATCCCATTTAGACTCTTATTATCTAAGCAGTATATGGCCTCCTTATTCTTCCTACCAAAATGCACCACCTTACACTTGTCTATATTGAAATTAATTTGCCAATTACACACCCATTCTGCAAGTTTATTAATGTCCTCTTGTGTTTTTGACGCATTCTTCCTTTGTATTAACTACACCCCCCAATTTGGTGCCGTCTGCCAGAATTGTACAGAATTAATAGTGTAATATTTACTCATCAACAAAGGAATACACAAGCTTGTTTCTGGTAACTGTTTTATGATAGAATGTCAGCATCTCAGTATTCAGTGTTTTGGGAACAAAGTCCCTGATGACTTTCAAGAACTTGCATCTCTATAGCCCCTTCAGCATAAAAACTGTACCAAAGCACTTCACGTAAGGGAAATTAGCGAGGAAGGAATGCCGGGTCATGGGGGGTGGGGGGATATTCCGATAGGAGCCAAAAGCTTGGTTGAAAAGACCGGTTTTAAGTAGATTTTTAAAGGAAGTGAAGAGGCACAGGGCTTGAGGGAGGAAGTTCCAGAGAGTAGAGTTGAGGCAGATGCTGGCTGTAGCCACCCAGAGGGGGGGAAGGGTGAGGCTCCACAAAAGGCCAGAGTCAAGTGTGTGGGAGGGTATAAAACTGGAAGAGTTTGCAGAGATAGGGGATGAGGCTGTGGAGGGATTTATAGACAAAGATGAGGAGTTTCAGTTTAATATATTGAGGGACAGGGAGCTAGTGTAGATGAGCAAGGATAGGAATGGTGAGCGAATGAGATTTAGTGCCAGACAAGATGATTTTTGAACAATTTGGAATTTGTGGAGGAAGAGAGGCCAGCAACGAGGGCTTTGGAATAGTCAAGTCTAGAGGTGACAACAGCATGGAAAAGAGCTTCAGCACTGGAGGGGCATAGGCACACAATGTTACGGAGGAGGAAATGAGCAGTTCAGGTGATGGATAGGATGTGGGGTTTGAAGCTCAGCTCAGCTTTGAGCCAAACAAGACACTAAAGTTTCACATCGTCTGATTCATCTTGAGCACTTGGCCTGGGGTGTGGGGGTGGTGGCGGTAGAGTCATTGACAAGGGAGCAAAGTTTATGGTGGGAATCAAAAACTATGGCTTTGCCCTTCAACATATACTTTTAGATTGGAATGAACTAAATAGCTAAATGGGTGTTTTTCATTCCAGGACTTAAGTAGTCGTTCCTATAATTTCTCTAAGACTGGTTCTGCAAGTTTTTAGTGCTGAATATAGTAAACTAGAATTTCAGAGCAAGGAGCAATGATGCCCTTGAATAATAGTTTTTAAAATTAGTTGCATTTTATTTGTATTGTGGTCCATGCTTTATTCAAAAGTTTTTTTTTGTCAGGTTACTTATTTTTTTAAGCCAGTATTTCTCACACTCTCACTCTTCATTTTCTCCTAAATGTATTACATCACACTTATCCACATTAAATTGCATCCGTCACCTGTCTTCCCATTCTGTTAATCTATCTCCTGAACCCTTTTATAGTTCTTCTTGCTGATTGACAAACCTCCTGCTTTTGTGTCATCAGTACATTTTGAGATTTTGTTCCCTATACCCAAGTGTGTAAAAGGTAAAAGAATAGTTAAAGAACAGGCCAGACCTGTCTAAGTCCAAATCATTTATATAATACCAAGAGCAAAAGTGGACCCTGGGATTTATCAATTTCAACCCTTCTCTGAACAACTCCCATTTACCTTAACTTTGTTTCCAGTCCATTAACCAACTTTCTATCCATGTTGCTGCATTTTGTCTAAAAGGATATACTTGCCACAGAGGGAGTTCAGCGAAGGTTCACCAGACTGATTCCTGGGATGGCAGGACTATTGCATGAGGAGAGATTGGGTCGACTAGGCCTGTATTCACTAGAGTTTAGAAGAACCGAGGGGGGAATCTCTTTGTAACGTATACAATTCTGACAAGGCTAGACAGACTGGATGCAGGGAGGATGTTTCCCCTGGCTTGGGGGGGGGGGTCTAGAATGAGGAGAGTCACAGTCTCCGGATATACAGGGTAGGCCATTTAGGACTGAGATGAGGAGAAATTCCTTCACACAGAAGTTGGTGAACCTGTGGAATTCTCTACCACAGAAGGCAGTGAAGGCCAAGTCACTGAATATATTTAAGAAGGAGATAGATAGATTTCTAGACACAAAAGGCATCAAGGGGTATGGGGAGAGAGCGGGAATATCGTATTGAGATAGAGGATCAGCCATGATCATATTGAATGCGGAGCAGGCGCGAAGGGCCGAATGGCCTACTCCTGCTTCTATTTTTTTTCTAAAACAGTTTGCCTAAATTTTTCTAACAAGCCTCTTGGGAGACATCAAATGCCTTCTGAAAATCCATTACATCTACTGTATTCTCCGTCTATCCAATATGATACTTTTTAAAAAAAACTATTAAGTTTGTCAAACATACTTCCCATTAACAAATTAGTGCTGGTTATCCTTGATTAACAAGCATTTCTAAATGCTCATTAATTTGATCTGGAATTATAGATTCTAAGAGTTTGCCTATAACTGATAGACTCGCTGGTCTGTAGTTACCTGGCTTGTCCTCCTTTCTTGAACAAGGGTGTTATGTCACAATTTGTATCTTTCACCGGCGCAAAGGTGTATGGCATTAGAGTGCAATGACTTATCCACCTTGAGTTTGGTTAATTTTCTTCAGAACAAATTCCTTTTCTACAGTTAATTCTGTCATTTGTTAATATCCTACTCTTGTTCACTTACATTCTCACTTTCACCATTTGTAAAAACCAGCGCATAATATTTATTTAATATCTCTGCCAAACCCTCATCCTCCACAATTATACTCTCCTCCATCCCCAAGTGGTTCTACTTTTTATATGCATATCAAACCCTTTACTATTTCTATTGTTATCTAACTTTATCAAGTGCCTCCCTTTTAAGTTTTAGTTTAGTTTTAATCTTTCTTTATCCATGGAGCTCTACTTTGCATCCCTTTTTGCCTTATAGGAATATATATTTTGTACTCTTGTGTATCTCATATTTGAAGATTTTCTGCTGCTAATCTATCAACTTGTTTGCTAACTTTTTTGCCTGGTTAATTTGGGCCAGATCCCCTTTTATCTTGCTGAACTTTGCCTTTCTCCATTCGTTGTACTTTTCTGCTCTCACATTGAATCTAACAATGCTGTGGTCACTACTTCCCAATTGTCGATGTCCTCACATTAAAAATAAAACTTTCATGTTGGAAGGACACAGACCTGGACACATTGGAGAGTGTGCTGGTGAAAATACTTCAGAATTTTAAAACGTTAACTGCTCCTTTTAAAGATTACTTTCAATATGTCTTGTTGCAGTAACTATGAATGTATTTATAATTCTGGTTCTCATCAGCTTGAAACACATTTGCATCAAAAGATAAGCTTCTTGCAAATAGATATTTTCAAATTGCATTTACAGCATGTAATGTACCAAACGTTTTGGTTTTGCTTAATGTTATGTTTAATGTAAGTTTAAAAGGCTAAAGTATTACACAACCTTATTTTCATTAAAGTAATATGCAACAATTATTATTGACTTCTGCATAGTTACGGAACTTTAGCCCACTTTGATAGTATAATTTAAACTGAAATAAAAGCTAGCTCTTGCCTTTAAAGAATGTCGCTAATATATGGTCAATGTTCTCTTAGTGCAAGTACAATATGTGGCATGCCAGCATGGTTTCAGTATTCATTATAGCATAAAAATATAAAGGTACCATGTTGAATGCCATTCCTGTTGTCATTATTTTCAGATCTAGAGGTGTATAAAATGAAGAAAGCTGTTGAGTCACTGATGGCAGCAAATGAGGAGAAGGTAGATCCTATGAAGTTTTTATTCTAACTTAACTCCTGAATTCTTGATGTGCAAGGGGGGCGAAGAACTATATGATATCCAGTACTGCAGACATTGAAAGCAATTATGGTAGCATAGTGGTTATGGTACTAGATCAGCAACCAAAAGGTTGTGATTTCAATTCCAATCAAGGATAACATCAGAAAAATAACTGAAAGCTTCTAGATTGTTATGAAAGCCCAACTCGTTTACTAATATCCTTCAGGGAATGGAGTCTGCCATCCCTACCTGCTTTGGCCTACGTGTGACTCCAGTCCCACATTATGTGGCAAGGAAATCTGCCTTTATCAAATATGAAATTAAAAAATTAGAAAACCCTGGTTCTGAATGAGACCTGAAATTGACTAACCTCTCCCCTCTTCCAACCTTCCCTGCCCCTGGGAAAAACTGAAATTTTTGTAGTGTTGCAATGTTTTGCATATAGGACAACTTCTCAGTATATTTTCTTTTGAAGGATCGGAAGATTGAAGAGTTACGGCAGTCCTTGAATAGGTACAAGAAGGTGCAGGATATGGTGATGTCAGTGGCTCATAATAAGAAAGGTGGGTTGTTTTTATGATCTGTAATAGTTCAATCTATAAGTGGAACAACTCCAGCATGTGTTTAAAGTATTTGGTTAAATCAACCTTTAGCTCCAACTATTTGGACAGCAAGATCATTATATTTCCACACACCATTTTCGATGTCACAGGATATAATTTTTTAAAATCCAATTGATAAAGCTTAAGCTTTTCCTTTCCAACCATAATCCAGTGACACAGTATGTTAATATGTCAAAATGTGAAAGATTATGGGTCCACATTCGTGATTCCTCAAGGGTGAGTTTCGGTCTTCGTCACACTGTCTAGGAGAGTTGTCAAGTGGATATGAGGGGCTTTTCTTTTTTCTTCTACCCCTAACCCCCCCCCCAAACCCATCTCCAGTTAGATTATCTCCCCATGGGGCAGTCTCAAAGCATTGACGTCTGAAAGCTTGTTATCCTCAAGGTTGTGAAAGAGTATGTACTGTAGGAAATCCAAAGAGAGAACATTTTTTGGGTTACATTGTCTCAAAAGCACAATATGCTCATTTCAGTATTTTTTGAAGCTTCAGGATACAAATTTAATACTGAACAGAAAGGAATAGACTTGAGGGTAATGTTTTTACTTTGTCTTTTCCCTTGCCCCCATCCCTCCCCCCCTGAAGGTGTTGATTCTTGCTGAGATGTCTAACCTAACCCTAACCCTAATGCAACAAACCTCAGCACCTTCCTCAGTTGGACATTCTTTGTGTAAGCCTGGACAGTGAGGGTCAGTGGGGCATTTGATCGTTACCGTCATCACAGGCAGACGAGATCTCTGTTCCGCATACCCTCACCAGATGTTCTCTCTCATGTTATCAGAAAGGGAGCATACAATGAGGATTTAATATCCTCTCTCTTCTGCCCCCACCCCAATAAAAAAACAGGATGGTGAGCCCACCTTCCTCTGGCCAGGCACAGGATTGAATCTGGGAATTCCTGGCCTATATTAGGAACATAGCATCAGGAGTAGGCCATTCAGCTCCTTGAGCCTGTTCCGTCATTCAGTTAGATCATGGCTGATCTGTACCTCAACTCCATTTACCTGCCTTTAATCCATATCCCTTGATACCTTTAGCCAAAAAATTTATCAAAAAGCTGAGACCACAGTACAGATCGCTGGGGAACACCACTTGTCCCCTCCCGTCAATCCGAGAATGAACCCTTAATCGCTACTGTCTCCTACCTTCCAACCAATTACTCATTCCTGCAGCACCCTGTGCATTTATCCTCTAATCCATCTGAAGTGCTGCTACTGTTGTGTTTGAACTGAAACATTAGGAATGCTTTCCTTTGTACTAAAGTAACAATTGAAACCTGTTAAATAGTATAGAAGAAATTTGCTACTGAATTCTTTGAAATCTGCCAAAGTATTTATTAAAATCTGAATATTTTCCCAACTTAAATGTGTTTACTTGCTGATTATTGTACCGTGTATTATAAATAAGGAAAAAGACATGGAAGCATAACTGAGAATGAAGAAAAAAATTTCTCGAGCATGAAAGAACATTATCTTGTATAAGTATGAAATCAAAAATTCATATGTCTTTTCAAACTCTCATTGTTTTGTCTGTGAAGTAAAAGAAGGTGACAGTGATGAAAGCCTGAATGGGGGCTCTGCTGGAGTTAACACGAGTGAAATGTTAGAAATGGAACTGGCTTCTCCCACTGCATCAGAGGGAGTGACTTTAGTCTCACTGACCGAACCAGTAAGTTCATTTTCATCATTACATTCCAGTCTGAAACATTCTTCATATTTTTTTTGTCTTCAGTGCAGCTGTAAAGAATTAAAATGCTGATCTTCAGCGTGTCTCCCAGGTGTGTGTGCTCTTTGCAGAGTGACAGGGCACCAGGAATTGTGAAGTTAACCAACTTTTAAGAGAACTTGAATGCTAATTAATATAACTGAGAGTAAGAACGTAAGAAATAGGAGCAGGAGTAGGCCATATGGCCCCTCGAGCTTGCTCCGCCTTTCAATAAGATCATGGCTGATCTTCTACCTCAACTCCACTTTGCCGCCCTATCCCCATATCCTTTGATTCCCTTAGTTTTTCCCTACTTGCTCTATCAAAACCCCTCAATTTTGAATACCTCTGTTAGGTCTCCCCTTAACCTTCTCTCTAAGGAGAACCATCCCATCTTCTCCAATCTCTCCACATAACTGAAGTCCCTCATCCCTGGTATCACCCCGATAAACCTTCTCTGTACCCTTTCCAAGGCTTTCACATCCTTCCTAAAGTGTGGTGCCCAGGATTTTACACAATACTCTAGCTGAGGCCTTAGTGATTTGTAAAGGTTTAGCATGACTTCCTTGTGTTTGTATTCAGTGCCCTTATTTACAAAGCCAAGTATCCCATATGCTTTCTTAACAGCCTTAACAACTTGCCCTGCCGCCTTTAAAGATTTGTGAATATGCACCCCCGGGTCCCTTTGCTCTTGCACCCCTTCAAAATAGGACCATTTAGATTATCTGGCCTCTCCATGTTGTTCCTCCCAAAGTGCATCACTTCGCATTTACCCGTATTAAATTGAATATGCCGTGTGTCTGCCCATTTCACCAGTCTGTCTCTGTCCTCCTGAAATCTGCTACGATCCTCCTCACTATTTACTACGTTGCCAAGTTTTGTATCATCTGCCAACTTTGAAATTGTACTCCCTATACCCAAGTCCAGGTCATTTATATATAACAAGAAAAGCAGTAGTCCTAATACCAACCCCAGGGGGACCCCATACTTCTCTCCAGTCAGAATCTGTTCACCACTACTCTCTGCCTTGGATGCTGTGTATTGCCTCTCTGACAGTAAAGAGTTGGACTTTTGTTCTGAGGACTTCGGTTAAGTCCTTGCCTAAACTGACGCATAAACATAATTGCCCTCAATAGACAAGCTTCAGTGGTTCTTCTAGCTGCTGAATGAAGTATCTCGAGAGCGTGCACTTTTATTTGCAGTTAGAGATTGGGGTCAAAAAGACATCCATCGCTCTCATTGCATCTTTTGGCTAATGCAGAGTGGGATTGATGGCTCCCAGAAGAGATTCACAGCCTAGCTTCCTGCCGCACCCTCTCCCACCAATAACGAGGGTTAAATGAAATCTAAATTGTGTAAGAAACTGTTACAAGGTGTTTGTTGTAGTTGGATTAAACCGGAAACTAGGCGTTGAATACAAAAAAGCTAAATAAGTGCTTCTGGAGTATTTATTTTAAAAATTGATGAGAAACCTGCAGACTGAGATCACTTGGTCCTAAATTAGTATTAATATTTTTTGACTTGTAGTGGAGATCTGCCTCTTCTCATTTGGATTTCCTGCATTGTTGCATTATATACAGCTGATTTTATAAACATCTGTTACATTTTAATGTTTAGCCACACAAGTACTGCAGACAATGAAAAAAGAATATACTGGGCGAAAAGTAAATGATTTAATAATTTTGTTTTAGGAACCAGTTGAAATGCACACCAGCATCCTTCAAGTACTAATTCCAATGGTTTCATCTACTCCCAAGAGTTGCACTGAACAGGTAGAGAAGAAGGTGGACCCTGAAGTTGAAACAGCTGACATTGGGTAAACAGCAACTTAGCTCCGTTACCTGACTTTAGGAGGTAGAGTGTATCTGCAAAGGTTTAAAGTCCGTGGTTGGCTTCTCGTATGATGTGAAGATATGGTTGTTTGATACTCAAAAACATGCTATGTATGGATCAACTAATAGCCTTCAGCAGATAATTCCTGAAGTCAACTACATTTGAAGACCACTTTGAGCATGTTGTGAATGCATAAATCTTTTTTTCTAAGGAAAGTGTAACAAACAATTGTGTAAGATGTAACCTGGTGTAAATTTATATTTTTCTACAGTGAAATACAACCAAGAGACATCTCTTCATTAGTTGAAGAAACTGTCATATGTGACAGTCCCATGTAAGTATAATGCAGGTGTAAAATCATTTCTACATCAATCTGTAAATCCATAGATTAAAAAGCCAAAAGGTATCGGTTGCCTAAAAATTGAGATTTCAGCAATTTTGTAGCTTTCAAAGTGTCTCCTGGATTGATGAAAAGCTTGTATGGTAGTGATCCACTATTATCATTGAGCTTATTAGCAAAACATATGAGATATTGAGTGTTATTAAAGGAGTCTTGCATTCCTTCAGCAATTCCATCTTCAGATTTCAAAAGATACTCAGTAGACTCGTATTCAGGCCTTGTACTTCTGCACATAGGCAGTCTTCAATCTTAATTTTAGAGAGAAGTCTCTGGGAAGGTTTCCTGATTTGGCTGGCTAGCTGTATGTGTCACAAGAACTCGTTTCTACCCCACTTTCTCGCGTGTCTGTCTGGGAGTGAAACTCCCCGCAGTTATTCTAATTATTCTGGAGACCTTTCATCCTTCAAAAAAGCCAGGGAGGAGATGAGATTTTTTTTTTTACACAGCGAGTTATGATGATCTGGAATGCACTGCCTGAAAGGGTGGTGGAAGCAGATTTAGTAATAACTTTCAAAAGGGAATTGGATAAATACTTAAAGAAACATTTGCAGGGCTATGGGACTAACTGGATAGTGCTTTCAAAGAGTCGGCACAGACATGATGGGCCGAATGGCCTCCTTCCGTGTTATATGATTCTATGACTCGAGTGAACGTTACACTTTGCATGGCTCTGGGATAAAACTGGGAAAGACCATGGCCAGCCCCAAAGTTCAGAAGCAGAACACACAGCTCTCTACTGATATACCTCAATATACATACATTAAAAGCTCCTGTCTAACGTGGCTTCCAAACCCTTTGAAATCAAGTAAAAGCTTCTGACACAGCTGTCGATTAAATTAACCTCTCTTACGATGCTCTCCATTTAGTTCAAAAATTAATGAAAAACCATGTTTAGCCCATAAATGCTCAATAGATAACTGATGTATCCTATTAATAAGTTGTGCCTGCTTCTTTCAAGTGACATAAACTGGTAATTCTTTGTCATTTGGGAACTTACATATTTTGGACTGTGATACTGTGCAGTGAAACATAGAATCATAGGTTACAGCACGGAAGGAGGCCATTCGGCCCATCGAGTCCGCACTAACTCTCTGCGAGAGCAATCCAGCTAGTCCCACTCCCCCGCCCTATCCCCATAGCCCTGCAAAATTTTTACTTTCAAGTACTTATCCAGTTCCCTTTTGAAGGCTATGATTGAATCTGCCTCCACCACCCCCTCAGGCAGTGCATTCCAGATCCTAACCACTCGCTGTGTAAAAAAGTTTTTCCTCATGTCACCTTAAATCTATGCCCTCTGGTTCTTGGCCCTTCCGTCAATGGGAACAGTTTCTCTCCATCTACTTTGTCTAGTCCCTTCATGATGTTGAATACCTCGATCAAATCTCCTCGCAACCTTTCTCTGTTCCAAGGAGAACAACCCCAGCTTCTCCAGTCTGTCCACGTAACTAAAGTCCCTCATCCCTGGAACCATTCTAGTAAATCTTTTCTGCACCCTCTCTAAGGCCTTCACATCTTTCCTAAAGTGCGGTACCCAGATCAGGACACAATACTCCAGTTGTGGTCGAACCAGTGTTTTATAAAGGGTCATCATGACTTCCTTACTTCTGTACTCTATACCTCTATTTATAAAGCCCTAATGTCTCGTTGCAGATTATCTGATGTGCACACGTATGATAGTCAGGAGAACCTGAAAATGGAGGAGGGGAATAAGGTTTGTTTTGTTTTGCCATCTGTCCTCGTGGTATAAAATATGAAAATGTTGATATTCGCTACAGATCTAGACCATAAGAGATAGGAGCAGGAGTAGGAGTAGGCCATTCGGCCCCTCGAGCCTGCTCTGCCATTCAGTGAGATCATGGCTGATCTGATTTTTACCTCAACTCCACTTTCCTGTCCTTTCCCCATATCCTTTGACTCCCTTGCTGATCCAACGACTCGGCCTCCACAGCTTTTTGGGGTAAAGAATTCCAAAGGTTCATGACCCTCTGGGAGAAGAAATTCCTCCTCATTTCCGTCTTAAATGGGCGACCCCTTATTCTGAGACTATGCCCCCTAGTTTTAGATTCCCCCATGAGGGGTAATATCCTCTCAGCATCTACCCTATTGAGTCCCCTCAGAATTTTGTATGTTTCAATAAGGTCTCCTCTCATTCTTCTAAACTCCAATGAGTATAGACCCAATCTGTTAAATCTTTCCTCATAAGACAATCCTTCCATACTCAGAATCAACCTAGTGAACCTTCTCTGAACTGCCTCCAATGCAAGTATGTCCTTCCTTAAATAAGGGCACCAGAACTGTATGCAGTACTCCAGGTGTGGTCTCACCAGCATCCTGTACAGTTGTAGCATGACTTCCCTGCTTTTATACTCCATCCCCCTAGAAATAAAGGCCAATATTCAATTTGCCTTCCGGGTTACCTGCTGCACCTGTATGTTGACTTTGTGTTTCATGTACGAGGACACCCAGATCCCTCTGTACCGCAGCATTTTGTAGTATTTATCCTTTCAAATAATATTTTGCTTTTTTATTTTTCCTCCCAAAGTGGACGACTTCACATTTTCCCACATTATATTCCATCTGCTAAATTTTTGCCCATTTGCTTAACTTGTCAATATCCCTTTGCAGACACTTTGTGTCCTCATCGCAACTTGCTTTTCCACCTATCTTTGTATCATCAGCAAATTTGGCCACAAGACACTCTGTTCCTTCATCCAAATCATTGATATATATTGTAAATAGTTGAGGCCCCAGCACTGAGCCCTGCGGCACCCCACTACTTAGATTACCCTTTTGAAAATGACCCTTTTTATCCGGACTCTTTGTTTTCTGTTAGCCAATCCTCTATCCATGCCAGTAAATTACCCCCAACACCATGAGCTCTTATCTTGTGCAGTAATCTTTTATGTTGCACCTTATCGAATGCCTTTTGGAAATCCAAATATACTGCATCCACTGGTTCCCCTTTATCCACCCTGCCCGTTACTTCCTCAAAGAACTCTAATAAATTTGTCAGACACGATTTCCCCTTCATCAAACTGTTATGAGTCTCCAAATGTCATAATAATGGATTCTAGCATTTTCCCAATGACATGTTAGGCTAACTGGTCTCTAGTTACCTGCTTTCTGAGTCACTCCCTTCTTGAATAGGGGTATTACGTTTGCGGTTTTCCAACCCGCTGGGACCTTTCCAGAATCTAATAAATTCTGGAAGATTACAACCAATGCATCCACTATCTCTGTAGCCACTTCCTTTAAGACCCTCGGATACAAGCCATCAGGTACAGGGGACTTGTCAGCCTTTAGACCCATTAGTTTACCTAGTACTTCTTCTCCAGTGACTGTGATTGTTTTTAGTTCCTCCCTCCCCTTTGCCCCTTGATTTTCTACTATTATTGGTATGTTATTAGTGTCTTCTACTGTGAAGACAGATACAAAATATCTGTTCAATTCCTTTGCCATTTCCTTGTTTTCCATTATTATTTCTCCAGTCTCATCCTCTAAGGGACCAATGTTTACTTTAGCTACCCTCTTCCTTTTTATATACTTGTACATAGGAACAGGAGTAGGCCATTCAGCCCCTCGTGCCTGCTCCGCCATTTGATAAGATCATGGCTGATCTGTGATCTAACTCCATATACCTGCCTTTGGCCCATATCCCTTAATACCTTTGGTTGCCAAAAAGCTATCTATCTCAGATTTAAATTTAGCAATTGAGCTAGTATCAATTGCCGTTTGCGGAAGAGAGTTCCAAACTTCTACAACCCTTTGTGTGTAGAAATGTTTTCTAATCTCGCTCCTGAAAGGTCTGGCTCTAATTTTTAGACTGTGCCCCCTACTCCTAAAATCACCAACCAGCGGAAATAGTTTCCCTCTATCCACCCTATCTGTTCCCCTTGATATCTTATAAACTTCGATCAGATCACCCCTTAACTTTCTAAACTTTAGAAAATACAACCCCAATTTGTGTAATCTCTCCTTGTAACTTAACCCTTGAAGTCCGGGTATCATTCTAGTAAATCTACGCTGCACTCCCTCCAAGGCCAATATGTCCTTCCGAAGGTGCGGTGCCCAGAACTGCTCTCAGTACTCCAGGTACAGTGTAGAAGCTTTTACTGTCAGTTTTTATATTTCTTGCTAGTTTGCTCTCATAATTTATTTTCTCCCTCTATTATTCTTTTAGTCATCCTTTGCTGGATTTTAAAGTTTTCCCAATCTTCGGGCTTACCATGTTATATGCTTGTTCTTTTAACCTGATACCATCCTTAGTTAGCCACGGTTGGTTCACCCTTTTTGTGGAGTCTTTCCTCCTCACAGGGATATATTTTTGTTGCGAGTCATAAAATATCTTTTTAAATGTTTGCCCCTGCTTATCCACCATCATACCATCTAATCTGTTTACCCAGTCCACTTGCCAATTCCGCCCTCATTCCTTTATAATTGCCCTTATTTAAGTTTAATACAGTAGTTTCAGACCCAGGATCCTCGCTCTCAAACTGGATGTGAAATTCTATCGTGTTAAGGATCCCTTGATCACTGCTTCCCAAGGGATCCTTTACTTTGAGATCATTAATTAATCCTGTTTCGTTACCCATTACCAGATCCAAAATGACCTGTTCCCTGATTGGTTCCCCGACATATTGGTCTAAGAAACAGTCCCTAATACAGTCTATGAACTCCTCCTCAGGGCTATTTTTGCCAATTTGATTTGTCCAATCTATGTGAAAGTTAAAATTGTCCATGATTATTGCATTACCTTTTTTACAAGCCCCCCTTATTTCCTGATTAATATTTTGCCTTACAGTGTAGCTACTGTTAGGGGGCCTATATACTACTCCCACCAGTGATTTCTTTCCCTTGCTGTTTCTTACCTCCACCCAAATTGATTCGACATCTTGGTCTTCTGAGCCAAGATCATTTCTCACTATTATACCAATTTCATCCTTTATTAACAGAGCTACCCCACCACCTTTTTATCTTTTCTTCTATCCTTCCGAAATGTTAAATAACCCTGAATATTTAGCTCCCAACCTTGGTCACCTTGCAACCACGTCTCTGTAATGGCCACGAGATCATACCCATTTGTTTCTATTTGTGCCGTCAATTCATCTCTCTTATTATGAATGCTGCCCGTATTCAGATAAAGAACCTTTAATTTTGTCTTTTTACCATTCTTTCCTACCCCGGCCCCATTTGCTAGTGCACTCTTATGTTTGTACGCTCTGTCCCTTCCTGACACACTCTGTTTATCATTACCCCCATCACTTTCCTGTACTACTTCCTTGTCTTTTCTCTTTATCAATCTAAACTTCGCCCCACCTGAGCCCTCCCCCCTCTATTTAGTTTAAAGCCTTCTCTACCGCCCTAGTTATTCGGTTTGCCAGAACACTGGTCCCAGCATGGTTCAGGTGAAGCCTGTCCCAACGAAACAGCTCCCTCTTTCCCCAGTACTAGTGCCAGTGCCCCATGAATCGACACCCACTTGTCCCACACCAATCTTTGAGCCATGCACTCTGATCTGATTTACCCTGTGCCAATTTGCTCGTGGCTCTGGTAATAATCCGGAGCTTATCACCTTTATGGTTCTGCTTTTTAATTTGGTCCCTAGCTGCTCAAACTCCCTCAGCAGAACCGCTTTCTTAGTCCTACCTATGTCGTTCGTACCTACGTGGACCACGACAACTGGATCCTCCCCCTCCCACTCCAAGTTTCTCTCCAGCCCTGAGGAGATGTCATTAACCCTGGCACCGGGTAGGCAACACAGCCTTCTAACTGGCCAATCAGCTGCAATCTGTGTTGTATTGTAAGATTTAAATTTGTTACTCTTTGCCTTTGAACAGAAATTATCTGTGGAACCTGCTCAGCAGAGCCCATTAGAGGTACGTTTCCAGTTTTGCATGCATTTCTTGAATTTGTTAGCAACAGTGGTGAATGTGGTGAGCTAGACTGGCAGTAGTTATGGTAATCTTTCAATTTATATCAAATTATCTTGACAAAATGAGCTATTTTTCAACAATCACATGGTTATATCTAGTCTGTTCCATTACTGTTAGTTGCTACAGTATAATACGTTCCAGGTGTAAACTACCAATAATCAGCTCGAAGAGTGCCGCCTTGTATATTCTGCACCCATTTTGACTATATGATGGGATTTCCTCCTGTTCTAACGCTGATTCTTTCTCTTTTTCTTTCCTGTCTCCAACTCTCTCCATCTATTACATTTTCAGCTGGCAGAGAACATTTTGCTCTTAATTAAGGTTAGCTGTCAACATTTTGTTAATTGGGCAGAAAAGTATGTGCTTCAACCCTATTTGGCTGTAATTTATAGCTCTCATTCATTTCTGATCTTGTCCCAGTATTGCTGTGATTATGGCTGCCATCACTTACTATATCAGGCAGTTATTGGTTATTGTGGCACTCCATATCTGTCCCACAACTCTACTTGGTATCTCTCTGGGTTTGGAATTTGAAGGTACACATTTGATAGAGGTCCAGTACCCTAAATATTGGTATCCAATGTTTCACTTTTCATACCAGATAGCAAGAGCATTTTAATTGAGGAAAAAAGCCCTACAGCCTGAAATGTGTGCCCTCATCTGAACTGCTAAAACGATTAATAATCTTTAATTGCAGATGACATTGGTGAGGTGAGATTTTCATGGTTTTCTAGTCATGGTAACTTAATTGAGCAATAACATAGATTTGTACAGTACAGCACTGCTGACTGGCTCAGCCTGGCATGCTGCAATAGTTCATATGTTCCACGAAGAGGGGAAGGAATGTGTTTTAAAAGGAATTTGTAATATTTTTCAAATCTGTTTAAATTTTGAACCTGCAGAGGGCTCCCTTTGAATGTCAATATTTTTAAAGTACAATGGTCTCAATGCTAGAAGCACCGTCACTATTTCTTACAACTTCTGCTTCTTTCATTCTTTCTTCTGGAAGCTAACTTTTTTCATTCTAACTGCAATCTAGATGAAAGTTTTGTAGTTGAAAACATAAGCCTAAATGTTGTGGAAAAATAAAGGTGAATTGATTATTGCGCAGGTCCTTGAATGCATTGTTGCTACGTGCTTAGGCTGAATCCAGTGGTGCACGGTATTTTGTTGGACTTTGAGCTGACCGTTCAACTCTCAAGACCACCACCTTTCACCGCTGGAACATTGCCCACTTGTGCCATATCTCAATACCTCTGTTGCTGAAATCTTCACCTGACTTTCACTGCTGTGAATATTGGTGTCTTAAGATGCTCTCCTTGTGGGGCTCCCTGCCTTCACCCTTCATAAACCTCAGCTAATCCAGAACTCTGCATCATGAATCCTCTCCTACACTGGAATCACCTCTCTCCTCACCAGCCCCACTCACACTCCGTGTGCCCAGCAAATCATTTTTGTGTATGTTGGACTTGTTTTCAGATCATGGCTTCGCCCACCCTATAAGGTAATCTTCCTCCAACTGTACATCCCAGCCTGCACCCTCCATTCCTGACTCAGGATTACTACTTGTTTCCTCATCCCATCCATCCATCAGTGTAGGTCCAGCTTTCAGCCTTTAAACACACTGCCACCTGAAATTCCTTGGATGTGGGGAATGCTAGCAAGGCAGAAATTTATTACCCATCCCTGGTTGCCCTGAGGGCATTAAGAAGTCAGCCAAATACTGTGGAACTGGAATCACGTTTGAGGCCAAACCAGGTTGGGGTGGCACGTTCCCTTCCCTGAAGGACATTAATGCACCAGTTGGCCTTCAAATTAACAGACAATTGAATTCAATTTCACAACTTGCTGTGGTCCAGTACCACAACCACTGGGCTCCATACTCCATACCCCACCCCTTCACCCCACCACAGCTCCACAGTGGCTGAGATCTGAATTTGACATCCTTATTTCATATAGCAGCACTCTTGCATCTGTCAGGAAGATTGTTCTAGCAGTCTGGCATGGGTTGAAACCCAGGTCCTAGAGAAAAAAGACTGTCTAACACAACTTTCTTTTTAAAGAAAATATTTATAAATTGGTGTTGATCAGACAGGTATGTAGTTTTGCATAGCTTGTGTAGCCTAGCAGTTTATCGGAATCCATTTTGTATTTTGGTATGCTTTAAGAGATGGGGGCCGTTTCAATTTTTCATATATTTTGCAGGATCCTGTTTTATTAATACTGTTGTGTTTTTGGGAATCTAACACTATTTACCAAAATCAAGGTTAAATTTCCCAGCATTTATTCAGATTAAATGTTAACAGTTCTACTGCCACAGGATACCCCTGGGAAATAAAGTATACCATTGTCTAAACCCGTCTAGAATAAAGCGTGTATGGAGATCAGTAAATTCACATCTCTGCCACCAAAACCACCAACTGGGCATCAGAATTCACTAGATGATGAAAGTGCAGCCTCTAAGAAGGCAAGAGCTTCTTTTGGCCGTGGCTTCTTCAAGATCAAAGGTGGCAAGCGAACAGCTAGTGCCCCTAATCTGGGTAAGCAAGCATGATTGGTTCAAAAAAATCTTCATTTGGATTGTATATGTTTTTAAAAATTTGTTCTTAAGATGTGGGTGATGCTGCCAAGACCGTATTTATTGCCCATCCCCAGTTGCCCTAAGGGCACCAGGAGTCGACCACATAGTGTGGGACTGGAGTCACATGTAGGCCAGACTGGTAGAGATGGATATTGGTGATCCTTGCGTTTTTACCTTAATCTGGCTGCTTCCATGGTCTTTTTCTGGGGCCAGCCCACAAATTACAGAATTACTGAATTCATTTTCACCATTTGACATGTTGGGATTTGAGTTCAATACCTCTGGGTTGCTAGTCCAGTACCATAACCACAAGGCTACTGTATATGTAGCATTTGAATTAAAAGCATCTTTGGGCATGTTAGTATCTATTACCTTAGTTAGTCTCGGCATGGTATATAAAAGCAGCCTCATTAGATAAAACAAAAACCTGTTTTATACTTAGTAAAAATCTATAGCAAAAGATTTTTTTTATAGCTCATCATTTGGAGGGAGGGAATGCAATATAATATGTAAAATAACTGAACATATATCATTTGTTTAGATCCCTAAACTAACCTTATTCAAGTGTCCACTTTGTTAAAATGAGTCCCCCACCAATTACTTGAAATTCTGTCTGATAGACGTGTGTACATTTATGTTTTACTTTTCCCTTGTTTTCAGTCTACCAAATAACTGGATTTGGGTTAATATGGCTGACTTGTATTGTGTAATATTCAGAGAGCCCATTAAATTAGTATTCAAATGGACAGTTCGGGTGTTGGGAATTCTATTGGTCTATCGAGAAGACTTTACTGTTATACGGAATCAGACATGATGTAGCTGCTTGGAAAGTTGTTGATCTTTTTATTTCTAAAACAAAAACTGCTCCAGTCTATCCAAGCACTTTTTCCTTATACTATTTTAATACATGTTTTGTTATTTAGAACAAATATAGCAGCTTTCTTACTATTTATAAAATGTGAATTGGTGTCATCCATTTACCTGTAACATTATAGTGATAATAGCACAGTTGCTACTTATGCATAGTTTCGATTGACTTGTGGAATGGTTATACCTGACTATAGGAGTGCTGTTATGGAATGTCTATTTAAATGATTGAGTTATACAAACTTATCAATTTACTTAACATAGCCTATACATAAGGAAGATCCTTTCAGCCCTGCCAATAACATTACCCGCCAACAAAATTGTTCCCTCTTTTTAGTTAAACATCGATAGTTGACTGTTTTTGTGGCTTTACGTTTTTAATATTGTGAACTTTCCTGACCTTTCTGATTGGAGTGGTTTGTATCTGTAAATTGATCTGTACTTTACCTTGTTGTTCCGCATATTCTGTGCTGCTGTGCTCTCCGCGATCATACACATTTTCTGGATGGCTGAAGATCGCAGTCGGAGCGCAAGTGCACCGATGCTAGGTATAGTATAGCTGCATGTTTGACTGCACCAATGCCTTGCTATGGACATATCTTCCAGCTGTTTACTACTTTACATGCTCAGCAGAGCTAATAGAAATGTGATAGTTAAGCTTAAACTAAACAAATCTTAAAGCGTTTAGTCAATGCAACGTGAAACTTTAAACTGCAAAGCCTGTCTTTAGCTTTGAGCAGACTGCCTTTAGGTGGTATGAACTGATATTTCTGTTGGCATTACCATTAGCGCCATATAACCAGCATTACTTTAACTCTTCAGCATTTGTTTTCAAAATTTATTTTGCCGTGCTCCATTTACTCACTCACTTGGTCATGGGCCTGCTAAACTTGGGGAGCTTTGCTTTGTCAGTTTATGTCAAAAGTGAATTGAATTGAAAGTGTGACTGGTAGTAACTGAAAAAGGGAGAGAATAATATCAACAACAACGACGACGTGCATTTATAAAGCACCAACGTAGGAAAAATGTCTCAATCCCGTTACTTTTCTCTGAAATTGGTTTGGACATCCCTCTGCTTTGCAAAACTTGAATATTAAACCACCTAGACCCTGCTGAAATCTGATTATTTTAAATCAGATTTGCAACACAGTATATGATAAACTACATAATAATCAATGTTAACCTCTCCTGAATAGTTCATTAGGACTATTACCATATTGCACAGTCACAGTGGATTCAGATTAGATCAAAATTTGATAGTCTGTAGAAGTATGACATTTGAATGAATGGTTACATGACTCTGATGCATTTTGAAGATTTGTTCACAAAACCTATTTTTCTCCAAATGTAAAGTTACTTAAAATAATCAGTTTGTAGTATTTATTAATGTGTTCCATGATATGAGAAATGATTGTCTAAGCTGATAAGCCACAGCTACAAGATGATTCACTTTTGGTACTTGTCTTGACTGTATCTTACCCAAATTATTTGAGTGAGTCTGGACCATGAGTGTCCTTGGGGTGGTATTGTAGTTGAGTTTAGTCTTGTACTGACCTGAAGTCCACACACATGCACTTCCAGTAGGGGTTGCTGGATAGCGTTCAGGGGCAAGAATCCTGGTTGATTTCCCCCCTCCCTAACCCCTGGGTGCTGAGCCAATTCTAAGTACTCTTACTGCCACCCTGGCTGAGTGAGATCAGCCAACTCCAGCATAAACTGGGGATAGAAGCTAGACCATAAGACTCAGCTACTTACTGGATAACTCGCTACTCCATCTGTTCTGACCTCAAATATTTCCCTTAAATCTACATTGATTTCATAAACAGTTTTTAAATCAGGCAAGTAGCCTATTGGTTTCTTCCCTAAGGAATTATTGTAGATGTGTATGTATAATGACTCCTCTTGTACTTGGAAAACAAACTGATGCTTCACCTCAAAGAAGCACCATTGTGTCCAGATCCAAAGCGTGGAGGGGAGAACATGCGAGTGGCATCATGAAGCTATTGTGCCACTTATTTTCCTGAGCTTACTTCCATGTGATTTGTTTCCATATGAGGAATATAGACGCAACGCCTTCCTCAACATGCCCATGGGGGAGCTTGCAGAAACTGCACAAACCCATATTCTGTTGCTCTGTAGTAGTGTGTTGGAGCACTGTCCATCACTTAACTAGTTTAAAGACTAAACCTTTTGTTAAAGAAGTAAGGAAGCTTTTGTTTGAATTATCCTCCATCATGTGTAAATTTCAGGTATATGAGGAACTTTTATCAAATGCAAAATGTATTTAAGGAGTATATGTTAGTTTGCTCGAAAGCTAATGTGGCTCTGCTGAGGATGCTAAACATCACAAATGGTAACACAGCTGATCCCAGTCCATAACAGTAAGGCATTTGCAGAGACAACTTCTGATAATATAGATAGAAAATCATTCAGAAGTTGATGGTTTAAATAAACTGAAGCATTTTTAATTTGCAAAAGAATTGACCCAAACAAGCATTCTTCATCTAATTGTATGAAAAATGTCCTCTAGTTCAATAACTTGCATTTTTAGAGCATGAGATGATTTATGGTTTAAAGTAATATTCTAAGATGAGGCCCCTTATTCCCAAGTATCACTGGCCTCCTAATCATTGCCACTACCACGATCTCGGTATTTCCAAGGATAGGAACATAAAGATATTTCATTCACTGCTTGGCCTTGGCTCCCAGCGCTCCCTATTACTCACTCTGAGAAAAGGCCAAGTGACAAAATCCCATATTTGTCCCAAGCATACTCGGAAGATGGCAGCTCCAACTTCAAAGCCAGCCATCTTATGGTAAGTTTTATTTGTTAATTTTATACTCAAAGTAGTGTTGTTTTTAGATGTCTTCAAGGATAAGGCCATTGTGTTGGACCTAATTCTGAAGCATTCCTTTTGTGTTAAGTTTGTGTAGATTTTGACCTTGTTTCCCCAAGGAATTTCCTTTTCGTTTTGAAACAAAAGTCCATTTTATTGAATTGGTTGAGGAGAAAAATCAACTTAATTCTATTTTATTTTTAAAATGCAGCCGAGACAGAGAAAGAATCAGAGCATGCAGATGTTGCTGGTATTCCACTGCGTGCGGCAGAGGCTGACAGTTGTCAGCTGTTTCCAACCTCTCCAGAATTGAAAAAGAAATCAAAAGGAATAAAAAAATTATTTGGAAAGTAAGTTTTTTTTAAAGTGTGTTTTTAATTTAACTTTTGAGATGTAAAATGATTGGGGTAATCTGAATTTTTTGTGGGGGAAAGAAGAGCAGAGAAATGTTTTCACAATTTATTAATAGAAACTCCTCCTTCCCTTTATTTTACACTGTAATTCTTCCTAATTGTGTAGAGCTTGTTTTAAGCTCAGATGATGGATACTGCGCTGGCTACTTCCATTTTCAAAATGGAAACCGCAGATAGCTCTCAATGGATGTGAAGTATTTAATATCCCTCCTGTGGTTTATTTCCCAGAAGATGCTATGTCCTATCAATGTGTGATTTACTTCTACCTGCTTCAAGCAGCTGCCTCTTGGCTTTTAGAGACTGGTATGTTCATGTGAGCTGATGAAAAGTAGCATATTATTTAGCTGGTCATTTCCCTGCACAGTGCACCTGCCGTACATTATTGTAAAATGCCATTGAGCACTGAAATATGTCGAATTATTACTGAGCAAAGTGAAACTAATCTCAACTTTGACATTGGACTCCAGACATTATTGGTGTAGAAATTATGGTTTTGTCTTCCAAGGGTGATCAGATTGGAGGGAAAAGGGTGTAAGAGAGACGAGGACGTAAACAACAGGTTGCCATTACATAGCGCCTTAAACGTGGAAAAAATGTTTCAAGACCCTTCAGAGGTGTAATCAGATAAAAATGGACACCCAGCAAAAGAGGAAATATTGGAGGGGTGAAAGAGATGGGTTTTAAGGATGGTCTTAAAGGAGGAAAGGGAGGCGGAGAGGCAGAGAGATTTAGGGAGGGAATTCCAAAGCTGAGGATGGGAGGCCAGACCAGGAGAGCACTGGAATAGCCAATACAGTAGATGACAAATGCATGGATGAATTTCAGCTGCAGATGTGATATGGTAGGGACGGAGACAGGCAATGTTACAGGGGTGGAAGTACGTGTTTTTTTGTGATGGTGAGACTATGGGGCCAGAAGCTTAGCTTAGCTTGGGGTAATGTAGGATGTCAAGATTGCAAACAGTTTGATTCACCCTGAGACAATGGCCAGGGAGGGAGATGAAATCTATCCCGCGACTCCATAGTTTTCACTTCCAAACAGGTTCAGGAGATGGAATTGGTGGCAAGGGTACAGAATTTGTGGCAAGGGCCAAAGATGATGGGTTTGGTCTTCCAAATTTTTATCTGGAGGAAATTGCAGACCTTCCACGAAGGGAACTCATGAGCAGTCTGACAGCACAGGCGTTGGAGAGATCGAGAGGTGGTTGAAGGTAGAGCTGGGTGTTGTCAGTGTACACGCGGAAGCTGACTCCATGTCTGTGGATGATGTCATCAAGGGGCAACATTTAGATGAGGAAGAGGAGGAAAGATCTTTGGGGGGAGTCTGGAGGTTCTGGTGTGGGAACAAAAAGAGAAGCCATTGCTGGAGGCGCTCTGGTAAGTGTGGAATGAAGTGGGGGCAATGGGGGAAGGTGATGTAGCCGGTCGTGTAAAAGGTTGCAGGATGTCATTTGTATTTTTGATTAGGGCTATTTCACTACTGTGGCAGAGATGGGAACCTGATTAGAGAGATTCAAACATGGAGTTGTGAGAATAGATTTGGGAGCTAACAACACATTCAAGAACTTTGGAGAGGAAAAGGAGGTTGGAGATAGGGTTGCCGTTTTCTAAGACAGAGAGGTCGAAGTTTTTATTTTGAGGAGAGGGGTGATGAGTGGTTTTGAAAGGGAGGGGGACAGTACCTGGAAAGAGAGAACCATTTACAATGTCTTGAAGGGAAGTTTAGTGGGAGTTGGTCTCAGGGACAAGATGAGTTTAAAGGGCATGAGGGACTATAGAGAGAGATGTGGGTTTTGGGGTAAGGCAGGGAGAAGCTTGCTGGGAGGTGAGGGTGGAGGGGACAGGAGAGGGGTTTATAGTGATGATTGTAGTGGAGAAGAGAAGCTAGGAGTTATTTTTGCTCTCGGGGATGATCCTGGAATAGTGGATGTTTTTTGGCAGAGGAGAGTGTTCGAGCCAGATCTGATGATAAATGGCTACGCCAGTTGTGCGCCAGATATGCTCAAGTCCGCACCACTTGGACTTGAGGGAGCAAAGATGGGGGTCGTACCGGTGGGTCGACTGGGATGGGAGAAAGTAAAGATTTTGCTGGGCACAAGGGCATCAAAGATAGATGCGAGGGAGTTGTTAACAGATTGACGACTGCAGAAGTATTGTGGTGAATATAAGGCCAAAGGCTGGGCATTTGGGGATTTAAAAAATGCAGTTGTCAGTGACTTGGGAGAAGTTTTTCCCAGGAATGGACACAGTAGGAAGTGGCTTTGGAAGGGGGTAGGGGCTGCGTGTGGTGAGGGATACAAGGAAGTAGTTGGAGATGGTACGGTTGGAGTTGAAGTGAATATGGTTAGGAGAGTTTATATGGAGGGGTGGTTTGGGAGGACAGTATGTCAGTGAATCACAAAGGAGAAAGAACAAGGGCAGACGCAGATGAGGTAGGATGAAATAGGAAGGAGGGAGAGTATCACTGAGAACTGGGTGGGGTTTGTGGAGTAGTAGGACAACAAAGATTTAATTGAGAGAGGTGGAACAGGTGATGGAGTAGAAGGAAAGAAGATTGTAATTGAGACTGGGAGACACCACGGTGAGTTGAGAAGATAAGGACAGAGGAGACTGGGGCCCTCGGTTAGGTTGGCAGTGATGGAGGATTGAAGGAAAGTATATTCCAGCAGGGAGGCTTTAGTAAGGGACATAAGAAATAGGAGCAGGAGTAGGCCATACAGCCCCTCAAGCCTGCTCCACCATTCAATTAGATCATGGCTGATCTTCGACCTCAACTCCACTTTCCCACCCGATCCCCATATCCCTTGATTCTCTTAGTGTCCAAAAATCTATCTATCGCAGTCTTGAATATACTCAACGACTGAGCATCCACAGCCCTCTGATTCATAACCCTGTGAGTGAAGAAATTCCTCATCATCTCAGTCCTAAATGGCTGACCCCTTATCCTGAGACTATGCCCCCCTAGTTTACTAGAATGATTCCAGGGATGAGGGACTTTAGTTACGTGGATAGACTGGAGAAGCTGGGGTTGTTCTCCTTGGAACAGATAGTTGCAGGAAGATTTGATAGAGGTATTCAAAATCATAAAGGGTCTAGACAGAATAGACAAAGAGAAACTGTTCCCATTGGCAGAAGGGTCAATAACCAGAGGACATAGATGTAAGGTGATTGGCAAAAGAACCAAAGGTGACATGAGGAAAAACTTTTTTATATAGCGAGTGGTTAGGATCTGGAATACACTGCCCGAGAGGATGGTGGAGACAGATTCAATCATGGCCTTCAAAAGGGAACTGGATAAGTACTTGAAAAGTAAAAAAAATTGAAGGGCTACGGGGATAGGGCGGGGGAGTGGTGCTAGCTGGATTGCTCTTGCATAGAGCCAGCGTGGGCTCGTTGGGCCGAATGGCCGCCTTCCGCACTGTAACCTTTCTATCATTCCGGTTCTAGACTCTCCGGACAGGGGAAACAGCATCTCAGTATCTACCCTGTCAAGCCCTCTAAGAATTTTTACACGTTTCAATGAGATCACCTCTCATTCTTCTAAACTCCAGAGAGTATAGGCCCATTTTACTCAATCCCTCCCCATCGGACAACGCGCTCACCCCAGGAATTAATCTAATGAACCTTCGTTGCACCGCTTCTAAGGCAAGTATATCCTTCCTTAGGTTTCACCAAAGCCCTGTACAATTGCAACAAGACTTCCTTACTCTTGTACTCCAACCCCCTTGCAATAAAGGCCAACATGCCATTTTCCTTCCTAATTGCTTGCTGTACCTGCATGTTAACTTTCTGTGCTCTGTGTACAAGGACATTTAATAGTCTCTCACCATTCAAAAAAATTCAGTTTTTCTATTCTTCCTACCAAAGTGAATAATTTCACATTTCCCCACATTATACTCCATCTGCCACCTTCTTACTCACTCACTTAACCTGTTTATGTCCCTTTGCAGATTGTTTGTGTCCTCCTCACAGCTTACTTTCCCACCTAGCTTTATATCGTCAGCAAACTTGGATACATTGCACTCGGTCCCTTCATCTAAGTCATTAATATAGATTGTAAATAGCTGAGGCCCAAGCAAGGTGTTGCAACATCCGAGCCAAGTTTTAGTCAAAGTCACAATGTCAATGCAATCAACCACAATAAGGTTGTGGATGACAAGGGCCGGGGTGCTAAGTGAACAGACGTTGTGGAGGGAAATGCGGAGAGGGGAAGCGATTGGTTGGTCCAAGGTGGCAGTGGTGGAGGGAATTTGGGTACCATCAATTGAATGCTTCCTTTTTGTTTTAAACAGGCTTAAAAGAAGTCAGTCGACCACCTTTAATCCTGATGACATGTCTGATGCAGATTTCAAGAGAGGTGGAATCAGAAGCACATCGGGTCCAAAGCTCGGCTGGTCCCGGGATCTGCAACACGCTAAAACGTACGATAGTTTGAAATGTAAACACAAGCCTAATGGGTGTTAAGATCCTCTTGGATTTCTATTTTACCCTTTCCTCACACTTCTTTCAACGTTCTGTGTAGCTGTGTAATGTATTTGCATAGCAGTTTTGTATTGAGACTGATCTTTTATGAGAAGCTTGAAAATTATTAAGAATATCTGTTCATTTATGTCCATTAAAAGAAATCTCATTGGTCCATGGTAATCACATAGCAGTCAATGGATAACCTCTATCACAACTGTTCAGCAGGCTCTGATACACCTGTACACCCACTAGCAAACCTTCCCCCAGTCACTACATCTCCCTGCTCCCTTGTCGCCCCATCTCCCTGCTCCCTTGTCGCCCCGATCTCTCTCTGCCTGCTCCCTCCCTCCCATCACAATCACTGCACCTTTTTTCTCCCCTTCCCCAGACCCTATTTGCATTGTGATGGTTCTTGGGCATCCCAGTGACAGGACTGAGGCAGCAGATCCACTGCAACATTTGGTCTGGGACAGAGCTGCTGTGACAGAATTCCAACCCGGCCCATGTCCCCACTTTCTCTCAAATCTGCACATGATGTAGCAGTTCTTGAACACTCTCGTCCTGTCCTCTCTCTGTGCAGCTTTAACTTCATACCCAATACCACCCTCCTTTCCCTGAGCTTTCAAAAAGGTTAAAGAAACAAGTAAATTAGTAAAACAACAGGTGAGAGAGATGTGCAGAGGGAGTGAGACTTATTCAGTGAGATTGCAGATAAACTTGGACATGATATGTGCGTGAGAGATATAGAGAATGAGGGAGAGAAAGTGAAGACAGGACTGGGAGCACATCACTGAAGTGGGAGCAGAGTGAGAGTAAGGACTTCTAAAATGGGAATTTGGTAAGAGTGGGAAGAGCACTAAGTAGATTAACTGATATTATCCATAAGTAATGTAAACTTTAAAGTAGAAAAATCTAACTAAACCTATGTAAAAATGGCAGAACAAGAGGAGACAGCGTTGTCATTCCTGCAAGATGTGGGAGTTTCAAGCACGAGCTAATGACTCGGCAAACACGTCTGAGGGAAGTGTCACAACTCACATTGCTCATTCTCAAAATCCCAGGACTTAAGAAGGAGATAGTTCGACACATCAGGAAGGGAGAGCAGTTCATGGAGCGAGAATTTGAGGGAGTGGTCACTCCGATGAGAGATAGGGAGCAGGCAGTGGAGGAGGAAAGATGAGTGACTATCTGAGGGGTGGGGAAAAAGCAGGAAGGAACGATTAGTACAGGAGGGCCCAGAGCTACTGATGATCTCAAACTGATTCGAAGCTCCAGCTTCCTGTGGGGAAAATCAGGACTCTGGGCAGAGCCATCAAATAAATATCAACGGCATCAACAAACAATAGGTGGCCTGGGGCAGGGGGTGAGGGATGGGGAGATCAACAACAAAGCTAGAAATGCAGCAGTGAGATGGAGTTTGATTGTTAGGGGGGCTGCCATGATCTTTTGCAGTCCAGACCCAACAGTCCTGGATTCTTTGTTGCCTCCCAGGTGTTAGGATAATAGACTGGAAAACTTGATATGGGTCAGTTGAATTTTTCAAGACTGGGATGGATAGATTTTTGTTGGGTAAGGAGATGTACTTCAATGGAGTTGAAGTACAGATCAGTCGTGACCTAATTAAATGGCAGAACAGGCTCAAGGGGCTGAATTTCCTAATCCTGGGTTAACATTTTGATTGCCTGACTATTGAAGGGAATTTATATTCCTATGCAGTGTAGGACAAACCGGGGAACTGGAAGCAATTATTTTACATCATAATAAGAAACCTGGCTGCAAACTAGACAAGAATTGAAAATGAATATATCAGGATATAATCTATTTAGCGGCGTAGAAAAGATTAAGATAGGAGGCGGAGTGGCAATATTGGTGAAGGAGGGAATGGATGCTGTAGAGAGGGAGGAGTATAGACAGAGTGAATATGGTTGCAATTCAAAGAAATAAAGAGCTTGTTTCATTAGTATAGGTGTATTACAGACCCTCACATCGTGGGAGGAAATTTGCAGTTATATTAGAGAGATGAGTAGGAATAATAAAATTACTGTTATGGGCGATTTTAATTATCCATTTATTGATTGGGACAGAGAGGGAGTAAATTGAGCAAAGGGAATGGAATTCCTAAACTGTGCACAGGACTCCTTCCTCAAGCAGCATGTTAGTCGGCTTACAAGGGCGGAGGCATTGTTAGATCTGATTCTGAGTGATGAAATAGTTAAAGTGGGTGAGCACCTTGGGAGTAGTGACCACCATATGATGAGGTTTGAGATCCAACTAGAAAGGGAAAAAGTACAAAAACTGGAACACCAGATTGGATTTGGGTAGCTTATAGAAAGATGAGGAATGAGCTAGGTGAGGTGGAAGGAGAAATTGGCACACAGGACTCTAGAGCAACAGTAGGATGTTTTTAAAGAGATTGCA
The DNA here is from genome assembly GCF_035084215.1 of Heptranchias perlo. NCBI lineage: Eukaryota > Metazoa > Chordata > Chondrichthyes > Hexanchiformes > Hexanchidae > Heptranchias > Heptranchias perlo. The sequence goes on along the minus strand of NC_090342.1, from coordinate 2,043,808 downwards.
AAGATACAGAATAAGAATTTTTGTTAAAAAGGAAACTACCAGTGGTTTTAGGATGCCATGGATAAATAGACATGATGTGGAGATGCCGGTGATGGACTGGGGTGGACAAATATAAGGAATCTTACAACACCAGGTTATAGTCCAACAATTTTATTTTAAAATCACAAGCTTTCGGAGATTATCTCCTTCGTCAGGTGAGTGAGTGAAAGGTTTTCAAATCGCATATCTTATATTAGGCTGGGACACGCTCACACCAATCAAAGGTGTCGTTGGTGTTCAGACAGGTTAGCCACGGAAAACAGTTCTGAATGCACAATGGTCAGATTACAAAGCCAGAGAGAAAGAGACCCGAAAGGCAGAGAGAGAGAGAATGTCCAGTTGTATTAAAAACAGATAACTTTTTCTTTCCTGCTGGTGGGGTTACGTGTAGCGTGATATGAACCCAAGATCCCGGTTGATGCCATTCTCATGGGTGCGGAACTTGGCTATCAATTTCTGCTCGACGATTTTGCGTTGTCGTGTGTCTCGAAGGCTGCCTTGGAGAACGCTTACCCGAAGATCGGTGGCTGAATGTCCTTGACTGCTAAAGTGTTCCCCGACTGGGAGGGAACCCTCCTGTCTGGCGATTGTTGCGCGGTGTCCGTTCATCCGTTGTCACAGCGTCTGCATGGTCTCGCCAATGTACCATGCTCCGGGGCATCCTTTCCTGCAACGTATGAGGTAGACAACGTTGGCCGAGTCACAGGAGTATGAACCATGTACCTGGTGGGTGGTGTCCTCTCGTGTGATGGTGGTATCTGTGTCGATGATCTGGCATGTCTTGCAGAGGTTGCCGTGGCAGGGTTGTGTGGTGTCGTGGACGCTGTTCTCCTGAAAGCTGGGTAATTTGCTGCGAACGATGGTCTGTTTGAGGTTGGGTGGCTGTTTGAAGGCGAGTAGTGGAGGCGTGGGGATGGCCTTAGCGAGGTGTTCGTCGTCATCGATGACATGTTGAAGGCTGCGGAGAACGTGGCGTAGTTTCTCCGCTCCGGGGAAGTACTGGACGACGAAGGGTACTCTGTTGGTTGCGTCCCGTGTTTGTCTTCTGAGGAGGTCTATGCAGTTCTTCGCTGTGGCCCGTCGGAAATGTCGAGCGTCATATCCCGTTCTTACAAGGGCATCTTTCAGCGTCTGTAGGTGTCCATCGCGTTCCTCCTCGTCTGAGCAGATCCTTTGTATTCGTAGGGCCTACCCATAGGGGATGGCCTCTTTGACGTGGTTAGGGTGGAAGCTGGAAAAGTGGAGCATCGTGAGGTTGTCCGTGGGCTTGTGGTAGAGTGAGGTGCTGAGGTGCCCGTCTTTGATGGAGATTTTGTGTCCAAGAAAGAAACCGATTCTGAGGAGTAGTCCATGGTGAGTTTGATGGTGGGATGGAACTTGTTGATGTTATCGTGTAGTCTCTTCGGTGATTCTTCGCCGTGGGTCCATAGGAAGAAAATGTCGTCTATGTATCTGGTGTATAGCGTTGGTTGGAGGTCCTGTGCAGTGAAGGAGTCCCGCTCGAACTTGTGCATGAAAATGTTGGCGTATTGGGGTGCAAATTTGGTCCCCATGGCTGCTCCGTGTGTTTGGGTAAAGAACTGGTTATCGAAGGTGAAGACATTGTGATCCAGGATGAAGCGGATGAGTTGTCGGATGGCGTCTGGAGATTGGCGGCTGTTGGTGTTGAGTACTGAGGCTGTTGCAGCGATGCCGTCATCGTGGGGGATACTGGTGTAGAGTGCCGAGACGTCCATCGTGGTGAGAAGTGTTCCTGGTTCAACTGGTCCGTGGGTGCTGAGTTTTTGTAGGAAGTCTGTAGTGTCGTGACAGAAGCTGGGGGTTCCCTGTACGATGGGTTTCAGGATGCCCTCGACGTATCCAGAGAGGTTCTCACACAGGGTTCCGTTGCCTGATACGATAGGACGTCCGGGTGTGTTGGCTTTGTGTATCTTTGGGAGGCAGTAGAAGTCTCCCACGCGGGGAGTACGTGGGATGAGAGCACGTAGGATGCTTTGAAGGTCTGGATCAGTTTGTTGAGCTGGTGGGTGTGTTCTTTGGTCGGATCTGCGGGTAACCGTCTGTAGTGTTCCTGGTTGTCCAGTTGTCTGTATGCTTCTTTGCAATAGTCCGTTCTGTTCTGTGTGACGATGGCTCCTCCTTTGTCTGCTGGTTTGATGACGATGTTGCGGTTGGTCTTGAGAGCGTCGATGGCGTTGCGTTGTGCTTGGGTGACATTCTGGACTGTCTTGAGTGCGGCTAATGAATCTGGCATTGACGCATCTCCTGACAGCTTGAGCATACATGTCAAGCTTAGGGCAGCGACCCTCCAGAGGAGTCCAGTTTGACTCTTCTTCGGTTGCTGTACCGCGGATCCTTCTGTCTGCTGTTCCGGATCGTTGATTGTCTCATTGGGTTCGCTGCTGAAATCTTGGGATTTGTGGAAGAATTCCCGGAGTCTCATTCTCCTGATGAATTCCTCTGTGTCTGCCGCGAGACCGATGGGGTCCGTTTTGGTGGTGGGGCAGAAATTGAGCCCTCGGCTGAGAACTTCGATTTCGTCTGGTTGAAGGGTGTGGTCGGACAAATTGACGATAGACTTCCCTGTGGTTGCAACCGGGGCACCGTGGTACCGATCTTCGGGTAAGCGTTCTCCAAGGCGGCCTTCGAGACACACGACAACGCAAAATCGTCAAGCAGAAATTGATAGCCAAGTTCCGCACCCATGAGGACGGCCTCAACTGGGATCTTGGGTTCATGTCACGCTACACGTAACCCCACCAGCAGGAAAAAAAAAAGTTACCTGTTTTTAATACAACTGGACATTCTCTCTCTCTCTCTCTCTCTCTCTGGCTTTGTAATCTGACCATTGTGTATTCAGAACTGTTTTCCGTGGCTAACCTGTCTGAACACCAACAACACCTTTGATTGGTGTGAGCGTGTCCCAGCCAAATATAAGATATGCGATTTGAGAACCTTTCACTCACTCACTCACCTGACGAAGGAGATAATCTCCGAAAGCTTGTGATTTTAAAATAAAATTGTTGGACTATAACCTGGTGTTGTAAGATTCCTTACATGGATAAATAGAGGAAGAAGCAGGTCTATAAGGACATTCGAGGTTAGATTGGATAGGTGGATGAAGAAAAAGGGGATGAAGGGATATGGGAACATGGGCACTATTTGCTAGCGCGGAGGGTTAAACGCGACATGAGCTGAATGGCCTGTTGCCGTGTTATAGCTTCTATGTATATCTCCTCTGTATAAAAATGGGGAAACCATGAGTTAGGGTGCGATAGAAACAACAGGACAACTACAGGGTTTTCTTCATTTCCTCTGTGAACACATAAGTGGTTTCTGTGAGATGAAGCAATATGGTAATTAAGCAGGATTTTGATTTCTAAATGTATCTGATCACTAATCTGAGGCACGAAAACAATTTCTCTGCAGTGATCTGGACGCTCCATTTGCAAAATGGAGTAGAGAGCAGGTGTGCAACTGGCTGCACGACCAAGGACTGGGCATATATGTGGGGGGTTCCAAATCCTGGATCACCTCAGGCCAGACTTTGCTGCATGCTTCTCAGCAGGACCTGGAGAGGGTGAGTCAAATTACAACAACTTGCATTTATATAGCGCATTTAACATAGGAAAATGTCCCAAGGCACTTCATAGGAATGTAACCAGACAAAAATTGACACCGAGCCACATAAGGAGATATTGGTGACCAAGTCAAAGAGAGATGCTTTAAGGAGGGTCCTAATGGAGGAGGGAGAGGTTTAGGGAGGGAATGCTGGAGCTTAGGGCCTAGACAGCTGAAGGCACTGCCGCCAATGGTGGGGCGAAGGGAGTGGGACCCTTGCATCTGGAAGAATGTGACTTTCTAAACAGCAAAGTGTATTTGAAACTCAGTTAACACTGTGGTGCCTCAGTTCATTTTTAACAACTAAAATGAACACCTTTATATAAAATATAAATAACAGGCTGGCTCATTAATTCTGGCAGTAATGCCAACAATGAACTTAGTTGGATTTACTGTTATTTGTATTTACCAAGCCTGATTAGCATAGTGATTTCTTGCCTGTGATGTTACACAAGATGCTCCATCTCCTGGGCTACCTACTGACAGTTGACTGAAGAAGCCCAAGGGTCAGATTGTGATACCATTCTGGCAGCTGATGCCAATAATGGGGTGGAGTCAGCTGTCAGCAAACTGTCCGCACTGACTAATTCTTAATTGCTTTTAGTTTTCAGTCCACTACAAGGAGCATGTAACTGGTGTCTGGAAATTTGAACTGTTTGTTCTTCCTGCCAAATTAACCCTTTTTATTTTTCACCATGTCATATCTATTTTAACAACATAAAGTTGGTGTGATTAGCATACCAAGCACAGTAAGATGTTTCCCAAATTATAGTGTACATTGCAATGAAAGTTGTTCGCATGGACATGTTCTAATGCAGTGCGTATTGCAATAAATGAATAGCAATTGATGAATAAGTTCACGAAGGATCAGATCATTCGTTGACCAATCTGTTTGTATAGGAACTTGGGATCAAGCATCCTTTACACAGAAAGAAGTTGCAGCTAGCTCTGCAGGCTTTCGGCTCTGAAGAAGAAGATAACAAAGGAAAGCTGGATTACAATTGGGTCACAAGTGAGTAGAATGATGTTGCCCACTGTTTTGCAAAGACTTGTAGACCATCAGTTGCAGTTAGTTCAAGAACTAAGACTGTCACTTAAGTGTGTGTGTAGCAGTTGGGATATGTTCTGTTGGTTCTGGGCCAGCTTAGGTGGACTGGCCACTGGGAACAGGAAGAGACCATTTAGCCCCTCGAGCTTGTTCCGCTGTTCAATGAGATCATGGCTGATCTGTGACCTAATTCCATATACCTGCCTTAGCCCCACATCCCTTAATACCTTTGGTTAACAAAAATCGATCAGTCTCAGATTTAAAATGAACAATTGAGCTCACATCAACTGCCATTTGCGGAAAAGAGATCCAAACTTCTACCACCCTTTGCGTGTAGAAGTGTTTCCTAACTTCACTCCTGAAAGTTCTGGCTCTAATTTTTTGGCTATGTCCCCTGGTCCTGGACTCCCCAACCAGCGGAAATAGTTTCTCTCTATCTACCCTATCTGTTCCCCCTAATATCCTGAAAACTTCGATCAAATCACCCCTTAATCTTCTAAATTCCATGGAATACACCCCTAGTTTGTGTAATCTCTCCTCGTAATTTAACCCTTGGAGTCCAGGTATCATTCTAGTAAACCTACGCTGCACTCCCTCCAAGGCCAATATATCCTTCCTAAGGTGCGGTGCCCAGAACTGAATACGGTACTCCAGGTGTGGTCTAACCAGGGCTATGTATAGCTGTAGCATAACTTCTACCCCCTTGTATTCTAGTCCTGTAGATATAAAGGTCAGCATTCTTTTAGCCTTTTTGATTATTTTCTGTACCTGTCCATGACATTTTAATCTATGTACATGGACCCCTAAGTGTCTTTGGACCGCCACTGATTCGAGCTTTTCACCATTTAGAAAGTACTCTGTTCTATCCTTTTTAGGTCTAAAGTGGATGACCTCACACTTGCCTACATTGAAATCCATTTGCCACAGTTTTCTCCATTCACTTAATCTATTAATCTCTCTCTAATTTTGTGCTTCCATCTACACTGCATACAATGCTGCCTATCTTTGTGTCATCGGCAAACTTGGATATGTAGCTCTCTATCCCGTCATCCAAGTCGTAAATAAATAGTGAATAGTTGAGACCCCAACACAGTCCCCTGTGGGACATCACTAGTCACATCCTGCCAATTTGAGTACCTGCCCATTATCCCTACTCTCTCTCCTGCCATTCAGCCAATTTCCTATCCAGGTCAATAATTTGCCCTCAATTCCATGAGCTTCAGTTAACAGTCTCTTATGAGGGACTTTATCAAATGCCTTCCAGAAGTCCATATAAACAACATCTATAGACATTCCCCTGTCCACCACTTTAGTCACCTCTTCAAAAAATTCAGTCAGGTTCGTCAGGCATGATCTACCCTTTACAAATCCATGTTGGCTCTCTCTGATCAGCTGAAAATTTTCAAGGTGTTCAGTCACTCTACCTTTAATTATAGATTCTAGTAATTTCCCAACAACAGATGTTAGGCTAACTGGCCTATAATTCCCTGGTGTCCCCCTCTCACCTTTCTTAAATAGCGGAGTGACGTGTAATTTTCCAATCTAAAGGAGAGGTTCCTGAATCGAGAGAACTTTGGAAGATTAGTTGGGGTATCTGCAATGTTCTCACCTACTTCCTTCAAAACTAATCAGCGCAACATAGAAGGGAGAGGAAAGGGAAGAGACTAATTTTAAATGAGTCTTTTTGAAAGCATTTCTGAATACTGTGGAGGAGGAGGCTGTATGGAGATGTTGGATAGAGGAAAAGGGTTAGGGGAGGGAGAAATTCTCTTAAATTTATGCTGTTTCCTTTCAAAATACATATTTTACATATGTGCTGAGTAACATGAATTTATTTTCTTTGTGGTTGAATATTCCTGCATTGGTTAACATTCAGGGCTGGTCAGTATAGTTTATTTGATAAAACCTGTGGTAAATATTGCAGATAATAAGGAAACCTTTAGAATAATCCTGTAACGATACATTTTGAAGAAATGTAAATCAGAAGGAATTCAAACACTGGCACGATTACTCACACTCATTTCCACATCCTTGTACCCAACAATCTCTAACATGACTGGTGTTTATTGCTCCCCGATTGATAAAGCACCCCCGCAAGGGCTCCATTCCTCTGTTCAAGTCCAAATGCTCTTAGGTGGTGGTGCTTCAATTTACAGAAAAAAAACCCACGTATATATCAACCGGTAATTTCAGAATTAAGTATTGCACATTGTTTTAAATGTACACACGTTTTCCAATGCAGTTCTTTACCGGCGAAGTAGTAAGCATAATAATTATCCCTTTTAGGGTGGCTGGATGATATTGGATTACCCCAGTACAAGACTCAGTTTGATGAAGGAAGGATTGACGGTCGAATGCTGCACTATATGACCGTGGTAAGTTACTTAGGTTTTGTTTTAAATGTGAGTGTTCGGTGCTTTTTTTAAAAAAAAGTTTTGAGTTGTTAATTGATTTTAATATACATCCGAATTAGATTTTTAAATACATATCCCTGTTCTCCCAGTGGATTTAACAAGGATAATAATGATTCATAGAATTACATAGAATGTTCAGCATAGAAACAGGCCATTCGGCCCAACTGGTCCATGCCGGTGTTCATCTCCGCACGAGCCTCCTCCCTCCCTACTTCATCTCACCCTATCAACATATCCTTTTATTCCTTTCTCCCTCGTGTGTTTATCTAGCTTACCCTTAAATGTATCTATGCTATGCACCTCAACTACTCCTTGTGGTAGTGAGTTATACACTCTCTGGTTAAAGAAGTTTCTCTTGAATTCCCTATTGGATTTATTAGTGACTATCTTATTTATGGCCCCTAGTTCTGGTTCTCCCCCTCCCCCTCCAATTCTGCACGTCTACCCTATCAAACCCTTTCATAATCTTAAAGACCTCTCTCAGGTCACCCCTCAGTCTTTTTTCTAGAGAAAAGAGCCCCAGCCTGTTCAGCCTTTCCTGAAAGGTATAACCTCTCAGTTCTGGTATGATCCTAGTAAATCTTTATTGCACCTTTTCCAGTGCCTCTATATCCTTTTGATAATACTGAGACCAGAACTGTTCACAATACTCCAAGTGTGTTCTAACCAAGGTTCTGTACAAGTTTAACATAACTTCTCCGCTTTTCAATTCTATTCTCTGCTTTTTAATTCTATAATTCACATGGTATTTAAGTTTTATTTTGTTTCTGGGTAAAGACATCAGTTAGTCATTCGTTCAAATCACTTCAGAGATGAAAATATACTCTGGTCAAGGACAAGTAACAGGACTCTTGGGAGGGCAAATAAATCTTGGAAAAACAAAGGTTGTAATGAGTTTACACCTAAGAATGAAATTGGTCTCTGATACTCCGTGGTAACTAAATAGTGCAGCAGGTCAGAGACGGGCCACCGCTTTCCCAGGCTGGTGGTTCTCATTAAATATATTGTCTTCAGAATAAATGTTTGAGACATCGGCAAAAATGTTAGAACATCAGTTGAAACGTTGAACTTTTTCCAGTTGCCCCAGGTGATGAATCATTTCCAGCAAAGGTGGTCCAGTTGTATTGAAACATTACTCGCACAGTGTGGGGGGGGGGAGAAAAGCAAATTGTTAAAGCAAGATTATTACTTAAACAACTACTGCCGTGGAAAATTTCATTCTAAAATGTTACGGTTAAACCTCCCATCTTTATGAAGCAAAGATAAGAGGTTTTCAAGCAAAGCATATTTAATACAAAATTAAAGTTGTATATTACAAGTAATTCAGACTAATTTTATATTTTCAAATAGTGAATTTTAGAATGAGGAAAACTGGATTTAAAGATTAGATTCTATGCAGTGCTTCATGTGATTCATGCTGATATTTTTTACCTTTGTGTCCTGTTGTTTGTTTGGGAAAGTAAAAATGATGTTTGCTGTACTGTTCACATGTCTGGCTTTCAGCCATTAGAAAAACTGCCTTTGAAATACAATCTGGGCTCAGCCTGCTGCTGAGTTTAAGTCCTCCTGTTATTGCTGTTGTCATTCACTGCAAACACTATCCCTTGAAACCTTGCCAAGGGAAATGTTATGGATATTCTGCTCCTTATAAATTTGTGCCTTGCTGTGGATACATCTTAGTTTTAACCTCAGCTAGTCTTAAAATTATATTTTGAGTGTTTCACAGAAGAGTTAAACATCCGTTGGACTAAAAGTAGATATTTCTAATCCTGTTGTTTTAGTTTGAAAACTATATTTGTATATTTTAGCAAGTACCTGCTACTTTTCCTGCGACCCAATTAGTTTTTGATTTGCTTGCTTTTACCGTTGCCTTTCAATTTGCCTATCCTTCATTTATGTAATTAAAAAAAACTTACTGAAACATTTAAAAAGGTGTGCAAAGTGAATGAAAGCAAGAAGGAACGTACATTTAAAAAACGCCTTATAACATCCTCAGGATATCCCAAAGCACTTTTCAGCCACTGGATTACTTCAGAGCAGTCACTGTTCCATAGACTAATGCAGCACATCAGTGTCCTATAAACAGAAAATGAATGTTTTTGGTGGTGGCTGTGGCAGGAATATTGGAGGACACCAGGATAACTCTCTGCCCGTCTATGAATAGTGCCATTGGCTGTTCAGGTGAATGTAAAAGATCCAAACAGGGCCTTGCTTTAATGGAAAGACGGCACCTCCAACAATGCAGTACTCCCTCAGTACGACACTGAAGTATCAGCCTACATAATGTGCTTAGTGCTGGAGCGGGGGGGTTGAACCCACAACCTGCTGGCTCTAAGGCAACAGTGCAACCAAATGAGCCAAGCCGATATTTTAAAGAAAAGATAAAGGAAAGAAACAGCAATCCGACAGGTACGAACAGTGGTTATAGCAGCAGTAGCAAGAGCTTCAAACTTCAGGGCAAGGGCTGTCCCCTAAAGTTAGAGCAGGAGGGCTTTGCGACAAGTTAGTTCAGCATGTAACGTCAAAAGCATAATTTGTGTATCGCAGTCATGTAGTTACCATTGACATCCCTCACATTTTCAATTGTTTTGAGAGAGTCTGGTGTGGTTTCTGCCTTCATTTGTTAATTGCCTTTTTTCTGATTCTCTTATAGGATGATCTGTTGTCACTGAAAGTTGGAAGTGTTCTCCATCACCTCAGCATCAAGCGGGCAATTCAAGTTCTAAGAATAAATAATTTTGAAGCCAACTGTCTTCGTAGAAGGCCATCTGATGAGGTACGAGTAAAGTTCGCTCTGGGTGAATATTTGGATAATTGGTGCCACAGCACTTTGGAGCACAAATATGCTTGACTTAGGAGTAGTGAGACTGATTTGAATGCTCCCCCCACCCCCACATCACTGGGGAGTCCTCAGCAGCACTGCTGTGGGGAGGTACTGAGAGAGGGCTCGGCACCTCTGGCCATGGCATAGGTGATGAGAGAATTGGAAGGAGGTATCCCTGGGATATTCTCATGCACATCCTTACAGCTGGCTGAGAGGCATTGGCAAGAAGCTTGGGAGCAGGTTGCTCAGGGCAGTGAAGAGGAAAATCAAGCGACAGGTATTTTCCCTCAAACAACTTTTTCCTCCTTGTGCATCTGGTGGCATTGTTCATTCTTCCCCCTAACAGGCTCCATGTCAGCTGCAGTGCTAAGCACCCCTGCATTGTGCTGCTAATGTAACTATGTAACTGCTCTGAGTTAAGATGAGTCCAACAAATACCATTGTTTTCTCAATTCATTTAAACTTTATTTTACCAGCCTTTTCAAGTGATTGTATTAACCTCATATATTTTTGTTTGTGTGCTGTTAACTTCTGAAAACTGGAAAGGGATTATGAGCACCTCAGTTGATGCCAATCTATGATTGCCATTGATGCATCTTTCTAGAAAGAAAGAACGAACTTGCATTTACGTAGCACCTTTCACAACCTCTGGACATCCCAAAGCACTTTTGAAGCATGCTCACTGTTACGAAGTAAAGAAACGCAGACTGCTGTACAGGATTTCAGTCTGTGTAATATCTGAAATTTGTGAGAAAACAGAATTTAAATGATGTATAATTTTTATCTCCTAGAATAACATCACCCCAGCTGAAGTTTCCCAGTGGACGAATCATCGAGTGATGGAATGGCTACGGTCAGCAGACCTGGCAGAATATGCACCCAATCTGCGAGGTAGTGGAGTGCATGGTGGATTAATGGTAAGAGGAATACGGTCAGACATTTACACTAAGTTATGTAATAGCTGCAATTACGTTGGCCAAGATAATCTCCTCCTCTTAGTACTAAGATACATCGTACATAACTGGCATCGCCGTATTAGCCTGTATTATCAGAGCCTGAATGAAATGAGTGACAGTAAAGTGGAGTATAAGTTGGATGCTGAGACAGTCCCTCACTGCCTGTGTCACCTAAGCTAACATTTCGAATGACTAAACCAAACATTTTCCTTTTATGGGAGGAGGAGGTGGAACGCATGAAAAAAATCTATATTTAAAAAATAAAGCAAAATGCTGGAAATCTGAAATAAAAACAGAAAATGCTGGAAACATGCAGGGGTCAGGGAGCATCTGTGGAGAGAGAAAGAGTTAATGGGCCGAAAATTGCTTTCAAAATAACGGTGAGTCTATCTCGTGCACTCAAACGTGGAAATCCAGAACTTGCCCTTCCTGATTCACTGGTGATTGGTCAGCTTCGCCTTAAAGGGACCTCGCAGCTGCAATCAACGGACCAGTGCCAATTTGCTGCACTTCCCAGCTGGAAACTAACTAATCTTGCCACAAAATAGGTATGCTGAATTTTTTTAGGTCTGAACTAAGTTTTAACAGTGTGTTAAGTATTAATGACTGCCAAACAACCCCTCTGGCACAAAAATGTTACTTTTAAAATGTGGAGCCTCATTACTCCTGATTTTAATAGTTTTTTGACATTTAAAAAAAAATTTTAGTTTAAAATTTTCTTTCTCTTTCTGTCTTTTTTATGAGTCTTTTATTCTTACCCTCTTTATTTCGCTTTCATAGCTCATTTTATTGTACATTTATTAACCTTGTCTGGCACTTCCTGGTTGCGCTTTTTGTGAATGAACTGCACTTCCTGGTTCTCTCGATGTGGTTTGCTTCAAGCTGATTGGTTGAGGTGCCTTAGAGCTCCTTTCACCACTCAAACAGCCCGGGAAAGAACACTGAAGTTTTCTTGAACTCACCGTTCAAGGAAGTTGCCGCTAAAAACAGCACAGTAACTTAGAGGGTGAATTTAAATCTAGTGAGCAGTGAGTACTGCTGGCTCGCCACTCCGAGTAATGTCAGGCCTAATGTTTAAGGTCGATGACCTTTCATCACAACTAGAAGATGTTAGAGATTAACAGATTTTAAGCAAGAACCGAGTCGGGTGGGGTGGGGTGCAGGGGGCCTCTTTGTTCTCTTCCTGCCTCCCCCTTTTCCAGTCTTCCAGTTCTGATGAAAGGTCATCGACCTGAAACGTTAACTCTGTTTCTCTCTCTATAGATGTTGCCTGACCTGCTGAGTGTTTCCAGCATTTTCTGTTTTTACTTTTATATTTTCTAAACCTTGATGTGGCGTTCTGACAGTTACCTAAAACGCTGGTTTTCGATGTACTTGTGGCAAAAAGTTTCACACTGGTAACTGCTGCTGCCAGTACAATCTGCAGTAAGGCAGTAGCTATTTGTTTCTTCTGGGCATATCCACATGGATGGCAGAACTTGGTGCAAAATATGCATTCTTCAGTTGAAACCTCAATATAATAGCAGCTCTTTTCATGGTTCCAGTGCCTCAAGCTTGTATACTCAAGTTTGTGGAACTTCGATGGGATCCTATACCTGTAATTTCAGGGCTTCAGCTGTGGGCAGATTGAGGTGCAGGGGCTGAGGTGTAGAATGTTGTGAAATTGGAAATAAGCAGTCTTGATAATGGATAGGTCGTAAACTTGATTTAATTGAACTTTTGGCTATCAGCTGATAATGGACAGTACATTATAATCTAGTAACGGCTTGTCTTCCCATCTTCAGGTACTAGAACCTCGTTTTAATGTGGAAACACTAGCGATGCTGCTGAACATCCCTCCCAACAAGACACTACTTAGACGTCACTTAGCTACTCACTTTAATTTGCTGATTGGTCCTGATGCTCAACAACAGAAGCGAGAGACCTTGGAATCCCCGGATTACGCGCTCCTTACAGCCACTGCCAAAGTAAAGGTGGGTGAAAACAATTCAGTGCAAAGTGGGTTCAATGTTTGTATACTCCTTTTTTATGTATTATTGCATTGGCATTCTCAGATGTCTCTTGCAAACTACTAGAACCAAAATTCCAAAGTTTCATCTGAGTGTATTATAGGAACAGGAGTGGGCCATAGGATATTGGAGCCTAATTCTTTTCATTGCAGATGCGGAAACATTCTGCCACTGCCAGATTATTCGAGCTCTCCTTCATAAGTGTAACGTCTCATTCTTGTGTCATTCTAGTGAATCTTTGCTGTGTCCTTTCCATGGTCCTGATATCCTTCCTGTAATGAGGTACCCAGAACTAATCAAAATGTAGGTAGAACAAATAGTGTCTGCCAATTTAGTCACTGTCCAAAATATCTCTGGTCCTAAAATTGATCCCACAATGGAAAAAGGTGACTATTAGAAAGAAAAAGAGGAAGAACAAAGATTGCATGTTCTGGTGGTATTAACAATACAACGCCTAGATTTGAATAGTTAATCTTTTGTTCTTTATTAATTTCTAAACTTGGAACTCTCGAGACAATTTTGATCCCTGATGTTAACTACCATAGAAGAAAGAATCCTATGTGTTAAACCTAGCCAACGTTCAGCAAACCTGCCAGTTGTTTTATTTTCCACCATTCATTGATTGGAAGAGTTAATATTCAGCTATGAAGACTTAAATCAAATCTAATTACAGAAATGTTGCTTTGCAGAGATTAATTCCACTAGAATGTGCCTCCACAGTTTACAATGGAAGATCACATTCTGATTATTACAACTCATTTCCATTTGATTTCCCTTGCCTTCCCAGTCACTGTTGCCCTGAACCAGGATGTGAATTGGTTCTAGTCTGAAGTACATACCCTGGTGTGAAGCAACATTGAGGACAAAGGATATCAAATTGGATTGTTTACACTGGTTTGATTTAAATCTGTTTGCAGTTGTAATTGATATTATGGGATGAGGGCTTGGCTTAAATGTCAGTTTATTTCTATCTTTGTGTTTTGATATTATGAAGTTCAGTGCGATAAATACAAGTTCCATTAACTTGATCGATAATTTTTCAATCGCTCTGATTTGGATGCTAGTAAGGGTGCATTCCTGTTTTACAGCCAAAAAAGCTGGCATTCAGCAATTTTGGAAGTTTGAGGAAGCGGAAACAGGATGAAGAAGAATACATATGTCCAATGGAAATAGGGCTCCCGGCAGGAGCTGGCTTCAGACAAGGAAATAAACAGGGACAAGGGATAGAACTGAGAGTGTACAATGACGACGACCTGGACAGGATAGAACAGGTAAAGCTGGACTACGTGCAGACTAATGGTTGCAGACTGTGAATGGTCCAAAGGTTTTAATTTGAAAATATTTTCAGACTTTGCTAACCACATGAATTTCATTTGCATGTAGCTTACACAATATCAACAGCAAAGCTACAGTTTTCACTTTCACGTGGAGCTCGTCTCCCAGACAGTTATTACATGGAATTTTGTCACTTTGCAGAAGTTCAAATGAGATAACAGTCACTTGCTAACTAGGATTGTTGAAACATGCTTTGGGCTGTTGGGATTCTATCCTGCTGGCACCTCAGTATGGTATTTTCCCAAGCCTTTCTGCGCTCGCAACAACCATGTTCTGGTCTCTGACCCATTCTTTAGACATATCTCTGTTTTCTGCACACTTCCATAATCTCCAAAGTGGGTGACAAAAGCATCTAGTGAATGGTTGAGGACAAGGGGCCAAATAGGACTGGGCGAACTACTGATGAACTGGATTATAATTGATTGCATGCTCATGAAAATGTTTTACTGAAGATGGTACAATTTGGAGACAGCTTTTGAAAAGAACGTGTGTTGTGTTTACTATTTGTTTAGATGGATGACTCTGAAGGAACAGTGAGGCAAATTGGAGCATTCTCTGAGGGAATCAATAATCTAACAGTAAGTGGGACATTTAATAGCTATCGAAAAGCAATAAACTGATTCAAAAATTAGAAATTCATCCTCAAAATGAATAACTAGCAAGGTTTTTAATAAATTTAAGTATCTTCAAATATGCTAATTAATTTGCTTGCTTTGCTTCCTCGTCTTGTGCTGGCCTCATTGTTTCCATTTCTTTTTCTTTGCAGCACATGCTGAAAGAGGACGAGCTGTTTAAAGATGAGTGTGCCGGCTCTCCTTGCACCAGCATGACAGACGAGGATTCAACTGTGTGACTGTGAAGTCAGACCCGATAACCTTGAATATGGAAATTACTTTTTAAGAAAAATTCTCAGACCAACACTACAAAATGAAATTCCTGCACTACTCACTACTCAATACATTTGTAAGATGTTACCTTATAGTGAAAGCAAATACACCATACACACCAAATGTTCAAATATTTATTCTATTGGAAAGATCTGGTATCTACACTTTTTGAAAAAAAAGTCCAATCAGTGTGTCGATGGAATAGTTTGACTGCAGTCAATCAGAGGAAAGTAAATCTCACCCATTTCAAATTGAAAATGAATTTTATTTGTTTTATCAGACCATAGAGGCCAGTAGTTTTATCTTTGTCGAGAAACTGTACAGTGGTTCAGTACAGTATTAAAAACCACCTTTCATTCGATTTTGATCCAAGACATTGGGGAAGTTTTAATAATGAGAGACATATGAAGAGGAAAAGTGCCAGCACACTCCAGTGGCCTGAGTACTCGGCTCACTCCCGCAGGGTCTGGTCTCCTCCTCCTTCCCCAACAAATTGGGTTCAGCAACCAGAAAAGATCTTTCATTAGTTACGACAATGAAGCAATATTTCTAGAATGCCTTAAATAACCAAAAATACTGCCATTTAAATGAATATCTCTTATTTTACATTGAATTTGCCTTGTTGTGCTACTACATGAATTTTGTACTTTTTGTAATTTTTTTTCTAAACGGCAGATAAAGGAGTATTTTGTAACGAGCAACTTTTGAATGGGGTTACTAACTAGTGCAATGATTTGTATCGATGTAGGGATTGCATACCAGCTGGTTACTGGCCTAATCCACGTAGAATTTATCAAGTGTTTCTCAGAACGGTATGAAGTTTGAAGTACTGTAATTCCCTGTTTTGTAACCTAAATTGCAATTGTAACTTGGGAAGTCTTAGCAGAAGGCATTACTGTTGGGATGGAACCGTGTTCATTTTTAGTGTCGGGACATTTTAAATGGTACAAGTCACATTGTAGGAACTATTTCCATTTCTTAACCAAAAGGTTAACTGGAGAAGTCGTGCTATTGATAGTGTGGACACTGTTAAACTGGTTTATGCAATTTGATGGCTGGCATTTAGCTACATAATATGTACGTTAGTACTACAATATTGGCTCAGATGGTTTTGTGTTGTGTGGAAATGACTTAATAACGGCATAACATTAAGGAGGATCTATCTCAGTATTAGTGTAAAATTGAGTATCAGCACTCGAGCTGTTTGAGTAGAATGGGCTGGAGTGCTGGCTAAAATATTTCTGTAATCAATACTGTAGATTACTTAATAGTTCTGCAATCGCCTAAAACATGGAATCCTCAGCAAAGACCTTTTAGAGAATTGTGGATATTGAAAGCGTGTCCCTTTCTATCCATCAATTTCTGTATTGCATAATGCATCAATTGTAATACACTTCATTATCTTTGTATTTTACAAATATCTATTTTAGCCAAAAACTATGTTCGTGATGTTAAAAATTAAATATGCTCCTTATTTAAACACGTCAAAAAAAAACTAACCTTTTTAAAAGCTACATGCATTCTCCTGACTATGACGCTCAAGTATCTGGACACTATAAATGTATTTTTCTATGTGTGCTTTTTTTAAAAAAAACAAAGAAACCAAATTGCATTGGTGTCAGGAGGAAAACTCATTTTTGGGGGTAATGTCAGGGAATCTGTGGGGCAAGACGTCTTCAAAATGTCATCAGAATCATTGGTAACTGTCTGGCTGATTTGTGTGTGTCTGGATTTGGAAACTGTAGCCCCACATCTAGCCTGGTATTTCATGTGCTTTTTATTAGTTTATTTATTTCATAATGTTAATGATGCCATTATTCTGCCATATAATTGTATGTTGAGGGTTTTTTGTGCAATGTTTTTGTGGCATATTTATGTATTTTTAGTACATTAACTCTCATCAATTTTCCAAGGGATGTTAAAATTTATTTGAGAACAATCACCCTTTCACTGGACATTGTGGGCTTCAAAGTGTTAAAAACTGAGAATCTTACACTAACCTCCAAGAACATCAGAACTCATTTTAATGGCTTTGTAAAATTTCTCTCTCTTCCTATCTTTTTAAAAAAAAAACTCTGACCTGTTTGCTCATTACATTCTGTAGTCTTACATTATGGACCTTGTAAAAATATCCAGAAAAGGTGGGCCCTTAGAACAGACAGCGTATGTGCCACAGATACCTACTGCTGCCCATATCGTCCAATGGAAGGGAATTTTGCCTCTGTGGAAGTTTGAAAGCAGTTAGTGACCTGAACTTCTCTGAAAGCAATATATCATGTATAAATCATTACACTGATTTACAGAAATATGTGCATTATATATACATTGCCCTTAAATGTGTGTATGTTTCAATGTAAAAATAAAGTATTGCATAATATATCCTTTATGTTTTTGGTTTGAATTGTAAATAAATCACTGGAAGGTACTTCATTGTGGGGTAGGGTCTAATGTGGACCCAGATTTGATCAGCTCACTCTCCAAAGTGATTTTTTTTTCTTTTAGGACAGTCCCGGTGTTGTTACATAAAAAGGTTCCTTGTCTGCACAAGATTCCAAAATCCTTTCCCGTGGGGCTACAGAAATATTCTAAGCCAGGAAATCTCAGATATTACTGCTACTGCGTTGCAGTCTCCAAAGCTTTGATCAGCCCTGGACCTTGGCTGTCTAAAATGTCTTCATCTTGAGTCAAAAAGAGTCACTGATCCTACAGGTGGTACTAGCAGGCACATGGGAACAACACCACCTGCACGTTCCCCTCCAAGTCACACACCATCCCGACTTGGAAATATATCGCCGTTCCTTCATCGTCACTGGGTCAAAATCCTGGAACTGCCTTCCGAACAGCACTGTGGGAGAACCTTCACCACATGGACTGCAGCGGTTCAAGAAGGCGGCTCACCACCACCTTCTCAAGGGCAATTAGGGATGGGCAATAAATGTTGGCCTTGCCAGCGACACCCATGTCCCATGAACAAATAATTTAAAAAAAGCTGCCATTGGCCTGAAGGATGTGAACTTGTATATTGGGAGCAGGAGATGCATTCAGTCCAAAGGTGGTGATGTCCTACCAGTTCAAAGTGCTGCCATTTGACCTGACATTTTCTGAGTCATTGCCCATACCAAGGGCCAAATGTCTACCTCTACCTGGTGTCACCAACCACAGCCTCCAAAAGTCACTGATCAACACACTTTCACAGGATTTGGAAGCCTGGGTTTGAAGCAAGGGTATGAAAGTCATCATACATCTAGCACATAAACGGGCTTATAACTTGAAGCACTGTTTGGGGGGGGGGGGGGCCTCAACCCCCTTCAAAAACAGTGCTGTGAAGAGTATGGGTCGATAACATGACTGGCCTGCTGCTGTGGCCCTAGTGCAATTTTGATTTTGTAGATATGTTCAGCTTAGATTAGATGGGGGAAAACGCCAACAGGCATTTATATAACTCCTTTTAACATAGAACATCCCACGGTGATTCATAGAGGTGTAATCTGACAAAAAGCAGCTGTGCCAAAGAAGTTATTAGGAGGGGTGGGATAGAGGAAGTGCCGTTCTATTACAAACATAATGATGTTAGAAATGCTTTTGTAATTCCACCTGCCAGGTAAAGTGAGCTCAGACCATTTTAGGTAATTTACAGGTGCTCTGAGTCTCATGCTGTGCGCTGGAGTACTGAACATCCATCGTTGGGCCTCATTGATGAAACACTGCTGGCTGCCCCTTTCCCAGCAGGCAGGGTGGGTGGTAGGAAATACCAGGCAGCACTGGGTGCCAATTTTGGTCAGCAGGCACGTGTTGTGCCACACAGAGCCTGGGACATATTGTTGACTTCCATGCCCAATTTGCAGAGTAAGTGAGCACCTGCCAATGTATCAAACCCTGGATATTGCCAGTTTGTTTTTTTCACATCTGCAGCCACAGCACTCCTGTCCTGCACTTAGCAGCACAAAAATAAATTGTCATTAACAAGTTTGTCTAGTACTTTATTTTGCTCATTAGTGCACGTACAATTATAACTGATCATCTGTGACATTTCAGTTAAATTTTATTCCAGGAATATTGCAACATGTAATATACAATGTATTAGGGTGAAGCTGTGTCCCTTTAAGGCTACAAAGTCTAATTGATAAGTAAAAACAGCAAGAAAAAATATAGCACCTTTCACTACCTCAGGACGTTCCAAAGTGCTTTACAGCCAATGAAGTACTTTTTGAAGTATAATCACTGTTGTAAAGCAGGGAAATACCGCAGCCAATTTGCACACAGTAAGATCCCACAAACAGTATTGTTGGCCGAGGGATAAATATTGTCCGGGACACTGGGGAGAACGCCCTGCTCATCTTCAAATTGTACCATGGGATCTTTTCCGTCCACCCGAGAGGGCTGAAGGGACCTTGGTTTAACGTCTCGACCAAAAGATGGCCCCCTCCAACAGTGCAACACTCCCTCAGTATTGCACTGGCGTGTCGGCGTAGCTTGTGTTGAGCTTATTCAATGGTTACATGATATTCTGACTCATTGGGTTATGGGACAGGCTTAATTAAAAGCCAGCAGACAGATGTAACTCTTCTTTACCTAAAGCACTTACTTTCCAACAACTGGGAAGAGATTTCTCTTGAATAAGTTAATTTGTATAATTATCAGGCTCTGCCTTGTATAAGTGTGAGCAAACATTTTATAGATGTAGCAATTTAACAAGTTATAAAACAACCTACAATGGAATTAAAAAACTTTCTAGAAACTTTTGAATTTGTAAAATGTTTTCAAATTGAGCAGCTCCGTGAACAAGTTTCAAATTCCACACAGCCTGAAGAGGGTGGCAGTCAGGGGGACCAGTTATACATCATAATCTGTAATCCATTTCCCAGTAAGTCAATTTCAGGAACTTCCAAACTATTAACAAGACTAATCCAGTATAAAATGATTACCTCAACTAGTCTTGCATTGCGTCCGCTCTCTCCACAAACCTTCCTGTTGTGATTTTTTTTTTTGGTCACACCTCATCAACATTCCCCATTCCATTTTGCTCCGTCAACTACTGCAACACAGTTGCAGGCTCAGCCCAAAGCTGGTTCTGTAGAGTGAGTTTCTGAAGTCTCCTAACTCTTGTGTGTATATATAAAAAAAAATCAACTGACTAGGTAACACCACAGTCAATTTAACACATAATTTTCTACATGAACCCCACTTCTCTGTGTGTCATTTAACTTATAATGTGGAGCCACAGTACAGGCAGTTCTTACAAATTTGATTTGATTCAGTTAATATCTGGCTGCACAAGTTAGTGATCAATAAGGTTGTAACAATGAAAACTCCCACTTTGCTTCCACGTAACTGAGATTCTCCAACTCCAGAGGGGTTGGAATAGCCCAGATGTTGTATTGTCCCCCTGTATTTCACACCCTGACCCACTGCTGTCGTTAATCTGACATGTTGCTGGCCAATCCTGCATTTTTGGGTTGGTCAGAAAATTTTATTAGGCAGTGAAAAATAATATAACGTGTAGTAATTGTGCACGGTGAAGATTTAGTAACAAGCCTGGAGTTCACCCTTAAACTTCTGTATTTGGTTCGTCTTAAAAATAAACCACAGCAATACTCTGCCCTGCCAAATAGCTGTGAAGGTTTTTTTAAATTAAGGCTCATTTATTTAAATGTGATCCAGATTTCTCATGTCTTTGGCACAATAGGGAAACACCTTAATAACTGACAGGAGATTAAAAACAATCCACAGTAATCCTTTCTCCGCTGGACAGCCAGTTCATGTGAAAGTACAATCATTTCTGGAATTGGAACTGCAATTTATCTGCAATGGCTGTGACCTACAGGGTCAGAGTGACAACTGCCCCAGTCCCTTTATATACCTCACCCATAGGACTTTTACATCCCAGCACCACCCTCTGAAGAACCCCTTGTGTACAAACTCGATAATTCTCCTCACTGCATCACCCTCTTTAAACATCACCTCGACAATGCAAGTATACATGATATACGAAAGTCAAACGCTGCAATCCGGTGGAAGCGCAGAGCAAAAAAGGCACTGAATTTGCTCGGAGATGCTGCTGCTGCTCCATCACCGTATCAATGCCTGAAGTGTGTCGGAAACACTGGTTCACACAAAGTTACAGCGAAGGAGTGGGGGCAGTTCCAAGGACATTGACCAGTGTGGCTGCTTCACAATTCAAAAGCTGTATTATAAAAACATGATATTGGCAGGACATAATCCATCTTAACATTAATTGGGTAAGTGATATAAAGTGCAACCCTGACCCTTAATCGTTGTTTTCATTCCTGTGCCTTTGCATTGGACAGGTCTCTCTCTCTCTCAGTATGTAAACCGAGTGCTCAGACTGTAGCCCAGGTTGTCGAGATTTGGATTGCATGCGAACTGTATCATTGGTGGAGGACCACACAGCAGAATGAGCACATCATCAGCAGGTGGGGGCAGGTGTTTCTGGATCATCTCTTCATTCACAAATCCCTGACTGTATTTCCAGCCTAAAAATCACAAAGAAATGGTGGTGAGTGAGAATGACCACACACAGAAAGGTGAATTCCGTTCAAACTGGCTGAACTGCATTTTCTCTGTACTTCATTTTTCTAAGTTGATCATTGCTCCCCAGTGAGATCTTGATGTGATGTTTCATCAACTGCTTTTGTGTAAATCTCCAATCTGCACTACGTAACAGCTCGATGCTCGGACATAGAAAGGAAGGACTTCCATTTATTCAGCACATTTCCCATTCTCAGGATGTCCCAAAGTGCTTTACAGCCAATTAAATACTTCTGAAGTGTAGTCACTGTTGTCATTATAGGAAACGTAGTTAAACCCTCATTGGGTCATTGTCAAAGTGACCAGTGCATCGTAGAAAATCACAGCTGCAGTGCCCCAGGTGATTTCAAAATTCCTCCCTTACTGTAAGCTTACAGGGACTTGGCCAATAGTTTAAATTGTTTTGGCAGCATTGCATATTTTAATATTTAGATTCCAAAACTGTTAGTGTGTTGATCAGAGTTCAAATTTCAGATTCTTTCACAGGTTGAATATTCTTCTATTGCAAAGAACCCAAACCAATTCAGAGCATTCGTGTAAAACACTCAAAACTTCACCTCCCGTTAATTGCACAAGAACTTTTGGAAACAGGCATCTTTTCTATTCCAACGAGGCCTGTCCCTTTCTCACATTTCAGCCCCACCTTCTCTCTCCAGAAACCCATCTAACCCCCAACACTGTCCACTCCGACACTGTCCACCCCAATGTCCTTCCCATTCCACAACTTTTACCATTTGGATGAGGGGCAGGGTCAAGGGTCAGTAGGGTGAGGCCGTAGTCATTTATTTTTAGGATTCTTCCGCCATGTTTGAAATTCAACAAAATGAAATGTTGTGTTTTACTTGGGTCGAGTACAGTAGAGATCTACAGCTGGGTCCAGCTACAACTCCTAGTGCTTTTGTTTTCAATGGAGTCAATGATCCAACACTCAAAATGCTCTCAGTGATGAAGACATGAATCCGGGGCGTCAGCTAGCAGTGGGATAACAAACTAAAGGGATTGTAGTTCCCCCAACACTCAAACCTCCAGCAACATCATTCTGCAAAATGAGATCTAATTCTAAAAAAAATTCAAGAAGTTCAGGGTACTTGGTACTCAGAGATTCTAGAGTAAACGACTCATTAAATTATTTTTGGCATTATCTTCTTTTAAGACAACTACAACAACTTGTAGTAAAACGTCCCAAGGTCCATCCCAGGAGCGATTATCAAACAGAATTTGACACCGAGTCATGTAAGGAGATATTAGGACAGGTCATAGAGGTAGGTTTTAAGGAGCATCTTAAAAGGAGGAGAGGTAGAGCAGATTAGGGAGGGAATCCCAGAGCTTAGGGCCGAGGCAGGTGAAGGCTCGGCCTCCAATGGTGGAGTGATGAAAATCAGGGATGCGCAAGAGGCCAGAATTGGAGGAGCGCAGCGATCTCGGAGGGTTGTCGGGCTGGAGGAGGTTACAGAGATAGGGAGGGGCGAGGCCATGGAGGGATTTGAAAACAAGGATGAGAATTTTAAAATCGAGGCGTTGCCAGACCGGGAGCCAATGTAGGTCAGCGAGCACAGGGGTGATGGGTGTGCCTGTACAATGCGGATACTTGGCCTCTTGGCGCTGTTAAGCCCATTCATACCTTCAGGCGCTCTGTCCAAGGTGTACCATATTATTACACGGTGAGGATGCTCAGCCTCGATTTCTTCCAGCTCAGGTTGCAAAAGAATGTCTTTCTCCGTCTGCAAAAACAAACAGCAGCAGATCACAACCAACCCACCAGTACAGGAACACGGGCACTGCGGACAATGAACAGAGGAACTAAATTGGCATTGAGGCGAATCTCGGAATTCCAAACCACAAGTCACAATGAGGGTGAAATTCCAACACCAAAAAAAAAATCAGGAAATTTCCTGTTTTGTATCCTTTTCCGTACTTATGAACTTTGAGAACATTTACACTGGAAGTAAAAGCTGCAACACATCAAACCCATGTGACCAACACACACTGTGCATGTCACAAAGCACAGATTAAGCTCATCGTAACTGAAGTGATTGTTTTAGCTGCAAAAACATTGAGTACATCCACTGTAGTGCTCTCCGATGACCACTGATTCGTACTTTGCCAGTATTCAACAAACCACAAAAAGTACCAATAAAGATCAAGAATAAGATCAAGTACCTTCATAGAATTACACAGCACAGAAACAGGCCATTCGGCCCAACCGGTGTTTATGCTCCACACGAGCCTCCTCCCTCCCTACTTCATCTCACCCCATCAGCATATCCTTCTATTCCTTTCTCCCTCATGTGTTTATCCAGCTTCCCCTTAAATGTATCTACACTATTCACCTCAACTACTCCTTGTGGGAGCGAGTTCCACATTCTCACCACTCTCTGGGTAAAGACATTTCTCTTGAGTTCCCCATTGGGTTTATTAATGACTATCTTATATTTATGGCCTCTTGTTTTGAACTCCTCCAAAAGCGGAAACATCTTCTCTACATCTACCCTACCGAAACACTTCATTTTAAAGACCTCTATCAGGTCACCCCTCAGTCTTCTCTATTCCAGAGAAAAGAGCCCCAGCCAGTTCAGTCTTTCTTCATAGTTGTACTCTCAATTCTCCAGTGCTTCTGTATCCTTCTTGTAATATGGAGACCAGAACCTAATGCTGAAAAGTAGGGATTTGCCCCTTCTCTTAAGGTCTTCTCTATCTGAGTCCGTCCCACCGTCCCTCCCAACCCACCATCTAGGAGGGGAAGTCACTCTGACCTACTGACTTCTTCAGAAACATCAGACACCAGAACCAAGCAAGAGGAAGTTAACTTGAGATGCCTAAGCCATTAGTATTAGTTGCTCCAAAATACAGCAGCAGCTCTATCATCCACTACCCGACCAAGGACTTAAGGGGCTCATCCCATCGATGTGGACACACAGCCTTTCACCATCTGTGCTGGGTGACCTAAAGGATGTGCAGGTAATAATCTAACAGTCAATACATCATCCAACTCGGGTCCTCTCTCCCTCGTTTTAGTGTCCGGATCATACACCTGTCACCCGCCTATAAAATCTGATCTTTATGTGCAGGGTTACTGAAAGATCCATCAATCCTACAATTAAAAACATTAAATTAGGACTGCTCCAGTAAATGGGGACCGTGCAGGCTGTCATTGGTGTTCACAAATAAATAAAAGGGATCATATTAATGGGCTTGCTTCTCCCTCACTAGATCACAAGATAATTACAGTTGGTGAATGTCAGTTCGATCATCATAACTCATCCATCCAGAAAGATCCTAGTGAACAGGTACAACAGGTAATCAAAAAGGCTAACGGAATGATGGCCTTTACCTCAAGGGGATTGGATACAAAGTGAGAAAGTGATGCTTCAGTAAAAGCTCTGGTCAGACCCCATCTGGAGACTGGGTTCAGTTCTGGGCCCCGCATCTCAGGAAGGATATATCGGCCTGGGAGGGGGTGCAGATTCACCAGAATGATACCGGGGCTAAAAGGGTTAAATTATGAGGACAGGTTGCACAGACTAGGCTTGTATTTCCCTTGAAGTTAGACGATTGAGGGGTGAACTAATTGAGGTCTTTAAAATGATGAAGGGATTCGACAGGGTAGATACAGAGAAACTATTTCCTCTGGTGGGGGAATAAGGAACAAAGGGGACACAATCTTAAAATTAGAGCCAGGCCGTTCAGAAGTAAAATCAGGAAACACTTTTTACACAGAAAGGGGAGTGGAAATCTGGAGCTCTCTTTCCCCAGAAGGCTGTGGATGCTGGGCGTCAATTGAAATTTTCAAGACTGAGATTGATAGATTTTTGTTGGGTAAGGGGATTAAGGGACATGAAGCAAAGGCGGGTAATTGGAGTGGGGGTACAAATCAGCCATGATTTAACTGAATGACAGAACAGGCTCGAGGGGCTGAATGGCCTCATGCCTATGTTCCTATGTCGCCTTCACTGTAGCATCCATATGTTTCTTAAAAGATTCCAGGGTTGGTAATTTGTCCACACGAATTGAAAGTTATTGTGTTATGGTCACCAACAGTTCAGCTACCTTCTACCCCGAATACTGAACTTGGCAACAGGAAGGCAGCAGAGGCCTTGGTCCAGTCATCACTCGCCACATCCAACCAGAGTGAGGCGGTAGTAACAGAGTGACCAGGATGTGAGGTTCTGTGGCCAAAGTGACCAGGATGTGAGGTTCTGTGGCCATGGCCTTGGTCATTCTGTGGCCATGGCCTTGGTCATTCTGTAGCCATTGCACCAAATGCACTTCTTGTTGTCATGACATTCATCAGAGACTAGAGGGCACCGGGTATCAGAGGGACGAACTATGAAGAAAGGCTCGACAAGCTGGAGATGTTCAGCCCCAAAGACAGGCTTCTCAGAGGGGATCTGAATGAGGCGTTTAAAATACATAACGGAATAGAGAAAGTACAGTCAAAACATTAATTTCAGACACACCTTGCTCAGGTTCAGGGTGGGTGAAACAGGACACTGAACTCCTTTAGGAAACAGCTGGATGATGTAATGGGTTAAAAAGATGAGATCAAATGGGCAAAAGAGCATTCTCCGTCTGAACCAATCGTCTAATCCTTATAATGAATTGGCCCATCAGTGATACAAGAGCCTAAGGCTCCTGCCCCCTGTAAACTTGCAACAGCCTCAGTGAGAAGCCAGGAAAGGTAATCACAAACAATAGAAACAGACCCTAAAAATAACTGTTGATCCGACGCCAACATCTGTAACCAGAGCCAATGAGCTCGAAACTGGCCACTCTCTCTCCCGAAGAGTGAGGAAGCCCATCTTACCTGGTTAGCAAACAACAGGTGGCAGATTGTGGGGTCTTCGGGGTTCTTCACAATCGCTCGGATCAACTGTAGCATGGGAGTTATACCTGAAAAGATTCAATATCACACACACCCACGTCAGCCTCAAAATACAGAAGAATAATCATTAATACAAAGAAAGGCGGAAAGAGAAAGGACTAATTTGCATTTATATAGTGCCTTTCATTTCCTCAGAGCATCCCAAAGTGCTTCACAGTACTTTCTGGGTGTAGTCACTATTGTAATGTAAGGAAAACCAGCAGCCGATTTGTGCACAACAAATATATATATATATATATATATATATACTTTTAAAAAGTGGCGATAGCCCAGGACACCGGGGAGAACTCCCCTGCTCTGCTTCAAATAGTGCCATGGGATCTTTTACATCCACCTTAGAGGGCAGACGGGGCCTCTGTTTAACGTCTCATACGAAAGACAGCACCTCAGTACTGCACCAGGAAGAGTCAGGCCGGATTAATGCTCAAATCTCCAGAGCGGGGCCTGAAACCACAGCCTTCTGAGTCAGGAGGCAGGAGTGCTGCTCACTGAGCCACAGCTGACACTTAAAATTCAAATTTCAAGAACCACAGCTTTCTCACAGAGTACAGAAAATAATCCCGTTTGCTCACACACATATCTCTAATTATGATTTAGTAATATGTAAATGCATATTATAGGAAGGATACTTGAAGATTCACTGGAATGAGAGGTTCCAGTTATCAAGAAAGGCTCAAAAAACTGGGTCTTTTCACTGGAAGATTAAGGACGATCTAATAGAGGGTTTCAAAATTATGAAAGGTTGTGAGAGGGTAAATAGTAACAGATTATTCCCTCTGGTTGGTGAATCAATAACAAGTGGCACAGACTGAGGGTTATCAGTGGAAGGATGAAGGGGGAGGTTAGAAGTGGTGTTTTCAGACTGAGGGTTATTAGAACAGGGTGTGATTCACCACAAGGGGCGAATGAGGCAGAAACTGGAACATCATTTAAAAGGGAATTGGGTAAATTTCTGTAGTAGAATATAAATGGAAATGGGATTAGAGCAGATAGTTCCAGTTGAAGGGGTAGCATTAGCACAGGCACGATGGGCCGAATAACATCCGTCCTGTGCTATAAATTTACGATTCTTCTCTTCACCTTCTCCCCTCCCTGATTATCATTCGTTGCCCCCGTTTGTGCAGAGCTGTGTATGGACCAGAGTCAACACCAATCCTTTATAATGAAGTATGACCCCTGATACAGATATTACTTGGTCGTCCCCTTTAAGGGCCCCCCCCCGATTCCATCACGCTAAAGTTACAGCCAAAGAAAAATCATCGTTACTCACCAGTCCCACCAGCGATCATGCCAACTTTTTTAACTGTTTTGATCTCAGCATCAGATTTCTTATCAGCGCGAATAGCAAAGCGTCCTTTAAACAAAAGACACCTCAGTCACTGGAAGCACAGGAGTAGTGTTGTACCTCTATCATAGGGCTTGTCTGCTCGTCTATGTTAGCTAGGCTTCCAGCTTTTTTTTTTCATTCTCGGGATGTGGGCGTCGCTGCCGAGGCCGGCATTTATTGCCCGTCCCTAGTTGCCCTGAGAAGGTGATGGTGGGCCGTCTTCCTGAACCACTGCTGTTCTTTATAACTGAGTGTCTCGCTAGACCATTTCAGAGGGCAGTTAAGAGTCAACCACAATGGTGTGGGACTGGAGTCACATATAGGCCCAGACCGGGTAAGGACGGCAGGTTTCCTTCCCTAAAGGACATCAGTGAACCAGTTGGGTTTTTATGACAATCCAACAGCTTCGCGGTCACTTTTACTGAGACCAGCTGTTTATTTCCAGATTTTTTAAATTCACAGGTTAGGCCTCAGCTGGAGTATTGTGTTTAATTCTGGGCATCACACTTTATGAAGGATGTCAAGGCCTTGGAGAGGGTGCAGAGAATGACAAATCTACCGGAGTTCTTTGACAGAGCGGTTGTTTTAGTTGAAAAAGGGAACTCACTGAGATTAAACACACCCAGGCTGCGATTTCCACTTCAGTGCTGGCAGGGCTGCGATTTTCTGCCCATTAAGTTGGATAAGGGATAAATGGATTAATGAGGGAAAAAAAATGACTTCTACATTGCTAGCAGTACAAGCAGAGATCATTTAGAGTGGGCTGGTGTTTACAAACCTTGGAGTTTCCTATTAGAAGTTACATAATATAACAGACATTGTCAGGTCCTTGTATGTAGCAAAGCAGGCCCATTGGTCCCGAGATTCCAGGATTCCCACTCTGTCACTAACAGCAGAGGATATTGGCCCTATCCCAAATCACCAGAAAATTCCTATGCCTTGAGAAAGGACTTTCCCGGAACCAAAGGCTATGGTTGAACTTTCTTGCCGTGGGAATCTGACTGACCTTTCCCCTTGTAGACCAGCAATCCACTGGGCCCTCTGAAGTCAATGGTGTCCTGCAGTCTCAAACTCTCCAGGTACTGGGACATTTTACCTCCTTCAGGGAACTTGGGATGAATTCCTTTAAAATAGATCTGAGGCAGAAGAAGATGGCAGTTATTGAGAGCACTTACTTGAGACGATATCAAGAGCTGAAATTCGCAACAGTCTGACAGTCTGTTTGTCCCTCGGACACTAAGTTTCATTGTCAGAAGCCCAGTGGATTATTTATTTCACCATGTGGAAGATCCTGACTCCAATAGTGACCTTGTGCTGGAATCAGTCCCTCACTGCAACATCTAGTTAATTGCACCAGATCCAACCTAGCCCAAAACCTGCACAAATTCCATCCAAACACCACAGAACCCCAGGGATTTTTTTTTGCTGCTTTCCTTTTCCTGCACTTCACACACTGACCAGAAGGCGTCGCCATTGCACACAATCCATCCTCAGGGGTATTAATGGGGGGAAATATCTGGGATTTCAATTAAATATTAAAAGGAAAAAAAAGGGATTCAAAATGATGAGGGGTTTTGATAAAGTAAATCAGGAGAAACTATTTCTACTGGTCAGTGAGTCGGTAACTAGAGGGCATATATTTAGAATCATCACCAAAAGACCAAAGGGAAGGAGTTAGAAGAATCGATGTATTTATTTTTACGTGGAATGACTGACCAGAAACAGTGAGGAGCAGAATCCAGAACAGCCTTTAGAAGGGAAGTGGAGAAATATTTTTAAGTATTTTTTTTAAAAAGGGTTTGGGGAAAGGGGATAAGTAGATAGTTCTTTCAGAGAGGCAGCATAGGGAGCGATGGACCGAATGGCCTCCTTCTATGTTGTAAAGATCCAGGATTCCATGAAGTTTCAAAGCTTCCTAATTTGTTTCACCTCCCTCCATCTCTGTTCAGTTAAACCCATCA
This sequence comes from Heptranchias perlo, assembly GCF_035084215.1. Lineage (NCBI taxonomy): Eukaryota > Metazoa > Chordata > Chondrichthyes > Hexanchiformes > Hexanchidae > Heptranchias > Heptranchias perlo. The sequence goes on along the minus strand of NC_090342.1, from coordinate 2,013,956 downwards.
CGATTCCATCTTTTACCCTTTAGATCAGAGAGAGGACTGAGACTCTTCTCTCCACTCAGACACTCTATGGTTCGTAACTTGGAGTTAGTTTAGAGCCATCTTATAGGAATAAAGCACCGTGTCCTTTAGAGACCAACATAGCAACACTGGCAATCTCGTCCATATCACGTTAAATCCTCCACCCAAATAACTTCAGTATTTCTCAACTGAGAGTTTTTTTTATTTCATTCATGCATAAAATGAGCCAAGCTATAAATCACATCTGATTGAAACAGTTATGAGAAACACAAATTGCATTTTCCTTTCAGAAATACTTAACTCCAGTTAGTCGACTTCCCTTGCCGTTGCTCAGAATGGTTCCTGATATTTACAAAGTCCCAGACAGACACTCACCCCTTACTGTTCAATCCCGTGTGGCTGGTCCCCAGACCTGTGGTGTCACAGTTACTTACCAAGGACCAAAGACCAGTCAGAGAATAAAAAGTGCAAGTCTTTTTTTTAATTCATTCTCAGGATGGGAGAGTCGCTGCCAAGGCCGGCATTTATTGCCCATCCCTAGTTACCCTGAGACGGTGGTGGTGAGCCGCCTTCTTGAACTGCTGTAGCAGTTTGAGTGACTTGCTGGGCCACTTCAGAGGGCAGTTAAGAGTCAACCACATTGCTGTGGGACTGGAGTCACATATAGGCCCAGACCGGGTAAGGACGGCAGGTTTCCTTCCCTGAAGGACGGGTTTTTATGACAATCCGACAGCTTCATGATCACTTTTACTGACACCAGCTTTTTATTTCCAGCTTTATTTATTTTTAAACTGAATTCAAATTCTCAAGCTACCATGGTGGGATTTGAACTCTCATTCCCTGGATTACTAGTCCAGTGTGTAGTGTGCGTACGTGTAGTGTGCATGTATGTGCATGCACGTACGTGTGTCTGCGCGAGTTAAAGAAAGCGACAGAGTGCGAGCAAGAGAGAAGAGGTGAGAGAACAACAGACAGATAGACACATGCAGACCAAGCAGTGTGTCCATCCATTACCTTGACAACAAGATCCACGTATCCCTTGTCGTCATCACTGGAGACGGGTGTGTACGGTCTGACAACAAGCTCCCCATTAATCCTTGCTGATAAGTAGATATGTTGCCCTGTAAAGAATAAACAAACAGCCATTTCTCCAGCTGCCGTGGTCCATACAAAACCAAGTGCTGCTCTTAAGACCCTGGGTTACTGACGACCAATCGAGGTCTTCTGAAAACGTCAATCAGTACAGGAAAGATGGACATTTCTGCAACTCGTGCACAATGTCCTTGTCCTTCAGCATCACCCGGAATCGTCAACTCAACAAATCAGGTGGATGAGCTGGTGTCATTTCATTGCAGTATGTATCTTGAAGGCATCAATGAGGCAAAATGGTACATCTGCATCAGTTTAAAAAGTAGTTTGGTAATCAAACTCACCCAAAAAGATCAAAGGTAAGTAACTCCCAAGTGAATGAAATGTGATGCTGCCCTGAGAGATATCATGTATGTGCGCATGTGTGTGCGTGTGCGCGTGTTATCTCTTCCCCCACCCCCCCCCTACAGCCTCTAACACACCGGATAGCTGTCTGCCCGTGATAATGTTTGCTCGGTTACCATCAGACTACAGGCTTGTCCAGTTTGGAAAGACAACCAAAAAATAAAAATCACATTAAAAAAACTAATATTTTCAATTAACATTTTTATTTGGGAAAATCTCCCTCCAACTATTCTCAACACACCTGGAAATCAAGCCAAAGAAACAAAGCATTCAGAAAGGAAAACCCATTTGTTTTATTCACCTTTATAAATGACAAATAATAATCTTGGTCATTATCTTTTGACAAAATGAAGAATACAAAATAATTCATGAAAAAAAAGTTAAAGGAGAGCTTATCGGGCAGAAAAATAAAAATAGGCCACAACTTAAGACAAAGAGCAGACAGAGGGAGCCACTGAAAGGGGAGGTGTTGGAAACACAAGACACACAGACATTTAAATGAAAAGTCTTGAAGAAATTGAATATTAACTATTTGAACATTTAAGTTAAACACTCCCACCATTCCAAATATAGACAATTCTCCCGCAAGCTTTTCCTTTATTTCATCCTTAAATCAGCCCTTGAGTTCTCCAGCTCTCGGACAGGGCGCAGTGTTATGGTTTCACAGTCAGCTACGGTGTGCTTGCTGAGCACTTTAATACCTTACACTGGAAAAGGGGAACAGCGGCATTGAAAATATCTAACGGGAATCGCAGGGCAGGTGAAACCCACCTCAGGTTTTATGTTGTACTTTAATGCACGAGGCAAATGGACCAGGTCAGGCTGTAGTTTGGGCCATCAATTGAAAGAAAAGCTGTTCCAATATGTGCCATCTGAACCTAAATTAATTCAATGGCCACTTGCATCACTGGCCTGAATTCTCTCTGTGTACAGAAATTGCTGGGTTTTTTTGGTAACTAATTTTTGTACCGTGATCTCAGATTTCTTCATTCATAAGTAGATTTTGACTCTAGATGGCTGAAATATCCCTTTAGAAAACAGACACACTGCAAACAACTACTGGACAATTTAGCCCATTCCTGGGACACAATAAACCTTCTTCCATATTAAAAGAACTAGCGTTTAGACAGTGCCTTCAACGTAGATAATTGTGCCAAGGTGCTTCACAAAAGCATAATTAAGAATACACTGAGAATGTCCCACCGGGCTAAACAGAGACACCTGGATTTTAAAATTCTCCTCCCACATTTTTGTGTATCATGATTTCTCCTTGGTCCCTGATACAGTTACTACAGAACAGACTCACTGATCACATAATTGGCCACAGGTTCAGGGCATCTCTATCTCCCAAACAAAAGGCTTCACTGAGGGGATCCTGGTTATTTAAAGCTGTGGAGAACTTGACAGTCAGACGGGAGCTGAGTGAGTCACAGGACCGACTCTGCTCAGTTTATTTTGCCGGATTCTCAACTAAAAAAAAAAGGACCATGTGATCATGACTCAATATATCTCCAGAGGAGGGGCGGGAACTAGCAACATAACATAACGGCTGATGGCACAAAGTCACAGCTGCTACAGGCCGAGGAAACCACACTCGATCTTACAAAGCAGCAGTGAGCTCAATTTGCCAAATTAAAGTACACAGATGAAACAATGTTGGTATCGGTTACAGCTTTCCACGAGCACAGTTTCAGCACGGGTAGTTTAAGTGGAACTGTACAACTACACTCTGTCCCATTTTCCAGGCAATTCATTGAGGGTCATTTTAACCTAATCCGGATCGGATCACCGATAGTTAATATTTTTTGAAAGGAGGCAATAGGTTCACTACTGAGTTGTGAAAGAGACCGACAATAAATAGACTTTAAAATAAATCACAAGCAAGGATGATGGGTCATATTAGTTCTTGATTAATGTACACCAGTCCTTTTTGAATCTAAAAGGGTCAAAGGAAGCTAAATAGAGCAATAGATGGCAAAAGAACCAGAGGGGAGATGAGATTTTGTTTTACGCAGCGAGTTGTGATGATCTGGAATGCGCTGCCTGAAAGGGCGGTAGAAGCAGATTCAATAATAACTTTCGAAAGAGAATTGGGGAAGTACTTGAAAAGGAAAAATTTGCAGGGCTACGGGCAAAGAGCAGGGGAGTGGGACTAATTGGACAGCTCTTTCAAAGAGCCAGCACAGGCACGATGGCAGAATGGCCCCCTCCTGTGCTGTAAGATTGTACGATTGTAACCAGAGTTAAACTAATCCTTCTTGTCTTGCTTTCGAGGTGCTACCTGTAAAGTTTATTTCCCAAGGAGTAAAAACAAAGTTTACACGGACGTGGGTAACGGAACTTCCAGCAGTGACAACTGCTACTTATACTGGAACCTACAGCAAACACAGGCTCACGATTCCAAACATTTACCGAGGATCAGATACACACTCACCGATTGGCAGGCCTAAAACATGCGCTGGAGAAGGGAGGGCAAAGCGGAATTTCCGCGTGTCACGAGACACAATCTGAGAAGAGCAGAGACATAAAACCAATTACATTTTTGAAACATTGTCACCCACACAGTTAAAATTTCCAGAGAGTATTTATCCTATCAGGAGAACAAGTCATTTGGGTAGAGTCCAAAATCAAGCAAATTGACATTAAGAACATAGGAATTAATGGACGAAAACAGACCAAATTCCATCTCCCATCCTGATAGTCACAAGATGCGATAATAGAGTCGCTGGCCAATCACAGAAATCAATCTCCATCAATGAGGTGAGGAAAACCCCCAGTGGGGGAGAGCTTTGGGAACCACATGTCCAAAATCACCTGTTCCTCACGAGCCCATTACACTCATCACATTGTCTGTGAAAGGAATGGGTCAGGTGAACCCCACTCCGGGCGGCCCCGGGGAGACCGGAGCTCCGGGCGAGGGGAGACCCTTACCCAACAAAAATCTATCGAACTCAGTCTTGAAAATGTCAATTGACCCCCAGCCTCAACAGCCTTTTTGGGGGAAGAGAGTTCCAGATTCCCACTGCCCCTTGTGTGAGGAAGTGCTTCCTGACATCACCCCTGAACGGCCTGGCTCTAATTTTAAGGTTCTGCCCCCTTGTTCTGGACTCCCCCCACCAGAGGAAATAGTTTCTCTCTATCGACCCGATCAAATCCTTTGTCACTTTTTATATTTCATCTCAAGCACACCATTACTAATCAAACACATCTCATCCAGCTCCCTCTAACTTGTGACAGCCAGTGTCAGGGTTAATGCCAGGGATGTTGCACCCAGTGGGTCAGTAAAAATGCCTCCAATTTCCCCTCTCACTAGTCATAGTATGTTACAGCACAGAAGGAGGCCATTCAGCCCATCGTGCGTGTGCCGGCTCTTTGAAAGAGCTATCCAATTAGTCCCACTCCCCTGCCCTTTCCCCAAAGTCCTGTAAATTTTTTCCCTTCAAGTATTTATCCAATTCCCTTATGAAAGTTACTATTGAATCTGCTTCCACCGCCCTTTCAGGCAGCGCATTCCAGATCATAACAACTCACTGCGTAAAAAAATGTTTCCTCATGTCGCCTCTGGCTTTTTTGCCAATCACCTTAAATCTGTGTCCTCTGGTTACCGACCCTTCTGCCACTGGAAACAGTTTCTCCTTATTTATTCTATCAAAACCCTTCATGATTTTGAACACCTCTATCAAATCTCCCCTTTACCTTCTCTGCTCTGAGGAGAACAATCCCAGCTTCTCCAGTCTCTCCACATAACTGAAGTCCCTCATCCCTGGTACCATTCTAGTAAATCTCCTCTGCACCCTCTCTAAGGCCTTGACATCCTTCCTAAAGTGCGGTGCCCAGAATTGGACACAATACTCCAGCTGAGGCCTAACCAGTGTTTATAAAGGTTTAGCATAACTTCCTTGCTTTTGTACTCTATGCCTCTATTAATAAAGCCCAGGATCCCGTATGCTTTTTAACAGCCTTCTCAACCTGTCCTGCCACCTTCAAAGGTTTTTTTCCTTCCCCCCAAGATCTCTCTGTTCCTGCACCCCCTTTAAAATTGTACCATTTAGTTTATATTGCTTCTCCTCATTCTTCCTGCCAGAATGTATCACTTCACACTCATTCCACCAGTCTGTCTCTGTCCTCCTGAAGTCTGTTACTATTCTCCACATTGTTTACTACATTTACGAGTTTCATGTCATCTGCAAAATATGAAAATTATACCCTCTAAACCCAAGTCCAGGTCATTAATATATATTAAAAAGAGCAGTGCTCCTAATACCGACCCCTGGGGAACACCACTGTAAACTTCACTCCATAGAATCATAGAATAGTTACAGCACAGAAGGAGGCCATTCAGCCCGTCGAGCCTATGCCGGCTCTCTAAGAGCAATCGAGCTAGTCCCACACCAGTCTGAAAAACAACCGTTCACCACTACTCTCTGCTTTCTGTCCCTTAGCCAATTTTGTATCCAGGCTGCCACTGTCCCTTTAATCCCATGGGCTTTAATTTTGCTAACAAGTCTATTATGTGGTACTTAATCAAAAGGCTCCATTTCCAGCCCCCTGGTTGTCTTGTGTAATCTGACCGTTTATTAATTATAAACCGTGAAGCTGATGCTCAGAGGACAGCAATCAAACAGCACCATGTGCAAAGCAGCTTCCAATGCCCACGGATATAACTCAGGGGGCCAAGAGGTGATGTGGTTTATAAGTGCACAAAACATTAGCCCACGTTCAGTAGGTAATCTCACTCCTCTTGAGCTTTGCACTGGGTGCAGTATAACTCCGATCTGGAGCAAAGCCCCCTCCTTGGAAGTATTTAAACTTAGTATGCAACATTATTAAAGGCTGGATTCTCCAGACCAAACATCTCATCACAACAAACGTGAGTTGCCTGGGGATTGGTTCTTGGGCAGTGTCCCCTTCCCCCTTCCCCCGGGCAGTGTCCCCTTCCCCCCTCTCCCCCCCCACCAGGGGCAGTGTCCCAGCCCCACCCTCCCAGTCAGTGTCCCAGCCCCCTCTCCCCCCACCTCCCCCCACCCCCCCTCCCCCAGTCAGTGTCCCAGCCCCCTCTCCCCCCCCACCGGGGGCAGTGTCCCAGCCCCACCCTCCCAGTCAGTGTCCCAGCCCCCTCTCCCCCCCCACCGGGGGCAGTGTCCCAGCCCCACCCTCCCAGTCAGTGTCCCAGCCCCCTCTCCCCCCACCTCCCCTCCCCCAGTCAGTGTCCCAGCCCCCTCTCCCCCCCCACCGGGGGCAGTGTCCCAGCCCCACCCTCCCACTCAGTGTCCCAGCCCCCTCTCCCCCCACCCCCCCTCCCCCAGTCAGTGTCCCAGCCCCCTCTCCCCCCCCACCGGGGGCAGTGTCCCAGCCCCACCCTCCCAGTCAGTGTCCCAGCCCCCTCTCCCCCCCCCACCGGGGGCAGTGTCCCAGCCCCACCCTCCCAGTCAGTGTCCCAGCCCCCTCTCCCCCCAACCCCCCTCCCCCAGGCAGTGTCCCAGCCCCTCCCTCCCCGTCAGTGTCCCAGCCCCCTCTCCGTCTCCAAGCCAAGTTATGGAAAAACCCACACAGGTAGAATTTCCCTCTACCCGATATGGAATGCTCCCAGGGCAAAGTTTGGCAGAGCCACAGTTTGAGGGCAGGGACCATGCTGGCATTTAACCAGCTGAAACCATACAGCTCACCAAAACACTGGTAAACTTCCACTACTTGTCCATCTGGGAACAATCTTCCAGTTAAGGCATTGACTTGCAGGGTTATCTGGAGCCAAGCAGGAACAATCCCAGCCCCCTGTGAAAGTTCTACCCCTCTGCGGTCCACTGAAGAGCCAGGATAGCCAGGCATCAAGAACATCCGCCTGGATAGGGTTTCAGATCAGGCTGCAAACTGTCACTCTCAGGCGAGTCATCTTCAAGCCAAGACATTACATTGAGCTGACCGTTTGTGGGGGGTGGGGGAAGAGAGCGTACAGTCCGACTGGCAGTATAACTCTGGTCTGCCAGCTGCACACTGCACCACACGGGTACAATTCTGAGACTGGCATCTATCTCACAACTGCACTGAGACTACTTTTGTCCGTATTAGGTACAGAGCGGGGAGGAAGAGAAAAGTAAAATACCAATCTCCATGGTAGCCAATAACGAATTCAGAAATACCTTGCCTTTCAGGCTTGTAAAATCCAGCAATCAGAATACAGCTAAATGAATTGGATTGCAATTCAAAGATACGGTAACCCTGACTGTCTGGTGTCTGTAAAAATCAGCAATACTGTTGGGACATCTCTAATCTACCAACCAATAACTAACTAGTCATTGGTTTATCTGTAACAGGATAATGTCACAACATTCAGTACACAATGCACGAGGCACACTGCTGATACACAGAGTGCAGCCAAATGTTCCATGTCCATTTATACTTTGATTTTTTGAGTGAAGTTAATTTAACCTTTCACTTTCCGTAACAGCATGTTTGTGTCTGAGAAAGTAACTGACGAGAAGTCAAGGGTTAATCATTCATCCTGGAGCAAATACTCAGGACTGTGATAAGCAACTTCATGCAAACAGTGACAAAGCCAACTCCGTGGAGTAACTTTGTCGTAAACCTCACCTTTATACAAGAGTATCACAGACTAATTACAGCTTGTATCTGCTCATTCTGTACACAAGTTGTGGTTCAAGTTGAACGATTTCTATTAAATAATTTCGAAGCAGTCCATTACTGGTAAGGTGATTTGGTCAATCTGTAACAAGCTCACGCCATCACTCACCTCTTTATCGATCAGCTTCAATGGATATTTGGTATTTGGGTCTTCGAGTGTGATTGGTGGACCCTTAATCTTCAGCTGAAATATCTTCAGGAAGAAGTCAATGACTGACCTCAGCAAGGAGCCAAGAACCTGCAAAATGGAGGCATCCAAACAAATCATTTCTCGTGTCAGTAGTGACTTTTGTGACCACAATAAACAGTTTCTACCGTGAACATGTCAGTGAGTTTCCTGCTTTATCATAAGACAGAAAGAACTTGCATTTATATAGCACCTTTCACCACCTCAGGACGTCCCAAAGTGCTTTACAGCCAATTAAGTACTTTTTTTTGAAGTATAGTCACTGTTGTAATGTAGGAAACGTGGCAGCCAACTTGCACACAGCAAGATCCCACAAACAGCAATATGATAATGACCAGATAATCTGTTTTTTAGTGATGTTGGTTGAGAAATAAATATTGGCTCAGGGCACCGAGGAGAGCCTCTCTGCTCTTCTTCGAATAGTGCTATGGAATCTTTTACATCCACCTGAGGGGGCAGACGGAGCGAGCCTCAGTTTAACGTCTCATCCGAAAGATGGCACCTCCGACAGTGCAGCACTTCCTCAGTACTGCCCTGGGAGTGTCAGTCGGATTGTGTGTGCATACTCTGTCTTTTTCTGCTTTCAGATTGCTGAGATACAGAACAACCATATACAAATAAAAAACCTTAGACTAACTCAGGGGGAATAAAATCTGGGAAATTCCTTTCCAACCTCCAAAGGCAATTAAAACGGGTTCTTGGAGATCACAGTGACCGTGAGGTACAGAGGGATGGGCAATAAATGCCGGCCTTGCCAGCGACGCCCACGTCCAGAGAACAAATTTTTAAAAAACAATGTCCCACCTACCTTTGGGATACTAGACACAGTCAGGAATGCCTTTCCGAACTGCTGCAGTGATTCCACACTCACCACGGGGCAGAAACTTATTCCAGACGTTAACAACTCTCCCGACATCTAACCTATTGCTATGTTTACATATCTTATACGCATGACCCCTCGTTATCCCAAACCTATCTAAGGTCACTCGCCCCAAAGAACCACATAGAATTTAAAGCACAGAAACAGGCCATTCGGCCCAATTGGTCTATGCTGGTGTTTATGCTCCACACGAGCCACCTCCCTCCCTTCTTCATCTAACTCAATCAGCATATCCTTCCATTCCTTTATCCTTTATCTAGCTTCCCCTTAAATGCATCTATGCTATAATAGAGGCCTTATTATTAATTATTAAAGTCAGTATTATATCTACTCCTGACCTGGTGGTTTATAGAATCATAGAAAATTTACGGCACAGAAGGAGGCCATTCGGCCCATCGTGTCCATGCCGGCTGAGAAACGAGCCATCCAGCCTAATCCCACTTTCCCGCATTTGGTCCGTAGCCCTGCAGGTCACGGCTCTTCAGGTGCACATCCAGGTATTTTTTAAATGAGTTGAGGGTTTCTGCCTTTATCACCCTCTCAGGCAGTGAGTTCCAGACCCCCACCACCCTCTGGGTGAAAAAAAATTTCCTCATTTCCACTCTAATCCTTCTATCAATCACTTTAAATCCAGGCCCCCTGGTCACTGACCCCTCTGCTAAGGTAAATAGGTCCTTCCTATCCACCCTATCTAGGCCCCTCATAATTTTGTACACCTCAATCAAATCATCCCTCAGCCTCCTTTGGTCCAAGCAAAACAACCCCAGACTATCCAATCTTTCCTCATTGCTAAAATTCTCCAGTCCTGGCAACATCCTCGTAAATCTCCTCTGCACCCTCTCTAGTGCAGTTACATCCTTCCTGTAATGTGGTGACCAGAACTGTGCGCAGTACTCAAGCTGTGGCCTAACTAGTGTTTTATACAGTTCTAGCATAACATCCCTGCTTTTATATTCTGTTGTAAACAATTTTACAACACCAAGTTATAATCCAACGATTTTTATTTGAAATCTACAAGCTTTCGGAGGTTTCCTCCTTCCTCAGGTAAATGTCAGGAGCTCCTTGAAGCCTACGCATTTATACATCACAGAACAATACATGGTGTTTACAGACTGCCCCTGCAACTGCCCGTTGCCAAGGCAATCACCGTGTTCAGACAGAGAGGTGTCACCTACAGAACCCCCGAATATATTCTGTGCCTCGGCTAATAAAGGAAAGTATTCCATATGCCTTTTTAACCACCTCATCTACCTGTCCTGTTACCTTCAGGGATCTGTGGACATGCACTCCAAGGTTCCTCTGTTCCTCTACACCTCTCAGTATCCTCCCATTTATTGTGTACTCCCTTGCCTTGTTTGCTCTCCCCAAATGCATTACCTCACACTTCTCCGGATTGAACTCCATTTGCCACTTTTCTGCCCATCTGACCAGTCCATTGATATCTTCCTGCAGTCTACAGCTTTCCTCCTCACTATCAACCACATGGTCTATCTTTGTGTCATCCACAAATTTCTTCATCATGCCCCCTACATTTAAGTGCAAATTGTTAATGTATATCACAAAAAGCAAGGGACCGAGTACTGAGCCCTACGGCACCCCACTGGAAACAGCCTTCCAGTCACAAAAACACCCGTCGACCATTACCCTTTGCTTCCTGCCACTGAGCCAGTTTTGGATCCAATTTGCCACTCTCCCTTGGATCCCATGGGCTTTTACTTTTTTGACCAGTCTGCCATGTGGGACCTTGTCAAAAACCTTGCTAAAATCCATGTAGACTACATCAAATGTGTTACCCTCATCGACCCTCCTTGTTACCTCCTCGAAAAATTCAATCAAGTTAGTCAGACACAACCTCCACTTAACAAATCCGTGCTGGCTGTCCTTGATTACTCCGTGCCTTTCTAAGTGACAGTTTATCCTGTTCCTCAGAATTGATTCCAGACTGGCCTGTAATTACTCGGTCTATCCTTCACTCCCTTTTTAAACAACGTACAATGTTAGCAGTCCTCCCAATCCTCCTAAGCCTGTGTCCAGTGAAGTTTGGAAAATGATTGTTGAAGCCTCCGCTATTTCCTCCCTGGTTTCTTTTAACAGCCTGGGATACATTTCATCCGGCCCTGGTGATTTATCTACTTTCAAAGATGCTAATCCCCTTAATACTTCCTCTCTCACTATGTTTATCCCATCCAATATTTCACACTCCTCCTCCTTAACTTCAATCCCTGTATTGTTCAATCCTTTGTTGAACGATTGTATGCTCTACCAACTGAACAGCACTATTTTGTACTGTTAATTTTTAATAGAATACATCTAGCCCAGCACACCACGATTCTCACTGAGATTCCAATCACATATGTAGGAGTCTGTCACAAAGAATTTTAAGAGAGCTGCTACCCATTTGGTCTCCTTGATCACCGAAGGAGAAAGATTTTGAATTAAACAGGTTCTTTCACCAGAAGAAAACTTGCATTTCTATAGCGCCTTTCACAGCCTCAGGACGTCCCAAAGCGCTTTACAGCCAATTAAGTACTTTTGAAGTGCAGTCACAAACAGCAATGTGATAATGACCAGATAATGTTTATAGTGATGATGGTTGAGGGACAAATATTGGCCCAAGACACCGGGGAGAACTCCTCTGCTCTTCGAATAGTGGCCGTGGGATCTTTTACGTCCGATGACATTGCTGTTTGTGGGACAACAGTGATTACACTTCAAAAGTACTTAATTGGCTGTAAAGTGCTTTGGGGCATCCTGAGGTTGTGAAAGGCGGTATAGAAATGTAAGTTTTCTTCTTTCTTTATTAAGATCAACAGGAAACTACAAGTAGCCAGTTTGCAGAGGGCCTTGTTGATGCGTTAAACCAGCCCTGTGGGAACGTGGCCAATGTGTTTTGTCAGACTTTCCAAAGCCAGGAGCTCAGCTGCTGCAGTCTGAGGCCCCGCTGGGTGAAGGCCATCCCTGCTGCACCAACATCCAGACAGCCCTGGCACACACGCAGAGCAGAGGCACTGCCGGAGGGCATCAAGTTAACACTAGGCTGGGGATCAGAGGCCTGTTTTATACCAAAAGCTGCGTTTAACCAAAGCACCTGGTACCCTGGTACCCCAAACCCTAAACCCTCCCCCCTTCCCCCCCGGGCCACAGCTCCCTGTCATTTACTGATTCAATCGCGGGCAAAATAATTCCCAAACTGTTGCTAATATTCAACACCGTGAAGACACGCATAATAATGGATAATGAGGTACCCCCAATCACCCCCCCACCCTCACCCCATCGCATCCCTCCCCACCCTCACCCCCTCAACCCACCCCCCCAACTGACCCCATGACCTCACCCCCCCAACCTCCTCTCATCCCATCATCCCCAATCTCCCACCCTTGTCCTCTCTCCATTTCCCCACTCTCCCTCTCCCCCCACCCCCACTCTCACTCCCCCTCCCAACCCTCACCCCCACCCCCCAACTGACCCCATGACCTCACCTCCCCTCCCAACCCCCCCCCAACCCCTCACCCCCCCCAACCCCTCACCCCCCCCCCAACCCCTCACCCCCCCCCAACCCCTCACCCCCCCCCAACTGACCCCATGACCTCACCTCCCCCCCCAACCCCTCACCCCCCCCCAACCCCTCACCCCCCCCAACCCCTCACCCCCCCCAACCCCTCACCCCCCCCAACTGACCCCATGACCTCACCTCCCCTCCCAACCCCCTCACCCCCCAACCCCCAACTGACCCCATGACCTCACCTCCCCTCCCAACCCCCTCACCCCCCAACCCCTCACCCCCCAACCGACCCCATGACCTCACCTCCCCACCCCCCCCCAATCTCCCACCCTTGCCCTTCCCCCCCTCCCTCTCCCCTCCATTTCCCCCATTTCCCCTCTCCTTACCCCGATGATGCAGGACAACATTCCGCCGCCGTGGACCCGCGCTCACCGGAAACAGTCACCGCCCCCCCCCCGCGCTCATTGGCTGCTCCTCCAGCCCCGCCCCCTGGCCCCTCGCGCGCCTATTGGGGCGCTGCTCGCGGCTTCTGGCGGCTCATTGGCTGATCCACCCGTCCGTCCGGGGAGAGTGACAGGCGGGCGGGCCAATGGGCGGGCGCGGTGAGGCAGCGCCGTTACCTCGGGTCCCGGTCCCGGTCCCGGTCACAGCGCCGGAGCGGAGCGGAGAGCGGGGCATGGATCCGGGGTGAGTGGCACCGGGCACCGGGCACCGGGCACCGGGGGGGATGCTCGGGGACCGGGGATGCGCGGGGCGGGATTCGGGTTCTTTGTTTGACGGACCGTTACAGACGCGCGCCCCGCCGCCCCGAGCCCCGAGCCCCGAGCGCGAGTTGGGCCGCCCGTCCCCTGAACTCATCTCACTGTCCGTCAGTTCGGTGGCAAATCCGCTTTACTCCGGGTTCGCTCCGTTACCGAGCGCCGCCCGTTGATGCAGCGACTTGTTTCGGTTCGGGGCGCGGGGGGTGAAGCTCAAGCGCTCGTTCCCCTTCTCACTCCCTCCTCACTCACTCACTCCCTCCCTCCTCACTCACTCCCTCCCTCCTCACTCACTCCCTCCTCACTCACTCACTCACTCACTCCCTCCCTCCCCCCTCACTCCCCCCTCCTCCCCCCTCACTCCCCCTCCTCCCTCACTCCCTCCCTCCCTCCCCTCCTCACTCACTCACTCCCCTCCTCACTCACTCACTCCCTCCTCACTCACTCCCTCCCCCCCCCTCACTCCCTCCCTCCCCCCCCCCCCCTCCCTCCCTCCCTCCCTCCCTCCTCCCCCCTCCTCCTCACTCCCCCCCCTCACTCCCCCCCTCACTCTCCCTCCTCCTCCCTCCTCCTCCCTCCCTCCTCACTCCCTCCCCCCTCACTCACTCACTCACTCCCTCACTCACTCACTCCCTCCTCACTCACTCCCTCCTCACTCACTCCCTCCTCACTCACTCCCCTCACTCACTCACCTCACTCCTCCCTCCTCACTCACTCCCTCCTCACTCACTCACATCCCTCCTCACTCACTCACTCCCTCCTCACTCACTCACTCCCCTCACTCACTCACTCCTCACTCACTCCCTCCTCACTCACACTCACTCCCTCCTCACTCACTCACTCCCTCCTCACTCACTCACTCCCTCCTCACTCACACTCACTCCCTCCTCACTCACTCACTCCCTCCTCACTCCCTCACTCCCTCCTCACTCACTCCCTCCTCACTCACTCCCTCCTCACTCACTCCCTCCTCACTCACTCCCTCCTCACTCACTCCCTCCTCACTCACTCCCTCCTCACTCACTCCCTCCCCCCTCCTCCTCACTCCCCCCCCTCACTCCCCCCCCTCACTCTCCCTCCTCCTCCCTCCTCCTCCCTCCCTCCTCACTCCCTCCCCCCCTCACTCACTCACTCCCTCACTCACTCACTCCCTCCTCACTCACTCCCTCCTCACTCACTCCCTCCTCACTCACTCACTCCCTCCTCACTCACTCCCTCCTCACTCACTCCCTCCTCACTCACTCACTCCCTCCTCACTCACTCACTCCCTCCTCACTCACTCACTCCCCACTCACTCACTCACTCCCTCCTCACTCACTCACTCCCTCCTCACTCACTCACTCCCTCCTCACTCACTCACTTCCCTCCTCACTCACTCACTCCCTCCTCACTCACTCCCTCCTCACTCACTCCCTCCTCACTCACTCCCTCCTCACTCACTCCCTCCTCACTCACTCCCTCCTCACTCACTCCCTCCTCACTCACTCCCTCCTCACTCACTCCCTCCCCCCTCCTCCTCACTCACTCCCTCCCTCCCTCCTCTCACTCACTCCCTCCCCCCTCCTCTCACTCACTCCCTCCCCTCCTCCTCTCACTCACTCCCTCCCCCCTCCTCTCACTCACTCCCTCCCCCCTCCTCTCACTCACTCCCTCCTTCCTCCTCTCACTCACTCCCTCCTTCCTCCTCTCACTCACTCCCCTCCCCCCTCCTCTCACTCACTCCCTCCCCCCTCCTCTCACTCACTTCCCTCCCCCCTCCTCTCACTCACTCCCTCCCCTCCTCCTCTCACTCACTCCCTCCCCCCTCCTCTCACTCACTCCCTCCCCCCTCCTCTCACTCACTCCCTCCCCCCTCCTCTCACTCACTCCCTCCCCCCCTTCCTCTCACTCACTCCCTCCCCCCTCCTCTCACTCACTCCCTCCCCCCTCCTCTCACTCACTCCCTCCCCCCTCCTCTCACTCACTCCCTCCCCCCTCCTCTCACTCACTCCCTCCCCCCTCCTCTCACTCACTCACTCCCCCCTCCTCTCACTCACTCACTCACTCCTTTCCCCCCTCAGATGAAAAGTAAGGAGTTCTCTGAGTGTCCTGGCGAACATTGATCTCAACCAACACCAGCAAAGATAGATTATCTGGTTCTTCAGATCTGTTGTTGGTTGTGGGATCTTGCTTTGTGCCTATTGGAAACTGCATTAACAACAGGGACTGCACTTCAAAACAAAAGTTGATTGTGTGTGAAGTATTTTGGGACATCCTGAGACAGTGATCAGTTGCTGTACAAATGGATGTTATTTCCTCACTTAAAACTTCTCAATTTCTGACAACTATCTGTTCTTGAAATCAGCCGTTGTGGGTGTGGCATTTTCTGCATTTGGTGCCTATCACCAGTGGAGAGAGAAGCTGGACCTAAAAAAACAGTAAAAGACCAAGCTCATAGGAGAATCCACAAACCTGGTTTTGCAAATTGGATGGTTGAGAATGCTGTTCAAATTTTTAAAATAAAAACATGTCGTTCTTAAGAACAATAACTGGCATTTATATAGTGTCTTTAACGTAGTAAAACAGGGGAGGGCATTTGTGCATCTTTGAAAATAGGGAACTTCTAAAACTCAGCTCCAAATATTAATTTCGTTGGCCTGCTGATACAGCAATTTTAAAATAATGATTGCTTTGTGTCAGTGGAGTGCTCCTGCAGATTGACTGCTAACTCTCAATCTCTGCTGTATTTTTGATTCAGTGTAATCAACTGGATAAGAGTCCAAAATGGTTTGTGTGTGAATATTTCACATTTCCATTCAGCACATTTACTGACTTTCTCTCCCATTTGTAAGGTCTCGATCTCTTCAAAATTATTTTACCTGCTCACCACCTTTTTTTGAAGGAAAAATCCAAAGCAGATTAGTCAAGTTCGATGTCCAATGCGATAATTCACTTGTGTTTGATGATTGATTTGACTAGGAAGCAAGTTCAGGACATGATGGGTTTCCTAGTCATTACTATTCTGTTTAATTAGAGATTTTGCATTCTTGCATCATTCTAAGCATCTTCAAGTAAGAGACTAATGTTTTATTATTGTAAATAGAATTCCTCAGTTATAACAGATGAATCATTTTTAAATTAATAAATTGTATAAGTGACTTTAGGAAGTAGGAATGACTCACTGTGTATTTATAGAACACACCAAGTCTGAAGTTGTGCATCATTTAGATTACTGGAGCTGTACTGAAGTAATTAGAATCTTCCTTGTAAATTTAGTACTGATTACCCTGCTTCAAAGCCCTGTCTAGTGTTGCAGTACTTTGTATTTTAAGCAGCCATTTCTTAGACCTGTCATTGCAAAGAATCAAAGGACCATCTGTGCTAAAGACCTGCATCACGAGCTGCATTTCCTCAGTCTGCCAACTGCAAAGTTGTGTTTCACAGCAAAAGTGGAAACATTTGGAGACTAGAGTTACTCCGATTGATGTCAAGAGACTTGCAGTAAAGTCTGGGCAGATAAGTGGCAAACTGCAACGTAATACATTGGTGCCAAAAATACTTCAGACGGCAACAGTACTGGAGCAGGTGGTGTAGGCAGATAATATGGGGCCCATTCGTTAAGAACTATGTCTCTGGTGCAAGACCATTTGCATGATATTGTATGATTGCAGAGTGTAAATTCAAAAAGAAATAACTGGCCAAGGTTGCAAAGTGAAGTAAAATTGGACCCAGTATCTGGTTCAAGAAAATCAAATTGATGCTGGTTTAATCAGAGCTGTTTTCACCAAGGAAAATTATGGAATCATAGAATGGTTACAGCACAAAAGGAGGCCGTTCGGCCCATCGAGCTTGCGCCAGCTCTCTAAGAGCAATCCAGCTAGTCCAACTCCTCCGCTCCTTCCCCGTAGCCCTGCAAATTTTTCTCCTTCAGGTACCCATCTAATTTGAAAGCCACAATTGGCGCTGCTTCCACCACCCTTTCAGGCAGCGCATTCCAGATCCTAACCACCTCGCTGCGTTTAAAAATAAGTTTTTCCTCATGCCGCCTTTGGTTCTTTTGCCAGTCACCTCAAACCTGTGATCTCTGGGTTGCGACCCTTCCACCAATGGGAACAGTTTCTCTCTATCTACTCTGTCTAGACCCTTCATGATTTTGAACACCTCTATCAAATCTCTTCTCAATCTTCTCTGTTCCAAGGAGAACAACCCCAGCTTCTCCAGTCTCTCCACATAACTGAGGTCTCTCATCCCTGGAACCATTCTAGTAAATCTTTTCTGCACCCTCTCTAAGGCCTTCACATCTTTCCTAAGGTGCGGTGCCCAGAATTGGACACAATACTCCAGTTGTGACTCAACCAGTGTTTTATAAAGGTTCAACCCAAACATCCTTGCTTTTGTACTCTATGCCTCTGTTTATAAAGCCCAGGATCCTGTTTGCTTTCTTAACCGCTTCTCAACATGTCCTGCCACCTTCAATGATTTGTGCACATATACCCCCCAGGTCTCTCTGTTCCTGTACCCCCTTTAGAGTTGTCCCCTTTAGTTTATATTGCCTCTCCTCACTCTTCATACCAAAATGTATCACCTCACACTTGTGTGTTAAATTTCATCTGCCACGTGTCTGCCCATTCCACCAGTCTACCTATATCCTCTTGAAGTCTATCACTATCCTCCTCACTGTTCACTACACTTCCAAGTTTTCATTTGCCAATTTTGAAATTGTGCCCTGTGCACCCAAGTCCAAGTCATGGCTGCATGTCTGTACAGAATGAAGATGTGTGATTCTTTCCCCCCAATCTAATCCCCTCCTCCCGGCACTGCCTGATATTCTGGCCATCTTTTAATTTGGGAAAAAATAACACTTGGCAAAAAATATAAACAGGAGCTTGCTCATCAAGAACTAACGAATCTGGATAGCAATACTCAGGTTCGTATTCTGACCCAGTGTTGTAACATCGCCTGTCTCTGCCCCACCTCTGCTCCTCTGCTGCTGAAACCCTCATCCATGCCTTTTGTTACCTCCAGACTTGACTCTTCCAATGCTCTCCTGCCCGGCCTCCCACCTTCCACCCTCCGTAAACTTGAGCCCATCCAAAACTTTGCTGCCCGTATCCTAACTCTCACCAAGTTCACCCATCACTCCTGTGCTCGCTGACCTACATTGGCACCCTGTCCAGCAATGCCTTGATTTTAAGATTCTCATCCTTGTTTTCAAATCCCTCCATGGCCTCTCCCCTCCTTATCTCTGTAACCTCCTCCAGCCCTACAACCCTCCGAGATCTCTGCGCTCCTCCAATTCTGGCCTTTTGTGCATCCCTTATTTCTATCGCTCCATCGTTGGCCGTGCCTTCAGCTGCCTAGGCCCCAAGCTCTGGAATTCATTCCCTAAACCTCTCTGCCTTTCTACCCTTCTCTCCTCCTTTAAGATGCACCTTAAAACCTATCTCTACTTGTCCTAATATTTCCTTATGTGGCTCGGTGTCAATTGTTGTTTGATTATCGCTCCTGTGAAGCGCCTTGGGATGTTTTACCATGTTGAAAGCAGCATATAAATGCAAGCTGTTGTAGCATTGAGCCTGTGAAACCCGGATAATGGGCTGTACTTTCTCTGCCTTTCAGCCGCAGGTAAATGCAGAATTATTGCTGCAAGCATCTGGGTAAACACCTTAAGTCAATATTTGCTTTCTTTTCCTCTCCATTGTGCCTTCCTTTCAAATATCTCACAGGATCCCATATGGGAAGGTAGCCAGCTGATGCTAAGAGATACGAACAAGGGGAATCTTTGGCTCCTTTATCAATGCCCATGACCTCTGCTCAGTCTCGTTCTCCCAACAGTGTGCCTGGGATCAGAAAGTTAACCAGGTCAGGATGTGTGTGTACAATTCCCAGTGTTTTGATTGCCTTTTTATTGCTCTGCCATGGGTTAGATTGGAGCATTTCTGATTTGAGCAGGAAACTTGGATTGTTCTTGGAAAAGACAAGCAGAATGGAACCCGACTGAAGACACAGTGGAAGAAAGTAAATGCCAGCTGAACGTGACTAATATCTCTGACTAGCTCCAATCTATTTGTTCCTGGCTAGAATTCTTAACAAGTATTTTCATTGAGTTCATAGACTTTAGATAAACTTATCAGCAACTTTCTCTGAGGTTCTCATGAGTTTACGGGATAAGAACATAAGAAATAGGAGCAGGAGTAGGCCAATCGGCCCCTCGAGCCTGCTCCGCCATTTAATAAGATCATGGCTGATCTTTCGGAGCTTGAAGCCATTGAGGACCAAGCTGATTCTCCAACTAATGGAGGATGTTTTCTGCACTAAAAATGTTAATGGAATATCCTCTCCACCTCCACTACAGTCTTTTATTTATTCACGATTCTGTATTCAACTATAGTCTGGTGTGGCGAGAAATGGATTGTACATTAGGATGGTGTGACTGGAGACTGTGGGTGAATTCAGACTGCAATTACATGTCTTGTATCTGTAGCTGTGGTTTAGGTTTCAGTTAGACAGTGCCCCGTTTCCGCAGCTTGGCTGAACATTTAGTTCTGCTGCTCAGTTCGTACACACTGTGAACCTCTTTTTGGAGTTAAAGAAAGACTTGCATTTATATAGCGCCTATCACAACCTCGGGATGCCCCAAGGCGCTTTACATTGGTTTTAGTGATGTTGTTTGAGGGATAAATGTTGGCCAGGACACCAGGGAAAACTCCTCTGCTCAATAGGAGTTGCTCTGCATGTAGCGTTGAGCTGAATTGGTGTGAGAATATCTTCTCTCCAAACCCTTAGATACTGAAACAATTTCCAGATGGAGTTTGGATTTGTCCTGAGATCTCACTTTTGCTTGAACTGCTCTTTCTGAATTGTCTGGGGTAAATCAAACAGATTTGGGGGTTGGGACTTTTGCCAACGTTAATTAAACTGGCAGTGGGCTCGTTACCCCAACACTGCTACTGGGTTCCTTTCTCTGCCGCCTTTTAACGCTGCTTGCTGCCATTCTTAGTAAAAACTCCACATTAATGTTGTGTAACTAAACAATATCTGAGCTGCATGTTTGTACGTAAAACATTGCCTTAGTACGGCTGTGAAGGTGAACAGGTGTATAAACGAGACAGTTCTGCTCAATGTGCCCATTCAGATTCCGTCTGAGTTTAAGTTATATTAGTGGGCCTCGGCATAAACAATTTTCAATTATTGAGACTTAGCTTTCAATAGAAAGTGTGCTCTTAAAATGGGTCCTAGCCCACAAAGAAATAAGCAGGATAGCCCAAAATGTCAGCCTTCTAAATGGTTTGTCGTGTAATATGTAAGAATTGAGTATAAATCTGTTTGTAATTTGTAAACAGGAGGTGAGCTGTATTAAGGCAGGAAGTGCTTAAGAGCGAGTGCATTTTTAGCAGCATTCAGTCCTTTAGCTGCTAAAATGCCTCCTGTTCAGTCTGTCCTCAACATCCCTCGATTCATTAGCAATTGTTACTTTGATCAGCAAACGTAAAATGCTGCAAATAAGTAGCAGCTAAGCCGCTTACAGTGTCTGATCATGTTTAAATCAATACCATTTCTGTTAAGCGTAAATAAATATTTCAACAATTTGGAGTCCTGTCATGATTGTGCTTTTTTTTAAAAACGGAAATTGATCTGGCCAGATCCTCTAGACAACCATGACGCATTGGATGTACCGTGGTCCGTAGACTGGTGGGATTTAGTTCCCCCAGCCCCTCCTATCCCCCTCGGTAGGTCAGTTAGTAAAGGAAATGTATAACTACAAGTGGAACTGCACCCCACCAGGAATCGGCACTATCAGAGGGGCAGAAATTGGTAACCAGCATGTGCTTGCTTTCTAAACCACACCATGTGTAATCATCAAAGTACTTACTGCAGCACAACGTAAAATGGTCAAACCAGAGCTGATTATATTTCAGAAGCTGTTTTCATTTCAATTAGAAAAATAAAAAAAACTTTCCGAAGGGAGTTTCCTGACCTCTGCATCCATTGAGCAACTTATAGCTTGTAGTTCTGAGCCGAGTCTGTTATTTACGATACAGATCTCGAGCAACTGCCGTTCAAAACGTTTCAAAGTGCATTTTTTTGACATCTGTACTTTTTGAAGTGTAGTCACTGTTGTAATGCAGGAAAAGCAGAAGCCGGTTTGCGCACAGCAAGATCCCACAAACCGCAATGAGCTAAATGACCAGATCCTCTGTTTTAGTGATGTTGATTAAGGGATAAATATTGTCCCAGGACGTCTGGGAGAACTCCCCTGCTCTTCGAATAGTGGCCGTGGGATCTTTTACATCAACCAGAGAGGGCAGACGGGGCCTCGGTTTAACATCTCATGAAAAAAATGTAATGTTGCACCGACTGGGGTAACTCATTTTGAGCAGGTATGGAACGAAGGTGAAAATAAAAACAATAACATTTTGACAATGTGATTACTGTTGCTAATTCAAATAGCAACATTTTGAGATTGTTGGAATAATATTGAACATAGCACTAGTTCCATAAACAGCTGGGAATATTTTACCAATATAAATAATTTCTATCTAATCATACAAATATTGGAAGTATCTTCTCTTTTTATACTGAGTAATTTCTTGTTAGCCGCAAAAAATGCGAAGTACTGGACGTCCTAAAGTAAGCTGAGAAATGTTGTTGCTTTGATACCTGGCACATTACTGTGCAGTTTAAAATTCTGATTCTTCTTCCTCATTATGGAGAGAGCAGACTTTGCTAAACTCTGATGATTTTGTAGTTGGACCATCCCAGGAGCAATTCAAGCCATCATTAGACCTGTTTTTATGCAAAATTATAAATATCGCTTGCGATCTGAGAGCTGCCTTATTTACATAATCTCTTGAGACATTCTTAACGGCCTTGGGATGTTTTCGTAGGTTAAAGGCACTAGATAAATGCAAGTTAAGACATCCGACTACCTAACCCACTTGCCCTTCTGGCTATTGGGCTGTGTGACTTGTGGCTTGTCTGCTTCCTCTCTTTGCTGTAATTTCCTGCAATGTTTTATCCTATCTTCAGTGTGTTGCCCAAAAGGCAACGTCCAATTTGTAATCTGTACCTAGAGGCTGATTAATTAGGGCTTAGTTTATATTGATTCTCAGGATGTGGGTGTCGCTGGCAAGGCCGGCATTTATTACCCATCCCCTGGTTGCCCCTTGAGAAGGTGGTGGTGGTGGTGGGCTGCCTTCTTGAACCACCGCAGTCCATGCGATGTCCTCTTTTGCTCTTAAAGTCTGTAGTGTGAGCTCCGCCAGCATGTCCACGCCAGCATGTCCACGCACAGCATTGCTGCACAGAAATGAGAGTTTTGAACTGTCACAAGCCTTTTAATTCCATTATATGATTTTAATATCTTCTAACGCTCAATCTGCAACTCTTTCAGTTCTCTCTCTGGTGAGCTGGTCCCTGCTAGATGAATGGGGGAATTTTATTTATTTTTAAAATGAATAAATACAGAAGGCAGTGGTTAGACACCAAGGCTGGTTCACCTGTTTCTAACTCTCTCATGAAGGTATCTGGAACCTGATTGGCCACAGGCCGCTCAAAAACATTCCTGTTGTTCAGGCAGGAAAATAAATTTGGCCGCGGTCACTCAATGCAAATCATTTTTGATTCTAAGAGCTTCAGATTAGAAAGTTATTTTTTTTTAAAAGAGTAAACCGAGGTTGTGTTTAAATTCTTTTGCAAAAATGTAGTGTATTTGGGTGTGTGATTGAGATGCAGTGTATTTGGGAACATGCGTAGATGTATCGCAACTACATTGAGTTACACTGAGTCTACAACACAGAAACAGGCCATTCGGCCCAACCAGTCTACACCGGCGTTTATGCTCCACACGAGCCTCCTCCCTCCCTACTTCATCTACCCCTTCTGGATACCCTTCTATTCCTTTCTCCCTCGTGTGCTCATCTAACTTTCCCTTAAATCCATCTATGCTATTCGCCTCAACCACTCCTTGTGGTATCAAGTTCCACATTCTAACCACTCTCTGGGTAAAGAAGTTTCTCCTGAATTCCCTATTGGATTTATTAGTGACTATCTTATATTTATCATCTCTAGTTTTGGACTCCCCCCAAAAGTGGAAACATTTTCTCTACGTCTACCCTATCAGGTCACCCCTCAGCCTTTTCTAGAGAAAAGAGCCCCACCCTGTTTAGTCTTTCCTGATAAGTCCATCTCAGTTCTGGTATCCTCCCTGGTTTTTTTTTTGCACCTTCTCCAATGTCTCTATCCTTTTTATAATATGGAGACCAGAATGGTGCACAGTGCTCCAAATCTGGTCTAGCCAAGGTTCTATACAAGTTTAACACAACTTCTCTACTTTTCAATTCTGTTCCTCGGAGAGGTTTAGAGTGCATTTTTGTAAAAGCATGGCAAATAAAGTTGTTTGAGCTGCAGGCACAAATAGCCACAAGGGAATATGATGCAGTGGCAATAATGGAGACCTGGCTCAAAAAAGGGCAGGATTGAGTACTAAATATTCCTGGATACAAGTTGTTCAGGAAAGATAAGGAGGGGGATGGCGTGGCAGTATTCATTAAGGAGAATAATGCAGCGCTGGAGAGAGAGGATGTCCTTGAGAGGTCAAGGACAGAATCTATTTGGTTAGAGTTAAGAAATGATCGAGGTGCCATTACACTACTGGGTGTATTCTATAGGCCACCAACTAATGGGAAGGATATAGAGGAGCAAATTTGCTGGAAAATTTAGAGAGATGCAAGAACTATAGAGTAGTGATAATGAGGGACTTCAACTATCCTAATATAGACTGGAATAGTAATAGTGTAAAGGGGCAAAGAGGGGGAGGAATTTCTGAAGTGTGTTCAGGGGAACTTTCTTAGTCAGTATGTTTCGGCCCAACGAGGAAGGAGGCATTGCTGGATCTAGTTCTGTGGAATGAAGTTATTAGTTATGGAAAAGGACAAGGAGCAATCTAAAGTAAAAATGCTTAATTGGAGAAGGGCCAATTTTAGTGAGTTGAAAACAGATCCGGCCTGGTAAATTGGAATCAAAGATTGGCGGCGAAACAGTAATCAAAAAACGGATGGGCTTTAAAGAGGAGATGGTTTGGGTACAGTGTAGGTACATTTCCCACGAGGGGGAAAGGTAGGGCAACCAAAGCCAGAGCTCCCTGGATGACAAAAGAGATAGAGAGTAAGATGAAGCAGAAAAAGGGGGCAAATGACAGATGTCAGGTTGATAACACAAGTGAGAACCAGGCTAAATATGGAAAATATAGAGAAGTGAAAAAGGAAATAAGAGGGGCCAAGAGAGTATGAGAATAGATTGACGGCTAACATAAAAGGGAATCTTCTTTACGCATATAAATACCATACTAGAACTAGGGGGCATAATCGCAGGATAAGGGGTCGGCCACTTAAGACTGAGATGAGGAGGAATTTCGTCACTCAGGGTTGTGAATCTTTGGAATTCTCTATCCCAAAGGGCTGTGGATGCTGAGTCATTGAGTATGTTCAAGGCTGAGATAGATGGTCGGTGATCAGCCACGATCTTATGGAATGGCGGAGCAGGCTCGAGGGGCCGCATGGCCTACTCCTGCTCCTATTTCTTATGTTCTTAAATGGGTAGTAAGAGGAGGGGTGGGACTGATGAGGGACCAAAACGGAGATCTACACATAGAGGCAGAAGGCATGGCTGAGGTACTAAATGAGTACGTTGTATCTGTCTTTACCAAGGAAGAAGATGCTCCCAGAGTCTCAGTAAAAGAAGAGGTAGTTGAGATACTGGATGGGCTTAAAAATTGATAGAGGAGGTACTGGAAAGGCTGGCTGTACTTAAAATAGATAAGTCACCCGGTCCGGATGGGATGCATCCTAGGTTGCTGAAGGAATTAAGGGTAGAAATTGTGGAGGTACAGGCCATAGTCTTCCAAACATCCGTAGATATGGGGGTGATGCCAGAGGACTGGAGAATTGCAAATGTTACACCCTTGTTCAGAAAAGGATGTAAGGGTAAACCTGGCAACCACAGGCCGGTCAGTTTAACCCTGGTGGTGGGGAAGCTTTTAGAAACAATAATCCAGGACAGAATTAACAGTCACTTGGACATGTGTGGATTAATAAAAGAAAGCCAGCACGGATTTGTTAAAGGCAAATCGTTTTTACCTAACTTCATTGAGTTTTTTGATGAGGGCAATGCAGTTGATGTTGTGTATATGGACTTTCAAAAGGTGTTTGATAAAGAGCCACATAATAGGCTTGTCATCAAAGTTGAAGCCCGTGGAATAAAAGGGGCAGTGGCAGCATGGATACGAAATTGGCTAAGTGACAGGAAACAGAGAGTAGTGGTGAACGGTTGTTTTTCGGACTGGAGGGAGGTGTACAGTGGTGTTCCCCAGAGGTCAGTACTAAGACCACTGCTTTTTTTGATATCTTGGTCTTGGGTGTACAGGGCACAATTTCAAAATTTGCAGATGACACCGAACTTGGAAGTGTAGTAAACAGTGAGGAGGATAGTGATAGACTTCAATAGGACATAAAAGAGCTGGTGAAATGGGCGGACACATGGCAGGTGCAATTCAACGCAGAGAAGTGGGAAGTGATACATTTTGACAGGAAGAATAAGGAGAGGCAATATAAATGAAATGGTACAATTCTAAAGGGTGTGCAGGAACAGAGAGACCTGGGGGTATATGTGCACACATTTTTGAAGGTGGCAGGATAGGTTGAGAAAGTGGTTAAAAAAGCAAACGGGATCCTGGGCTTTATAAATGAGGCATAGAGTACAAAAGCAAGGAAGTTATGTTGAACCTTTATAAAACACTAGATCGGCCACAACTGGAGTATTGTGTCCAATTCTGGGCTCTGCACTTTAGGAAGGATGTGAAGGCCTTAGAGAGGGTGCAGTAAAGATTTACTGAAATGATTCCAGGGATGAGACACTTCAGTTATGTGGAGAGACTGGAGAAGCTGGGATGGTTCTCCTTAGATGAGAGGAGATTTGATAGAAGTGTTCAAAATCATGACTGGTTTAGATAAAGTAAATAAAAAGAAACTGTTCCCATTGGTGGAAGGGTAGAGAACCAGAGGTCACAGGTTTAAGGTAATTGGCAAAAGAACCAAAGGCGACATGAGGAAAAGCTTTTTTACGCAGCGAGTAGTTATGATCTGGAATGTGCTGCCTGAGGGGGAGGTGGAAGCAGATTCAATCGTAGCTTTCAAATGGGAATTGGATAAATATTTGCAGGGAAAAAAATTGTAGTGCTACGGGGAAAGAGTGGGGGAGTGGGATTAACTGGGTTGCTCTTACTAAGAGCCGGCATGGGCTCAATGGGCCGAATGGCCGCCTTCGGTGCTGAAACCGTTCTATGATTCTAGAAATGAACCCCTTTTTTATGCCTTTTTTATGGCCTTATTAACCTGTGTTGCTACTTTTAGTGATTTAAGTACCTCTATCCCCAGATCCCATTTAGACTCTTATTATCCAAGCAGTGTGTGGCCTCCTTATTCTTCCTACCAAAATGTACCACCTCACACTTATCAATATTGAAGGTCATTTGCCAATGACATGCCCAATCTGCAAGTTTATTAATGTCTTCTTGCGTTTTAACGCATTCTTCCTTTTGTCAGCAAATTTTGAAATTGCACTTCTGAATCCAAATCGTTAATGTAAATGGTGAACAACAGTGGTCCCAGCACCGATGGGTATCTGGGTGTGTATGAGAGATATGTAGTGTATTTGGGTGTGTGTATGTGATGTGTAGCATATTTGAGCGTGTATATGAGATATGTAGTGTATCTAGGTGTGTGTACGAGAGATGTAGTGTATTTGGGAACACCTGTGTGAGGTCCCCACAATTTTCTGACTGATGATCCCTGTAAGTCCTCTCCTCGCTGGGAGCAGCTGATCTGGGAGTTGGCCCTGATATTCCCTCCATTTAATAAAAGTAACTCCACCGCAGTAGCCTGATTCAAAAGGCACTCATCGTTGCATGCCGACTTATTGTGAATGTTTCCTCAGCGTAAGGTGTGTATTTTAGTGATCACTGGCTTATTGGGGAAACAAACTCCATGGGACTTACCTACAAAACAGTGTCTGCACTTCAAAAGTAATCTAATGGTTGTGAAGCACATTTTGAACTTTGGATATACAAGGTGCTGTATAAATTCTTTCCTCCTTTTATTCTGTTCAATAAATGCTACACTTTGGTTTTAAAAATAATCCTTTTATCTGTACAGCAGTTTTAAATTTATTCAGTTTCCACACATGCGCAATTTCTGCTTTGACTTTGGTTTCTATGATCAAAGTATTGCAGGGACATTCTTTGTAAACGCTGCATTGAAGACCCTGCTGATGTGGTCTGTGCCATCAGTGGCTGTGATTAATTCCATTTCTAGTTTGAGCAATTAATGGGTTCCTGCCCAGCTAGAACTGCAATTTACTTTTTTATATGACAAAAATTCCCCCAACCACATTTTGTGTGTCCAGTAATTAAAATGCTGCAACTTTAAGCCTCCTGATAATGATCTGGAACTTTATATACCAGATGATTTAGATAAAATACAACCTAACTCTACATAAACTTCAGAACGAAGGAGAAATGAATCTTTTGGTTGCAGAGTGTACTTGTCACAGGAACCTCTCTGCCCTTGAACAGACGGCAGTGTTAGAATTCCGGTTTCTCCCAACGTTCCTCATTCAATGAGGTAGCAACAGTGCAGTCCCTGGGAGCAGACGATGCTTCCTGTGAACTGGAGTTTACCTGGTCACCCATTCAGTGGATGAACAATTGTTTTTTTTCTGCTCACACAATTGGGAAAGTGTGACCGGCTCACTCTAAAACTGACAGGTGGAAGAACAACATACGAATAGATTCTATATTTCAGGCTAAACTACACTAATGTTGTAAAATAGATTCATAAAACGTCCCTGCACAGAAACAGACTGCTCAGACCATCTCTACTGCTATTTTTCTCGACACAAGCCAGCAAGTCTAATCCCACTCTCCATACCCTTTACTATCCCACCCTGTCTAATCCCACTCTCCATACCCTCACTCCCCGTCCCCTTTAATATCCCTCCAACTTTTTTTATTCATTCATGGGATGTGGGCGTCGCTGGCGAGGCCGGCATTTATTGCCCATCCCTAATTGCCCTTGAGAAGGTGGTGGTGAGCCGCCTTCTTGAACCGCTGCAGTCCGTGTGGTGACGGTTCTCCCACAGTGCTGTTAGGAAGGGAGTTCCAGGATTTTGACCGAGCAACAATGAAGGAACGGCGATATATTTCCAAGTCGGGATGGTGTGTGACTTGGAGGGGAACGTGCAGGTGGTGTTGTTCCCATGTGCCTGCTGCCCTTGTCCTTCTAGGTGGTAGAGGTCGCGGGTTTGGGTGGTGCTGTCGAAGAAACCTTGGCGAGTTGCTGCAATGCATCCTGTGGATGGTACACACTGCAGCCACAGTGCACCGGTGGTGAAGGGAGTGAATGTTTAGGGTGGGGGATGGGGTGCCAATCAAGTGGGCTGCTTTATCTTGGATGGTGTCGAGCTTCTTGAGTGTTGTTGGAGCTGCACTCATCCAGGCAAGTGGAGAGTATTCCATCACACTCCTGACTTGTGCCTTGTAGACGGTGGAAAGGCTTTGGGGGGTCAGGAAGTGAGTCACTTGCCGCAGAATACCCAGCCTCTGACCTGCTCTTGTAGCCACAGTATTTATGTGGCTGGTCCAGTTTAGTTTCTGGTCAATGGTGACGCCCAGGAATTTAATGGTGGGGGATTCGGCGATGGTAGTGTCAAGGGGAGGTGATTAGACTCTCTCTTGTTGGAGATGGTCATTGCCTGGCACTTGTCTGGCTTGAATGTTACTTGCCACTTATCAGCCCAAGCCTGGATGTTGTCCAGGTCTTGCTGCATGCAGGCTCGGACTGCTTCATTATCTGAGGGGTTGCGAATGGAACTGAACACTGTGCAGTCATCAGCGAACATCCCCATTTCTAACCTTATGATGGAGGGAAGGTCATTGATGAAGCAGCTGAAGATGGTTGGGCCTAGGACACTGCCCTGAGGAACTCCTGCAGCAATGTCCTGGGGCTGAGATAATTGGCCTCCAACAACCACTACCATCTTCCTTTGTGCTAGGTATGACTCCAGCCACTGGAGAGTTTTCCCCCTGATTCCCATTGACTTCAATTTTACTGGGGCTCCTTGGTGCCGCACTGGGTCAAATGTTGCCTTGATGTCAAGATTCCGAGGGGCTTGACAGGGTAGATGCTGAGAGGTTATTTCCCTGGCAGGCGAGTCTAGAACCAGAGGGCATAGTCGCAGGATAAGCGGTCGGCCATTTAAGACCGGTAGCATAGTGGTTATGTTACTGGACTAAAATCCAGAGTCATGAGTTCAAATCCCGCCACGGCAGCTGGCGAATTTAAATTCAATTAATTAATTAAATTCAATTAATTAAATAAAAATCTGGAATTAAAATACTAGTATCAGTAATGATGGCCATGAAACTACCGGATTGTCGTAAAAACCCATCTGGTTCACTAATGTCCTTCAGGGAAGGAAACCTGCCGTCCTTACCCGGTCTGGCCTATGTGTGACTCCAGACCCACAGCAATGTGGTTGATTCTTAATTGCCCTCTGAAATGGCCTAGCGAGCCACTCAGTTGTAAAATCTCGCTACGAAAAGTCATAATAAGAATAAAACCGGACGGACCACCCGGCATTGGACCACGAGGCACCGGACACAACAACGGCAAAACACCAAGCCCAGTCGACCCTGCAAGGTCCTCCTTACTAACATCTGGGGACTTGTGCCAAAATTGGGAGAGCTGTCCCACAGACTAGTCAAGCAACAGCCTGACATAGCCATACTCACAGAATCATATCTCTCAGCCAACGTCCCAGACTCTTCCATCACCATCCCTGGGTATGTCCTGTCCCACCGGCAGGACAGACCCACCAGAGGTGGTGGTACAGTGATATACAGTCAGGAGGGAGTGGCCCTGGGAGTCCTCAACATTGACTCTGGACCCCATGAAATCTCATGGCATCAGGTCAAACATGGGCACGGAAACCTCCTGCTGATTACCACCTACCGTCCTCCCTCAGCTGATGAATCAGTCCTCCTCCATGTTGAGCACCACTTGGAGGAAGCACTGAGGGTAGCAAGGGCACAAAATGTACTCTGGGTGGGGGACTTCAATGTCCATCACCAAGAGTGGCTCGGTAGCACCACAACTGACCAAGCTGGCCGAGTCCTGAAGGACATAACTGCTAGACTGGGCCTGCGGCAGGTGATGAGGGAAAAACTTACTTGACCTCGTCCTCACCAATCTACCTGTCGCAAATGCATCTGTCCATGACAGTATTGGTGGGAGTGACCACCGCACAGTCCTTGTGGAGATGAAGTCCCGTCTTCGCACTGAGGACACCATCCAACGTGTTGTGTGGCACTACCACCGTGCTAAATGGATCTAGCAGCTCAAAACTGGGCATCCATGAGGCGCTGTGGGCCATCAGCAGCAGCAGAATTGTCTTCCAGCACAATCTGTAACCTCATGGCCCGGCATATTCCTCACTCTACCATTACCAACAAGCCAGGGGATCAACCCTGGTTCAATGAGGAGTGTAGAAGAGCATGCCAGGAGCAGCACCAGGCGTACCTAAAAATGAGGTGCCAACCTGGTGAAGCTACAACTCAGGACTACATGCATGCTAAACAGCGGAAGCAACATGCTATAGACAGAGCTAAGCGATTCCACAACCAACGGATCAGATCAAAGCTCTGCAGTCCTGCCACATCCAGTCGTGAATAGTGGTGGACAATTAAACAACTAACGGGAGGAGGAGGCTCTGCAAACATCCACATTCTCAATGATGGCGGAGTCCAGCACGTGAGTGCAAAAGACAAGGCTGAAGCGTTTGCAACCATCTTCAGCCAGAAGTGCCGAGTGGATGATCCATCTCAGCCTCCTCCCGATATCCCCACCATCACGGAAGCCAGTCTTCGGCCAATTCAATTCACTCCACGTGATATCAAGAAACGGCTGAGTGCACTGGATACAGCAAAGGCTATGGGCCCCGACAACATCCCAGCTGTCGTGCTGAAGACTTGTGCTCCAGAACTAGCTGCGCCTCTAGCCAAGCTGTTCCAGTACAGCTACAACACTGGCATCCACCCGACAATGTGGAAAATTGCCCAGGTATGTCCTGTCCACAAAAAGCAGGACAAATCCAATCCGGCCAATTACCGCCCCATCAGTCTACTCTCAATCATCAGCAAAGTGATGGAAGGTGTCGTCGACAGTGCTATCAAGCGGCACTTACTCACCAATAACCTGCTCACCGATGCTCAGTTCAGGTTCCGCCAGGACCACTCTGCTCCAGACCTCATTACAGCCTTGGTCCAAACATGGACAAAAGAGCTGAATTCCAGAGGTGAGGTGAGAGTGACTGCCCTTGACATCAAGGCAGCATTTGACCGAGTGTAGCACCAAGGAGCCCTCGTAAAATTGAAGTCAATGGGAATCAGGGGGAAAACTCTCCAGTGGCTGGAGTCATACCTAGCACAAAGGAAGATGGTAGTGGTTGTTGGTGGCCAATCATCTCAGCCCCAGGACATTGCTGCAGGAGTTCCTCAGGGCAGTGTCCTAGGCCCAACCATCTTCAGCTGCTTCATCAATGACCTTCCCTCCATCATAAGGTTAGAAATGGGGATGTTCGCTGATGACTGCACAGTGTTCAGTTCCATTCGCAACCCCTCAGATAACGAAGCAGTCCGAGCCCGCATGCAGCAAGACCTGGACAACATCCAGGCTTGGGCTGATAAGTGGCAAGTAACATTCGCGCCAGATAAGTGCCAGGCAATGACCATCTCCAACAAGAGAGAGTCTAACCACCTCCCCTTGACATTCAACGGCATTACCATCGCCGAATCCCCCACCATCAACATCCTGGGGGTCACCATTGACCAGAAACTTAACTGGACCAGCCATATAAATACTGTGGCTACGAGAGCAGGTCAGAGGCTGAGTATTCTGCGGCGAGTGACTCACCTCCTGACCCCCCAAAGCCTTTCCACCATCTACAAGGCACAAGTCAGGAGTGTGATGGAATACTCTCCACTTGCCTGGATGAGTGCAGCTCCAACAACACTCAAGAAGCTCGACACCATCCAAGATAAAGCAGCCCGCTTGATTGGCACCCCATCCACCACCCTAAACATTCACTCCCTTCACCACCGGCGCACTGTGGCTGCAGTGTGTACCATCCATGGGATGCACTGCAGCAACTCGCCAAGGCTTCTTCGACAGCACCTCCCAAACCCGCGACCTCTGCCACCTAGAAGGACAAGAGCAGCAGGTACATGGGAACAACATCACCTGCACGTTCCCCTCCAAGTCACACACCATCCCGACTTGGAAATATATCGCCGTTCCTTCATTGTGGCTGGGTCAAAATCCTGGAACTCCCTTCCTAACAGCACTGTGGGAGAACCGTCACCACACGGACTGCAGCGGTTCAAGAAGGCAGCTCACCACCACCTTCTCAAGGGCAATTAGGGATGGGCAAAAGATGCTGGCCTCGCCAGCGACGCCCACATCCCGTGAACGAATATAAAAAAAAACTCAGAGGATTGTAAATCTTTGGAATTCTCTACCCTGGAGGGATGCGGATGCTGCGTCATTGAATATATTCAAGGCTGAGATTGATAGATTTTTGGACTCTAGGGGAATCCAGGGATATGGGGATCGGGCCGGAAAGTGGAGTTGAGGATGAAGATCAGATGTGATTTGATTGAATGGCGGAGCAGGCTTGAGGGGCCGTATGGCCTATTTCTTGTGTTCTTATGTCATTCTCACCTCACCTCTCCTGGAATTCAGCTCTTTTGTCCATGTTTGGACCAAGGTTGTAATGAGGTCTGGAGCCGAGTGGTCCTGGCAGAACCCAAACTGAGCATCAGTGAGCAGGTTATTGGTGAGTAAGTGCTGCTTGATAGCACTGTCGACGACACCTTCCATTACTTTGCTGATGATTGAGAGTAGACTGATGGGGCGGTAATTGGCCGGATTGGATTTGTCCTGCTTTTTGTGGACAGGAGATAACTGGGCAATTTTCCACATACTGGAACAGCTTGGCTCGAGGCACAAGCCTTCAGCACTGCAGCCGGGATGTTGTCGGGGCCCATAGCCTTTGCTGTATCCAGTGCACTCAGCCATTTCTTGATATCACGTGGAGTGAATCGAATTGGTCATTCCTCATACCCTTTAATATCCCACCCAGTCTAATCCTACTCTCTTCCAATTCACTAATAATAATCGAGGTAACAGTAAGACTGTGACGGACGGGCAGCAGCAGCGAGGGAAACATGAGGCTTTCAGATTGGTGGAGAGAACACACGACAACAGTTGAAGTACTGAGGGTGATGGAAAGGGCAAGAGAGTGAGAAAAGGTGGGACAAGAACAGGGGAAAAATGTTTTTGGTTTTATTTTTTGACTTTGAGCAACATCGCGGAGGATTGACTGTTACTGGGAGCCCAGCTTATTATAGAATGAAAGTGGAGTGTGGAGGGGAGGCAGAAGAGCTGTTGTCTGGCAGTGTGTGACTATTGATGTGCTGTGTGCTCTTTTCTTTTAGAAGGCTGATTAAATTTTTATATAGTCTGGCTGGTTTGGTCTGTAATAATAACATTGAAAACTCACTTCATTAATCAAATCACAGAGTAAAATACCGTACTGCCCTCTGCACCCTCAGTGTAGCGCCCTTTCCTTCAATGTATCCTGTACTTCTCATCCATCGCACAGCTTCCACGACAAAAAGAAAGTAGGAACTTGCATTTATATAGCGCCTTTCATGTCCACGGGACGTCCCAAGGTGCTTTACAGCCAATGAAGTACTTTTGAAGTGCGGTCACTTGTAATGTAGGAAACATGACAGCCAATTTACACACAGGGAGATCCCGCAAACAGCATTGAGATAATGACCAGATAATCTGTTTTAGTGGTGTTGGCTGATGGATAAATATTGTCTAGGACACTGGGGAGAACTCCCCTGCTGTTCTTCGAAATAGTGCCATGGGATCTTTTACATCCTCCTGAGAGGGCAGACGGGGCCTCAGTT
This sequence comes from Heptranchias perlo, assembly GCF_035084215.1. Classification (NCBI taxonomy): domain Eukaryota; kingdom Metazoa; phylum Chordata; class Chondrichthyes; order Hexanchiformes; family Hexanchidae; genus Heptranchias; species Heptranchias perlo. The sequence goes on along the minus strand of NC_090342.1, from coordinate 1,979,408 downwards.
TAACGTCTCATCTGAAAGACAGCGCCTCCAACAGCGCAGCACTCCCTCAGTATTACACGGGGAGCGTTAGCCTGGATTGTGGGCTCAAGTCTCTGGAGTTGGGACTTGAACCCACGACCTTCTGACTCAGAGGCGAAAGTGCTACCACTGAGCCACGGCTGACATCTGATGACAGGGCATTTAGAAATATGAAAACTTAATTTCTTTTAAATGACCTGCTTGTAACCAGGACACTCCTTTCGCCCCAGTGAAACGTGCAAAGTGATGCTGTAAAAATAGTGAAGATTTATTTGTTTTACAATTATTACTGATGGATTCTGTACAAAAATGAACTTTATAAGTTCAGTTCATGAACTGTTTCGAGTGTGAGTTATTGATCAAACTGAAAGATTTGTCCCACCGTATGGCTGATTAACCGGGCACGCGGGCTGTCCGATGAAGAAGTAGATCGAGAAAGTACAGGGCCAAGGACGAGCATAAATTGGTGAAACCACGTGAGGATTATTATGCTCTCCTTTGGATGCTGTTCCATAAACTTTTAAGTTTTTAAAAGTGACTGGGGAAATGGTGCACGGGGAGCCTGGAGTAAAAATCCAAGAACCAAAATCACAATTTAAGGTAAATCGTGATTTTTTTTTTAAATTTGTTCTCAGGATGTGGGCGTCACTGGCAAGGCAGGCATTTATTGCCCATCCCTAGTTGCCCTGAGAAGGTAGTTACTTAAGGAGCATATCCTTCACACCCAGTGGGGTTAACCTGAGGAATGGAGCCCCACTCCGTGCGCTGAATGCAGGTGTAGGTGAAATCTCCAGAACGGACAGGTTCGTGAGGAACGGTGAGAGGGAACAGACCTGGTGCCAAGGCAGGAAGGGCAGCAAAAATCATTGTGTGCAGGCCCTAAACAAGGACTTCATTAACCAATGGGCTGAATAGTCATCTCCAGTGCCTTGTATTTTGAGAGTCAAATAATTGGGTTTTGTCCAAAAATGTCATGACCAGGAAGTGAAGGACACTGTATCTATAACCCAGATGTTTTGACTCATCTGTCTTGCATTTAAACTGTTCTGTACGGTGGGTTATTTCCCTCTAACTAGTTTCTGACCTGTAATTCCACTTTCCTACATTACAACAGTGGCTACACTTCAAAAAAAAAAGTACTTCATTGGCTGTGAAGCACTTTAGGGCGTCCTGAGGTCATGAAAGGTGCTCTAGAAATGCAAGTCCTTTCTTTATACAGTATCCTAACAGACTGGCTGTGTTTGCTCGTGTGTGGGAATGTGTGCGACACACTCGAAAGCTACAACCAGCACTAAAGAAAAGCGGTGAACCCCAAAAGAATGTTTTCATATTTTGTTGGTTTTTTTTCTTCCAGACTGGTAATGAATCAGGATCTTTCCAAGATACTGAACGAGCTTTGGAAAGCAGATGAGAATCGATTTCAGCCGGGGAAAGACTATCAGATCTGCGTGCAGGTTGGCATATATTTAAATTAAATTTTATTTTTTAAAAGTTTGAAAATGCAAAATACTGCAGGTGCTGGAAATCTGAAATAAAAACAGAAAATTCTGGAAATACTCAAGTCAGGCAGCATCGGTGTAGAGAGAAACAGAGTTAACGTTTCAGGTCGATGACCCTTCATCAGAACGTCTCCAAAACTGTTTTTATGCAGATGTGAATTATATGGGGCTGGGGGAGGATGAGGACTTTGTGTTCTGTGGGGAGGTGGGGAATTGACTTTGTATTATATGGGGGTGGGGAGAGGACTTTCTTGTATGGGGGGGCAGGATTATGGTAGATGGAACAGTTGTGAATTTAAAAGGCTGACAGTGATGCCATGATTCTCTGAGCTTGAGATTGGTGCTTTGTCTTAACGCTTAGCAGTTTCCCAATGGTGGCCATGCTGATGGGCGAGTGTTTCACCACAGGGGATGGAAATCACATCAGCTCTGGTTCCTGTTGTCCACCAGCAGCACCAACAGAGGACTGGGAGCTGCTGACCTGGCCATTCACAGAGATGTAGGATGCTGAGAAAGGAATGGGGACAGACCTGGGAAAAGGCAAGAATTGACAGTGCTGATCAAGTTTGATCGTTTTTAATGTGCGACAAGATGGAATTTGCATAGAGCAGTATTGGACAGTGTTGGCTATATTGGGATGTGTATAGAACAGTATTGGGTAATTTTGTTTATGTTGCAGTCAGATTGGCAATAAAAGCTGCCTTTGTTTTCTCCTGCAGGGTAAAGCGTCATATGTCGCTGCTGGAAGTAACAATGCGAGGGATAATGCTCGCAGGCCACTGTTCTCCTACGTAAATGAGGAGCGTTTACGGTCAATTAAGTCCTTTGCTAGTATGTTCTATGATTCACATTTGTTATGACGTGTTCAATAACCATTTCAGCTGACTATATAGGAATCACAGTCTGTATTCGTCACATTTGAATTCACAGTTTGATCATTGAATCTGAAATCTATAGATCTGATGGGATACTTTCACTGTTTTCCTTCTGACTTGTCATTTACATCTGGTTCTGGGTTATAATTATACTGGGATTAGGCTGTGGGTTTTCACACTGAAACTGACACAAGCTGAGCTGTTCACTAGTGTAGTAACTTTCACCATTTTGTACACTTTGTGTATTTTGAGAACTTTACATTTAGATGATGTCAGTATCTGTATTTGGGAAGTGAGTGGGGCTAACTTCTACAGAACACTGAGGACAGTCAACGGGATAAAGAAACACAAAGGACATTGCATTGGGTCCCGGCCCCTCCGTCCGGCCCCTCCGTCCCGGCGCCCCGGCCCCTCCGTCCGGTGTCCCGGAGCTCAGTGGCTGCTCAGTACTGGTAGGATTTGCTTTCGCTTTGGAGCGATTATTTCCATTTGAATGATTACAATAAACCCTCGTGTGAAGGAAACTGACTGCTGACAATTGAGTCAATCCCGGCCCAGAACTCCCTCAGGCCCTGGAATCTGGAGTAAAGCAGCACGAAAGACCAAGTGCATTTTGGAGCTTTGTGTGTGTGCGTGCGTCATGTGTAGGGGTCCAACTGCGAGCTTCTCTCTCCCAACAGCAATTAACTTCCAGTTGACCTCAGAGTTTACAGTGATTAAGGGACAGGCCAGTTTAAACAGAGCTCCACTTGAGCAGACTATTGCATTATGTAGTACATGGTAGAGTGCTGCTGTGTTTTTTTTTATATTCATTCATGGGATGTGGGCGTTGCTGGCGAGGCCGGCATTTATTGCCCATCCCTAATTGCCCTTGAGAAGGTGGTGGTGAGCCGCCTTCTTGAACCGCTGCAGTCCGTGTGGTGACGGTTCTCCCACAGTGCTGTTAGGAAGGGAGTTCCAGGATTTTGACCCAGTGACGATGAAGGAACGGCGATTATATTTCCAAGTCAGGATGGTGTGTGACTTGGAGGGGAACGTGCAGGTGATGTTGTTCCCATGTGCCTGCTGCCCTTGTCCTTCTAGGTGGTAGAGGTCGCTGGTTTGGGAGGTGCTGTCGAAGAAGCCTTGGTGAGTTGCTGCAGTGCATCCTGTGGATGGTGCACACTGCAGCCACTGTGCGCCGGTGGTGAAGGGAGTGAATGTTTAGGGTGGTGGATGGGGTGCCAATCAAGCGGGCTGCTTTATCCTGGATGGTATCGAGCTTCTTGAGTGTTGTTGGAGCTGCACTCATCCAGGCAAGTGGAGAGTATTCCATCACACTCGTTATAACACAGCACATTGTCCCACTTACTGTGAACAACGCTACAGGGATGCACTGGTATGATTATTTTTAAAGATCTTAGTTGCACATTTTGAGTTACTTTTAAAGATCATGTTTTTTGGGGAAATCGGCTGTGCACTGTTCCGAAATGTAATATTTAATTTTATTTATATAGCGTTCACTGTCCTCTTGGACAACTATGAAACTTCGACTGGAATTGCTGAGGTGGTGACTCCTGAGGAAATGGCTGAAAACAGTCGCTTTCTCGACGCGATTCTCGAAACAAAAGTCATGCAGGTGGGTGGTGTTTTTAAAAAAAAAATAAACTTGTGAACAGCATTATATGGACACCACTTATTTAAAAAGTTTATTTACTGAATTTATAAAGCAGACAGTGACTCGAACTGTTAAAATAATATGGTAACAGTACATCAAGTAAGCACTTCCTGTCTGTCACACTTTGGACTGGAGTCAGGTTTGTGTTTCACTTCAAACAAAGGAATTCTCCAGGAACACAACACCTGAGGCAGAACATCTGCAGCCTCTTAACTGATCTCTGTACAAACTCACCCATCGTTTGCTTAACATCACTTGGACTTTGTAGCCTTAGAGGGACCATGGATGAATAATGCATTGGGTTTTACATAGTATAATGTTCCTCCTCCTTATAAAACATCAGATCCCCTGATTGAACTGGAACATTGATGTAGCACCTTTAATGTGGGCAGGCTTCACAGAGGCATTAGGAAAAATGGGACACCGAGCCGAAGGAGGACATCTTAGGAGGAGTAGAGTTGGGTTTTTAGGGTAACCTTGGAGGGAGTTGCAGGGGTTGGGAAGGATTTCCAGAGCGTAGAACCTCGGCGACTGACGGCACAGCCGCCAATGGCGGTTTGAAAGGTGGGGAGAATCAGGTGGTACGGAACCTTGGCATTCAGTGCAACCAAAAGGAGCACAGTCATTTCAAAATAGCAATCTGAATCGCAAATAGCTCAGAGCAGTGGCTCCCATTTGTTTTTTTTCCCCTTGGCTTCTAACTCTCCATTGTAAATTTGGGCCGTGCTCCTTTCTTTAGCTGGACTGAATGTTGTTCTGTGATTCTTTGTTATTCTGAGTTCCCTGCATGCCATAGAAACACAGCCTGGCTTGTTAGTCCCTGGGGCAACCGCGGACCGAGTATGAACGTGGGAATGGTGTTGTGATATTGTAGCTAGCTGGTACTGCCCATGCCCTCCGATCAGCACTTGTGCCATTACACCAGTTTGTTTTTGCTCAGCTGAAGGCTCCGTGCTTCTCTGATCGACTGTCTCGTAGCCAGAAGTCTCAGTATCTCTCTAGGAGTGGGTTAGTCAGAGTTTCAGCCTTTGATTCATTTATTTGACCTGTCTGGGCTTTTACTTTATTTTGATTTTCCTGGGAGAGTAGGTGGTGATTGGTGTTGGGAGTCTGGGCCTCTGACCAGGTATTGGGCTGTTCCTTACAAGTTGCTTTAAAAAAAAGCTGCTTTTTTAGGTTTTGACCAATGCTAGTCAGCAAGCCGAGTAAACCAAAAACAAATGCGCATTAATTAGCGTCCAGGGGCTTGGGCATGAGTTAGAATTCTGCAGAGTGTACTTCGGCTGGACTCTGGTTCTGTGCTGGACCCTTTGGCTCTGACCCATGCAGTAAACCCCTTGGAGCCTCTAACATCTGTCGAAGGATTTAAATATTCTGCAAAATGCCGCAGTAAATTCATGGTCTCAGACGCTGACCATCATTGTGTCTAATTGTACCTGGAGTTCAGAAAGTTCACACGTAGGGAATGGCAGCTGTGTGTTTTCTGCAATATTCAGAAGCAGATAAACGAGCAGAGTAAGCCGAAGAAATCCAGGGGCATTTATACAGCGCCTTCAACACAGCAAAACGTCACAGCAGCGATATCCAGACAAAATTTCACACTGAGCCACATAAGGAGATATTAGGACAGGTGACCAAAAGCTGGGTTAAAGAGGTAGGTTTTAAGGAGCGTCTTAAAGGAGGAGAGAGGCGGAGAGGTTTAGGGAGGGAATTCTGGAGCTTGGGGCACACCCGCCAGACAGCACCAGCATAGACCAGAACCATGGATCACTTTACTCTCCTCAGTGCCCAAAGCTCATCAGCACTGACGTGCATTTAAGATATTTTATTTAGTTTGATTCATTCATGGAATGTGGGCGTCGCTGGCAAGGCCGACATTTATTGCCCATCCCTAGTTGCCCTGAGAAGGTGGTGGGCCGGCTTGAACCATTGGTAGTGGTTGATACACTGAGGGGCTTGCTAGGCCCCTTCAGAGAGCAGTTTAACAGTCGATCACGTTGATGTGGGACTGGAGTCACATGAACCCAGACCGGGTAAGGACGGCAGGTTTCCTTCCCTAAAGGACATCAGTGAACCAGTTGAGTTTTTAGGACAATCTGACAGCTTCGTGGTCACTTTTACTGAAACCAGCTTTTTATTTTATTATCTATTTTTTTCTTTTAACTGAATTCAAATTCTCAAACTGCTCCTGGTGGGATTTGAACTCAGAATCTCTGGATTAGACCATAAGAGATAGGAGCAGGAGTAGGCCATTCGGCCCCTCGAGCCTGCTCCACCATTTAATGAGATCATGGCTGATCTGATTTTTACCTCAACTCCACTTTCCTGCCCTTTCCTCATATCCTTTGGCTCCCTCGCTGATCAAAAATTTGTCTAACTCAGCCTTGAATGTATTCAACGACTCGGCCTCCACAGCTTTTTGGGGTAAAGAATTCCAAAGATTCATGACCATCTGGGAGAAGAAATTCCTCCTCATTTCCGTCTTAAACGGGCAACCCCTTATTCTGAGACTTAACCTGTCAATATCCCTTTGCAGACACTTTGTGTCCTCATCGCAACTTGCTTCTCCACCTATCTTTGTATCATCAGCAAATTTGGCCACAAGACACTCTGTTCCTTCATCCAAGTCATTGATATATATTGTAAATAGTTGAGGCCCCAGCATTGAGCCCTGCGGCACCCCATTAGTTACAGATTACCCTTTTGAAAATGACCCTTTTATCCCGACTCTTTGTTTTCTGTTAGTTAGCCAATCCTCTATCCATGCCAGTATATTACCCCCAACACCATGAGCTCTTATCTTCTGTAGTAATCTTTTATGTGGCCTTTTGGAAATCCAAATATACTGCATCCATTGGTTCCCCTTTATCCACCCTGCCCGTTACTTCCTCAAAGAACTCCAATAAATTTGTCAGACACTATTTCCCCTTCATAAAACCATGTTGACTCTCCTTGATTGTATTATGAGTCTCCAAATGTCCTGCTACTACTTCCTTAATAATGGATTCTAGCATTTTCCCAATGACAGATGTTAGGCTAACTGGTCTATAGTTACCTGCTTTCTGTCTCACTCCCTTCTTGAATAGGGGTGTTACGTTTGCGGTTTTCCAATCCGCTGGGACCTTTCCAGAATCTCGTGAATTCTGGAAGATTACAACCAATGCATCCACTATCTCTGTAGCCACTTCCTTTAAGACCCTCGGATGCAAGCCATCAGGTCCAGGGGACTTGTCAGCCTTTAGACCCATTAGTTTACCTGGTACTTTTTCTCTAGTGATTGTTTGTTTTTAGTTCCTCCCTCCCCTTTGCCCCTTGATTTTCTACTGTTATTGGTATGTTATTAGTGTCTTCTACTGTGAGGACAGATACAAAATATCTGTTCAATTCCTCTGCCATTTCCTGGTTTTCCATTACGTTTTCTCCAGTCTCATCCTCCTAAGGGACCAATGTTTACTTTAGCTACCCTCTTCCTTTTTATATACTTGTAGAAGCTTTTACTGTCAGTTTTTATATTTCTTGCTAGTTTACTCTCATAATTTATTTTCTCCCTCTATTATTCTTTTAGTCATCCTTTGCTGGTTTTTAAAGTTTTCCCAATCTTCGGGCTTACCAGTAATCTTTGCCATGTTGTATGCTTTTTCTTTTAACCTGATACCATCCTTGACTTCCTTAGTTAGCCACGGTTGGTTCACCCTTTTTGTAGAGTCTTTCCTCCTCACAGGGATATATTTTTGTTGAGTCATAAAATATCTTTTTAAATGTTTGCCACTGCTTATCCACCATCATACCATCTAATCTGTTTACCCAGTCCACTTTAGCCAATTCCACCCTCATTCCTTTATAATTGCCCTTATTTAATTTTAATACAGTAGTTTGACCCAAAACTGTATGTGAAATCCATCAAAGATCCTTTGCTTTGAGACCATTAATTAATCCTGTTTCGATTTGGATTATTAGTCCAGGACTCTGGATTACCAGATGCAGGAACATAACCACTACACTACCGTTCCTGTTTTTAATCTGGCATACTTCCCCATGCATTATACCAAAGAACCACAACACACGAGCAGTTCAGTCCCCTAAACAAAACCATTACTGATGTTGCAGAATCAATGAGAACCATGTTCCCATCCATAAAAAGAATTTGCATTTATTTAACGCTTTTCATGACCTCAGGATGTCCCATAGCGCTTTACAGCAGTCACTGTTGTAATTTAGGAAACGCAGCAGCCAAATTTACGCACAGCAAGGTCCCACAAACAGCAGTGAGATAAATGTCCAAATAATCTGTTTGTGATGTTGATTGAGGGTTAAATGTTGGCCGGGGACACTGGGGAGAACTCCCCGGCTCTTGTTTGAGCAGTGCTGTGGGATCTTTTAGGTCCACCTAAGAGGGCAAGTTTAACATCTCGTCTGAATGACGGCCCCTCCCTCCGTGCGGCGCAGCGCTCCCTGCAACCCAGAGAAGCCCACGTTGCATAGCGTTAGAAGAATGCTGATACTAGGAGATAGGTAATCTCTCCTTTCCTGTTGCTGAGGATTAGGGACCTGAATCTGTTCCCAATGGGAAATAAAAGATGAAAATTGAAGACTTCAAAGTAATGAAGGGAATCGGTGCTTGTCTGAGTGACAAGTGGTTCTGGGGTGTAAACTTTCACAAGCCCTGTATAATATGCCCCGTCATGGACCTCATCCAACTTAATCTCCTGAAGAAATGCTCTGCCAAGTCTCTCCATGTCCCCAAAAGTAATCGGACAAACTCCAGGATATTTATGTAACATTATAACTTGTGTTTTTCATCTTTGGCTGCATTCTTTGGTTTCACATTTCTAACGTCCTAGCAGCTCTGAGATCATTGTGCTGTGTAGAGTATTTGTGTGTCTGTACTTACAGCCTTCAATTACATTCCTAACCAAATACTTATCAGGTTTTTTTTTTAATTCTTTACTCTGGCTGCAAGTTTGTTCCATGATCCAACACTGTAGGTGCCATTTAAAACTTCTTTTTCTTGAGTTTGTGACAATTTGTTTGAAAGTTGAACACAACAACTCGAGCTGTTACTCACTTGTATTCTGAATTTTGCGCCAAGATGACTTTACGTAACTGTCTGTCGGTAATTTTAACCTAACCCACCCGGCGGGAAACTAACAGGATCGGATCAGCTGCCGATTTAACGCACAGCAAGATCCCACAAATGGAGAGTAAAATTGGGCGGCCAATCCAATCAGTTTTCCGCTGGACGAGTTGGGTTAAAATTACCCCCTCTCTGGTATTTGAATTGCAATGAAGGTGAGAGCACATTATTGCCAGTGCATTAAAGTGAGCAAGAAACTGTGACCTCTAATACTTTTGACCTTGACTCACGCTTGTCTCCTTTTCAGTTAGCTCATCAGTACCTTGCAAGTAAAAATCTCACATCGGCCAATCCACAGGAGTTCAAGCAACATCTGTACAACATCTGGTTTCAGCTGTATGCCAGAGGAGGAGGCCGCGGGTATGTTCCATCTTTTTGGCAGTAAAGCATCTCGTAGAATTTGGTGGAACTTTTATTTCTAACAGCTTGTCGGCTCCAGAAATGAACAGGATCCTTAAAACAAACTCTGTTCAGTAGGAACATTTTCCATTTAATAACCAGTCAATCTCCCCGTGGATTGGTGCATGGGAAGTAAACACCAGAGGCCCGATATTAGGAGGGAGGCGGGTTGCCAGCGGTGGGGGGGGTCGACTGGGCGTTTGGGTAACGCGCCCAGTGAAGTCGGGGTGCTCCGCACGCGATCGCAGCCTAATTGAAGGTACTTAACGCGGGCTTCCGGGTTTCCCGTTGTAGACCTGCGCAGCGGGCGGACTGCGCACCCGCATCACACGCTGTCAGCAGGAGGAGCCCTATTTAAAGGGGCAGTCCTCCAATGCTCCTCCTGCAGCAAACAACCATATTGGCAGCATGGAGCAGCCCAGAGGCAAGGCTGCTCCAAGGTTCTCAGACTCCTCACTCCAGGTGCTGCTCGATGGGGTCAGGAGGAGGAGGAGGAGGAGGGAAACGTTTTTCCCAGCGGACAAGAGGAAGTGGCCTGCCTCTGCCACCAAGAAGGCCTGGCTGGAGGTGGCAGAGGAGGTCAGCAGCAGCAACAATGTCGCTCGAACCTGCTTCCAGTGCAGGAAGCGCTTTAATGACCTAACCAGGTCAGCCAAAGTGAGTATACTTGCGCATTCTCCCACACTCCGTCTTCCACATCACCTCCACCACCACCACACAACTCCTTCTGCACTGCCACCACAACGCTCTCGCATCACTCCTCACATCCACTCAACCACCATCCTCACCTTGCCTGCACGTACTCACCGCCTCTGTCCCCATTCGAACACTACCACGCAACCCAATCCTCATACAATCTCATGGCTATGTCTCCCATGCATCTCCCTCACGGTCACGGTCACCCCCACCCCACACCAATCAATGCATGCAGTGGATCACTCAATCACGCCTCTCTGTGTTTTGCCTTGATAGGAGAAGAGATGCCAGAACGCCCGGGAGAGGGCAAGGACCGGAGGGGGCCCGCCACACTAGGTGGTCCTCACTGACGCAGAGCAGCAAGCACTAGAACTAAGCCGTACTTTGGAGTGCCTGTCCGTGGTGGACGCCGAGACTGAGAGCGCACAAGCGGCTGGTGACAGAAATCTAACACTCAGCACTCACGATAGCGAATGATCTTAACATCACTTGGCATCTGCAGCACCTCAACATCTGCCCACATACTTAATATTGCCTTCTGTTCTCTTGCAGGGCCATCTGCGACTGCGGAGGGCGATTCCTCAGAGGACCTGCCGGCCTCTGAGGGGGCACAGTCATGTCTGAGCGAGCCATCCACCAGCGCAGATACACACCCCTCGGTGGGTCCCCGTCCTCAGTTAGTTGGGGTTGCACATGGTGAGTCACCACACACGTGTGAGCACGAGCAGACCCTGGTGGCAGGGGCAACCGTGGAGTCCACGTCGGTGGGAGCACTCTTCTCCAGGCTCTGCTCAGCTGGACCCAGATGCTGAACCCTGGGGGCCAGCCATGAAATGGAGAGTCACTGAGGGGTAGCAGCACATTGCCAAGTTACTGAAACAGTTGCCATGCGCACTCTCCACAATCGCGCAGAGGATGGAGGAGTCCAACTCCTGCATGAGTGGAATGGTGGCACAGGTACGGGAGGGGATCTCCGAGATACTGTCACAGGGACGTGAAGGCATCTCTGAGATAGCGTCGCGGCTAAGTGCGGCAATGTCTGCGATGGAGGGAAGGCTAGCCTCCATCGAGCTTCAAGCACGGCTCAACAATGAGTCCATTCAGGCCCTGACAACGGCCGTTCGGATTCAGGGTGAGCAACATTCTGCAGCCTTAAACAGGCTGACAGATACGTTACAACTGGCCTTCCAAGGCTTCACACATGTCCTCCAAACTGTCGTCCAGCAGGGTGGAAGGAGTGATGTGGGCCTGGCCCAGGAGAAGGATGATGGCGAAAGGGGGCATGGAAGTGGAGAGGCCACTCAAAGCGCTCCCACGTCTCACCCGTTGCCCCCCCCTCAACCAGTACCCGCAATGCTGCCTCCTCTCCAGGTGGCTGAGTCTGCCCCTGCACGGGTGTAAGTGGAGCAGTCTTTGGAGGGGCCCTCACGGGCACCGAAACCCAGAGGGCGTCCGCGCAAAGCATCTAATCGGTCAGGGCGTGGACAAGAGCAACCTGCCACTACCTCTGCTGAAGCCACGGGTAGCACCACGTAGGGGTTCCCGTAAATGTACGGCTAAGGTTTTGTGAGCACAAAGGGGATGCACAAGGGTGTATGACAGAATGTCATGTTTTTCATTTAGATTTGTTTCTTTCGCCATCCACATTAAATGTTATCACCACTACTGCCACGTCTTTGCAAATCTTGTCCAGTTTGTGCAATAATTCCCTTTGCCGAGAATCACCACGAAGACCCACATCTAATGCCACCCATTGGGTCACTGCAGAGTGGGTGCAGGTGTATTTGCAGGGCTCTTTTGTGCAGACGACTGAGAGACTCCAACGATGTCCCCGGTGGCACCCTGGAAGGATGCGGAGGAGAAGTTGTTGAGGGCAGTGGTGACTTTGACAGCGACAGGTAAGAAGATGGTGCTCGGGCCAACCGGGAGCAGCTCGGCGTCAAGGAGGCTGCAGATGTCCACGACTACATGTCGAGTGACTCTGAGCCTCCGTGTGCACTGCTGCTCAGAGAGGTCCAGGAAGCTGAGCCTCGGTCTGTGGACCCTGTGGCGAGGGTAGTGCCCTCTGCGCCGCATCTCTCTCTGCCGTTGCCCTCCCTCCTGCTGTGCAGGTGGATGTGTCACAGCACTGTGTTGTGGAGCTCCACGTGTCAGAGGTGGATGGCGAGGCTGGTGATGCTGTTCGCCCTCCGAGGAGGTCATGACTGCAGCTACGGCGGCCCCCATCCGGAAGATGTACGTTTGAGGGGGTCCGTAAGGTAGGTACATGTGTCCGCACACCAGGGTTGAGGTTCCAAGTTGGTGAATTTTATTGTTAGGAGGAGGGTGGTGGAGGCCAAACTTTGTCCAAAGTGATAGAGTGGCCTCCTGCAATGAGTGAGGGTCTCCCCATACCCCGGTCAAATGGACCTTTGCAGCTCCCACTGACTGATGGCTGCAACACATCTGTTTCAACGGGGAGTGTTTCCCCCAGTACTGGAAACACGTTCTGTTGACATGAAAATCCCACCCCTCCTAAAATATCATGTCAATCAGGTCTGCAAACAACCTGAACTATCTAATTAATTGCTTTAAGTGGGATATTGCCGGTGGGAGTCCCGCATGCAGCGGCTGCGCGCATCTAAGCATGTCATTGGGGAACCCGGAAGTGGCCGGGTTGGAGCCGGGCTCCCGACCCGCCCCGGGAATCCCCAATTTTAGGAGCCGCCATGAACGCACCCACGCGGCCATCCGAAAATTGACCCCCAAATGTAATCCTCAGATCGAGCAAAGTTAGAGTGCAGGGGAGTAAATTGGACCGCGAAGCAGGCGAAAGGGGAGAAGCAGGGCAGGGAAGAGGAGTAGTTGGGGGGAGACTGGAGAAGGGAATGGGCAGATGGGGAACGGGGATGAGGAGGAGGAGGTGGCAGAGAGTCAGTGGGCAGGGAGGGAACTGTGTGCAAGGAGGCATGAGGGAATGACTGCAAACTCCCAAACTTTTTCAGTGGGGGAGCGGTGGTGATATGTCACTGTGTGGGTGGGGGGTCAGCCCACAGGTGCAAGCTGCAAATCTTTGGTCGGGGATTTGTTTTGCAGGAGCGCCCTGTCACTCGCTGAATTAAAGGCACACTCCCTCACTCTAATACGTCAGGCCGTAGCTAGGACGGGGCATGGGAGTGGTACCACAGGATGTGTACAAAACAGTGCGACCCGGTTACATGATTTTTGTATTTGGGGAGGATGTGGTTTGCTGATCAAATTAAAGGCATTTCACTGATTACAAATAATTTGGTCTCCAGGTTACTTACAAAAGGTCGTGTTCACAAAATGGGCTCTGAGAAGGGACCTTGTGTAACGTCACCCAGTGGCCAAGCTGTGGAAATGCATGCAGACGTCAAACCTCCCGTTTAAAATTACAGCCACTGTCCTGGGACCTAACGTTATGTGACATTTGACATAACCAATCCCCACTTGCAGGCATAACTGGTATCGTATGGAATTCCTGCCCCACCTACTGATTTTAACTAATGTTTGAACAGTCTCATGTTATGAATTATAAGTAGCTTTTACTATCTTTTTAGCTTTGTTTTTTGCAACTCAAAACTGGAAGGAGAGGAAGCTTGAGATGAGAAAGGGAATGATTACAAGATTTTTAAAATTTTTGCCAGTAGGGCACTAGGGTTGAAAGGTTCTATCCTCGTAAGTTTGAGCTGATTTCTTGCATCAAATGATCTAAAATATTTCTAATGATGGATTAATAATTGGCTGTTTATTGATCTCGTTGCTTCCTACAGACGCGATTCTTCCGGGTTTGAGCATGTGTTTGTAGGGGAGACCAAACGTGGAAGAGAGATCATGGGGCTGCACAATTGGGTCCAATTCTACCTTCAGGAAAAGCACAACCATATTGATTACAAAGGCTTTGTGGCAAGAAGGGACAAGAACAAGGTGAGAGCAACTGTGCTTGGTGTTCATACATGGTTAGTTTTGGGGGCGTTTACCCTCCCAACTCCCATCAATGGAGCAAGGCAGAAACCACGGATTCACAAACATACTGGACAGGAATAGACCCACTGGTCCATCCAGCCTGTCCTGTACTATTGTGATATCTTGTGCCTTATGATACAGACACTCCCCACCCACCCAGAGCCCTGCAATCCCCTGGGGGAGGCGAAAAAACAGATCAAAACCCAGGCCAATTAGGGGGGAGAAATCTGGGAAAATTCCTCTCCGACCGCCTTAGGCCGATCGAAACTAGTCCAGGAGATCTCTGGCCCTGATCAACGTTACTAGGTACCGACCTTTTGTACAAGGTGATCTCTGCCTCAGCCAGAAACAGGTCCAGCTCTCGCTCGAAGGAATTCAGCGCCTCAATGTCCACCGCATCAGCCGGCAGCCTGTCCCAGAGGCCCACTCTTCTGTGTTTGGGGGGGTGGGATAAGACTCCTCCTGACATCTAACCTCGACTTGGCCTTTACTTGTAAGTGTGACACCCCCCACCCCGGTCCTTCCTAGCCTATCCAATTGAAATAATTATTCCACATAAACACAATCTAGTCCCTTCATTATTTTATAAACCTCTATCTAATCGGCCCTAAGTCTGCGCTTCTCTGAAGTATAGAGACCCAGCTCTTTGAGCCTATCTGGGTAACTAAGCTGTTTTGAACAAGGAATTAACCTTGTGGCCAAATAACCTGGGTGATTTCCTGGATAATTGCACCGGCTTGAGACTTTCCCAGTTATTTATACTTTTTGTAAGTGTTTTTCGCTTTATCCTCTAATGCATTTGTAGTTTATTATTTAAGATACAATTACTTTCTTCCCTCCCCAAAACTCTCCTCCATTGTTTACATGATTATAAAAAAAGTTTATATTTTTCCGCTCCTTACTTTCCTCTGCTGGTGACAGACTGTCCAGGGAGGCTCTTCTCTCTCTCTCAAGTCCACAATGACCAGATGGGCGATGGTCATTCACCGTGGTCTGGGCTAGGGCTGGCCGAGTAGCTTTGATTGCAATGTCCAAGGTCAGCATCAGACCTCGTTATTAAGGCGTCAGGCGTGGCTCAGTGGGTAGCACTCTCTCCTCTGAGTCAGAAAATCATAGGTTCAAGCCCCACTCCAGGGACTTGGGCACATAATTCAGGCTGTCACTCCCAGTGTTGGAAGCGCCGTCTTTCAGATGAGACATTAAACTGAGGCCCCGTCTGCCCCCTCAAGTGGACGTAAAAGATCCTGCAGCACTATTTCGAAGTAGAGCAGGAGAGTTCTCCCCAGTGTCCTGGCCAATATTTACCCCTCAACCAACATCAGTAAAACAGATTATCTGGTCATTTGTCTCATTGCTGTTTGTGGGATCTTGCTGTGTGCAAATTGGCTGCCGCGTTTCCTACATTACAGCAGTGACTACACTTCAAAAGTACTTAATTGGCTAAAGCACTTTGGGACATCCCGAGGATGTGAAATGGCTATAGAAATGTAGACCTTTTTCTTGCTTTCTCTCTGACCCCAGTGCAAAATCAACCCTCAACAGCATCATAAAGACACCCTCGTTCGAAACATCACTGGTTCTGAAGGTTTTTACTTAATGGTTTCAATTGGATGAAATTCTGACTTTTTTTAAAAAAAGAAAAGAACATTATTTAATTTTTATCCCATAGTTGTTTGCAAATGTCTTGTGGTCTGGTGCTGGGGGGTGGTCAGACTGGGTAACTGTAATTTATACAGAAAGACGGTGAAAACTGCGACCTCTCACGTACAGAATTTGCCCATCAGTGGGAAATCGTCAGAGCCCGAGGCCCAGGTGATGTTTGAACTCGAGCCCCATGGTACAAGCAGGAGGGCTGGCTTATATGGGGGAAATACTTCCAGGCATTTCTGACATTAAATGGCCAATTTTGTAGATATTATCTAGTGACTTTTTTTTTTCCCAGAGTTATTTTTGTTATAAATGTTCGGTCTAACTTATACACTGAGTGAAGAAAGAAAATGGCGAATGAAAACTGTAGAAATGATTTGATCAGCTTTGTGGAACTTGATAATTCATGACTGGTTCGGGAGGGGAGAGATCATAGAAAGGTTACAGCATGGAAGGGAGGCCATTTGGCCCATCGAGTCCACGCCGGCTCTGCATGAACAATCCAACTAGTCCCACTGCCCAGCCCTATCCCCGTAATCCTGCAAATTTTTTCATTTCGAGTACTTATCCAGTTCCCTTTTGAAGGCCACGATTGAATCTGCCTCCACCACCCCCTCGGGCAGTGCATTCCAGATCCTAACCACTCGCTGTGTTTTTTTAAAAAAAGTTTTTCCTCATCACTTTTTTGGTTCTTTTGCCAATCACCTTAAATCTGTGTCCTCTGGTTCTTGACTCTTCCACCAATGGGAACAGTTTCTTTCTATCTACTCTGTCTAGACCCTTCATGATTTTGAATACCTCTATCAAATCTCCTCGCAACCGTCTCTGTTCCAAGGAGAACAACCCCAGCTTCTCCAGTCTATCCACTTAACTAAAGTCCCTCATCCCTGGAATCATTCTAGTAAATCTCTTCTGCACCCTCTCTAAGGCCTTCACATCTTTCCTAAAGTGCGGTGCCCAGAACTGGACACAATACTCCAGTTGTGGCCGAACCAGTGTTTTATAAAGGTTCATCATGACTTCCTTACTTTTGTACACTATGCCTCTATTTATAAAGCCCAGGATCCTGTATGCTTTTTTAACCACTTTCTCAACCTGTCCTGCCACCTTCAATGATTTGTGCACATATACCCCCAGATCCCTCTGTTCATCTACCCTAGAGGAACAGAGGGATCTCACTAGATAGAAGTGAGGGAATCAGTTCTTCAGTTTCCTCTTGCTTATTCATTCTTTGGTACTTTTTTAATGTTTCTTTCACATTTAATCAGTATCTTTGGCTCAAATGATAACAGAAGTGATGAATTATATATTTGTTCTCTGCGACCGTGTGGTTCTTTGTGGGCTAGATAGGAAGGTTTGAATCTGTTGACGTTGGGTTGATAAAACGCACTCCTTTCCTGATTCTCTACTGCTGGCCCTTCACAGTATTGGCCTCAGGAGGACCTGTTTCAGGCTGGTTTCTCCCATCGACGCCGCCAGCTCGCAGATGTGGATTCATAATTTTCCGGAAAGGTAGAATGTTTTTGAGCGAGGGTTTGTGTAAACAGTGGTCAAAATGAAATCTGACCGGGTCTTTTTCTTTTTGGTGGGTTTTCCAACAGCCCGATGAAGATGACCATGTCTTGAACCTGCAGTTCAGCTGGAAGGGGATGGTGAAGCCTGTGGGCAGCTCGTTTATCGGGGTGAGCCCAGAGTTCGAGTTTGCCCTCTACACCATCTGCTTTCTCATGTCGCAGGCCAAAGTCTCGCGGGAGCTGGTGATGGTGGATGAGTACCATTTGCAAATCGTCGTGTATCGCCACGGAAAGTACATCGGAACGTCGTACCCCGTCCTCCTGAGCAGCAACAACATTCCCTTGGATTGAGTCTGTGGAAGTCCTTGTACCCCCGAGTGTTAGTTACAATCTGATCAGTGTCTGCGTAATTAGGAACCGTCCAATGAGCAAGTTATAGTCGATGCTGGAATGTTTCTGCTTTGTGATATGTTCCCAAAAACCGTGCATGTCTTGTACTAAATCACTGCACATTTTGCAAAGATACCTTGTCAGGAAACCTCAATTAATTCTGTCTCTGTCTGTGTGTGTCTCTCTCTCTGTCTGTCTGTGTGTGTGTGTAATAAATGGAAGGGATTTGTTGCTGGACAGGAGGCAACTCTGATTTTAAAAATCAAATTGCATTTATTTAGTTTTATGCTCTGAATAGAGCTTTTTTTCAAAAGTTGTTTCCATTGCCTCCCTTTCCCCATTAAAACCCCAGTCACACGGATTCCACTCAGAATTATCCGTTAACAGTGGGGCAGATTTTTCTAAATAGTTAACAATAGTCTGAATGTTGCAGGTTTTTATTCTACCGGTTTTGTTTTAAATGACTTGCTGCTGTAGTTCTGAAACTTCCAGAAACTGCGGTATAAAATAGTGTAAAGATCATTGTAAACTCTGGGACCTCTTGATAAACCACACTGTCACCTAACCATTTTTGTTATTAAAATCCTGGATTGAAAGATGTTAGCCCCATTGAGACTGAGTATTGCTAATATAAAAATCCTAATGGTGACAAACCACCAAATTTTAATAGTATTTTTGTCATCTATCGGTTAGAAAAAAATCGATCTCTTGGTAACCTCTGTAACCAGTTGGATTAGAAATGTTTGTTTTTTGATGAGTGAACTGTTTTTATGCAGTTCTGAGAGACTGTGATTCAATCTATTATTGCAGCTTTCAGTGAAGTTTATTAAAAAAAAAAATCTGAATCGGCAGCTTTAGGTTTTCAGGTGAATCTGATGTGGAAACTCTGCACAATTGTAAACTGGGAGAGACATGTTATTAGCTTTTCATTCCAGCCTCGGGGGTTCTACAAATCTAAGAATGGAAGACCCACAGCACTTGGAAACGTCACTTTGTGTTTCTGACTATCGACGAGTAATTGCTTTTGGCTTCATTTGCTTTATCTGCTTCAACCACAGAAGTAGTCAGTGATTTAAGGGTTAACCCTGCTTTAATTATGTGTATTTCAATGCTCCATAACCCATGTCAAATACCATTAATGGAATTATTTGTATTTACTATGTCTGATATGTTAGTTTTTTAAAAAACGCACTCTTTTTGATATTTCAGTTTGGTGTGAACCATTTCAGTCTTTCAAAAATAACACTTTTTGGTTTTATTTGTGTTTTTAGTCTCCAGATTAAAAGGTTTTTCCATTCCAACTCCCAGCTGGTCACAGTACAGAACTTGCTGGGATTTTCGAAAACCCTGAAAACCTTTCACTGCACAAACTACAGTGGTTCGGCCCCTCTCCCGATTCCAGGACTCGCTGATTCTCGCTCCCGAACTGGGCTACACCAAAAAAATGTTGTCAGTAAAACTTTTTTGGTTCTGTTCATTGAAGCTGTTTTTTTAAAAAAAACAAACTTTGTTTTAAATTATTCTGATTTTCAGCACCAGTCAAATGTGTCTGAAATGGACACAGACTTTCCTCATTTTTAGATTTGTTTATTTCCCTTTTTAACCCTACAAGAGATGATTCCATTGGATAGAAATTCTGATCTGCAAATTTCCTCCACTGAACCCTTAACACGTCTGCAGTCGTTAATCTGAAATGGGTTAACTCCTGAGTAAAATTAGCCAATACTGGAATGCGTTAATTGTTGGTGAGTGAATTTCGCTGATTGAGATTTCCACTCTCCTATTCCAAGTGGTAAATAATACAAGAGTTATTTTTATTGACTTGTGATGGTATTTGTGATCACGTGGCCTTAATGGTTATAGAACCATTTCTGAAAGTTCTACAGAACTGTGGAATATAAATTTGAGCCGAAGTTTATTTTTTTGCAAGTACTAATAGTTCGCTTTATGCAATGCATGTTCTCCTTTTATAACATACAAGGCTGAAATAAAGTTTAATATAAATACATGAGATTTGACGAGTTTTTAATTTGTACATTTTTTGACTTGTACGGTGTTCATTAATCTTGGAATTACTAACATACCGAGATTGTGGTCACGTGTCACGACCCTCCCCCACAAGATGGTCAAATCCTGACACAGAGCACTTGCTTTCATGTTGTGCCTCAGTTCCTCATAGCTGATGAACTACTATTTGAAGTGCAGACACAGTTATAGAGGCAAATGGTGCAGCCAATTTGCACTCACCAAGATCCCACAAACAGCAAATGAGATGACTGACCAGTTGTATAGAATTACATAGAATGTACAACACAGAAACGGGCCATTCAGCCCAACTGGTCCATGCCGGTGTTTATGCTCCACACGAGCCTGCTCCCACATTACTTCATCTCCCCCTATATCAGTATATCCTTCGAGTCCTTTCTCTCTCATGTACTTATCTAGCTACCCCTTAAATGCATCTGTTGTTTGCCTCAACCATTCCTTGTGGTAGCGAGTTCCACATTCCAACCACTCTCATAAGAACATAAGAAATAGGAGCAGGAGTAGGCCAGACGGCCTCTCGAGCCTGCTCCGCCATTCAATAGGATCATGGCTGATCTACCTCAACTCCACTTTCTCGCCCTATCCCCATATCCCTTGATTCCTTTGGTGTCCAAATATCCATCAATCTCCGTCTTGAATACACTCAACGACTCTGCATCCAAAGCCCTCTGAGGTAGAGAATTCCAAAGATTCACAACCCCCTGAGTGAAGAAATGCCTCCTCATCTCCGTTTTAAATGTCTGACTCCTTATCTTGAGATTATGACCTGTAGTTCCAGACTCTCCAGTCATGGGAAACAACCTCTCAGCATCTACCCTGTCAAGCCCCCTCAGAATCTTACATGTTTCAATGAGATCACCTCTCATTCTTCTAAAGTCCAGAGAGTATAGGCTCATTCTACTCAACCTCTCCTCATAGGTCAACCCTCTCATCCCAGGAATCAATTAAGTGAATCTTTGTTCACCCCCTTATAAGGCAAGTATATCCTTCCTTAGGTAAGGAGACCAAAACTGTACACCTCTGGCTAAAGATGTTCCTCCTGAATCCCTTATTGGATTTAATACTGACTACCTTATTTATGTCAAGTTTTGGACTCACCCACAAGTGGAAATATCTCCACGTCTACCCTATCAAACCCCTTTATAATTTTAAAGAGCTCCATTAGGTAACCCCTCGGCCTTCTCTATTAAAGAAAAGAGCCCCAGCCTGTTTCTGGATAGATATAATCTCTTGATGATGTTGGTTGAGGGAGGAATGTTGTCCAGGACATTAGGAAGACTCTTTTTGAATCATGCTCTGATCAAAAATAATCAATAAGGCTATTGGAATGCTGGCCTTTATATCTAGAGGACTAGAGTACAAGGGGGTAGAAGTTATGCTGCAGCTATACAAAGCCCTGGTTAGACTGCACCTGGAGTACTGTGTTCAGTTCTGGGCACCGCACCTTAGGAAGGATATATTGGCCTTGGAGGGAGTGCAGTGTAGATTTACTAGGATGGTACCCGGACTCCAAAGGTTAAATTACGAGGAGAGATTACACCTGGAATTTAGAAGATTAAGGGGTGATTTGATCAAAATTTTTAAGCTATTAAGGGGAACTGATAGGGTAGATAGAGAGAAGCTATTTCTGCTGGTTGGGGAGTCTAGGACTAGGGGACATGGCGTAAAATTAGAGCCAGGATTTTCAGAAGTGAAGTTAGGAAACACTTCTACACGCAAAGGGTGGGAGAAATTTGGAACTCTCTTTGGGAAACGACAGTTGATGCTAGCTCAATTGTTAATTTTAAATCTCAGATTGATAGATTTTTGTTAGCCCCATATCCCTTAATCCCTTTGGTTAAGGCGGGTATATGGAGTTAGGTCACAGATCAGCCATGATCTCATTGAATGGCTGGAGGGGCTAAATGGCTTACTCCTGTTCCTATCTTCCGATGTTCCTATGACCTTTTATGTCCAGTTAGACAGGCAGTTTGGGGTGCTGGTTTAACATCCCATCCAAAAAGAAATGGCCCCTCCGGCAGTGCGGCGCTCCCTCAGTACCGCCCCTCCGGCAGTGCGGCGCTCCCTCAGTACTGCATTGAAGCATCAGCCCAGATTATGGGCTCAAATCTCGAGTGGGGCTTGAACCCATCGACAGGCTGGTGGAATGGGTGGACACATGGCAGATGAAATTTAACGCAGGTGCGAAGTGATACATTTTTGTAGGAAGAATGAGGAGAGGCAATACAGACTAAATGGTACAATTCTAAAGAGGGTGCAGGAACAGAGAGACTTGAGTGTATCTGCAAAAATCTTTGAAGGTGGCAGGACAGGTTGAGGAAGCAATTTGCAAAAAGCACACAAGATCCTGGGCTTTATAAATAGATTGTAAACAATTTTACAACACCAAGTTATAGTCCAGCAATTTTATTTTAAATTCACAAGCTTTCAGAGGCTTCCTCCTTCCTCAGGTGAACAAAATGAAATCATTTCATTTCGTTCACCTGAGGAAGGAGGAAGCCTCCGAAAGCTTGTGAATTTAAAATAAAATTGCTGGACTATAACTTGGTGTTGTAAAATTGTTTACAATTGTCAACCCCAGTCCATCACCGGCATCTCCACATCATTTATAAATAGAGGCATAGAGAACAAAAGCAAGGAAGTCATGTTGAACCTTTATAAAACACTGGTTCGGTCACAGCTGGAGTATTGTGTCCAATTCTGGGCACAATCCTGTTAGTGTAAAGTGGGTGATCCTTGCACTGCTCTCGTGGTGATGTAATCTGGTTCAAATCTGAATTATCACCTGCACCTGGTGTAGATGCTGCTGTGAGGAGATCACCCAATCATTGCACCCTGTACTGGGAAATCTGCAGGAACCGTGAGGCAGTGGGAACCTATAGCATTACACATTTCAGATTAACGGTGTCAAAAGGAAAATGGATATAAACTTTCAGTATTTGTCCCTAATAATGACACAGGCTAAAGTAACCAGCCATCCAAAAATAAACTCTAATCCCTGATACTGACACCACATTTTTATTTTTACTGCATAACTGACTCTAAGGCCTAAAACCACTGCTAATAATAACAAAAAATAAGCCAATATTAGTCGGCCCTCTATTTTAAGAACAGCAATTTATTTTATCAGGATTAATGCCCTCCGTTAAAGTACCAGACAGAGGAATGTCATATGAACGTGTTTTACAGAGCTATGGGGAAAGAGTAGGGAGCTGGCTCAGGCAGGATGGGCCGAATGGCCTCCTCCTGCACCTTATCATTCTATGATTCTATATGAACATGTTAAATGTTCACGAGCAGCAATTCCCAGCCTTGGATCACGATCCATTTTATTCCCCTGAACCGAGAGCTGAGAAGGTCTCGAGTTTCTGACGGACACTTTTGTTCTGAATGAAGATCACGGATTCATTGGTGGTTTCTGGAAAGCTGCCTCTGGCCAATAGGCTGCCGTCTGGAACGACATCCACTCCCCAACATGTTTCAGCACGCGGAGGGTTGTAGGGCCGGAGGAGGTCACGGAGGGAGGGAGGGAGGGAGGGGGCGAGGGCCATGAGGGGATTTGAAAACAAGGATGAGAATTTTAAAATTGAGGTGTTCCCGGACTGGGAGCCAATGTAGGTCAGCGAACACGGTGGGGTGATGGGTGAACAGGACTTGGTGCGAGTTAGGATACGGGCAGCAGAGTTTTGGATGAGCTCAGGTTTATGGAGACTGGAAGATGAGGGGCTGGCCAGGAGAGCGTTGGAATAGTCGGGTCTGGAGATAACAAAGGCACGGATGAGGGTTTCAGCAGCAGAGGCAGGTGCGATGTTAGAGATGGAAACTCAGGAAAATTCATTAATTGGAATTTGCATTTTTTTCATGGGGAGGAACACAATATAAATACTATACTTATCTGCATCACTGCCCAATACAGAGTGAAGAATTAAGTGAATATAATAGGGCCTGTGATTTGAGAGACACAGTGTTTTGGTCACTAATGTTATTTAATCAGTCAGTATCTGAGGACGACAGGTAATTGTTTTACAGTGTAACCTCTCATCAGAACTGAAGACTGAAAGATAAACAGTAATCAAGGGTATTGTCGCCCAGTGGTTATGGTGTAGGGTTAGTAAACCTAGAGGTCCTGAGTTCATATCCCACCGCAGCAGGTCACGCAATCAAATTGGTTAATCTCGTAGTTTGTGAACTGGCACCAGAAAAATAACCATGAAAAATGCTGGGTTGTTGTAAAAACCCAACTGTTCACGAGTGCCCATCAGTGAGCAAACCTGCCATCATTATCTGCTCTGGTCTACACGTAACTCCAGTCCTGCACTATTGATTCACTCTTAATGCCCTCAGGGCAACTAGGGATGGGCAATAAATGCCGGCCTTGCCAGTGTCGCCCACAACCCAAGAACAAATAAAAACCATTCTATTGGGTAATCCACTTCCACCCTTTTTCTCTCTATTTTTCCAACTTTACCAAATTGCCCGTTTATCTTTTAGCGTTCGGGTCTGATGGTGGGTCACACACACAAAACATAATAACCCGTCTTTTCTCTTTACAGATGCTGTCTGACCTGCTGTTTACATAGAAATGCACAGAAGTTACAACACGGAAACAGGCCAAACGGCCCAACCAGAATGTGTTTAACCACTACACAAGCAAATAGTTCTAATCACATTTACCCCCTGCCCTGTTCCCGTATTCACCACCACCTAGAAGGACAAGGGCAGCAGGCACATGGGAACAACACCACCTGCACGTTCCCCTCCAAGTCACACACCATCCCGACTTGGAAATATATCGCCGTTCCTTCATCGTCACTGGGTCAAAATCCTAGAATTCCCTTCCTAACAGCACTGTGGGAGAACCTTCACCACACGGACTGCAGCGGTTCAAGAAGGCGGCTCACCACCACCTTCTCAAGGGCAATTAGGGATGGGCAATAAATGCCGGCCTCGCCAGCGACGCCCACATCCTGAAAGTGAATTTTTAAAAAATCCCTTTTCCTTCATCCAATCTAATATCAAACGTTGACACAATTTCTGCCTAAAGCACTAACCCTGGAAGTGAAGTGAATTTTTAACGGGCAGAACATCAATGAGAAGGGGAATTGAGCGGGTGTATAACGGCCGGCTGATTCGCTATCGCCAGGATAACCCTCCCCCCACCCCCGGTGAAGTTGAAAGTTCCGGAGTGCGTTTTCTGTTTTTACGTCAGTGATTCTGTTATCCAGCAGATGGAGGTCCAGAGCTTCTCACAGGCCCACAGAATCAGAGCTGAGGGGACAACATCAACAACAACAACTTGCATTTATATAGCGCCTTTAACGTAGTAAAACGTCCCGAGGCGCTTCACAGGACCGATTATCAGACAGAATTTGACACCGAGCCACATAAGGAGATATTAGGACAGGTGACCAAAAGCTCGGTCAAAGAGGTAGGTTTTAAGGAGCGTCTTAAAGGAGGAGAGAGAGGCGGAGAGGTTTAGGGAGGGAATTCCAGAGCTTAGGGCCCAGGCAGCTGAAGGCACGGCCGCCAATGGTGGAGCGATGGAAATCGGGGATGCGCAAGAGGCCAGAATTGGAGGAGCGCAGAGATCTCGGAGATTCCTGCCACCGGAGGGGGTCGAGCGAACACCAGGAAAATGCCGGAAATATGCGGCAGTCAATCAGCATGTGAAAAATCAAAAGACAGGTCAATGATTTGAGGTGTAGCAATTCATCAGAACCTCCGACAGTAACCAAACACTTAGACACATGCTGTCCGTTCAATTTCCCAGCACCTACAGTTTGTAGTTGTTCAGATTGGACTGTTTATGGTGCACAGTGTGTACAGATTGGGCTGTTTATGGTGCACAGTGTGTACAGATTGGGCTGTTTATGGTGCACAGTGTGTACAGATTGGGCTGTTTATGGTGCACAGTGTGCACAGATTGGGCTGTTTATGGTGCACAGTGTGCACAGATTGGGCTGTTTATGGTGCACAGTGTGTACAGATTGGGCTGTTTATGGTGCACAGTGTGTACAGATTGGGCTGTTTATGGTGCACAGTGTGTAGAGATTGGGCTGTTTATGGTGCACAGTGTGCACAGATTGGGCTGTTTATGAGGCATAGTGTGTACAGATTGGGCTGTTTATAGTGCAGTGTGTACAGATTGGGCTGTTTATGGTGCACAGTGTGTACAGATTGGGCTGTTTATGGGGCATAGTGTGTACAGATTGGGCTGTTTATGGTGCACAGTGTGTACAGATTGGGCTGTTTATGGTGCACAGTGTGTACAGATTGGGCTGTTTATGGGGCATAGTGTGTACAGATTGGGCTGTTTATGGTGCACAGTGTGTACAGATTGGACTGTTTATGATGCACAGTGTGTACAGATTGGGCTGTTTATGGGGCACAGTGTGTACAGATTGGACTGTTTATGGTGTACAGTGTGTACAGATTGGTCTGTTTATAGTGCAGTGTGTACAGATTGGGCTGTTTATGAGGCATAGTGTGTACAGATTGGGCTGTTTATGGTGCACAGTGTGTACAGATTGGGCTGTTTATGGTGCACAGTGTGTACAGATTGGACTGTTTATGGGGCACAGTGTGTACAGATTGGGCTGTTTATGGGGCACAGTGTGTACAGATTGGACTGTTTATGGGGCATAGTGTGTACAGATTGGACTGTTTATGATGCACAGTGTGTACAGATTGGACTGTTTATGATGCACAGTGTGTACAGATTGGGCTGTTTATGGGGCATAGTGTGTACAGATTGGGCTGTTTATGATGCACAGTGTGTACAGATTGGACTGTTTATGGTGCACAGTGTGTACAGATTGGACTGTTTATGGGGCACAGTGTGTACAGATTGGACTGTTTATGATGCACAGTGTGTACAGATTGGACTGTTTATGGTGCACGGTGTGTACAGATTGGACTGTTTATGGGGCATAGTGTGTACAGATTGGGCTGTTTATGATGCATAGTGTGTACAGATTGGGCTGTTTATGATGCACAGTGTGTACAGATTGGACTGTTTATGGTGCACAGTGTGTACAGATTGGACTGTTTATGGGGCATAGTGTGTACAGATTGGACTGTTTATGATGCACAGTGTGTACAGATTGGACTGTTTATGGTGCACGGTGTGTACAGATTGGACTGTTTATGGGGCACAGTGTGTACAGATTGGACTGTTTATGATGCATAGTGTGTACAGATTGGGCTGTTTATGATGCACAGTGTGTACAGATTGGGCTGTTTATGGGGCACAGTGTGTACAGATTGGACTGTTTATGGGGCACAGTGTGTACAGATTGGGCTGTTTATGGGGCACAGTGTGTACAGATTGGGCTGTTTATGATGCACAGTGTGTACAGATTGGACTGTTTATGGTGCACAGTGTGTACAGATTGGGCTGTTTATGGTGCACAGTGTGCACAGATTGGGATGTTTATGGTGCACAGTGTGTACAGATTGGACTGTTTATGGGGCACAGTGTGTACAGATTGGACTGTTTATGGTGCACAGTGTGTACAGATTGGGCTGTTATGGGGCACAGTGTGTACAGATTGGGCTGTTTATGGTGCACAGTGTGCACAGATTGGGCTGTTTATGGTGCACAGTGTGTACAGATTGGACTGTTTATGGGGCACAGTGTGTACAGATTGGACTGTTTATGGTGCACAGTGTGTACAGATTGGGCTGTTTATGGGGCATAGTGTGTACAGATTGGGCTGTTTATGGTGCACAGTGTGTACAGATTGGACTGTTTATGGGGCACAGTGCGTACAGATTGGGCTGTTTATGAGGCACAGTGTGTACAGACTGGGCTGTTTATAGTGCAGTGTGTACAGATTGGGCTGTTTATGGTGCACAGTGTGTACAGACTGGGCTGTTTATGGGGCACAGTGTGTACAGATTGGGCTGTTCATGGTGCACAGTGTGTACAGATTGGGCTGTTTATGGGGCACAGTGTGTACAGACTGGGCTGTTTATGGTGCACAGTGTGTACAGATTGGACTGTTTATGGGGCACAGTGTGTACAGATTGGGCTGTTTATGGTGCACAGTGTGTACAGATTGGGCTGTTTATGGGGCACAGTGTGTACAGATTGGGCTGTTTATGGTGCACAGTGTGTACAGATTGGACTGTTTATGGTGCACAGTGTGTGCAGATTGGACTGTTTATGGTGCACAGTGTACAGTTTGGGCTGTTTATGGTGCACGGTGTGTACAGATTGGACTGTTTATGGGGCACAGTGTGTACAGATTGGGCTGTTTATGGGGCATAGTGTGTACAGATTGGGCTGTTTATGATGCACAGTGTGTACAGATTGGACTGTTTATGGTGCACAGTGTGTACAGATTGGACTGTTTATGGGGCACAGTGTGTACAGATTGGACTGTTTATGATGCACAGTGTGTACAGATTGGACTGTTTATGGTGCACGGTGTGTACAGATTGGACTGTTTATGGGGCATAGTGTGTACAGATTGGGCTGTTTATGATGCATAGTGTGTACAGATTGGGCTGTTTATGATGCACAGTGTGTACAGATTGGACTGTTTATGGTGCACAGTGTGTACAGATTGGACTGTTTATGGGGCATAGTGTGTACAGATTGGACTGTTTATGATGCACAGTGTGTACAGATTGGACTGTTTATGGTGCACGGTGTGTACAGATTGGACTGTTTATGGGGCACAGTGTGTACAGATTGGACTGTTTATGATGCATAGTGTGTACAGATTGGGCTGTTTATGATGCACAGTGTGTACAGATTGGGCTGTTTATGGGGCACAGTGTGTACAGATTGGACTGTTTATGGGGCACAGTGTGTACAGATTGGGCTGTTTATGGGGCACAGTGTGTACAGATTGGGCTGTTTATGATGCACAGTGTGTACAGATTGGACTGTTTATGGTGCACAGTGTGTACAGATTGGGCTGTTTATGGTGCACAGTGTGCACAGATTGGGATGTTTATGGTGCACAGTGTGTACAGATTGGACTGTTTATGGGGCACAGTGTGTACAGATTGGACTGTTTATGGTGCACAGTGTGTACAGATTGGGCTGTTATGGGGCACAGTGTGTACAGATTGGGCTGTTTATGGTGCACAGTGTGCACAGATTGGGCTGTTTATGGTGCACAGTGTGTACAGATTGGACTGTTTATGGGGCACAGTGTGTACAGATTGGACTGTTTATGGTGCACAGTGTGTACAGATTGGGCTGTTTATGGGGCATAGTGTGTACAGATTGGGCTGTTTATGGTGCACAGTGTGTACAGATTGGACTGTTTATGGGGCACAGTGTGTACAGATTGGGCTGTTTATGAGGCACAGTGTGTACAGACTGGGCTGTTTATAGTGCAGTGT
Organism: Heptranchias perlo; assembly: GCF_035084215.1. Taxonomy (NCBI): domain Eukaryota; kingdom Metazoa; phylum Chordata; class Chondrichthyes; order Hexanchiformes; family Hexanchidae; genus Heptranchias; species Heptranchias perlo. The sequence continues at coordinate 1,950,207 of NC_090342.1, read as the reverse complement.
GTACAGATTGGGCTGTTTATGGTGCACAGTGTGTACAGACTGGGCTGTTTATGGGGCACAGTGTGTACAGATTGGGCTGTTCATGGTGCACAGTGTGTACAGATTGGGCTGTTTATGGGGCACAGTGTGTACAGACTGGGCTGTTTATGGTGCACAGTGTGTACAGATTGGACTGTTTATGGGGCACAGTGTGTACAGATTGGGCTGTTTATGGTGCACAGTGTGTACAGATTGGGCTGTTTATGGGGCACAGTGTGTACAGATTGGGCTGTTTATGGTGCACAGTGTGTACAGATTGGACTGTTTATGGTGCACAGTGTGTGCAGATTGGACTGTTTATGGTGCACAGTGTACAGTTTGGGCTGTTTATGGTGCACAGTGTGTACAGATTGGACTGTTTATGGTGCACAGTGTGTGCAGATTGGACTGTTTATGGTGCACAGTGTACAGTTTGGGCTGTTTATGGTGCACAGTGTACAGTTTGGGCTGTTTATGGTGCACAGTGTGTACAGATTGGACTGTTTATTGTGCACAGTGTGTACAGATTGGACTGTTTATGGTGCACAGTGTGTACAGATTGGGCTATTTATGGTGCACAGTGTACAGTTTGGGCTGTTTATGGTGCACAGTGTGTACTGATTGGACTGTTTATGGTGCACAGTGTGTACAGATTGGACTGTTTATGGTGCACAGTGTGTACAGATTGGACTGTTTATGGTGCACAGTGTGTACAGATTGGGCTATTTATGGTGCACAGTGTGTACAGATTGGGCTATTTATGGTGCACAGTGTACAGTTTCGGCTGTTTATGGTGCACAGTGTGTACAGATTGGACTGTTTATGGGGCACAGTGTGTACAGATTGGGCTGTTTATGGGGCACAGTGTGTACAGATTGGACTGTTTATGGTGCACAGTGTGTACAGATTGGACTGTTTATGGGGCACAGTGTGTACAGATTGGGCTGTTTATGGTGCACAGTGTGTACAGATTGGACTGTTTATGGTGCACAGTGTGTGCAGATTGGGCTATTTATGGTGCACAGTGTACAGTTTGGGCTGTTTATGGTGCACAGTGTGTACAGATTGGACTGTTTATGGTGCACAGTGTGTACAGATTGGACTGTTTATGGTGCACAGTGTGTACAGATTGGGCTATTTATGGTGCACAGTGTACAGTTTGGGCTGTTTATGGTGCACAGTGTGTACAGATTGGACTGTTTATGGTGCACAGTGTGTACAGATTGGACTGTTTATGGTGCACAGTGTGTACAGATTGGACTGTTTATGGTGCACAGTGTGTAGAGATTGGGCTATTTATGGTGCACAGTGTGTACAGATTGGGCTATTTATGGTGCACAGTGTACAGTTTGGGCTGTTTATGGTGCACAGTGTGTACAGATTGGACTGTTTATGGTGCACAGTGTGTACAGATTGGGCTGTTTATGGTGCACAGTGTGTACAGATTGGGCTGTTTATGGTGCACAGTGTGTACAGATTGGGCTGTTTATGGTGCACAGTGTGTACAGATTGGGCTGTTTATGGTGCACAGTGTGTACAGATTGGGCTGTTTATGGTGCACAGTGTGTACAGATTGGGCTGTTTATGGTGCACAGTGTGTACAGATTGGGCTGTTTATGGTGCACAGTGTGTACAGATTGGACTGTTTATGGTGCACAGTGTGTACAGATTGGGCTGTTTATGGTGCACAGTGTGTACAGATTGGATTGTTTATGGGGCACAGTGTGTACAGATTGGACTGTTTATGGTGCACAGTGTGCACAGATTGGGCTGTTTATGGTGCACAGTGTGTACAGATTGGGCTGTTTATGGTCACGGTGTGTACAGATTGGGCTGTTTATGGTGCACAGTGTGTACAGATTGGACTGTTTATGGTGCACAGTGTGCACAGATTGGGCTGTTTATGGTGCACAGTGTGCACAGATTGGGCTGTTTATGGTGCACAGTGTGTACAGATTGGGCTGTTTATGGTCACGGTGTGTACAGATTGGGCTGTTTATGGTGCACAGTGTGTACAGATTGGGCTGTTTATGGTGCACAGTGTGTACAGATTGGGCTGTTTATGGGGCACAGTGTGTACAGATTGGGCTGTTTATGGTGCACAGTGTGTACAGATTGGATTGTTTATGGTGCACAGTGTGTACAGATTGGGCTGTTTATGGTGCACAGTGTGTACAGATTGGGCTGTTTATGGTGCACAGTGTGTACAGATTGGGCTGTTTATGGTGCACAGTGTGTACAGATTGGGCTGTTTATGGGGCACAGTGTGTACAGATTGGGCTGTTTATGGGGCACAGTGTGTACAGATTGGGCTGTTTATGGGGCACAGTGTGTACAGATTGGGCTGTTTATGGGGCACAGTGTGTACAGATTGGGCTGTTTATGGGGCACAGTGTGTACAGATTGGGCTGTTTATGGTGCACAGTGTGTACAGATTGGATTGTTTATGGGGCACAGTGTGTACAGATTGGACTGTTTATGGTGCACAGTGTGCACAGATTGGGCTGTTTATGGTGCACAGTGTGTACAGATTGGGCTGTTTATGGTCACGGTGTGTACAGATTGGGCTGTTTATGGTGCACAGTGTGTACAGATTGGACTGTTTATGGTGCACAGTGTGCACAGATTGGGCTGTTTATGGTGCACAGTGTGCACAGATTGGGCTGTTTATGGTGCACAGTGTGTACAGATTGGGCTGTTTATGGTCACGGTGTGTACAGATTGGGCTGTTTATGGTGCACAGTGTGTACAGATTGGACTGTTTATGGGGCACAGTGTGTACAGATTGGGCTGTTTATGGTGCACAGTGTGTACAGATTGGGCTGTTTATGGGGCACAGTGTGTACAGATTGGGCTGTTTATGGTGCACAGTGTGTACAGATTGGGCTGTTTATGGTGCACAGTGTGTACAGATTGGACTGTTTATGGTGCACAGTGTGTACAGATTGGGCTGTTTATGGGGCACAGTGTGTACAGATTGGGCTGTTTATGGTGCACAGTGTGTACAGATTGGGCTGTTTATGGTGCAGTGTGTACAGATTGGGCTGTTTATGGGGCACAGTGTGTACAGATTGGGCTGTTTATGGTGCACAGTGTGTACAGATTGGATTGTTTATGGTGCACAGTGTGTACAGATTGGGCTGTTTATGGTGCACAGTGTGTACAGATTGGGCTGTTTATGGTGCACAGTGTGTACAGATTGGGCTGTTTATGGTGCACAGTGTGTACAGATTGGGCTGTTTATGGGGCACAGTGTGTACAGATTGGGCTGTTTATGGGGCACAGTGTGTACAGATTGGGCTGTTTATGGGGCACAGTGTGTACAGATTGGGCTGTTTATGGTGCACAGTGTGTACAGATTGGGCTGTTTATGGGGCACAGTGTGTACAGATTGGGCTGTTTATGATGCACAGTGTGTACAGATTGGGCTGTTTATGGGGCACAGTGTGTACAGATTGGGCTGTTTATGGTGCACAGTGTGTACAGATTGGGCTGTTTATGGTGCAGTGTGTACAGATTGGGCTGTTTATGGGGCACAGTGTGTACAGATTGGGCTGTTTATGATGCACAGTGTGTACAGATTGGGCTGTTTATGGTGCAGTGTGTACAGATTGGGCTGTTTATGGGGCACAGTGTGTACAGATTGGGCTGTTTATGGTGCACAGTGTGTACAGATTGGGCTGTTTATGGTGCACAGTGTGTACAGATTGGGCTGTTTATGGGGCACAGTGTGTACAGATTGGGCTGTTTATGGTGCACAGTGTGTACAGATTGGATTGTTTATGGTGCACAGTGTGTACAGATTGGGCTGTTTATGGTGCACAGTGTGTACAGATTGGGCTGTTTATGGGGCACAGTGTGTACAGATTGGACTGTTTATGGTGCACAGTGTGTACAGATTGGGCTGTTTATGGTGCACAGTGTGTACAGATTGGATTGTTTATGGTGCACAGTGTGTACTGATTGGGCTGTTTATGGTGCACAGTGTGTACAGATTGGATTGTTTATGATGCACAGTGTGTACAGATTGGGCTGTTTATGGTGCACAGTGTGTACAGATTGGGCTGTTTATGGGGCACAGTGTGTACAGATTGGACTGTTTATGGTGCACAGTGTGTACAGATTGGACTGTTTATGGTGCACAGTGTGTACAGATTGGGCTGTTTATGGTGCACAGTGTGTACAGATTGGGCTGTTTATGGTGCACAGTGTGTACAGATTGGGCTGTTTATGGGGCACAGTGTGTACAGATTGGGCTGTTTATGGTGCACAGTGTGTACAGATTGGATTGTTTATGGTGCACAGTGTGTACAGATTGGGCTGTTTATGGTGCACAGTGTGTACAGATTGGGCTGTTTATGGTGCACAGTGTGTACAGATTGGGCTGTTTATGGTGCACAGTGTGTACAGATTGGGCTGTTTATGGGGCACAGTGTGTACAGATTGGGCTGTTTATGGGGCACAGTGTGTACAGATTGGGCTGTTTATGGGGCACAGTGTGTACAGATTGGGCTGTTTATGGGGCACAGTGTGTACAGATTGGGCTGTTTATGGGGCACAGTGTGTACAGATTGGGCTGTTTATGGTCACGGTGTGTACAGATTGGGCTGTTTATGGTGCACAGTGTGTACAGATTGGATTGTTTATGGGGCACAGTGTGTACAGATTGGACTGTTTATGGTGCACAGTGTGCACAGATTGGGCTGTTTATGGTGCACAGTGTGTACAGATTGGGCTGTTTATGGTCACGGTGTGTACAGATTGGGCTGTTTATGGTGCACAGTGTGTACAGATTGGACTGTTTATGGTGCACAGTGTGCACAGATTGGGCTGTTTATGGTGCACAGTGTGCACAGATTGGGCTGTTTATGGTGCACAGTGTGTACAGATTGGGCTGTTTATGGTCACGGTGTGTACAGATTGGGCTGTTTATGGTGCACAGTGTGTACAGATTGGACTGTTTATGGGGCACAGTGTGTACAGATTGGGCTGTTTATGGTGCACAGTGTGTACAGATTGGGCTGTTTATGGGGCACAGTGTGTACAGATTGGGCTGTTTATGGTGCACAGTGTGTACAGATTGGGCTGTTTATGGTGCACAGTGTGTACAGATTGGACTGTTTATGGTGCACAGTGTGTACAGATTGGGCTGTTTATGGGGCACAGTGTGTACAGATTGGGCTGTTTATGGTGCACAGTGTGTACAGATTGGGCTGTTTATGGTGCACAGTGTGTACAGATTGGACTGTTTATGGTGCACAGTGTGTACAGATTGGGCTGTTTATGGGGCACAGTGTGTACAGATTGGGCTGTTTATGGGGCACAGTGTGTACAGATTGGGCTGTTTATGGTGCAGTGTGTACAGATTGGGCTGTTTATGGGGCACAGTGTGTACAGATTGGGCTGTTTATGGTGCAGTGTGTACAGATTGGGCTGTTTATGGGGCACAGTGTGTACAGATTGGGCTGTTTATGGGGCACAGTGTGTACAGATTGGGCTGTTTATGGTGCAGTGTGTACAGATTGGGCTGTTTATGGGGCACAGTGTGTACAGATTGGGCTGTTTATGGTGCAGTGTGTACAGATTGGGCTGTTTATGGTGCAGTGTGTACAGATTGGACTGTTTATGGTGCAGTGTGTACAGATTGGGCTGTTTATGGTGCAGTGTGTACAGATTGGGCTGTTTATGGTGCAGTGTGTACAGATTGGGCTGTTTATGGGGCACAGTGTGTACAGATTGGGCTGTTTATGGGGCACAGTGTGTACAGATTGGGCTGTTTATGGTGCAGTGTGTACAGATTGGGCTGTTTATGGTGCAGTGTGTACAGATTGGGCTGTTTATGGTGCAGTGTGTACAGATTGGGCTGTTTATGGTGCAGTGTGTACAGATTGGGCTGTTTATGGGGCACAGTGTGTACAGATTGGGCTGTTTATGGGGCACAGTGTGTACAGATTGGGCTGTTTATGGTGCAGTGTGTACAGATTGGGCTGTTTATGGGGCACAGTGTGTACAGATTGGGCTGTTTATGGTGCACAGTGTGTACAGATTGGATTGTTTATGGTGCACAGTGTGTACAGATTGGGCTGTTTATGGTGCACAGTGTGTACAGATTGGGCTGTTTATGGTGCACAGTGTGTACAGATTGGGCTGTTTATGGGGCACAGTGTGTACAGATTGGGCTGTTTATGGTGCACAGTGTGTACAGATTGGGCTGTTTATGGTGCAGTGTGTACAGATTGGGCTGTTTATGGGGCACAGTGTGTACAGATTGGACTGTTTATGGGGCACAGTGTGTACAGACTGGGCTGTTTATGGTGCACAGTGTGTACAGATTGGGCTGTTTATGGGGCACAGTGTGTACAGATTGGGCTGTTTATGGTGCACAGTGTGTACAGATTGGGCTGTTTATGGGGCACAGTGTGTACAGATTGGGCTGTTTATGATGCACAGTGTGTACAGATTGGGCTGTTTATGGTGCACAGTGTGTACAGATTGGGCTGTTTATGGGGCACAGTGTGTACAGATTGGACTGTTTATGCGGCACAGTGTGTACAGATTGGACTGTTTATGGTGCACAGTGTGTACAGATTGGGCTGTTTATGGTGCACAGTGTGTACAGATTGGACTGTTTATGCGGCACAGTGTGTACAGATTGGGCTGTTTATGGGGCACAGTGTGTACAGATTGGGCTGTTTATGGTCACGGTGATTGGGGTGCGTTGGGCGGGCGGACCGTTTATTCGGGCTGCTGTTGCCGGGGGACGCGGTTTGTGACGGACCGGCCGGGGAGAGGCGGCGATGGAGTTCGAGGATTTGGGCCCCGAGGAGCTCGCGGCCCCGGTCAGTGAGGTGAAGGTGAGGCCGGGGGAGAGGGGCCGAGGGGCCGGGGGACCGGGGGAGGGAGAGTGAGGGGCCGGGGGAGGGAGAGTAAGGGGCCGGGGGATAGAGGGGCCGGGGGAGGGAGGAGGGAGAAGGGAGAGTGAGGGGCCGGGGGAGGGAGGAGGGAGAGTGAGGGGCCGGGGGAGGGGATGTTGAGGGAGAGGGAGAGTGAGGGGCCGGGGGAGGGGATGTTGAGGGAGAGTGAGGGGCCGGGGGAGGGGATGTTGAGGGAGAGTGAAGGGCCGAGGGGAGGGGATGTTGAGGGAGAGGGAGGGGCCGGGGGAGGGGATGTTGAGGGAGAGGGAGGGGCCGGGGGAGGGGATGTTGAGGGAGAGTGAGGGGCCGGGGGAGGGGATGTTGAGGGAGAGTGAGGGGCCGAGGGGAGGGGATGTTGAGGGAGAGGGAGAGTGAGGGGCCGAGGGGAGGGGATGTTGAGGGAGAGGGAGAGTGAGGGGCCGAGGGGAGGGGATGTTGAGGGAGAGTGAGGGGCCGAGGGGAGGGGATGTTGAGGGAGAGGGAGAGTGAGGGGCCGAGGGGAGGGGATGTTGAGGGAGAGGGAGGGGCCGGGGGAGGGGATGTTGAGGGAGAGTGAGGGGCCGGGGGAGGGGATGTTGAGGGAGAGTGAGGGGCCGAGGGGAGGGGATGTTGAGGGAGAGGGAGAGTGAGGGGCCGGGGGAGGGGATGTTGAGGGAGAGGGAGAGTGAGGGGCCGGGGGAGGGGACGTTGAGGGAGAGGGAGAGTGAGGGGCCGGGGGAGGGGATGTTGAGGGAGAGTGAGGGGCCGGGGGAGGGGACGTTGAGGGAGAGGGAGAGTGAGGGGCCGAGGGGAGGGGATGTTGAGGGAGAGGGAGAGTGAGGGGCCGGGGGAGGGGATGTTGAGGGAGAGGGAGAGTGAGGGGCCGAGGGGAGGGGATGTTGAGGGAGAGTGAGGGGCCGAGGGGAGGGGATGTTGAGGGAGAGGGAGAGTGAGGGGCCGAGGGGAGGGGATGTTGAGGGAGAGTGAGGGGCCGAGGGGAGGGGATGTTGAGGGAGAGGGAGAGTGAGGGGCCGAGGGGAGGGGATGTTGAGGGAGAGGGAGAGTGAGGGGCCGAGGGGAGGGGATGTTGAGGGAGAGTGAGGGGCCGGGGGAGGGGACGTTGAGGGAGAGGGAGAGTGAGGGGCCGGGGGAGGGGATGTTGAGGGAGAGTGAGGGGCCGAGGGGAGGGGATGTTGAGGGCCTGGGGCAGTTTATTGATGAGGAGAGTCGCTGCTCTTATCCTAAATGTTGAGAAACCCCTGAGATGAAGCGGTGCCATTTACTGTGCTGATCGAGGCCGAGTGTTTCTCCAGTTCCTTTGAATCGAATCTTGAGTTGAATTTTTAGCCTTGTGATTTTCCAGAATCTGTTCTCAGTTTGTTCTCAGTTTGTTCGCGGTGTGAAGTCCCCACCAGTTCCTCTCTCTCCTGTCAGGAATGTCACAGCAAGGTGGAAATTTGCCCCTCAGGCATCATGAAATTTTGGAAATATTTCACCGTACACGCTTTTGTAAAAAGTATCGATATTTATTTTCTGTTTTTTTAGGAAAAATGGAAGCTGCTCCCTGCTTTTCTGAAGGTAATGTTGGATCTTTCTCGCTATTGTGTTTTGGAAAAGGAAATTATGTCGCTTCCTGCGTTTAATTTGTCCCCTGAATATTATGGATTTATACAACTCCTGTCCCACAGATGACCGCGGGTAAAATCTGCAGAACAAATTTGCCAGTATCAGAGCCAACTGTCAGTGTAACTGGTCTGATGGTTGGAACCGGAGGGCTGAACACCAAGTGATTTATGTTTCTGCTGGAGGGGGCACTGCGCAGATTCACTAGAACAATACCGGAACTTAGAGGGTTAAATTATGAGGACAGATTCCATTGACTAGGGTGTATTCCCTTATATAAGATCATAAGAAATAGGAGCAGGAGTAGGCCATTCGGCCCCTCGAGCCTTCTCCGCCATTCAATATGATCATGGCTGATTCTCCATCTCAATACCATATTCCCGCTCTCTCCCCATACCCCTTGATGCCTTTTGTGTCTAGAAATCTATCCAGCTCCTTAAATATATTCAGTGACTTGGCCTCCACAGCCTTCTGTGGTAGAGAATTCCACAGGTTCACCACCCTCTGAGTGAAGAAATTTCTCCTCATCTCAGTCCAAAATGTCCGACCCCGTATCCTGAGACTGTGACCCCTCGTTCTGGACCCCCCAACCAGGGCAAACATCCTCCCTGCATCCAATCTGTCTAGCACTGTCAGAATTTTATATGTTTCTATGAGATCCCCTCTCATTCTTCTAAACTTGAGGGAATTACAGGCCGAGTTGACCCAATCTCCCCATGACAGTCCTGCCATCCCAGGAATCAGTCTGGTGAACCTTCGTTGCATTCCCTCTATGGCAAGTATATCCTTTCTTAGGTAAGGAGACCAAAACTGCACACAATACTCCAGGTGTGGTCTCACCAAGGCCCTGTATAAGTGCAGTAAGACATCCTTGCTCCTGTACTCAAATCCTTTTGCAATGAAGGCCAACATACCATTTGCCTTCCTAACTGCTTGCTGCACCTGCATGTTTGTTTTCAGTGACAAACCTACTGGAGGTTTTTGAGGATGTAACTGGTAGAATAGATAAGGGAGATCCAGTGGATGTGGTTTATTTGGATTTTCAGAAGGCTGTAGTGCTGAAGACTTGTGCTCCAGAACTAGCTGCGCCTCTAGCCAAGCTGTTCCAGTACAGCTACAACACTGGCATCTACCCGACAATGTGGAAAACTGCCCAGGTACGTCTTGTCCACAAAAAGCAGGACAAATCCAATCCGGCCAATTACCGCCCCATCAGTCAACTCTCAATCATCAGCAAAGTGATGGGAGGTGTCGTCGACAGTGCTGTCAAGAGGCACTTACTCACCAATAACCTGCTCACTGATGCTCAGTTTGGGTTCCGCCAGGACCACTCTGCTCCAGACCTCATTACAGCCTTGGTCCAAACATGGACAAAAGAGCTGAATTCCGGAGGTGAGGTGAGAGTGACTGCCCTTGACATCAAGGCAGCATTTGACCGAATGTGGCACCAAGGAGCCCTAGTAAAATTGAAGTCAATGGGAATCAGGGGGAAAACTCTCCAGTGGCTGGAGTCATACCTAGCACAAAGGAAGATGGTAGTGGTTGTTGGAGGCCAATCATCTCAGCCCCAGGACATTGCTGCAGGAGTTCCTCAGGGCAGTGTCCTAGGCCCAACCATCTTCAGCTGCTTCATCAATGACCTTCCCTCCATCATAAGGTGAGAAATGGGGATGTTCGCTGATGATTGCACAGTGTTCAGTTGCATTCGCAGCCCCTCAGATAATGAAGCAATCCGAGCCCGCATGCAGCAAGACCTGGACAACATCCAGGCTTGGGCTCATAAGTGGCAAGTAACATTCGCGCCAGACGATGACCATCTCCAACAAGAGAGAGTCTAACCACCTCCCCTTGACATTCTGTGGCATTACCATCGCCGAATCCCCCACCATCAACATCCTGGGGGTCACCATTGACCAGAAACTTGAACTGGACCAGCCACATAAATATTGTGGCTACAAGAGCAGGTCAGAGGCTGGGTGTTCTGCAGCGAGTGACTCACCTCCTGACTCCCCAAAGCCTTTCCACCATCTACAAGGCACAAGTCAGGAGTGTGATGGAATACTCTCCACTTGCTTGGATGAGTGCAGCTCCAACAACACTCAAGAAGCTCGACACCATTCAGGACAAAGCAGCCCACTTGATTGGCACCCCATCCACTACCCTAAACATTCATTCCCTTCACCACCTGCGCACAGTGGCTGCAGTGTGTACCATCCACAGGATGCACTGCAGCAACTCGCCGAGGCTTCTTCGACAGCACCTCCCAAACCCGTGACCTTTACCACCTAGAAGGACAAGGGCAGCAGGCACATGGGAACAACACCACCTGCACGTTCCCCTCCAAGTCACACACCATCCCGACTTGGAAATACATCGCCGTTCCTTCATCGTCGCTGGGTCAAAATCCTGGAACTCCCTTCCTAACAGCACTGTGGGAGAACCTTCACCACACGGACTGCAGAGGTTCAAGAAGGCGGCTCACCACCACCTTCTCAAGGGCAATTAGGGATGGGCAATAAATGCCGGCCTCGCCGGTGACGCCCACATCCCATGAACAAATAAAAAAAAACTCATTGGAGTTTACAAGAATGAGAGGAGATCTTATTGAAACATACAAGATTCTGAGGGGACTCGATAGGGTAGATGCTGAGAGGATGTTACCCCTCATGGGGGAATCTAAAACTAGGGGGCATAGTCTCAGAATAAGGGGTCGCCCGTTTAAGACGGAAATGAGGAGGAATTTCTTCTCCCAGAGGGTTGTGAATCTTTGGAAATCTTTACCCCAAAAAGCTGTGGAGGCCGAGTCATTGAATACATTCAAGGCTGAGTTAGACAAATTTTTGATCAGCGAGGGAATCAAAGGATATGGGGAAAGGGCGGGAAAGTGGAGTTGAGGTAAAAATCAGATCAGCCATGATCTCATTAAATGGCGGAGCAGGCACGAGGGGCCGAATGGCCTACTCCTGCTCCTATCTCTTATGGCCTAAATATTTCAATAGCCTCAACGAGCATACATTCCATTGAGAAATAAAAACTCCATGGGAAAAATGATCCATCCGTGGCTAACTAAAGAAGTTAAGCATAGTATTAGATCAAAAGAAGAGGCCTACAATGTTGCCAAGAAGAGTAGTAAGCCTGAGGATTGGGAGAGTTTTAGAAACCAGCAAAGGATGATCAAAACATTGATAAAAGGGAGAAAATAGAATATGAAAGTAAACTAGGTAGAAATATAAAAATGGATTGTAACAACTTTTACAAGTATGTAAAAAGGAAGAGAGTAGCAAAAGTAAACGTTGGTCCCTTAGAGGTAGAGACAGGAGAAATTATAATGGGGAATAAGGAAATGGCAGAGACGTTAAACAAATATTTTGTATGTGTCTCCACAGTAAAAGACACTAAAAGCATACCAGAAATAGTGGGGAACCAAGGGGCTAATGGTGACTGCAGAGATGGTGGATGCATTGGTTGTGATCTTCCAAAATTCCCTAGATTCTAGAATGATCCCAGCGGATTGGAAGGTAGCAAATGTAACCCTGCTGTTCAAGAAAGGAGGGAGAGAGAAAACAGGGAACTACAGGCCAGTTAGCCTGACATCAGTCGTCGGGAAAATGCTGGAATCCATTATTAAGGAAGTGGTAACCGGACACTTAGAAAACCATAATATGATTAGGCAGAGTCAACATGGTTTTATGAAAGGGAAATCGTGTTTGACAAATTTATTAGAGTTTTTTGAGGATGTAACTTGCTGGGTGGATAAAGGGGAACCAGTGGATGTAGTATATTTGGATTTTCAAAAGGCATTTGATAAGGTGCCACATGAGGTTGTTATGCAAGAGAAGGGCTCATGGGGTTGAAGGTAATATATTAACATGGATAGAGGGTTCATTAACAGACAGAAAACAGAGCATAGGGATAAATGGGTCATTTTCAGGTTGGCAAATGAAGGGACCGAGTGTAATGTATCCAAGTTTGCAGATGATACAAAGCTAGGTGGGAAAGTAAGCTGTGAGGAGGGCACAAAGAGTCTGCAAAGGGATATAGACAGGTTAAGTGAGTGGGCAAGAAGGTGGCGGATGGAGTATAATGTGGGGAAATGTGAGGTTATTCACTTTAGTAGGAAGAATAGGAAAACTGAATATTTTTTAAATGGTGAGAAACTATTAAATGTTGGTGTTCAGAGAGATTTGGGTGTTCCTGTACAAGAAATACAAAAAGTTAGCACGCAGGTACAGCAAGCAATTAGGAAAGCAAATGGCATGTTGGCCTTTATTGTAACGGGGTTGGAGTACAAGAGTAAGGAAGTCTTACTACAATTGTACAGGGCTCTGGTGAGACTTCACCTGGAGTACTGTGTACAGTTTTGGTCTCCTATCTAAGGAAGGATATACTTGCCTTAGAGGCAGTGCAACAAAGGTTCACTAGATTAATTCCTGGGATGAGAGGGTTGTCCTATGAGGAGAGGTTGAGTAGAATGGGCCTATATTCTCTGGAGTTTAGAAGAATGAGAGATGATCTAATTGAAACATATAAGATTCTGAGGGAGCTTGACAGGGTAGATGCTGAGAAGCTTTTTCCCCCGACTGGAGAGTCTAGAACTAGGGGGCATAGTCTCAGGATAAGGTGTCGGCCATTTAAGACTGAGATGAAGAGGAATTTCTTCACTGAGGGTTGTGAGTCTTTGGAATTCTCTACCCCAATGGGCTGTGGATGCTGAGTCATTGAATATATTCAATGCTGAGATCAATGGATTTTTGGACTCTAGGGGAATCAAGGTAAATGGGGATCGGGAGGGAAAGTGGAGTTGAGGTTGAGGATCAGCCATGATCTGATTGAATGGCGGAGCAGACTTGAGGGGCCGTACGGCCTACTCCTGCTCTTATTTCTTATGTCCTTATGTTCTTATAAAACCATGTTGACTCTGCCTAATCATATTATGATTTTCTAAGTGCCCTGTTACCACCTTAATAATAGATTCTAGCATTTTCCCGACGATTGATGTCAGGCTAACTGGCCTGTAGTTCCCTGTTTTTTCTCTCCCTCCTTTCTTGAATAACAGGGTTACATTTGCTACCTTCCAATTCACAGGGACCATTCTGGAATCTAGGGAATTCTGGAAGATCATAACCAATGCATCCACTATCTCTGCAGTCATCTCTTTTAAAACCCTAAAATGTAGGTCATCAGGTCCAGGGGATTTGTTGGCTTTTAGCCCCATTAATTTCTCCAGTACTTTTTCTTTACTTTTCTTCATTACTTTAAGTTCCTCACTCTCATTAACCTCTCTGTTCCCCACTATTTCCAGTATGCTTTTTGTGTCTTCTATTGTGAAGACAGATACAAAATATTTGTTCAGTGTCTCTGGTATTTCCTTATTCCCCATTATAATTTCTCTTGTCTCTGCCTCTAAGGGACCCACGTTTACTTTTGCTAATCTCTTCCTTTTTACCCAAGTGTAGAAGCTCTTACAGTCTATTTTTATATTTCTTGCTAGTTGGAATCCTTGCGTTTGGAAGATTGAGGATTGATCTAATTGAGGTGTTTAAGATGATTAGAGGATTTGATAGGGTAGATAGAGTGAAACTATTTCCTCAGGTGTGGAATCCAGAACAAGGGGGCATAACTTTAAAATTAGAGCTAGACCGTTCAGGAGTGAAATCAGAAAGCACTTTTTCACACAGGGTAGTGGAAATCTGGAAAACTCCCCCCCCCAAAAAGACTGTGGATGCTGGGGGTCAATTGGAGCTTTCAAGACTGAGATCAGTAGATTTTTATTGGGTAAGGGTATCAAGGGATATGGAGCAAAGGCGGGTAAATGGAGTTGAGGTACAGATCGGCCATGATCTGATGGAATGGCGCAGCATGCTCGAGGGGCTGAATGGCCTCCTGTTCCTAATGTTCCTGTACTCAATCACTTTTTTTTAAAAAGCTATTTTTTCTGATAGGTTGTTAGACATACTCACAGAACCATAGGATTTGCAGCACGTGAAGGGGCCAGTCGACCCATCGTACCTGTGCAGTGCTAGCTCTTCATCGGGAGCTGCCTGCTCCAATCCCAGCCCTTTCCCTCCATCCTTTTATATTCTTCCTTTTCTAATCCTTGTGTATTTCCCTTTTTACTGATGTACCAGTCTCTGCCTCAGTACCCACTGTGGTGAATCATTCTATGTTCTAATAACCCAGTGTGCGAAAACATTCCTTCAGAGTTGACTCAGTTCGCTGTTTGTACTTTCTTCTTGATTTACTGTTTTAATTACTTTATGGGTTTCAGTGACGGAAAAGTTTGACGTTTCCTTTTCTTTCCAGGTCAAAGGCCTGGTGAAGCAGCACATTGACTCCTTCAACTACTTTATAAATGTAGAGGTAGGAATGCTAGTGACACTTGGCAGTCTAACTCTTACCCCTCCTGCCCTGCTGGTATCACTCAGCCTACTCACCACCTCTTCTGGTTTCTTTATAGATAAAGAAAATCATGAAAGCCAATGAGAGGGTGACCAGCGATGCTGACCCAATGTGGTATTTAAAGTAAGTGCCAAGGGATAATTGTTTTCAAAAGTCGGTGATTTTTTCTTTGTGTCCCCTATAGGGTTATTTCCTTTTTGTTAGTTGGTATAATTGACGTCACACTGCCTGCTGTGCTTGACTTGCCCAGGTTAGGAGTTCAGCCCAGTGCCATTGCCTTGAGTATCTGCATTAAATCATAGCATGCTACAGCGCAGGAGGAGGCCATTCAGCCCATCGTGCCAGTGCCGGCTCTTTGAAAGAGCTATCCAATTAGTTCCACTTCCCCTGCTCTTCCTTTTCAAGTATATCTCTAATTCCCTTTTGAAAGTTATTATTGAATCTGCTTCCACCGCCCTTTCAGGCAGCGCATTCCAGATCATAACAACTCGCTGCGTTTAAAAAAAAAATTAATTCTCATCTCTCCCCGGCTTTTTTGCCAATTACCTTAAATTGGTATCCTCTGGTTACTGATTTTCCTGCTAGTGGAAACAGTTTTTCCTTATTTATTCCATCAAAACCCCTCATAATTTTGAATGCCTCTTTTAATTCTCCCCTTAACCTTCTCTGCTGTAAGGAGAACAAACCCAGCTTCTCCAGTCTCGTGATGTAACTGAAGTCCTGCATCCCTGGTACCATTCTGGTAATCCCCTCTGCACCCTCTCTAAGGCCTTGACATCCTTCCTAAAATGTGGTGCCCAGAAAATGCATACGCTAATAACTAAATGGCGCATTCTGTGCTGTTTGGTGCTGCTCGGTTTGTACCTGGGTGAACCTGGCACAGTCTTCACTCTTTGGCCCTCTGACTCTGGCCTTTTGTGCCTCCTCCCTTCTCCACCCCACCATGGGTGGTAGAGGCTGTAGTCACCTCAAAGCCAAACTCTGGAGCTTCCTAAACCCTCCTTCACCCTCTCACTTCTCTCTCCTCCTTGAAAAAATGTTCCCTCCTTTCCGGCCAAAGTTTTGTTCACCTCTTCTAGCTCTGTCTCCGTGGCTCAGTGCCTTTTACTTTATCTATTTTATTTTTTAATCTTCCCCTGCCCCCACATGAAGCAGCTTGGGTTGTCTTCTGCATTAAGTACATATATAAGTACAAGTTGTGCAGTAGTAATAGTTGTCCTGATAAACTCCGATGTACTGTGCTATATGAAGATTGGCTAGAGCTACAATAGTCCTGCCATTGTTGACATTGGTATAGCAAGCATTTTATCTAACTCCATTTTCTACCCCAGATCAGGTCCGATGACAATAGATCTGGACTTAAGGCAACCAGAGGGCACAGTTTTAAAAGGATTACCTTTTGATTTTTTTTAAATGTACACTTCTTCCGCATTCATCCCTAATGTGTAGGTTTCCTCTGAGCCGTTTTGACCCTTTATCTGCTGTCTGTGTGTTACATTTGACCTCTTCATTTGTTCTCAAACAGTTGTGGATGTTAAATTACTGAATGGCGTTTAATGTCATAAATATTCTACTTTAACATGGAGATGTTTCTACTTAACATTTTAGAATGTTAAAAATTAGCAAAGCGTGAAGTGATGCAATATTTCAAGTCTGGTTTCAGAATATAAAGTCACCTTTGACTGCTTTATTTTTAGTAATCAACTTTGCCTCTTGCCAGTCAGTGTTTACAAATTACATTACAGTGTAAGAGCATTTCCATAGCACCAATTACAGGGCTATCTTAATCATAAGTCAACATAAAAAAATTGCATTTATATGGAGCCTTTCACGACCTCAGGACGCCCCAAAGCGCTTTACAGCCAATGAAGTACTTTTGAAGTGTAGTCACTGTTGTAATGTAGGAAACACGGCAGCCAATCCGCACAGCAAGCTCCCACAAACAGCAATTAAATAAATGACCAGATCCTCTGTTTTTGGTGTTAGTTGAGGGATAAATATTGACCAGGACACTGGGGAGAGCTCCCCTGTTCTTCTTTGAATAGTGTCATGGGATCTTTTACACCCAGCTGTGGGGCTTTGTCAGATATGTGCTGATTTACTACAAGTATGTTTCTTTTAATGAAAAGTATGTTTATTGTAGATACCTGAATATTTACATTGGGGTCCCTGATGTTGAAGAAAGCTTCAATGTGACCAGACCTGTTGCTCCACACGAGGTACAGTATGGGTTGTTGTAAATTCTTCTCAATGTGAGTTGTGATTATTTACACTCTTAAGTTTTTCGCCCAAGCTGTGTGCTGAGGTCTGGGTGATGCTGTTGTTGGATTTTTGGAGACAGTAAGTTTTCTTGCCCTGCAAACTTCTCATTGTTGCCAATCCCCCTCCCCTCCCACCACCTTGAATCGAGCCCTGCTCTACAATTAATATATGGCACCACAACGATATCAAATATCCTAAAGATGACACAGATCCAGACATCGAGCAACAGTGGGAGAAGGATCAGTGATAGAGGCGGACGGTAAGATGAAGGAGACAGGTTTGGAGGGAGCTTTTTGAAAGAGTGGAGAGGTAGCAGAATTGGGGGGTGGGTGGTTTGGGGCCGAGGCAGCTGAAGGGTCTGTGCCCACGGGTGAGGGGGTGAGGAGAGGGCAAAGAAGATCATCAGTGCTGCAATGTAAAGAAAGAAATGTGATTACCAGATAATCTGTTTTAGTGATGTTGGTTGAGGGATAAATATTGGCCCAGGACACTGGGGAGAACTCCCCTGCTCTTCTTCGAAATAGTGCCATGGGATCTTTTACATCCACCTGAGAGGATAGACGGGGCCTCGGTTTAACATCTCATCCGAAAGATGGCACGTCCGACAGTGCAGCACTCCCCCAGTACTGGCCGTCCGACAGTGCAGCGCTCCCTCAGTACTGGCCGTCCGACAGTGCAGCGCTCCCTCAGTACTGGCCGTCCGACAGTGCAGCGCTCCCTCAGTACTGGCCGTCCGACAGTGCAGCGCTCCCTCAGTACTGGCCGTCCGACAGTGCAGCGCTCCCTCAGTACTGGCCGTCCGACAGTGCAGCGCTCCCTCAGTACTGGCCGTCCGACAGTGCAGCGCTCCCTCAGTACTGGCCGTCCGACAGTGCAGCGCTCCCTCAGTACTGGCCGTCCGACAGTGCAGCGCTCCCTCAGTACTGGCCGTCCGACAGTGCAGCGCTCCCTCAGTACTGGCCGTCCGACAGTGCAGCGCTCCCTCAGTACTGGCCGTCCGACAGTGCAGCGCTCCCTCAGTACTGGCCGTCCGACAGTGCAGCGCTCCCTCAGTACTGGCCGTCCGACAGTGCAGCGCTCCCTCAGTACTGGCCGTCCGACAGTGCAGCGCTCCCTCAGTACTGGCCGTCCGACAGTGCAGCGCTCCCTCAGTACTGGCCGTCCGACAGTGCAGCGCTCCCTCAGTACTGGCCGTCCGACAGTGCAGCGCTCCCTCAGTACTGGCCGTCCGACAGTGCAGCGCTCCCTCAGTACTGGCCGTCCGACAGTGCAGCGCTCCCTCAGTACTGGCCGTCCGACAGTGCAGCGCTCCCTCAGTACTGGCCGTCCGACAGTGCAGCGCTCCCTCAGTACTGGCCGTCCGACAGTGCAGCGCTCCCTCAGTACTGGCCGTCCGACAGTGCAGCGCTCCCTCAGTACTGGCCGTCCGACAGTGCAGCGCTCCCTCAGTACTGGCCGTCCGACAGTGCAGCGCTCCCTCAGTACTGGCCGTCCGACAGTGCAGCGCTCCCTCAGTACTGGCCGTCCGACAGTGCAGCGCTCCCTCAGTACTGGCCGTCCGACAGTGCAGCGCTCCCTCAGTACTGGCCGTCCGACAGTGCAGCGCTCCCTCAGTACTGGCCGTCCGACAGTGCAGCGCTCCCTCAGTACTGGCCGTCCGACAGTGCAGCGCTCCCTCAGTACTGGCCGTCCGACAGTGCAGCGCTCCCTCAGTACTGGCCGTCCGACAGTGCAGCGCTCCCTCAGTACTGGCCGTCCGACAGTGCAGCGCTCCCTCAGTACTGGCCGTCCGACAGTGCAGCGCTCCCTCAGTACTGCACTGGGAGTGTGAGCCTAGATTTTGTGCTCAAGTCCCTGCAGTGGGGCTTGAACCCACGACCCTCTGACCCAGAGGCGAGAGTGCTGCCCACTGAGCCGAGGCTGACACCTGATGTAGGGCTGAAGGAGGTAGCAGAGGTGAGGGGAGAATTAAGTGGACAGTGGGGGGGTGGAGGTACTTGTAGATGAGGATTTTGTAATCATTGCATTGGGTGATAGGGAGCCAATGCCGATTGTTAAGAATGGATGATGGGAGAGTGAGACTTGGTGCAGTTTATGATGCAGGTGGTGAGAATCGAGAGAGAGAACGTGAGATCCCAATATCCTACCTCGTATATATGAATTTTGAACCCGTCTTTCTCTTTAAGATCCTACTGACCCGTTGTGTATTTCCACTACTTAGTTTTTATTTCAGATTTCCTGCATTGGGTCCTTGTTCTCTCTTTCCAGTTGTTATGAATTTATGACCGGCAACTTCAATTCATTTGTTGCTAATGACAAGAATCTCACAGAAATATTTATAAATTGCTGGTACACCAATAAAATAAAAAGCAAAAAATTACAAATGCTGAAAACCTGAAAGAAAAACAGAAAATGCTGGAAACAGCCAGCAGGTCAGGCAGTGTGCACGGAGAGGGCAGAGGAGTTAATGGTTGAAGAAGGATCTGTAACATTAACCTTTCTGTCCTCTCCATCAATGCTCACCAACCCGTTGTTTGTTTCCAGCATTTTCTGTTTTTGTTTAAGATACTGTGAATGTTTTAGAAGCACCATCGCAGATGTTGCATACATGATGTGACTGATATCCAGGGCTGTGCTTTCTTGCATTGCTGCTCTGAGTTACTGCATATCGCGTACATTAATATTCCCACCACTTCAGGTAACAGTCCCTTATACAGTGTCTTGTTCGTTCCCCACATTCCTGTGCCAGCTCATTGAAGTACAGTTAATTCTCCAAATCACTAGGTGGGAATGTTCGGAATATTTATCATAGAATCATAGAATGGTACAGCACAGAAAGAGGCCATTCAGCCCATCGTACCTGTGCCGTTTCTTTGAAGGAGCTATGCAATTAGTCCCACTCCCCTGCTCTTTCCCCAGAGCTCTTCCAACCTTTCCCCATCAAGTATTTATATTCACCATGGTAGCCTCAAGAAGGGAAGAATAATGAGCACAAAGAAATTACAATGTGGGTGAAGGCTGGACGACGACATGAATTGTACTTGGGCAAAATAATTTATCTCAGTGACAATAACTCGAGTCTGCAGTTCTTCTATTTTTGGCCCAAAGTACACTCTTAAATATAGTTGCTGTGCTCATACAAGAATAAAGGAATAATTGCTATTTATTTACCATTTCCACGTTCAGTGTCGCCTGCGAGACATGACCTACTCTGCCCCAATCACCGTGGACATCGAATACACCAGAGGGAGCCAGCGTATCATTCGAAATGCATTACCCATCGGCAGGTAACCTGCACTCAACAAGCGTTCAGCTACAAGTTTCATCCATGTGGTTGGTTATTTTCTGCACTAATATCTGATTTATTTTCAACCCCAGGATGCCTATAATGCTGCGTAGCTCTAACTGTGTGCTTACAGGAAAAACCCCAGCCGAATTTGCAAAACTGAATGAATGTCCCCTGGACCCAGGTACTGAATAGTGATCCTTAGAACCAGACCTTTTACCTGAGTGTTTTGTAACTCGATGAATCCCATTCGTTAATGCCTGTTTAAGACTTGAGTAAGTTCTGCTGTTGATTCCAGTAAATTGTGTCGTATTGTGCACCAGTCAGTGAAAATGTATAATCCGTGCAACACACTTTTTAATAAACTCCTTAATGTTCCGTGCAGTTGTGTTTTTAAAAACAAAACTGCTGAAGAAACTACTAATTTCTATCAAAAACTCATCAGGCAAAAGTGTATATATACGACAACAACTTGCATTTGTTTACTGCCTTTTACGTAGAAAAATGTTCCACGGCATTTACAGAAACAAAATGGACCCGAGCCAAAGAAGGAGATATTAGGAGAGGTGACAGGTGGGTTTTAAGGAGGAGAGAGAGGCGATGAGGTTATAGAATAAATAATGATGAACTAGTGGAGAGAAATATCAAGTCAGCAAGGACC
The DNA here is from genome assembly GCF_035084215.1 of Heptranchias perlo. NCBI lineage: Eukaryota > Metazoa > Chordata > Chondrichthyes > Hexanchiformes > Hexanchidae > Heptranchias > Heptranchias perlo. The sequence goes on along the minus strand of NC_090342.1, from coordinate 1,929,065 downwards.
CAGGGATTTGAAGTGAGGGAATATAAGGAAGGCCATTAGAGGTTAGTGATTAGATGCAGAGATATGGCATATCTTGGAAATGAGTAAGTGCTGGTGGGGTTTGATGGTGTAGGGCTACAGCTGATGTTTTTGCGAATACAATGATTCTTTATCTCAGAAATATTGAGGGACGGAAATAAAAGAACTTGCATTTATGTATTGCTTTATCACATTGTGTAACCAGCAGAAACATCCCAAAGCACTCCACATACAGTGAATTATTTTGATTTAGTGACTATTATGTAGGCAAAAATGGCTAAGCAAGATCCCACAAAGAGCAGTGGAATGAGCGGCCAGTCATTCGGCATTTGGTGCTGTTGATTGACAGCACAGTGTTTGCTGGGACACTGAGAGAATTCCTTGCTGTTAAAATAGAGACTTTGTATCGGACAGATGGAAGGAGTATGAAGGTGTGCAGTCAGTACTAATGGTGGTGGTGACTCAGATCATTTTAAGTTGAATCCTTGCTGGGCCAATTTCACAAGCAATATCAAACTGAATGTGTCTAATTAAGCCTTTTTTATGGTCTTTTGTAGGTGGCTATTTCATTGTTAAAGGTGTCGAAAAGGTTATTCTCATCCAGGAGCAATTGTCAAAAAACAGAATCATTGTGGACGCAGATAGAAAAGGAACTGTTGGTGCCTCTGTGACAAGGTACTGCCTTCAGAAATGGGCTAGATTCTAAATTAAGTTATTCATGTACAATCCAGAGCCACGCTCACTGATAAATGTACTCTAAATCTTTAGCTGCTTTATATTCAAGATCCTGTATATTTTTCTGCATCCAGTATTCAATAATCAGAAATGATTAACATTATATTTGATGTAAACTGTTCAGGGAATGCGCGTTATCAGAACTGTGGAAATCACACTCTTTATTTGACCATTTCAATATAGCCAAATTGTAGACATTTTTGTGTTGAAATTAATGCTTCAACCATGTATGTTTGTATGATTCGTGTAACCAGCTATATTGGTTTGGACAACAGAATATAACTACCCAGTAAGTTTCTATTTACTGCTGTGTTTCTCTGAGAGGTTTGTATATTGAAAGTATTTTTCACTGGGTGGGGATGTGTGTTAGATACTAGCCTTTCAACTCTGGAACCTGGGTTCAAATCAAGTTCAGACAGTCTCCTGTGTCTGCTAGATGTGGAATGAGTTTGGGTATTCCCAATCCAGCTCTTAGTCAGTGTGGCTCTACAGCCCAAACATTGGCAATATGGGACCATTGGCACTATGGGACACTAAGCTGACGAGCTCATTCACAGAGCCTAAAAGGAAAGTGAGACATAGCACAGGTGCAGTGAAAATGCTGTTCTGAGGTTGGGGGTGAGGCATATTTTTAGGGGCAGAGTTAGATGGAGGTTTACTCTGCATCTAACTGTGCAAAACCTGACCTGGGGATGCTTGATTCCTGTTACTGAATCCCCAGAATGGAAAGCATTCCATTCCCCAGTGCTAACTTCCCTTGCCTGAACACAATAATTCAAATTAAAGATATAACTGAAAATTGATCCCGGTCACGTACTCAGTGAGATGCTTTGATTTAACTCCGAGAAGTGCAAAGTGATACATTTTGGTAGGAAGAACAAGGAGAGGCAATATAAACTAAATGGTACAATTCTAAAGGGGGTGCAGGAACAGAGAGACTTGGGGGTATATGTGCACAAATCTTTGAAGGTGGCAGGACACGTTGAGAAAGCAGTTAAAAAAGCATACAGGATCCTGGGCTTTATAAATAGAGGCATAGAGTTCAAAAGCAGGGAAGTTATGTTGAACCTTTATAAAACGCTGGTTCGGCCACAACTGGAGTATTGTGTCCAATTCTGGGCACCGCACTTTAGGAAGGATGTGAAGGCCTTAGAGAGGGTGCAGAAAAGATTTACTGAAATGGCTCCAGAGATGAGGGACCTCCGTTATGTGGAGAGACTGGAGAAGCTGGGGTTGTTCTCCTTAGAGCAGAGAAGGCTGAGAGGAGATTTGATAGAAGTGTTCAAAATCATGAAGGGTTTAGATAAAATAAATAAAGAGAAACTGTTCCCATTGGCAGAAGGGTCGAGAATCAGAGGTCACAGATTTAAGGTAATTGGCAAAAGAACCAAAGGTGACATGAAAATCTTTTTTACGGAGCAAGTTGTTATGATGTGGAATGCGTTGCCTGAAAGGGTGGTGGAAGCAGATTCAAGCTTGGCTTTGAAAAAGGAATTGGATAAATATTTGAAGGGAAAAAATTTGCAGGACTATGGGGAAAGAGAGGGGGAATGGGACTAACTGGATTGCTCTTACAAAGAGCCGGCAGAGGCTCGATGGGCCAAATGGCTTCCTGCTGTGCTATAACCATTCTTTGATCTCAGTTGAGGTTTTGGCATTCACTTTGGGCTTAGTTAGGCTAAATCCATTGATATGTTACCCATGATAACCTGCTGCTTCAGTGAGCAGTATAGTTGAGTTTGTACACATAGTGGAGGAGAGCATCTTTAAGGCTAAATCAATGTTTGGGTCAGGTTTGGTTATCTAAAATAAAACTCCAATTGAGTTAAATGGTTACATTTGGAAATCTTTTAATGCAAATGAATGTCTATTAAACATTTACGCTTCCACTCCCCTGAGCACCAGTAAGACCGTAGAATGTGTCGATTAATAAAAAGTGACGATCTTACCTTTATTAAATCGGGGCCGTCAATCGAGGTGTTCAGGTGATGCCCTGAGATTGGATCTGCAATCTGCAATCTAGTGCCAACTATTTACTCTTTGTTAATCACTCAGCAAATGTTACCCCGCTATTCAAGAAGAGAGGGAGAGAGAAAACAGGGAACGACAGGCCAGTTAGCCTGACATCGGTCGTCGGGAAAATGCTGGAATCCATTATTAAGGAAATGGTAACCGGGCACTTAGAAAATCATAATATGATTGTAAACAATTTTACAACACCAAGTTATAGTCCAACAAATTTATTTTAAATTCCACAAGCTTTCGGAGGCTTCCTCCTTCCTCAGGTGAACGGTCATAATATGATTAGTCAAGAGTCAACATGGTTTTATGAAAGGGAAATCATGTTTGTCAAATTTATTAGAGTTTTTTGAGAATGTAACTAACAGGGTGGATAAAGGGGAACCAGTGGATGTAGTATATATGGATTTTCAAAAGGCATTCAATAAGGTGCCACATAAAAGGTTGTTACACAAGATAAGGGCTCATGGGGTTGGGGATAATATATTAGCATGGATAGAGGATTGGTTAAAGGACAGTAAAGAGAGTAGGATAAACGGGTCATTTTCAGGTTGGCAGGCTGTAACTAGTGGGGGGCCGCAAGGATCAGTGCTTGGGCCTCAGCTATTTACAATCTATATTAATGACTTAGATGAAGGGACCGAGTGTAATGTATCCAAGTTTGCTGACGATACAAAACTAGGTGGGAAAGTAAGCTGTGAGGAGGACACAGATTCTGCAAAGGGATATAGACAGGTTAAGTGAGTGGGCAAGAAGATGGCAGATAGAGTATAATGTGGGGAAATGTGAGATTATTCACTTTGGTAGGAAGAATAGAAAAACAGAATATTTTTTAAATGGTGAGAAACTATTAAACGTTGGTGTTCATAGAGACTTGGGTGTCCTCGTACAAGAAACACAAAAAGTTAGCATGCAGATAAGAACATAAGAACATAAGAAATTGGAGCAGGAGTAGGCCAATCGGCCCCTCGAGCCTGCTCCGCCATTCAATAAGATCATGGCTGATCTGATCCCAACCACAAATCTAAAGAACACAAGAAGTCGGAGCAGGACCCGGCCACATAGCCCCTGGGCCCTCTCCGCCACCCACAGGGCATTGACCGATCCGAACTCAGCTTCATGTCCAATTTCCTGCCCGCTCCCCATAACCCCTAATTCCCTTTACTTCTAGGAAACTGTCTATTTCTGTTTTAAATTTATCTAATGATGTAGCTTCCACAGCTTCCTGGGGCAGCAAATTCCACAGACCTACCACCCTCTGAGTGAAGAAGTTTCTCCTCATCTCAGTTTTGAAAGAGCAGCCCCTTATTCTAAGATTATGCCCCCTAGTTCTAGTTTCACCCATCTTTGGGAACATCCTTACTGCATCCACCTGATCAAGACCCTTCACAATCTTATATGTTTCAATAAGATCGCCTCTCATTCTTCTGAACTCCAATGAGTAGAGTCCCAATCTACTCAACCTCTCCTCATATGTCCGCCCCCTCATCCCCGGGATTAACCGAGTGAACCTTCTTTGTACTGCCTCGAGAGCAAGTATGTCTTTTCTTAAGTATGGAGACCAAAACTGTATGCAGTATTCCAGGTGCGGTCTCACCAATACCTTATATAACTGCAGCAATACCTCCTTGTTTTTATATTCTATCCCCCTAGCAATAAAAGCCAACATTCCGTTGGCTTTCTTGATCACCTGCTGCACCTGCATACCAACTTTTTGATTTTCTTGCACTAGGACCCCCAGATCCCTTTGTACTGCAGTACTTTCCAGTCTCTCGCCATTAAGAAAATAACTTGCTCTCTGATTTTTCCTGCCAAAGTGCATAACCTCATATTTTCCAATATTATATTGCATCTGCCAAATCTCCGCCCACTCACCCAGCCTGTCTATATCCCCTTGCAGGTTTTTTATGTCCTCCTCACTCTCTACTTTCCCTCCCATCTTTGTATCATCTGCAAATTTTGATATGTTGCACTCGGTCCCCAGATACAGCAGGCAATTAGGAAAGCAAATAGCATGTTTGCCTTTATTGCAAGGGGATTGGAGTACAAAAGTAAGGAAGTCTTACTACAGTTGTACAGGGCTTTAGTGAGACCTCACCTGGAGTACTGTGTACAGTTTTGTCTCCTTATCTAAGGAAGGATATACTTGCCTTGGAGGCGGTACAAGGAAGGTTCACTAGATTAATTCCTGGGATGAGAGGGTTGTCCTATGAGGAGAGGTTGAGTAGAATGGGCCTATACTCTCTGGAGTTTAGAAGAATGAGAAGTGATCTAATTGAAACATATAAGATTATTAGGGGGCTTGACAGGGTGAGAGATTGTTTCCCCTGGCTGGAGAGTCTAGAACTAGGGGGCATAGTCTCAGGATAAGGGGTCGGCCGTTCAAGACTGAGATGAGGAGGAATTTCTTCACTCTGAGGGTTGTGAATCTTTGGAATTCTCTACCCCAGAGGACTGTGGATGCTGAGTCTTTGAATATATTCAAGGCTGAGATAGATAGATTTCTGAACTCTAGGGGAATCAAGGGATATGGGGATCGGGCAGGAAAGTGGAGTTGAGGTCGAAGATCAGCCATGATCTTATTGAATGGCGGAGCAGGCTCGAGTGGCCGTATGGCCTACTCCTGCTCCTATTTCTTATGATGTGGAGATGCCGGTGATGGACTGGGGTGGACAAATGTAAGGAGTCTTACAACACCAGGTTATAGTCCAACAGCTTTATTTGAAATCACAAGCTTTCGGAGCTTTCCTCCTTCGTCAGGTGAGTGAAGGAGGAAAGCTCCGAAAGCTTGTGATTTCCAATAAAGCTGTTGGACTATAACCTGGTGTTGTAAGACTCCTTACCTATTTCTTATGTTCTTATATGGAGGATAGTGAGTTTTTGATTGCTGGAAAAACTGTAAGCTTTGACATTATTTAGCTTATTTTTTCTAGATGACTTGAAGCTCACAGGATACTGGCTTATTTCAGCAATTACCGTTGTTCGATTTATTTACTAATGGCTTGTCCTCATTATATCATTGGCACCGATTTATTATAATTTAATATCCTGGAAACTTTCTACCAACTTAATTTGTAAAATGTAAAATTGCACATTTGCACCCAGAATGGTAGATGCCTAATAGGAATCTGATCCCAGTTAGATGTTTATATAAATATTACTAAGATAGTCAAAATTTTACATCTGCACACATTGCCTGTCAACTGTTTCCATTGTAAATTTGTATTGAGGTGCTGCAATGCCACCACTGGCAGAAGGGTGTAATTACAACATAACAGTTTACATAGGAAGATTCTATTATAAATGTGGACATTGGAATTCATAATGGAAAAGTTGACAGGATGTGCATGGAGATGTAAGATTTTTAATATCTTAGCTAAAATAGATTTGCAAATGGGCAAAACTGTGGCAGACAAAATTCATTACAGATAAGTGCAATGTCTTAAACCCTGGAAGAAAAAAAATGGGAAACATAAATCACAGAATCACAGAAAGGTTACAGCATGGAAGGAGGCCATTCAGTGCCGGCTCTATGCAAGAGCAATCCAGCTAGTCGCACTCCCCACCCTGTCCCCGTAGCCCTGCAAATTTTTTCCTTTCAAGTACTTATCCAGTTCCCTTTTGAAAGCCATGATTGAATCTGCCTCCACCACCCCTGGTACTGAACTAGCTAACGGAGAGGCTTAAAGCGATGTGGGAGTGACACTGGACTCTACACTGACCGGGTGCTCTGGGAGTGACACTGGACTCTACACTGACCGGGTGCTCTGGGAGTGACACTGGACTCGACACTGACCGGATGCTCTGGGAGTGATAGTGGACTGCATATTAACCAGGTGTCTGGGTGCTCTGGGAGTGATAGTGGACTCTACACTGACCGGGTGCTCTGGGAGTGACACTGGACTCGACACTGACCGGATGCTCTGGGAGTGATAGTGGACTGTACATTGACCAGGTGTCTGGGTGTAATAATGGACGGTAGACTGACCGGGTGCTCTGGGAGTGATAGTGGACTCTACACTGACCGGGTGCTCTGGGAGTGACTCTGGACTCTACACTGACCGGGTGCTCTGGGAGTGATAGTGGACTGTACATTGACCAGGTGTCTGGGTGTAATAATGGATGGTAGACTGACCGGGTGCTCTGGGAGTGATAGTGGACTCTACACTGACCGGGTGCCTTGGGAGTGATAGTGGACTCTACATTGACTGGGACTGGGTGCTTTGGGAGTGACACTGGACTCTACACTGACCGGGTGCTCTGGGAGTGACACTGGACTCTACACTGACCGGGTGCTCTGGGAGTGACACTGGACTCTACACTGACCGGGTGCTCTGGGAGTGACACTGGACTCTACACTGACCGGGTGCTCTGGGAGTGACACTGGACTCTACACTGACCGGGTGCTCTGGAAGTGATAGTGGACTCTACACTGACCGGGTGCTCTGGGAGTGATAGTGGACTCTACACTGACCAGGTGCTCTGGGAGTGATAGTGGACTCTACACTGACCAGGTGCCCTGGGAGTGATGGTGGACTGTACTGACCGGGTGCTTTGGGAGTGATGGTGGACTCGATACTGACTGGGTGCTTTGGGAGTGATAGTGGACTGTACTGACCGGGTGCTTTGGGAGTGATGGTGGACTCTACACTGACCGGGTGCTTTGGGAGTGATGGTGGACTCTACACTGACCGGGTGCTTTGGGAGTGATGGTGGACTCTACACTGACCGGGTGCTGCCATTGCAGATCAGCAATCAACAAAGTAACAGAATGCTGAGCTGTTTGTGAAAATATTTATACAGTTTATAGACCAACGAAGTGAATTTCTTTATAACCCACTCCTGCACTGCTTCGTGTACTCTGCAACATGCACTTCAGCAAACATTTAATAACAGAACTCTGCTCAATTTGCAGCTCTACACATGAGAAGAAAAGTAGAACCAATCTTGTTGTGAAGCAAGGAAGGTATTACCTGCGACACAACACGCTGTCAGAGGACATCCCCATTGCAATAATATTCAAGGTAATGACTCAGGATCTTGATGATGTTGTCCAACTGCTCTCGTCGTGTGAGAGAGTTTTAAATTATACATTTTTGTATTTCAAGGGAATGGTCAAGAGTAAATTGAACTCTGCTTCATAAAAACCCTCTGTGTTTGGAACTAAAACCACCAGCGTTTAAGTTCCAAAATGAGAGTAACTTTAAATTAGTTTTAGTTGGCTCGTATATCCTTAGTTCATTAAATTGCATCCTAATCCTAATCCTTTTCCAAGTGAATTACTGGGAACTCCATTTACGATGCTGGAACTGATTTGAACTTTTGATCTCCGAACCATTCGCTTGTTCGAAGAGATAAAGAGGAAAAACTGCAAACACACGGGCAGGTGAATCAGCACCTGTAAAATGACAGGGTATGACGTTGTAAGTGAGTACCCCTCAGCGGTCTGATGTAGGAGCGGCAGCCAAAACATCTTTTCTCTTTATGTGGAGAGACTGGAGAAGCTGGGAATGTTCTTCTTACAGCAGAGAAGGTTAAGGGGAGATTTAATCGAAGTGTTCAAAATCATGAAGGATTTTGATAGAGTAAATAAGGAGAAACTGTTTCCACTGGCAGAAGGGTCGGTGACCAGAGAACACAAATTTAAGGTGATCGAGGAAAGAACCAGAGGCGACAGGAGAATTTTTTTTTAACGAAGCGAGTTGTTCTGATCTGGAATGTGCTGCCTGAAAGGGCGGTGGAAGCAGATTCAATAATAACTTTCAAAAGGGAATTGGGTAAATGCTTGAAGGGGAAAACTTTTCAGGGCCATGGGAAAAGAGCAGGGAAATGGGACCAATTGGATAGTTCTTTCAAAAAGCTGGCACAGGCACCATGGGCTGAATGGCCTCCTTCTGTGCTATATGATTCTATGATTCTACAGATACTAACTAAACTGCTGTGTTTTTCCTGCATTTTCTGTATTCGTTTGTGTGAATCACTTCCTTAAAGCATGCTTGGAGAAGTGAAGTAAGAGTTCTGGGCGTGAGGTGATGCTGCGGTTTACCTGCGCACTCTGGCCAACACGGTATCCGTGCTCGTGAGGAATCCCATCGTGACGGCAGTATAATTTTACACCTGTCCACCTCCGAGAGCCCCCAGAAGTTACAGGATGGCTTAAAAAAAATTATTTTGGCATCTGACCGTATTCAGATACTATAGACAAGCAACTTCAACTCATTGAATGCCACCGAAGACCTGAGCCCAATTCACTCCCTTCCTTCCTCCCTACCAATGATTCAATGAGCGGATTCACTGCATCGTGTGGCATTGAATCCTGCCGACTGGGAAAGCTCCCGGTTAAATCGCTGATCTGTCCTAGTTGCGTATCAGTGAGGAGGGAGAGGCGGGGCCTGGCTCGGCTGTGATGGTCTCTATGGTCGAATAGCTTTCCGACACTCACCGGGCATGTGAAGAATGCCCACGAGTGAGGGGCTGGAGGTCCTATGCAGATGTACCCTAGCAGGAGGCATTGCCTAAAGGAGGTATGAGGACGAAAATTACATAGAATATACGGCACAGAAACAGCCATTCGGCCCAACAGGTCCATGCTGGTATTTATGCTCCACACGAGCCTTCTCCCACCTTACTGCATCTCACCCTATCAGCATATTGCATTGAGACAGCACAGATATTGTAAGAATTGGAGGAGGTTTCTTTTTAAATCCTTACGTTGTATCCGGGTGCGCGTTAGAATTTGGCGAAAAATCAGGCAGCTGTTAAAGAGAGCGGAAAGGGGCAGGAACTGGTAATTTGACCCAACATAACTGCTCCATTTGGCTGATTTCACCCCCTGTTGTCCTATATCTGCTGCTTCATCAATGACCTTCCCTCCATCATAAGGTCAGAAATGGGGATGTTCGCTGATGATTGCACAGTGTTCAGTTCCATTCGCACACCCTCAGATAACCAAGCAGTCCGTGCCCGCATGCAGCAAGACCTGGACAACATCTAGGCTTGGGCTGATAAGTGGCAAGTAACATTTGCGCCAGACAAGTGCCAGGCAATGACCATCTCCAGCAAGAGAGAGTCTAACCGCCTCTCCTTGACATTCAACGGCATTACCATCGCCGAATCCCCCACCATCAACATCCTGGGGGTCACCATTGACCAGAAACTTAACTGGACCAGCCACATAAATACTGTGGCTACAAGAGCAGGTCAGAGGCTGGGTATTCTGTGGCAAGTGACTCACCTCCTGACTCCCCAAAGCCTTTCCACCGTCTACAAGGCACAAGTCAGGAGTGTGATGGAATACTCTCCACTTGCCTGGATGAGTGCAGCTCCAACAATACTCAAGAAGCTCGACACCATCCAGGACAAAGCAGCCCCCCTTCCCCTCCCCCCCCCCCCCCCCCCCACAGTCGATCGTCTGCTGACACTCTGTATCCAGACTCACAGGTGAAGAGTGATTGCTGGGATGAAGTACCAGAGGGCGGACTGTGGAAATCCGCACCACAAGAGTCGGCTTCGGGTGGAAGGGGGGCATAACTTTTACACACACTTCGAAACATCCCTTTCTTTGTGGTATCCAAATTAGCAATAATACTGTGGGGGAGGAATTCCTGGAGTGTGTACGTGATGGTTTTCTAGACCAATACGTTGAGGAACCAACTAGAGAACTGGCGATCCTAGACTGGGTATTGTGCAATGAGAAAGAATTAATTAACAATCTTGTTGTACGGGGTCCCTTCGGGAAGAGCGACCATAACATGATGGAATTCCTCATTAAGATGGAGAGTGAAGTAGTTGAATCCAAAACTAGGGTACTGAATCTAAATAAAGGAAATTACGAAAGTATGAGGTGCGAGTTGGCTATGATAGATTGGGGAACTTTACTAAAAGGGATGACGGTGGATAGGCAATGGTTAATATTTAAAGAACGTGTGCAGGAATTACAACAATTATTCATTCCTATCTGACGCAAAAATAAAACAGGAAAGGTGGCTCAACCGTGGCTTACAAAAAAAATTAGGGATAGTATTGGATCCAAAGAGGAGACATATCAAATTGCCAGAAAAAGCGGCAAGCCTGAGGATTGGGAGCAGTTCAGAATTCAGCAAAGGAGGACAAAGAGATTGATTAAGAGGGGAAAAATACAGTATGAGAGTAAACTAGCAGGGAACATAAAAACTGACTGTAAAAGCTTCTATAAATATGTCAAGAGAAAAAGATTAGTGAAGGCAAATGTGGGTTCCTTACAGTCAGAAATGGGGGAAATTATAATTGGGAACAAAGAAATGGCAGAACAATTAAACACATACTTTGGTTCTGTCTTCACAAAGGAGGACACAAATAACCTCCCAGAAATGTTAGGGAACCAAGGGTCTAGTGAGAGGGAGGAACTGAAGGAAACCAGTATTAGTAAAAAAATAGTGCTCGGGAAATTAATGGGGCTAAAGGCTGACAAATCCCCAGGGCCTGATAATCTACATCCCAGAGTACTAAAGGAAGTGGCCCTGGAAATAGTGGATGCATTGGTGATCATCTTCCAAAATTCTATAGACTCTGGAACAGTTCCTACAGATTGGAGGGTGGCAAATGTAACCCCACTATTTAAAAAAGGAGGGAGAGAAAAAACAGAATTACAGACCAGTTAGCCTAACATTAATAGTGGGGAAAATGCTAGAGTCCATTATAAAAGATGTGATAACAGAGCACTTGGAGGGCATTAACGGGATTGGACAAAGTCAGCATGGGTTTATGAAAGGGAAATCATGCTTAACAAATCTACTGGAGTTTTTTGAGGATGTAACTAGTAGAATAGATAGGGGAGAACCAGTGGATGTGGTGTATTTGGATTTTCAGAAGGCTTTTGATAAGGTCCCACACAAGAGGTTAGTGTAGAAAATTAAAGCACATGAGATTGGGGGGAATATGCTGGCATGGATTGAGAATTGGTTGACAGACAGGAAACAGAGAGTAGGAATAAACGGATCTTTTTCCGGGTGACAGGCAGTGACTAGTGGGGTACCGCAGGGATCAGTGCTTGGGCTCCAGCTATTCACAATATATATCAATGATTTGGATGAGGGAACTAAATGTAACATTTCCAAGTTTGCAGACGACACAAAGCTGGGGTGGAATGTGAGCTGTGAGGAGGATGCAAAGAGGCTTCAATGTGATTTAGACAAGTTGGGTGAGTGGGCAAGAACATGGCAGATGCAGTATAACGTGGATAAATGTGAGGTTATCCACTTTGGTTGTAAAAACAGAAAGACAGATTATTATCTGAATGGTGATAGATTGGGAAAAGGGGAGGTGCAACGAGACCTGGGTGTCCTTGTACACCAGTCGCTGAAAGCGAGCATTCAGGTGCAGCAAGCAGTTAGGAAGGCGAATGGTATGTTGGCCTTCATTGCAAGAGGATTTGAGTACAGGAGCAGGGATGTCTTACTGCAGTTATACAGGGCCTTGGTGAGACCACATCTGGAGTATTGTGTGCAGTTTTGGTCTCCTTATCTGAGGAAGGATGTCCTTGCCATGGAGGGAGTGCAACGAAGGTTTACCAGACTGATTCCTGGGATGGCAGGACTGACGCATGAGGAGAGATTGGGTCGACTAGGCCTATATTCACTAGAGTTTAGAAGACTGAGAGGTGATCTCATCAAAACATGTAAAATTCTAACAGGACTAGACAGACTAGATGCAGGGAGGATGTTCCCGATGGCTGGGGAGTCCAGAACCAGGGGTCACAGTCTCAGGATACGGGGTATGCCATTTAGAACCGAGATGAGGAGAAATTTCTTCTCTGAGGGTGGTGAACCTGTGGAATTCTCTACCACAGAAGGCAGTGGAGGCCAAGTCATTAGATATATTCAAGAAGGAGATAGATATATTTCATAATGCTAAAGGGATCAAGGGATATGGGGAAAAAGCAGGAACAGGGTACTGAGTTAGACGATCAGCCATGATCATTTTGAATGGCGGAGCAGGCCCGAATGGCCTACTCTTGCTCCTATTTTCTATGTTTCTATGGTATAGATGCCTGAGTCCGAGCATTATCACTTTACCCTAAGCTGCACCCTCTTAAGGACTGTTATATCCTTCAATATGTTCTGGGTGGTCTAAGCACTGCCTAATACAATAACGATGTGGAGATGCCGGTGATGGACTGGGGTTGACAATTGTAAACAATTTTACAACACCACGTTATAGTCCAACAATTTTATTTGAAATTCACAAGCTTTCGGAGGCTTCCTCCTTCCTCAGGTGAATGTTGTGGAAATGAAATTCTGTGATTTATAAATGCGAAGGGTTCGAGGATTTCATTTCCACAACATTCACCTGAGGAAGGAGGAAGCCTCCGAAAGCTTGTGAATTTCAAATAAAATTGTTGGACTATAACTTGGTGTTGTAAAATTGTTTACAATAATACAATAACAGTATCGCCTTGTTCACATTGTATTCTATCCTACGTGTCATACTTGTGTAGAACCTTGGTTAGACCACACCTGGAGTACTGTCCACAGTTCTGGTCTTCATATTATAAAAAGGATATAGAGGCACTGGAGAAGGTGCAAAAAAGATTTACAAGGATGATACCAGAACTGAGAGGATATAAGTCGGGAAAGACTTAACAGGCTGCGGGCTCTTTTCTCTGGAAAAGATTAGGCTGGGAGGTGACCTGATGTAGTGAAAATATTTCCACTTATGGGGAGTCCAAAACTGGGGGCCATAAATAATAGATAGTCACTAATAAATCCAATAGGGAATTCAGGAAAAGACTTCTTTACCCAGAGTGGTTAGAATGTGGAATTTGCTACCACATGGAATAGTTGAGGCGAATAGCATGGATGCATTTAAGGGGGTGCTGGATAAACACATGAGGGAGAAAGGAATAGAAGGGTATGCCGATAGGGTGAGATGAAGTAGGGAGGGAGGAGGCTCCTGTGGAGAATAAACACACAGACCAGTTGAGCTGGATGGCCTGTTTCGGAGCTGTAAAATTGTATGTAAAAAGCTCCAAGTTCCTCTGGGTTCTTGTTACATTTTTGTTTACCACTTGCTCAGCTTCCAGTTTTAGTATCATCTGCAGACTCAGACATCATGTTTCAATGCTGTCAACCAAGCCACATATAATCAAAAAAGGATAGAACAGGGTACTTTCTAAATGGTAAAAAGTTAAAAACAGTGGATGTCCAAAGGGACTTAGGGGTTCAGGTACATAGATCATTGAAGTGTCATGAACAGGTGCAGAAAATAATCAAGAAGGCAAATGGAATGTTGGCCTTTATATCTAGCAGACTAGAGTACAAGGGGGCAGAAGTTATGCTGCAGCTATACAAAACCCTGGTTAGACTGCACCTGGAGTACTGTGAGCAGTTCTGGGCACCGCACCTTCGGAAGGACATATTGGCCTTGGAGGGAGTGCAGCGTAGGTTTACTAGAATGATACCTGGACTTGAAGGGTTAAGTTACGATGAGAGATTACACAAATTGGGGTTGTATTCTCTGGAGTTTCGAAGGTTAAGGGGTGATCTGATCGAAGTTTATAAGATATTAAGGGGAACAGATAGGGTGGATAGAGAGAAACTATTTCCGCTGGTTGGGGATTTTAGGAGTAGGGGGCACAGTCTAAAGATTAGAGCCAGACCTTTCAGGAGTGAGATTAGAAAACATTTCTACACACAAAGGGTTGTAGAAGTTTGGAACTCTCTTCCGCAAACGGCAATTGATACTAGCTCAATTGCTAAATTTAAATGTGAGATAGATAGCTTTTTGGCAACCAAAGGTATTAAGGGATATGGGCCAAAGGCAGGTATATGGAGTTAGATCGCAGATCAGCCATGATCTTATCAATTGGCGGAGCAGGCACGAGGGGCTGAATGGCCTACTCCTGTTCCTATGTTCCTATAATAAATTGCAAGGATCCAAAAACCAACCCACTTGTAGCTCCTTTCCATTCCTTTAATGGCTAACTGATTTTTAGCCAGATTCCAACAAGAACCCTGTTCCCATTGCAGGACTCCCCAGTTAATCTCATTAAATGCCTTTTTAAAATCTTAATCTCGAACATCTTCTGCATTTCTCTGGTCCACCATGGCTGTACTATCATTGGGGGATACAGTAAGTTAGTTACGTGTGACTTCCTCATCCTGAGCTCGCTGTCCTTTTATGAAGCCTGTGGTTTTCCATTGTTCATCCAATAAATTCCTTAAAATGGAAGGTATTTCTCTAAAACAGGCTGATCTGTTGTTTCATGATATATATTTTGGAATCTTTTTACAATTAAAGAAACAATAACTGACACTTTCCAATTCTCCAGCTATCTCCTGAATCTGGTGAGTTTTTAAAATTTCACTTCAAGCTTTGCTAATTCCTATCATTATTTCCTTTCAAACATGATTATACATTTGAAGAAAGAAAGTGTTTTTACAAAGTGCTTTTTATGACCTCAGGCTGTCCCAAAGGGCTTTACAGCAAATTAAGTACTTTCGAAGTGCAGTCTCTGTTGTAATGTTGGGAAATCATATCATATAGTGGGTACATTACAGGAGGAGGCCAATCAACCCACCGTGCCTGTCCAGCTCTTTGAAAGAGCTATCCATTTAGTCCCATTCCCCAGCTCTTCCCCATAACCCTGTAAATTTTTTCTCCAAGTATTTATCCAATTCCCTTTTGAAAGTTATTATTAAACCTGTTTCCACCGCCCTTTCAGGCAGCGCATTCCAGATCATAACAACTCGCTGCGTAAAAAATGTTTCCTCACGTCGCCTCTGGTTCTTTTGCCGATCACCTTAAATCTTTGTTGCCTTAAGAACCTTTTTACAGCCATGCACTGCCTGTCTCCTCTTCTGTCTTTGCAAGAATCTGTTCCCTTTCTGTGTAAGGACAGATACAGAATTAGCTGCTTGATAGCTTTTATTTTCTTATCCTCCAATTTCAGTTCCTCATGATCGTCTTAGAATGGACTGGGGATACCCCAGATCCTGTGTCTGTTGTGTGTGCATTTAGAAAACACTGGATCAATGGTGAAACTGACCCAGGCTCCTATTGAATGCCTGCGACTCTGAAACAGCCAAATGCATTGACTTTGGGAGACTGAAACAGGATTGCTTTAATCAGAATTCTGATCTCAATACCTGTGAAACCAGCAGGAGCCTGACATAGCAGTGCACCACATGCTGGAACTGCAGTGACCCCATCTCTTAATCTATCCAATCCCTTAACTCAGCTCTGTGATTTTATATTTTGGTTAATTTGAAAAACCCTTTTGAGTTACTTGAGATGTTTTCTTCAGTCAGTTACCAGGAGAGGGCAGAGGTTCCCCATGGTACAAGGGGCCCTGGTGCTATTTGCGAATGTTAATGCCTGTATGGGAAGGCTATGCTGCTCAAAGCTGTACCTCATGGCAAATATACCAAGCCTTCTGTCAACATTCTCTTGGTTGGACCTCATTAACAGACCCAGGGCAGAGGTTTCCTGCTAGTTGGTGAATTTAAAGCTGTCATGCACTCTCTCCCTGGATTTACTTGTGCAGTTCAGTGATCCATTTAGCCTGCTTCTCCAACAATTATGGGATCACAATTTGAAGCACAGCAAAGCAGGGAAAATCTCTTCTTATGAAGCATCTCTCAACACAGCGAGGCCTGACTGCCAGTGTTACAGTGAGCTTTGATCAGGTAAATTGATCCTTGTGCTCTCAATGGTCGATTCCCTCCACTGTGTCCTCTCCATGCAGCAGAGTTTGACTGGACATCACACCGAATATAAAAGATGCACAACAGGTGAAAAGGAAGTGAATTGGGGAAGAAAGAAAATTACAAAAGGTGAAAGTAATGGGCGGAGAAGGAAAAGATGATTGGCTCGTGAAACTGAGCCAGGCGCCTTTGGTTGAGGGATAAATATCGGCCTGGACACCGGGGAGAACTCCCCTGCTCTTCGAATAGTGGCTGTGGAACTTTTTACGTCCACCTGAGGGGGCAGACGGGGCTTTGGTTTAATGTCTCAACTGAAAGACGGCCCCTGTGGCCGTGCGGCGCTCCCTCGGTGCCGGCCGTGCGGCGCTCCCTCGGTGCCGGCCGTGCGGCGCTCCCTCGGTGCCGGCCGTGCGGCGCTCCCTCGGTGCCGGCCGTGCGGCGCTCCCTCGGTGCCGGCCGTGCGGCGCTCCCTCGGTGCCGGCCGTGCGGCGCTCCCTCTGTACTGCACTGGGAGTATTGGCCTGGATTTTGTGCTCAAGTCTGTGGAGTGGGACTTAACCCATGATCTTCCGATTCCGAGGCGAGTGTGCTACACCTCAAACGCAGAGTAATAGAAATTCTGTTGGTCATTGCCTTTTCTCCAGCGAAAGCTGGTTCAGAAAAATAAACTTACTGTAATTTTTAATTGGTCAGTTTAACAAGATTGCCTCATTCATGTAAATATCTGGCACAATTCCACAGCGATACAAGAAGCTTAACATTGCTACTTTCTATTGATGTGAAATTTTGATAGATACCCATCTGCCCCCAGTCACTCACATTCTCACGCAGAGTAATCCATCCTTACTGTGGTGCTGGAAGTATAAAAGCTTAAGTTGAGTTTTGCAGAGTTTCTGTGGGACCTTTTCCTCACTTGCATTAATGTGGCAGTGTTCCAGATAAGCCCGCACAAGGAACATTTCAGCACCATCTGGAGACCACAATGAACTGCCCCTGCTGACTGCCATCCTGCAGTGCTAGCTTCTGTGAAGACTCCACGGAACCAGTTGAGCATTTTCGGAGTTTCAAGCTGGCTCACAAAGCGCGCTCCCGTTACTGCTAAACAGAGCCTGCCACTAGTTGTGAAATAGTTCACACTTGGCTCTGCAATGCCCACTTTTTGTGTGTGTTTTAGTGCCTTTCACTTTGAACTGCCCAGTTAAATGGGCAGATAGCAACTCCACATCCCAAACCAATGTCTCACTTAAATTTAACTATGTGATTATCTTGATTCTCTAAAATTGCTGCAAAGAGAAAAATTGATTATTATTTCCTTACTTGATTGCGACTAAAACTTTTCTCAAAGTAGAATTGCAGATTCTGTAGCATCAGTCTGGTGCATTCAAATTTTGTTACTTTTTTTTCATGTTTTATTTCTAACTTTACCTGTGTGAAAAACCATTTTAAATAGTGCAGGTTCCTTCAGCTGGGAGAGTATGATGGGCATCCAAGTGATTGCTGCCAATGGCCTGCTGTTGGGAGATGGCAGTGCCATAGGAACAGGAGGAGGCTATTTAGCCTCTCGAGCCTGTTCTGTCATTCAGTTAAATCGGGGCTAATCTGTACCTCATCTCCATTTACCCGCCTTTATCCATAATCCCTTGATATCCTTACCAAACAAAAATCTCGTCGATCTCCATCATCTAAATTTGAATTGACTCCAAGCAGCCGCAGCCTTTTGGGGGAGAGAGTTCCAGATTTCCACTACCCTCTCTGTGGAAAAAGTGCTTCCTGATTTCACCCCTGAACGGCCTAGCTCTAATTTTCAGATTGTGTCCCCTTGTTCTGGATTCCCCCATCAGTGGAAATAGTTTCACTATCTACATTATCAAATCCCTTTTAACATTTTAAACACCTCGATTTGATCACCCCTCAACCTACTAAACTCGAGGGAATACATGCCAGGTTTGTGTTGTCTTCTAGCGTTTTTGTGTGTTGGAGCATTTCATTTGGTGGGTTGACTGTGAATTAACAGATCTCATTGCTGGTTGTGGTAAGCAGATTATTGGTCAGACACTCAGTGATTGAAATGAGTGATCTCCAGTGAGAGGCAGGGACACTGGCTGCTCTATCCTGATTTTCACCGCACTAAATTTACGGAGAAAATGGATGTAATTAAAAGTATATGGGGTGTAATCCCAGTGATTATCTGATAGACTAACTGGAAAATTGGCCAGAGTGCTAGTTAGTTCAGTACGAATTTGACAAGAATGCCAGTTTAAAAAGTGCAGTAATCTTGCTTTCTATTGCAATCCTCCAAACTGTTTGTTTCCAAATTTACTAATCGGGCAGGGTCTGAAACACTTTGTGATGCTGGAGTGCTCCATCTCTGTTTGGGAAAGAGACGAGAGAATAACTCCATCGTGGAATCATTAAGTAGAATTGTGGAACGGAACCAAAAGAATGTTCTCGCACACAGCGCTCTTTAAACTGGTAATCTTGTATTTTTCATTTTGATGCTGAGATGTTGTGACAGTCAAGTTGATCCCAGTGTGTTCTTTGTTTTGGATTCAATCACAGGTGATTTGTGCCTTTTTCTCGTTTTAGTCTTCATGTCCTTTAGCTTTTAACAGAACGTTTTTCTTTATGGCCAAAATGCAGTTTTCTGAACGCTGAATATGCGACTCCTTGTAACCCACTCTTTTGCAGCCTTATTAATTTGCGGATACCTAAAGGGAACGAGAGTGAAGTCCAATAGTGCTTCCTTGCCAAAGCCAGATGGCACAAAGTGTGAGAGAAACACCAATCCCTGCTCTGAATTCATGCAACCAACAATACCCCATTAGCATAAGCAAATGTTACTGTGCCGACAGGAAATGCTAATATTGCTTCTGTCTGTCTCTCCTATTGTAGGCCATGGGAGTAGAGAGTGATCAAGAGATTGTACAGATGATTGGTACAGAGGATCCCGTGATGTCTGCCTTTGCTCCGAGTTTGGAAGAGTGTCAGAAGGCTCAGATTTTCACGCAGATGCAGGTGTGCCTTTACAGAAATAAACCCCAGTCACTTCAGTGTGTATGTTTAAACCCTGCCTTGTACGTCTGGCCATATAACCAGCTGTCCAAACCCAATGAAAACGGCGATTCCGCAAACTGAATAAAGTGATAATGTAAGCGTGCCTGTTTCTTTATTTTTGCTCATTAAACATTTTAAAAACGGAAGTGATTTAACAAAAATGAGCAAACCAATCCCAGCATCTTGTAATGTGCTATAATACTATGGTTCTATTACAATGGTACTCATTTACTTTGTAACATGTAAAATGAAAAGAATTTGATTTTAAAATTGTATAAGTATAGTAAGTGAAATGTTTGCTTTTGAGGAGATCTATGTTTGTTTAGGTGACCCACCTCCACCCTTCGTAAACTTGAGCTCAGCGAAAACTCTTCTGCCCATATCCTAACTCTCACCAAGATCCATCCACCCATCATCCCTTTGCTCGCTGACCTACATTGGCACCCGGTCCAACAATGCCACGATTTTTAAAATTCTCGCCCTTGTGTTCAAATCCCTCCAAGGCCTCGCCCCTCCCTATTTCTGTAACCTCCTCCAGCCCTACAACCCTCCGAGATCTCTGCGCTGCTCCAATTCTGGGCTCTTGTGAGCCCCGATTTCCTTCGCTGCACCATTGGCGGCCATGCCTTCAGCTGTCTAAACCCTAAGCTCTGGAATTCCCTCCCTAAACCTCTCCGCCTCTCTATCTCACTCTCCTCCTTTAAGTCGCTCCTTAAAACCTACCTCTTTGACCAAGCTTTTGGTCACCTGCCCTAATATCTCTTTAAGTGGCTCGGTGTCATAATTGGTTTGATAATCGCTCCTGTGAAGCGCCTTGGGACGTTTTACTACATTGAAGACGCTATATAAATGCAAGTTGTTGTTGATGGACAGTAAGGGAAAGATAATTCTCATGTCAAATTAAACTAGCAGCAAGGTTGTGAAATATTATTTCATTCGGCACCTGCTCAACTCATTCCTTCTGACTTGCAGGCATTGAAATACATTGGAAATAAAGTACGCAGGCAGAGAATGTGGGGAGGACCGAAGAAAACCAAGATGGAAGAGGCCAGGGAGCTCCTTGCATCGACTGTACTTACTCACGTGCCTGTAAGCATCGGGCCAGGCTGGAGTGGGCTGGTTGTGCAGTATTTGTATTTGCTAATACAGTCCCCACGCTCAGAGCGGGGGTTAGCATGATTTGCCCGCCGTCCACGATGGCCGGTAAAACCATCTTAAGTTGTAGGAATGAAACATTAGCCCCAGACGCCCTCCAGAGGATTCAGAGTGTAAACTGTTATTTGGGTTTTATACACGGGGGATTTGTAAATGATTAAACCGCGAAGATAGTACAGCAGGGCCCCGCTGTCAGATCCAGGACAATGCCATCTACAGCCCCCGCACGGGTTTCATTTCTTCTACAGGCAAAACCAAGCTCCCTGTGGCATAATATGAAGCTTGTACCCTATTAACCACCTCGCTCATTAACCAAAAGCAGCCCCTGGCGTCAGTACTTTGATCAGTCGCACCTCGATACTGACTGGGGATTGTTGAATGAATCATTGTCATTTTAGAAAATGTGAAAGGGCTTCTTTGCTGCGAAATGAGAAAAAACAGGAAGTTTGTTGCTACGTCGGTAAGTACAGGGGATTGAACAGCCCAGGAATAGCTGGCGCACTTAATACATTACAAGTGGCACCTTTGTAATTGACTCCCACAGTGATGGCAATTGGTTAGCACCATTTGCCCGATAGAGCCCGCTGCCTGTGATTAGTGAGGACGGTGTAAGTGGTGGGGACTGATCATATCCTGTCAAATGTAAATAAAAACAGAAAGTGCTGGAATTACACGGCAGGCCCGTCAGCATCCGGTGAAGGGAAGAGACGGGCTCACGTTTCAGGCGGAGACCCTTCGTCAGAACTTTGACCACGGATCGATGATCAAAACAATAGCTGGTCCTGTCCGCACATCTCTTCAGATGCTGAGTGCAGACAACTTTGTCAGAACGGATGAAGGGACTCTGTCGGAAACGTTAACCTGATTTTTGTTGTCTTTGCGGGTCTGCTGTGGTTTCAGAATTTTCTGTGTTTGAATCAGATTTCCAGCATTTAAAGTTTCCTCTCTATTAGTGTATTTCTCTTTAAGGTGCATTTACATTAAGAATAAAATTTAATCCTGTGCATGTCAATATTTCAGAAGCAGATGCCAAAAACATTTTAGACCCTTTTACCATTTATTTTAAAAGACAAGCTAAATTTAGCAAGTTTTTTTGAAAACAAGCCGACTAAATCTTTTATTAACTAGCCTCATTTCCACTTACAGTTTAAATTTGATAAATCCTCTTTATAATATTTTTTTTTAAAAAGCATGATAATACTCTTTGTTCCCTTTTATTCAGCCAACTGACAACACTATCTTAGTTTCCAGTTTTCACTTTTACAAGTCTCTTGTGACGTACCCTCTGGGTAAATATATGTGTATATTTCTATCTCTCTATTATACGTGGCTATATTGATCAGCACGTGGAGTGCCTTTTTCATTGGGCGATTTTATTTTCCTGTATGGGCAAAACAAAACGGCCTCGATGTTTAAAGTCCTGCAGCTGTTTTCCTTACACATTGCAGACAATTCTGCACCCAACAAATGTTCCCGTGGTAACCCATTCTGCCACCAATCTCCAGCAGATTCCAGTTAACCAATTAAAATAGTCCCCGCACTTGGCCATGGCAACAGGACCAAACCAATAACTTTTTTTTGCTCATTTGAAAAGACTTCATATTGTTCTAGACTTCATGAAAGTCAGCAGCATCTTAGTTCATGGTAAGTCACCTTGGTTTTTATCACTATTTAATTACATTTCCTAAGCTCCCAAGGTATATATAGTAACACAGTAAACAGTTTCAGGCAGGAGAAGACCTTCGGCCCATCTAGCCCTCTCTATCCACAGTAGTCCCTTCGGCCCATCTGACCCACCTATCCACAGTATTCCCTTCGGCCCATCTAGCCCTCTCTATCCACAGTGTTCCCTTCGGCCCATCTTGCCCTCTCTATCCACAGTATTCCCTTCGGCCCATCTTGCCCTCTCTATCCACAGTATTCCCTTCGGCCCATCTTGCCCTCTCTATCCATAGTATTCCCTTTGGCCCATCTTGCCCTCTCCAACCACAGTATTCCCTTCGGCCCATCCAGCCCGCCTATCCACAGTATTCCCTTGGTGCATTTCTAATAAACCTGAATCCCTGTCTAATTCCTTCTTGAAATCCATTAAGGTTTCTTGTTCCACCGCCCATGCCAGTAATCTGTTCTTCAAACTGACCACCTTCCTCCTGCATTTCCTATTCTCTTCTCCTTAATTTGTAAATATGACCGCTTGTGCTTAAATTCTGTACACGGCAGAAAAGCTTCCTTGGATCCAATTTGTCCAAACCTTTCATAATTTCAAACACTTCTCTCATGTAACATATCTGTTCTAATTCAACAGAAAATATGTCAAAGGGCCATTTTGGAATCAATGTCCTCTTGGATGTAATATTTATCCAATATTGCAGGCACTTGTGGCTGATGATTTCCTCCTGTTGGATACTTTTTGTACTCAACACTGTTGATGTTATCCCTCTATACCCACATTGTCTCATCCCTCTACTCATTAGTCTCCCCACCCCCTTTACATAATTGTTGGCCTCCATGAGGATATGAAAATCAAGGATGTTTAATACCAAATACTATATGATTATATATGTTACCTTTTGTTTGAGAGAGAACTGGAGATAGGATGGCAGTAAAACTCTCTTGATTTGCTGATACCAAATTGGATGGGGCTGTAAGCAATAGGGAACAAATGGCCCAGTCACAGAAAGATTTGGGCAGGTTGGGGGGATTGGACCAAAATGGGGTGGGGGGAATGTCGTTTAGTATAGAGAAATGCAAAGTCATGAAATTAGGAAAAAGAAACACAGCTGAAGTATAAAATAAAGGGGAAAAGCCTACAGGCGAGATACCTGGCGTTTCTAGTGAAAACATCTTAAACCATCTGCTCAATCTGGTGAAGAAAGTTATATAATACTTTAGGATGTATAGGTCAAGGGATTGAGCTCCAGTTCTGGGAAGTGATGGTTAACTTGTGCAAAGCACAGACCCACCCCCAGACTTAGAATTATGTACCGTTCAGGGCACATGGGGACACATCCTGGCCTTGATGCGAGCACAAGGAGCGACAACTAAATTAATAAATGGGATTGAGGTTTGAGGAAAGGAGAAGGGTGCTTCAGCTTGGGAAACTGTGGCTTTGTGATGGTCTTGTCTTCAAGGTAAGCGATGACCTGGATCCCAGAGTGAGGTTCAGTATTAACACAAGCTCTAGGACAAGAGGATGTTGATTCGTATCACACAGTTAAAATGGAACTTCTACACACAGGGCAGGAAACATGTTAAATAGCTGACCCAGGGAGGCAATGGAAGAGGAGAATGTTATAAATTTTAAGAGGGCGATAGATGTTTGACAAATGGGGCTGATGAAGGGCATTAGAGATAAAGTGGAATAAGAAATTTCTGACCTATGGAACTGGTCCTGTTGATGGAGATGGTCATTTCTGGTCCTGTATAATCTTATGTTCCTCAGGAAGTTGAGACATCTGGGGGCAGGGGAAATATTTTAAGTGGGCAATGATGTCATGGGTAACAAGATCCTCTGGAGTTAATTTGATTACATGCAGGAGTTGCGGAAGAATTTCCCTAAAATTGGCTTTTTTTTCTTGCCTCCCTGGTGTTGGCATTACTCGTGTTTAGGGAGGGTGGGGCTCAAGGTTACAACCTCTGATGGATAAGGTGAGAACTGATGGCTAGGGTCATCTTTTCTCACCTGCCATTTCTCATCTTTCTTTACGTAACTGGGGGTTTGCGGGGCTTTGATAAGGATAAATAAGGAAAAACTGTTTACAGTGGCAGGAGGGTCGGTAACCAGAGGACACAGATTTACGGTAACTGAAAAGAACCAGAGGGGAGATGAGATTTTTTTACACAGCGAGTGCTTATGGTCTGGAATGCGCCACCTGACAGGGCGGTGGAAGCAGATTCAATAATAACTTTCAAAAGGGAATTAGATAAACACTTGAGGGGGAATAATTTGCAGGGCTACGGGGAAAGAGCAGGGGTGTGGGACTAATTGGATAGCTCTTTCAAAGAGCTGGCACAGGCACGATGGGTGCCTTCTGTGCTGTATGATTCTAACTCACCATTTGCAGTTTGTGGCCCCTTGCTATGCACAATTGGTTGCCGTGTTTGCCAAAGAGGTCTGCACTTCAAAAGTAACTCGTCAGTTCTAAAACACTGAGACGTCCCAGGACGTTAGATAAATTAAAGCTTGTTCTTCCTCTACAGGTCAAAGAATTCAACTTCCGTGCAAAGTGCATCTACACCGCCGTCATGGTACGCAGGGTGATTCTAGCTCAAGGGGCCAACAAAGTAGATGACAGAGATTATTATGGCAATAAGCGTTTGGAGCTGGCAGGACAGGTGAGTTTAGTGTCTTGCTTTTTCCTCCCCTTTGCCTTTTTCCTCGTGTGGCCATTTTCCTTTACCTCAGTGAGGCCATTGCCTCACTAAGATGGTCTTTTGTATCATGTAAGTTTCCTTTGAGTCTCTGGTTCCAATCCATCCCAAAGAGATGCAGGAGAGGACATCACTCAGCGACCTGATACTGCCCAGAAATTGATAGCTCCATTAAGTGGCCATAAGTGTGATCAGTATAGGGTTGTGAAAATGCCACACTTGTTTCTACGGCTGGGTTTGAGTCACGTTGAGATAGTACAGCTGTATCTTTTTGTTGCACTTCACACATCTTAAACCAGGCCAGTTTTTCTTTGATGGCTTTGGATTGAGAAAATGGGTAGTGCTCTGTTCTCCAGCATTAACATATTTCCTTCCAGTTGGTATAACCAGCAGGCCACACTGCCAGTAATGGGAATCTGACATAAACATGCATATTTAAAAACATAGAGGTGCAGAAACTGCTGCAAGCAAACTGGGTTTGGAACAAAGGTTTCTTGAGGTTTTGAATTTCTGCTCACCCAATGCTACCTTCACCAGGAAACCAAACTTAGTGATGAAGTTTAAGAGTAAGACTGAACTAGCAGCAGTAAAGCAAACCCGTATCTAATCCAGATAATGATGAATGCTGGTGAGACTGTAACCCGACAATGTCCCAAGATACACTCCCAACCTCGGGTCCTCTGGCAGCAAGATGGACAAGTGAATGTGGCATAAAAGTCATTTGAAGTATCGACTAAATTACAGGGGATCTTTACAGCAGCATAAAAAATGCCTTGGATCACACAGCCATTCATTAGTTGAAACATACTTAGAATGAAGAGAAATTTAAAAATTAATCCCTGCCAGAGTGGTACAGAACTAAAATCGCAGGAAGTGCACAGATCATTCCATTTGGCGCTAAGTCCAGATCAGCAGCGAAACCCGACAGATGTTAACTAGTAAACCTGTCCCTCCGCTCCCGATAAAGTGCAAGAAACCGCATTAAACCACAACAAATCAGCAGCGTCAGATCGTTTGCAAAATTTCTTTGCTGCTTTTGGTCTTTTGCTCTTTCTACCTGTCCAGTCAAGTAGCAGATGTTGTTCGAGGTGATGTGGACGGGTTCATTCCTCGTCCTCCCTCCCCCCCCCCCCCCCCCACCCCCAAATCAGATCTGGTACTGCATCTTTGAATCAATCATGCCTCGCATTCTGCATTCTCTTCAATAATTCTACCCGCTGCACCTCTTGTCTTCCATCGATTTGAGGCATCCCAAAGCTACTTTATCTCTGCCATACACCACAGTTAATCCACTCCTCGAGGCACTAAATGCACCTTTATTGAAAGGAAACATCGGCTGTTTTTCTGTTCCCTCAAAAGCTGTCCCCTTTCCACCCATCGTCCACCCTGATGCGAGCTCTCCTCAGATTACCTGGTAACTTCCTCTTGAGTTTACCTGGAGGATTGTGCAATTTCACATTTTGAAGGAATACTTTGATAAAGCCGTACAACGACTATGCCTTCGAATATTTGGGGAAAGAACCATATTTATTTTATTTTTAAAATGGCACATTGTACCAACGTTCCACACCATGACACAGAAAGTCCATACGATCGAACCAATCTCTGCACAATCGCCAGTCTCCGCTGACTGGCTGCGAGTGCGAAGGAGGGGCCAGGAATTTCCCTGAAGGATGGGGGGAGAGTCATCCCAAGGCTGCGATTGTTCGTGCCTCCCCCGGCAACAGGTTCAGAGAGTTGCTGGTTAGAATTGCCAGTCA